>NC_058524.1:578613262-579241762 GCF_904849725.1 Hordeum vulgare subsp. vulgare | reverse complement strand
CTCTAGTTGGCTAGCCAGTTGATCGATGATAGTCAGTGTCTTCTGATTATGAACAAGGTGTTGTTGCTTGATAACTGGATCACGTCATTGGGAGAATCACGTGATGGACTAGACCCAAACTAATAGACGTAGCATGTTGATCGTGTCATTTTGTTGCTACTGTTTTCTGCGTGTCAAGTATTTATTCCTATGACCATGAGATCATATAACTCACTGACACCGGAGGAATGCTTTGTGTGTATCAAACGTCGCAACGTAACTGGGTGACTATAAAGATGCTCTACAGGTATCTCCGAAGGTGTTAGTTGAGTTAGTATGGATCAAGACTGGGATTTGTCACTCCGTGTGACGGAGAGGTATCTCGGGGCCCACTCGGTAATACAACATCACACACAAGCCTTGCAAGCAATGTAACTTAGTGTAAGTTGCGGGATCTTGTATTACGGAACGAGTAAAGAGACTTGCCGGTAAACGAGATTGAAATAGGTATGCGGATACTCACGATCGAATCTCGGGCAAGTAACATACCGAAGGACAAAGGGAATGACATACGGGATTATACGAATCCTTGGCACTGAGGTTCAAACGATAAAGATCTTCGTAGAATATGTAGGATCCAATATGGGCATCCAGGTCCCGCTGTTGGATATTGACCGAGGAGTCTCTCGGGTCATGTCTACATAGTTCTCGAACCCGCAGGGTCTGCACACTTAAGGTTCGACGTTGTTTTATGCGTATTTGAGTTATATGGTTGGTTACCGAATGTTGTTCGGAGTCCCGGATGAGATCACGGACGTCACGAGGGTTTCCAGAATAGTCCGGAAACGAAGATTGATATATAGGATGACCTCATTTGATTACCGGAAGGTTTTCGGAGTTACCGGGAATGTACGGGGAATGACGAATGGGTTCCGGGAGTTCACCGGAGGGGGGCAACCCACTTCGGGGAAGCCCATAGGTATTTGGGGGGTTCACACCAGCCCTTAGTGGGCTGGTGGGACAGCCCACCAATCCCCTATGCGCCAAGGGAGAAAAAAATCAAAGGAAAGAAAAAAAAAGGGAAGAAGTGGGAAGGGGGAAGGACTCCCTCCCACCAAACCAAGTAGGACTCGGTTTGGGGGGGGAGAGTCCTCCCCCCTGGCTCGGCCGACCCCTTGGGAGTCCCTTGGACCCCAAGGCAAGGCCCCCCTCCCTCCTCCTATATATATGGGGCTTTTAGGGCAGATTTGAGACGACTTTCTCACGGCTGCCCGACCACATACCTCTTGGAATTATGCCCTAGAGGCAATAATAAATGTATAGTTATTATTATAATTCCTGTATCAAGATAATGGTTTATTATCCATGCTATAATTGTATTGAAATGAAGACTCATTTACATGTGTGGATACATAGACAAAACACCGTCCCTAGCATGCCTCTAGTTGGCTAGCCAGTTGATCGATGATAATCAGTGTCTTCTGATTATGAACAAGGTGTTGTTGCTTGATAACTGGATCACGTCATTGGAGAATCACGTGATGGACTAGACCCAAACTAATAGACGTAGCATGTTGATCGTGTCATTTTGTTGCTACTGTTTTCTGCGTGTCAAGTATTTATTCCTATGACCATGAGCTCATATAACTCACTGACACCGGAGGAATGCTTTGTGTGTATCAAACGTCGCAACGTAACTGGGTGACTATAAAGATGCTCTACAGGTATCTCCGAAGGTGTTAGTTGAGTTAGTATGGATCAAGACTGGGATTTGTCACTCCGTGTGACGGAGAGGTATCTCGGGGCCCACTCGGTAATACAACATCACACACAAGCCTTGCAAGCAATGTAACTTAGTGTAAGTTGCGGGATCTTGTATTACGGAACGAGTAAAGAGACTTGCCGGTAAACGAGATTGAAATAGGTATGCGGATGCTGACGATCGAATCTCGGGCAAGTAACATACCGAAGGACAAAGGGAATGACATACGGGATTATACGAATCCTTGGCACTGAGGTTCAAACGATAAGATCTTCGTAGAATATGTAGGATCCAATATGGGCATCCAGGTCCCGCTATTGGATATTGACCGAGGAGTCTCTCGGGTCATGTCTACATGAACCCGCAGGGTCTGCACACTTAAGGTTCGACGTTGTTTTATGCGTATTTGAGTTATATGGTTGGTTACCGAATGTTGTTCGGAGTCCCGGATGAGATCACGGACGTCACGAGGGTTTCCGGAATGGTCCGGAAACGAAGATTGATATATAGGATGACCTCATTTGATTACCGGAAGGTTTTCGGAGTTACCGGGAATGTGCCGGGAATGACGAATGGGTTCCGGGGGTTCACCGGAGGGGGGCAGCCCACTCCGGGGAAGCCCATAGGTATTTGTGGGGGTCACACCAGCCCTTAGTGGGCTGGTGGGACAGCCCACTAAATCCTATGCGCCAAAGAATAAAAATCAAAGGAAGAAAGGAAAAAAAAAGAGGAAGTGGGAAGGGGGAAGGACTCCCTCCCACCAAACCAAGTAGGACTCGGTTTGGGGGGGGAGAGTCCTCCCCCCTGGCTCGGCCGACCCCCTTGGAGTCCCTTGGACTCCAAGGCAAGGTCCCCCTCCCTCCTCCTATATATATGGGGCTTTTAGGGCAGATTTGAGACGACTTTCTCACGGCTGCCCGACCACATACCTCCATAGTTTTTCCTCTAGATCGTGTTTCTGCGGAGCTCGGGCGGAGCCCTGCTGAGACAAGATCATCACCAACCTCCGGAGCGCCGTCACGCTGCCGGAGAACTCTTCTACCTCTCTGTCTCTCTTGCTGGATCAAGAAGGCCGAGATCATCGTCGAGCTGTACGTGTGCTGAACGCGGAGGTGCCGTCCGTTCGGTACTAGATCGTGGGACTGATCGCGGGATTGTTCGCGGGGCGGATCGAGGGACGTGAGGACGTTCCACTACATCAACCGCGATCTCACATCGCTTCTGCTGTACGATCTACAAGGGTACGTAGATCACTCATCCCCTCTCGTAGATGGACATCACCATGATAGGTCTTCGTGCGCGTAGGAAAAATTTTGTTTCCCATGCGACGTTCCCCAACAGTGGCATCATGAGCTAGGTTCATGCGTAGATGTCTTCTCGAGTAGAACACAAAAGGTTTTGTGGGCGGTGATGTGCGTTTTGCTGCCCTCCTTAGTCTTTTCTTGATTCCGCGGTATTGTTGGATTGAAGCGGCTTGGACCGACATTACTCGTACGCTTACGAGAGACTGGTTTCATCGTTACGAGTAACCCCCTTTGCTCAAAGATGACTGGCAAGTGACGGTTTCTCCAACTTTAGTTGAATCGGATTTGACCGAGGAGGTCCTTGGATGAGGTTAAATAGCAACTCATATATCTCCGTTGTGGTGTTTGCGTAAGTAAGATGCGATCCTACTAGATACCCTTGGTCACCACGTAAAACATGCAACAACAAAATTAGAGGACGTCTAACTTGTTTTTGCAGGGTATGATTGTGATGTGATATGGCCAATGATGTGATGTGATATATTGGATGTATGAGATGATCATGTTGTAATAGAAATATCGACTTGCACGTCGATGGTACGGCAACCGGCAGGAGCCATAGGGTTGTCTTTATACTAATATATGTGCTTGCAGATGCGTTTACTATTTAGCTAGGATGTAGCTTTAGTAGTGATAGCATAAGTAGCACGACAACCCCGATGGCGACACGTTGATGGAGATCATGATGATGGAGATCATGGTGTGGCGCCGGTGACAAGAAGATCGTGACCGGTGCTTTGGTGATGGAGATCAAGAAGCACGTGATAATGGCCATATCATGTCACTTATGAATTGCATGTGATGTTAATCCTTTTATGCACCTTATTTTGCTTAGAACAACGGTAGCATTATGAGGTGATCTCTCACTAAAATTTCAAGACGAAATTGTGTTCTCCCCGACTGTGCACCGTTGCTATAGTTCGTCGTTTCGAGACACCACGTGATGATCGGGTGTGATAGACTCAACGTTCACATACAACGGGTGCAAAACAGTTGCGCACGCGGAACACTCGGGTTAAGCTTGACGAGCCTAGCATGTGCAGACATGGCCTCGGAACACATGAGACCGAAAGGTCGATCATGAATCATATAGTTGATATGATTAGCATAGGGATGCTTACCACTGAAACTACTCTCGACTCACGTGATGATCGGACTTGGGATAGTGTAAGTGGATCATGAACCACTCAAATGACTAGAGAGATGTACTTTTTGAGTGGGAGTTTAGCATATAATTTGATTAAGTTGAACTCTAATTATCTTGAACATAGTCTAAGTCCACTTTGAATATATTTGTGTTGTAGATCATGGCTCACGCAAGTGTCATCCTCAATTTTAATACGTTCCTAGAGAAAGCTAAGTTGAAAGATGATGGAAGCAACTTTGTAGACTGGGCTCGTAATCTTAGGCTAATCTTACAAGCTGGAAAGAAGGATTATGTCCTTAATGCTGCGCTAGGAGATGAACCACCCGCTACGGCTGATCAGGATGTTAAGAACGCTTGGTTGGCGCGTAAGGAGGACTACTCAATAGTTATATGTGCAGTCTTGTATGGCTTAGAGCCGGGACTTCAACGTCGCTTTGAGCGTCATGGAGCATTTGAGATGTTCCAGGAGTTGAAGTTTATCTTTCAGAAGAACGCCCGGATCGAGAGGTATGAGACCTCCGATAAATTCTATGCTTGCAAGATGGAGAAAAACTCGTCTGTCAGTGAACATGTGCTCAAGATGTCTGGGTACTCAAACCGTCTAGCTGAACTAGGGATTGAACTCCCGCAAGAAGATATCACTGACAGAATCCTCCAATCACTGCCGCCAAGTTATAAAGGCTTTGTGTTGAACTACAACATGCAAAGGATGAACAAGTCTCCCGGCGAGTTGTTTGCGATGCTGAAAGTCGCAGAGTCTGAACTCCGCAAAGAGCATCAAGTGTTGATGGTGAGCAAGACCACTAGTTTCAAGAGAAACGGCAAAGGCAAGAAGGGCAATTCGAAGAAGAGCGGCAAGCCTGTTGCCAATCCGCCGAAGAAACCCAAGGCTGGACCTAAGCCTGAAACAGAGTGCTTCTATTGCAAGGGTATGGGTCACTGGAAGCGCAATTGCCCCAAGTATCTGGCAGATAAGAAGGCGGGCAAAGAAAAATCAGGTATATTTGATATACATGTTATTGATGTGTACTTAACCGGCTCTCGTAGTAGTGCCTGGGTATTCGATACCGGTTCTGTTGCTCACAGTTGCAACTCGAAGCAGGAACTGCAGAATAGACGAAGGCTGGCAAAAGACGAAGTGACGATGCGCGTAGGAAACGGTTCCAAGGTTGATGCAATCGCCGTCGGCACAGTGTCACTTCAACTACCATCGGGATTAGTGATGAACTTAAATCATTGTTATTTAGTGCCTGCGTTGAGCATGAACATTATATCTGGATCTTGTTTATTGCGAGACGGTTACTCTTTTAAGTCTGAGAATAATGGTTGTTCCATTTCTATGAGTAACATCTTTTATGGTCATGCACTGAATGTGAGAGGATTGTTCATATTGAATCTTGATAGAGATACGCATATACATAACATTGAGACCAAAAGAGTTAGAGTAAACAATGATAGCGCCATATTTTTGTGGCACTGCCGCTTGGGTCATATTGGTGTAAAGCGCATGAAGAAACTCCATGCTGATGGACTTTTGGAGTCACTTGACTTTGATTCACTTGACACGTGCGAACCATGCCTCATGGGCAAGATGACTAAGACTCCGTTCTCCGGAACAATGGAGCGTGCAAGTGACTTGTTGGAAATCATACATACCGATGTGTGTGGTCCAATGAGCGTGGAGGCACGCGGCGGATATCGTTATTTTCTCACCTTCACTGACGATTTAAGTAGATATGGTTATGTCTACTTGATGAAGCACAAGTCTGAAACATTTGAAAAGTTCAAGCAATTTCAGAGTGAAGTGGAAAATCATCGTAACAAGAAGATCAAGTTCCTACGGTCTGATGTGGGGGTGAATATCTGAGTTTCGAGTTTGGTACTCACTTAAGACAATGTGGAAGTGTTTCGCAGTTGACACCGCCTGGAACACCACAGCGTAATGGTGTGTCCGAACGTCGTAATCGTACTTTGTTAGAGATGGTGCGATCTATGATGTCTCTTACTGATTTGTCGTTATCGTTTTGGGGTTATGCATTAGAAACAGCTGCATTCACTTTAAATAGGGCACCATCAAAATCCGTTGAGACGACACCATACGAACTGTGGTATGGCAAAAGACCAAAGTTGTCGTTTCTTAAAAGTTTGGGGATGTGATGCTTATGTCAAAAAGCTTCAGCCTGAAAAGCTGGAACCCAAAGCGGAAAAGTGCGTCTTCATAGGTTACCCGAAAGAGACAGTTGGGTACACCTTCTATCTCAAATCCGAGGGCAAAGCGTTTGTTGCTAAGAACGGAACTTTTCTCGAGAAGGAGTTTCTCTCGAGAGAATTGAGTGGGAGGAAGATAGAACTTGACGAGGTTGTCGAACCTCTCATCCCTCTGGATGGTGGCGCAGGGCAAGGGGAAACCTCTGTCATTGCGACGCCGGTTGAGGAGGAAGTTAATGATGATGATCATGAAACTCCAGTTCAAGTTTCTGTTGAACCACGCAGGTCGACGAGATCACGCGCTGCTCCAGAGTGGTACGGTAATCCCGTCTTATCAATCATGTTGTTAGACAACAATGAACCTGCAAATTATGAAGAAGCAATGGTGGGCCCAGATTCCAACAAATGGCTAGAAGCCATGAAATCCGAGATAGGATCCATGTATGAGAACAAAGTGTGGACTTTGGAGATACTGCCTGAGGGCCGCAAGGCTATTCAGAACAAATGGATCTTTAAGAAGAAGACGGACGCTGACGGTAATGTGACCGTTTATAAAGCTCGACTTGTGGCAAAGGGTTTTTCACAGGTTTCGGGAATTGACTACGATGAGACTTTCTCTCCCGTAGCGATGCTTAAGTCCGTCAGAATCATGTTAGCAATAGCTGCATTTTTCGATTATGAAATTTGGCAGATGGATGTCAAAACGGCGTTCCTTAACGGTTTCCTTAAGGAAGAGTTGTATATGATGCAACCCGAAGGTTTTGTCGATCCTAAAAATGCTGACAAAGTGTGCAAACTCCAGCGATCCATTTATGGACTGGTGCAAGCATCTCGGAGTTGGAACAAACGCTTTGATGAGGTGATCAAAGCATTTGGGTTTATACAAGTGGTTGGAGAATCTTGTATTTACAAGAAAGTGAGTGGGAGCTCTGTGGCGTTTCTAATATTATATGTATGACATATTACTGATTGGAAACAACGTAGAGCTTTTGGAGAGCATAAAAGGTTACTTGAATAAAAGTTTCTCTATGAAGGACCTAGGAGAAGCTGCTTACATTCTAGGCATTAAGATCTATAGGGATAGATCAAAACGCCTAATAGGACTTTCACAAAGCACATACCTTGATAAAGTTTTGAAGAGGTTCAAAATGGAACAGTCCAAGAAAGGGTTCTTGCCAATGTTACAAGGTACGAGATTGAGTAAGACTCAGTGTCCAGCAACTGATGAAGATAGAGAGCATATGCGCTCCGTCCCCTATGCTTCAGCCATAGGCTCTATCATGTATGCAATGCTGTGCACTAGACCGGATGTTAGCCTGGCCATAAGTATGGCAGGTAGGTTCCAGAGTAATCCAGGAGTGGATCACTGGATGGCGGTCAAGAATATCCTGAAGTACCTGAAAAGGACTAAGGAGATGTTTCTCGTGTATGGAGGTGACGAAGAGCTCGCCGTAAAAGGTTACGTCGATGCAAGCTTTGACACAGATCCGGACGACTCTAAGTCGCAAACCGGATACGTATTTATTCTTAATGGGGGTGCAGTAAGCTGGTGCAGTTCCAAGCAAAGCGTCGTAGCAGATTCTACATGTGAAGCGGAGTACATGGCTGCCTCGGAGGCGGCTAAGGAGGGTGTCTGGATGAAACAGTTCATGACGGATCTTGGAGAGGTGCCAAGTGCACTGGATCCAATAACCTTGTTCTGTGACAACACTGGTGCCATTGCCTTAGCAAAGGAACCAAGGTTTCACAAGAAGACCAGACACATCAAACGACGCTTCAACCTCATCCGCGACTACGTCGAGGAGGAGGACGTAAATATATGCAAAGTGCACACGGATCTGAATGTAGCAGACCCGCTGACTAAACCTCTTCCACGGCCAAAACATGATCGACACCAGAACTGTATGGGTGTTAGATTTATTACAATGTAATTCACATGGTGATGTGAGGGCTAGATTATTGACTCTAGTGCAAGTGGGAGACTGTTGGAATTATGCCCTAGAGGCAATAATAAATGTATAGTTATTATTATAATTCCTGTATCAAGATAATGGTTTATTATCCATGCTATAATTGTATTGAAATGAAGACTCATTTACATGTGTGGATACATAGACAAAACACCGTCCCTAGCATGCCTCTAGTTGGCTAGCCAGTTGATCGATGATAATCAGTGTCTTCTGATTATGAACAAGGTGTTGTTGCTTGATAACTGGATCACGTCAGTGGGAGAATCACGTGATGGACTAGACCCAAACTAATAGACGTAGCATGTTGATCGTGTCATTTTGTTGCTACTGTTTTCTGCGTGTCAAGTATTTATTCCTATGACCATGAGCTCATATAACTCACTGACACCGGAGGAATGCTTTGTGTGTATCAAACGTCGCAACGTAACTGGGTGACTATAAAGATGCTCTACAGGTATCTCCGAAGGTGTTAGTTGAGTTAGTATGGATCAAGACTGGGATTTGTCACTCCGTGTGACGGAGAGGTATCTCGGGGCCCACTCGGTAATACAAAATCACACACAAGCCTTGCAAGCAATGTAACTTAGTGTAAGTTGCGGGATCTTGTATTACGGAACGAGTAAAGAGACTTGCCGGTAAACGAGATTGAAATAGGTATGCGGATGCTGACGATCGAATCTCGGGCAAGTAACATACCGAAGGACAAAGGGAATGACATACGGGATTATACGAATCCTTGGCACTGAGGTTCAAACGATAAGATCTTCGTAGAATATGTAGGATCCAATATGGGCATCCAGGTCCCGCTATTGGATATTGACCGAGGAGTCTCTCGGGTCATGTCTACATAGTTCTCAAACCCGCAGGGTCTGCACACTTAAGGTTCGACGTTGTTTTATGCGTATTTGAGTTATATGGTTGGTTACCGAATGTTGTTCGGAGTCCCGGATGAGATCACAGACGTCATGAGGGTTTCCGGAATGGTCCGGAAACGAAGATTGATATATAGGATGACCTCATTTGATTACCGGAAGGTTTTCGGAGTTACCGGGAATGTACCGGGAATGACGAATGGGTTCCGGGGGTTCACCGGAGGGGGGCAGCCCACTCCGGGGAAGCCCATAGGTATTTGTGGGGGTCACACCAGCCCTTAGTGGGCTGGTGGGACAGCCCACTAAATCCTATGCGCCAAAGAATAAAAATCAAAGGAAGAAAGGAAAAAAAAAGAGGAAGTGGGAAGGGGGAAGGACTCCCTCCCACCAAACCAAGTAGGACTCGGTTTGGGGGGGGAGAGTCCTCCCCCCTGGCTCGGCCGACCCCCTTGGAGTCCCTTGGACTCCAAGGCAAGGTCCCCCTCCCTCATCCTATATATATGGGGCTTTTAGGGCAGATTTGAGACGACTTTCTCACGGGTGCCCGACCACATACCTCCATAGTTTTTCCTCTAGATCGTGTTTCTGCGGAGCTCGGGCGGAGCCCTGCTGAGACAAGATCATCACCAACCTCCGGAGCGCCGTCACGCTGCCGGAGAACTCTTCTACCTCTCCGTCTCTCTTGCTGGATCAAGAAGGCCGAGATCATCGTCGAGCTGTACGTGTGCTGAACGCGGAGGTGCCGTCCGTTCGGTACTAGATCGTGGGACTGATCGTGGGATTGTTCGCGGGGCGGATCGAGGGGCGTGAGGACGTTCCACTACATCAACCGCGATCTCACATCGCTTCTGCTGTACGATCTACAAGGGTACGTAGATCACTCATCCCCTCTCGTAGATGGAAATCACCATGATAGGTCTTCGTGCGCGTAGGAAAATTTTTGTTTCCCATGCGACGTTCCCCAACAATACCTCCATAGTTTTTCCTCTAGATCGTGTTTCTGCGGAGCTCGGGCGGAGCCCTGCTGAGACAAGATCATCACCAACCTCCGGAGCGCCGTCACGCTGCCGGAGAACTCTTCTACCTCTCCGTCTCTCTTGCTGGATCAAGAAGGCCGAGATCATCGTCGAGCTGTACGTGTGCTGAACGCGGAGGTGCCGTCCGTTTGGTACTAGATCGTGGGACTGATCGCGGGATTGTTCGCGGGGCGGATCGAGGGACGTGAGGACGTTCCACTACATCAACCGCGATCTCACATCGCTTCTGCTGTACGATCTACAAGGGTACGTAGATCACTCATCCCCTCTCGTAGATGGACATCACCATGATAGGTCTTCGTGCGCGTAGGAAATTTTTTGTTTCCCATGCGACGTTCCCCAACAGTGGCATCATGAGCCAGGTTCATGCGTAGATGTCTTCTCGAGTAGAACACAAAAGGTTTTGTGGGCGGTGATGTGCGTTTTGCTGCCCTCCTTAGTCTTTTCTTGATTCCGCGGTATTGTTGGATCGAAGCGGCTTGGACCGACATTACTCGTACGCTTACGAGAGACTGGTTTCATCGTTACGAGTAACCCCCTTTGCTCAAAGATGACTGGCAAGTGACGGTTTCTCCAACTTTAGTTGAATCGGATTTGACCGAGGAGGTCCTTGGATGAGGTTAAATAGCAACTCATATATCTCCGTTGTGGTGTTTGCGTAAGTAAGATGCGATCCTACTAGATACCCTTGGTCACCACGTAAAACATGCAACAACAAAATTAGAGGACGTCTAACTTGTTTTTGCAGGGTATGATTGTGATGTGATATGGCCAATGATGTGATGTGATATATTGGATGTATGAGATGATCATGTTGTAATAGAAATATCGACTTGCACGTCGATGGTACGGCAACCGGCAGGAGCCATAGGGTTGTCTTTATACTAACATATGTGCTTGCAGATGCGTTTACTCTTTTGCTAGGATGTAGCTTTAGTAGTAATAGCATAAGTAGCACGACAACCCCGATGGCAACACGTTGATGGATGATCATGGTGTGGCGCCAGTGACAAGAAGATCGTGCCGATGCTTTGGTGATGGAGATCAAGAAGCACGTGATGATGGCCATATCATGTCACTTATGAATTGCATGTGATGTTAATCCTTTTATGCACCTTATTTTGCTTAGAACGACGGTAGCATTATAAGGTGATCTCTCACTAAAATTTCAAGACGAAATTGTGTTCTCCCCGACTGTGCACCGTTGCTACAGTTCGTCGTTTCGAGACACCACGTGATGATCGGGTGTGATAGACTCAACGTTCACATACAACGGGTGCAAAACAGTTGCGCACGCGGAACACTCGGGTTAAGCTTGACGAGCCTAGCATGTGCAGACATGGCCTCGGAACACATGAGACCGAAAGGTCGATCATGAATCATATAGATGATATGATTAGCATAGGGATGCTTACCACTGAAACTACTCTCGACTCACGTGATGATCGGACTTGGGATAGTGTAAGTGGATCATGAACCACTCAAATGACTAGAGAGATGTACTTTTTGAGTGGGAGTTTAGCATATAATTTGATTAAGTTGAACTCTAATTATCTTGAACATAGTCTGAGTCCACTTTGAATATGTTTGTGTTGTAGATCATGGCTCACGCAAGTGTCATCCTGAATTTTAATACGTTCCTAGAGAAAGCTAAGTTGAAAGATGATGGAAGCAACTTTGTAGACTGGGCTCGTAATCTTAAGCTAATCTTACAAGCTGGAAAGAAGGATTATGTCCTTAATGCTGCGCTAGGAGATGAACCACCCGCTACGGCTGATCAGGATGTTAAGAACGCTTGGTTAGCACGTAAGGAGGACTACTCAATAGTTCAATGTGCAGTCTTGTATGGCCTAGAACCGGGACTTCAACGTCGCTTTGAGCGTCATGGAGCATTTGAGATGTTCCAGGAGTTGAAGTTTATCTTTCAGAAGAACGCCCGGATCGAGAGGTATGAGACCTCCGATAAATTCTATGCTTGCAAGATGGAGGAAAACTCATCTGTCAGTGAACATGTGCTCAAAATGTCTGGGTACTCAAACCGTCTAGCTGAACTAGGGATTGAACTCCCGCAAGAAGCTATCACTGACAGAATCCTTCAATCACTGCCGCCAAGCTATAAAGGCTTTGTGTTGAACTACAACATGCAAGGGATGAACAAGTCTCCCGGCGAGTTGTTTGCGATGCTGAAAGTCGCAGAGTCTGAACTCCGTAAAGAGCATCAAGTGTTGATGGTGAGCAAGACCACTAGTTTCAAGAGAAACGGCAAAGGCAAGAAGGGCAATTCGAAGAAGAGCGGCAAGCCTGTTGCCAATCCGCCGAAGAAACCCAAGGCTGGACCTAAGCCTGAAACAGAGTGCTTCTATTGCAAGGGTATGGGTCACTGGAAGCGCAATTGCCCCAAGTATCTGGCAGATAAGAAGGCGGGCAAAGAAAAATCAGGTATATTTGATATACATGTTATTGATGTGTACTTAACCGGCTCTCGTAGTAGTGCCTGGGTATTCGATACCGGTTCTGTTGCTCACAGTTGCAACTCGAAGCAGGAACTGCAGAATAGACGAAGGCTGGCAAAAGACGAAGTGACGATGCGCGTAGGAAACGGTTCCAAGGTTGATGCAATCGCCGTCGGCACAGTGTCACTTCAACTACCATCGGGATTAGTGATGAACTTAAATCATTGTTATTTAGTGCCTGCGTTGAGCATGAACATTATATCTGGATCTTGTTTATTGCGAGACGGTTACTCTTTTAAGTCTGAGAATAATGGTTGTTCCATTTCTATGAGTAACATCTTTTATGGTCATGCACCGAATGTGAGAGGATTGTTCATATTGAATCTTGATAGAGATACGCATATACATAACATTGAGACCAAAAGAGTTAGAGTAAACAATGATAGCGCCATATTTTTGTGGCACTGCCGCTTGAGTCATATTGGTGTAAAGCGCATGAAGAAACTCCATGCTGATGGACTTTTGGAGTCACTTGACTTTGATTCACTTGACACGTGCGAACCATGCCTCATGGGCAAGATGACTAAGACTCCGTTCTCCGGAACAATGGAGCGTGCAAGTGACTTGTTGGAAATCATACATACCGATGTGTGTGGTCCAATGAGCGTGGAGGCACGCGGCGGATATCGTTATTTTCTCACCTTCACTGACGATTTAAGTAGATATGGTTATGTCTACTTGATGAAGCACAAGTCTGAAAAATTTGAAAAGTTCAAGCAATTTCAGAGTGAAGTGGAAAATCATCGTAACAAGAAGATCAAGTTCCTACGGTCTGATCGTGGGGGTGAATATTTGAGTTTCGAGTTTGGTACTCACTTAAGACAATGTGGAATTGTTTCGCAGTTAACACCGCCTGGAACACCACAGCGTAATGGTGTGTCCGAACGTCGTAATCGTACTTTGTTAGAAATAGTGCGATCTATGATGTCTCTTACTGATTTGCCGTTATCGTTTTGGGGTCATGCATTAGAAACAGCTGCATTCACTTTAAATAGGGCACCATCGAAATCCGTTGAGACGACACCATACGAACTGTGGTATGGCAAAAGGCCAAAGTTGTCGTTTCTTAAAGTTTGGGGATGTGATGCTTATGTCAAAAAGCTTCAGCCTGAAAAGCTGGAACCCAAAGCGGAAAAGTGCGTCTTCATAGGTTACCCAAAAGAGACAGTTGGGTACACCTTCTATCTCAAATCCGAGGGCAGAGTGTTTGTTGCTAAGAACGGAACTTTTCTCGAGAAGGAGTTTCTCTCGAGAGAATTGAGTGGGAGGAAGATAGAACTTGACGAGGTTGTCGAACCTCTCATCCCTCTGGATGGTGGCGCAGGGCAAGGGGAAACCTCTGTCATTGCGACGCCGGTTGAGGAGGAAGTTAATGATGATGATCATGAAACTCCAGTTCAAGTTTCTGTTGAACCACGCAGGTCGACGAGATCACGCGCTGCTCCAGAGTGGTACGGTAATCCCGTCTTATCAATCATGTTGTTAGACAACAATGAACCTGCAAATTATGAAGAAGCAATGGTGGGCCCAGATTCCAACAAATGGCTAGAAGCCATGAAATCCGAGATAGGATCCATGTATGAGAACAAAGTGTGGACTTTGGAGATGCTTCCTGAGGGCCGCAAGGCTATTCAGAACAAATGGATCTTTAAGAAGAAGACGGACGCTGACGGTAATGTGACCGTTTATAAAGCTCGACTTGTGGCAAAGGGTTTTTCACAAGTTCCAGGAATTGACTACGATGAGACTTTCTCTCCCGTAGCGATGCTTAAGTCCGTCAGAATCATGTTAGCAATAGCTGCATTTTTCGATTATGAAATCTGGCAGATGGATGTCAAAACGGCGTTCCTTAACGGTTTCCTTAAGGAAGAGTTGTATATGATGCAACCCGAAGGTTTTGTCGATCCTAAAAATGCTGACAAGGTGTGCAAGCTCCAGCGATCCATTTATGGACTGGTGCAAGCATCTCGGAGTTGGAACAAACGCTTTGATGAGGTGATCAAAGCATTTGGGTTTATACAAGTGGTTGGAGAATCTTGTATTTACAAGAAAGTGAGTGGGAGCTCTGTGGCGTTTCTAATATTATATGTGGATGACATATTACTGATTGGAAACAACGTAGAGCTTTTGGAGAGCATAAAAGGTTACTTGAATAAAAGTTTCTCTATGAAGGACCTAGGAGAAGCTGCTTACATTCTAGGCATTAAGATCTATAGGGATAGATCAAAACGCCTGATAGGACTTTCACAAAGCACATACCTTGATAAAGTTTTGAAGAGGTTCAAAATGGAACAGTCCAAGAAAGGGTTCTTGCCAGTGTTACAAGGTACGAGATTGAGTAAGACTCACTGCCCAGCAACTGATGAAGATAGAGAGCATATGCGCTCCGTCCCCTATGCTTCAGCCATAGGTTCTATCATGTATGCGATGTTGTGCACTAGACCGGATGTTAGCCTGGCCATAAGTATGGCAGGCAGGTTCCAGAGTAATCCAGGAGTGGATCACTGGACAGCGGTCAAGAATATCCTAAAGTACCTGAAAAGGACTAAGGAGATGTTTCTCGTGTATGGAGGTGACGAAGAGCTCGCCGTAAAAGGTTACGTCGATGCAAGCTTTGACACAGATCCGGACGACTCTAAGTCGCAAACCGGATACGTATTTATTCTTAATGGGGGTGCAGTAAGCTGGTGCAGTTCCAAGCAAAGCGTCGTAGCAGATTCTACATGTGAAGCGGAGTACATGGCTGCCTCGGAGGCGGCTAAGGAGGGTGTCTGGATGAAGCAGTTCATGACGGATCTTGGAGTAGTGCCAAGTGCACTGGATCCAATAACCTTGTTCTGTGACAACACTGGTGCCATTGCCTTAGCAAAGGAACCAAGGTTTCACAAGAAGACCAGACACATCAAACGACGCTTCAACCTCATCCGCGACTACGTCGAGGAGGAGGACGTAAATATATGCAAGGTGCACACGGATCTGAATGTAGCAGACCCGCTGACTAAACCTCTTCCACGGCCAAAACATGATCGACACCAGAACTGTATGGGTGTTAGATTTATTACAATGTAATTCACATGGTGATGTGAGGGCTAGATTATTGACTCTAGTGCAAGTGGGAGACTGTTGGAATTATGCCCTAGAGGCAATAATAAATGTATAGTTATTATTATAATTCCTGTATCAAGATAATAGTTTATTATCCATGCTATAATTGTATTGAATGAAGACTCATTTACATGTGTGGATACATAGACAAAACACCGTCCCTAGCATGCCTCTAGTTGGCTAGCCAGTTGATCGATGATAGTCAGTGTCTTCTGATTATGAACAAGGTGTTGTTGCTTGATAACTGGATCACGTCATTGGGAGAATCACGTGATGGACTAGACCCAAACTAATAGACGTAGCATGTTGATCGTGTCATTTTGTTGCTACTGTTTTCTGCGTGTCAAGTATTTATTCCTATGACCATGAGATCATATAACTCACTGACACCGGAGGAATGCTTTGTGTGTATCAAACGTCGCAACGTAACTGGGTGACTATAAAGATGCTCTACAGGTATCTCCGAAGGTGTTAGTTGAGTTAGTATGGATCAAGACTGGGATTTGTCACTCCGTGTGACGGAGAGGTATCTCGGGGCCCACTCGGTAATACAACATCACACACAAGCCTTGCAAGCAATGTAACTTAGTGTAAGTTGCGGGATCTTGTATTACGGAACGAGTAAAGAGACTTGCCGGTAAACGAGATTGAAATAGGTATGCGGATACTGACGATCGAATCTCGGGCAAGTAACATACCGAAGGACAAAGGGAATGACATACGGGATTATACGAATCCTTGGCACTGAGGTTCAAACGATAAAGATCTTCGTAGAATATGTAGGATCCAATATGGGCATCCAGGTCTCGCTGTTGGATATTGACCGAGGAGTCTCTCGGGTCATGTCTACATAGTTCTCGAACCCGCATGGTCTGCACACTTAAGGTTCGACGTTGTTTTATGCGTATTTGAGTTATATGGTTGGTTACCGAATGTTGTTCGGAGTCCCGGATGAGATCACGGACGTCACGAGGGTTTCCAGAATAGTCCGGAAACGAAGATTGATATATCGGATGACCTCATTTGATTACCGGAAGGTTTTCGGAGTTACCGGGAATGTACCGGGAATGACGAATGGGTTCCGGGAGTTCACCGGAGGGGGGCAACCCACTTCGGGGAAGCCCATAGGTATTTGGGGGGTTCACACCAGCCCTTAGTGGGCTGGTGGGACAGCCCACCAATCCCCTATGCGCCAAGGGAGAAAAAAATCAAAGGAAAGAAAAAAAAAGGGAAGAAGTGGGAAGGGGGAAGGACTCCCTCCCACCAAACCAAGTAGGACTCGGTTTGGGGGGGGGAGAGTCCTCCCCCCTGGCTCGGCCGACCCCTTGGGAGTCCCTTGGACCCCAAGGCAAGGCCCCCCTCCCTCCTCCTATATATATGGGGCTTTTAGGGCAGATTTGAGACGACTTTCTCACGGCTGCCCGACCACATACCTCCATAGTTTTTCCTCTAGATCGTGTTTCTGCGGAGCTCGGGCGGAGCCCTGCTGAGACAAGATCATCACCAACCTCCGGAGCGCCGTCACGCTGCCGGAGAACTCTTCTACCTCTCCGTCTCTCTTGCTGGATCAAGAAGGCCGAGATCATCGTCGAGCTGTACGTGTGCTGAACGCGGAGGTGCCGTCCGTTCGGTACTAGATCGTGGGACTGATCGCGGGATTGTTCGCGGGGCGGATCGAGGGACGTGAGGACGTTCCACTACATCAACCGCGTTCTCTAACGCTTCTGCTGTACGATCTACAAGGGTACATAGATCACTCATCCCCTCTCGTAGATGGACATCACCATGATAGGTCTTCGTGCGCGTAGGAAATTTTTTGTTTCCCATGCGACGTTCCCCAACAGCTAGATGATGCCCTTCTTCGGGAGTTCGAGGCCATACTGATAGCCCGCCTAGTCGATGATGTATTGCTCGATAAGACCGTGTCCTCAAGTCGCCCATCAGGATAATAATGAGCCTTGAGAACCTGCGTACATAAACTATTAGGGTCTTTCTCCTAATGAATAAAGTGAATACACTCAAAGGAAATTAACGCATTATTTGTGATCATCTGTCCAGGGACAAAAGCGCTCAGTTCAGGAGATATAATCTCGTCCAAAATAGGTCTCAACCATTTCACCAAACACTTTGCCACCACCTTATATATGACATTGCATAAGCTTATGGGCCGAAACTCCGTGAGCCTCTTAGGGTTATCCACCTTTGGGATGAGAACAATGGAAGTGTCAGTCACTCCCTCTGGCATTACCCCTGTGTGGAAGGACTCCTTCACCCCTTGTTGGGATATACCCCACGGTGTAACCCGGCTTGAAGTGTGACCCGCCAAGGACTTGGTGACTCACTGGCGACTCAGCAGTGACCTGGTGGGCGGCTCATAGATTACCCCGTAGGCGACTCAGACAAAGGACGAAGGCCCAAGGCCCGGTGTGCACTCTGGCATAGGGCGACTCATAGAGAGGCCAGGAGGGCCGACTCACAAGAGAAGGCCCAAGAAGAGGAAAGACTCCCACAAGAAGGAAACAAGACCCGGATTAGGATTCAAGAGAGACTAGTCCTATTCCTACTCCTAGTAAGACTCTACATGTAAACCTACCCCTTCCACCTATATAAGGAGGGGTAAGGCGCCCCAAGAGGGACAAGATTCACAACTTAGGCCTAGACAAGACAAATCATGAGATAGACAGATTAGACACCCACGAGATTAGAGGTGGCAAGTCTGCACCCTTGTAATCGAGATCATCATCTTCATCAATGAAACACAAGCAGGACGTAGGCTTTTACCTCCATCGGAGGGGCCGAACCTGGGTAAACTCGCGTCTCTCGATTCTGACCAACCCCTTCAAGCCGCCACATGGTTGCGATGGCCTCACACCTAAGTTCTCTCACGAGAACATCTGCCGTAACAAAACCACGACACCCCTGCAATGACTAGGTCCCTCATGACTACCCAATTTCGTTGGAAGAAACGGGCAGGGAAGCCATCCGGACCCGACGCCTTAAGTGGACCAATCTAGAACAGAGCATCAGCTATCTCCTTATGTGTAAAATCTACGCAGAGGCCATCATTCATGTGGTCAGTTACATGAGAGTTAATCAAATCAATCACTAGATCCACGCAAAAGGATGTATGAACATTAGACAACTTAGAGAAATAGTCTGGCCGACATGGGCTCATGGTCCTTATGCATGACCCATGTGCCATCAATGAGTGACTTAATGTGGTTCTTACGAGCACGCCATACCGCTTTCCAATGAAAAAATCGGGTGTTATGGTCACCTTCTCGCAACCAAAGCAATACGTGATCTTTGTATCCACATCATTTCCTCTCTATACAGGAGTTCGTCCATCCGTTCTACACAAAAAGAACAACTAAAAAAAATGTACTCAGCCGAGAATAGAGAACAAATCTTAAAGGCCTTTTATCCTATGATGATAGAGTTAGATGTGAGATAACTTTTTCACATTTAGATGTAAATAGCAATGTAGTTTAGAACTGCGATACTTATTATAAATTGGAGGCTGTAAAATTTATTTTATAGTAGTTACATAAAGCATGGACATAATTTGATAAACACAATCACATTAATATGTACTACACGTATAAATAACATATTAACCTAGTAGAAATATTTATATCTCGTTGCAAGTCAATTGTATATTATTATTATTTACTATATTTTTATATAGGAGTGTACTCCCTTCGTCCTCAAATAAGTTATACTTAATTTTATACTAACTTTGTATTGACGTTAGTATAACATTGAGTCGTTTATTTTAAGACGGGGGAGTATACGATAAGATGCATTTGATGTGGAAAATGCAGGTGGGATCCCATCCAACTTGGGGAGTTGGTTATCGCGATATCGTCAACGGAGTCGGGCAGCGCGCCAGCAGCAAGCCACGCCACCGCGTCGTCGCCGCGTGGGTTGGGGCCGAACTCAACTCAACTCCAGTCAATCATCAAACCCCAGAGGAGTAAAAGCCATTTTTGAACTCGCTGTTGTAGCACCTTCACAGGCACAGCCAGTAGCCACAGCCCACAGCAGCCGCCACGTCCCCGGCGTGACCCTCGCAGCGCAGCAGGGTTTTACCTTTGCTTTCCCATTCCCTTTCCCTTTCCCCAAGCTGCAGAGGCCCGCGGGGCGGCGACCGAGGCGGGAGGGGAGGGGAGCCATGGAGATCGGGGGGCAGCACCCGGCGAGCAGCTGCTCCAAGGAGCACCAGAAGATCTACCGCGACTGGTTCGCCCTCGCCGACTCAGGTCCGATCCCCGCCTCCCGTCCCCCATTCCCCCTCTGACCCCCAGTAATCGATCCCCTTTTTGGTCGCTTGCCGCTCGCGATTCGATTCGGTTCGATCGGCCCCACTCACTGCCCTGCTCCGCCCGCGCAGATGGCGACGGCCGCATCACCGGCCCCGACGCCATCAGGTTCTTCGCCATGTCCAGCCTCCCCCGCGCGGACCTCAAGCAGGTAGGTAACCCGCTCGATGCTCTCGCCCTTCGTCTCGCGCTACTGTAGACACTTAGATAGAGCTGTTGATTTGCTCTCTGACGTGGAACTGCGTCGCGATTCTTCTCAAGGTCTGGGCCATCGCCGACTCCAAGCGGCTGGGGTACCTCGGCTTCAGCGAATTCATCACGGCGATGCAGGTTTGCCTCGGCATTTCCATTGTTCATTGTACCACTGTGCTGATTCTAGATGGTTTCGGCCGTTGTTGATTCGTGACGAGTTTGCTGTATTTGGCAGCTCGTCTCTCTGGCGCAATCGGGGAATGAGATATCCCAAGACAGCCTTCAGCGTGAAGGTTGTTGCTAGTCACCATATTACCTCTCCTGATTATTCATCCGCCCAGTGCTAACTAGTTCACTTTGATTTCTGGCAGATCTAATCAGCTTCAATCCCCCAGTGATGGAGGGTTTGGATGCTCTGCTTGCGGTAAGTCTGATATGCTTTGATGCTGCCTTGTTAGTATTTACCGGTCTTTTTTGTTTCATTCCACTGACCTGTGAGAGTGATGATAACTGCTTTTCAGAAATCCAAGCATCTGGCAAAGAGGGTCGATCATGATATGGATGGTAAGGAGTGAACCTTAAGCATGAATCCATTTCCGCAGGAGAAATATAACAAACATTTTTTTTTTGTGTGTGTAGGATTTCCTCAAGCACAAGGACCTTCTACTAACCATTGGTTTAACTCTAAATCATCGAAGAAGGTAGTGCTCATGTTCTTCCGTTTTATCTTGTTTGTTCAGTTGAAGTATTTACATGTGTCAGTTCAAGCTCTTGCAAAATGTTGAAAGTTTCATTTCCAACATGTTTGTCGTTGGATAGCATATAACGTTGCTGCTTTGGATGAAAAAAAAAACTTGGGGAGTTTACTCTGAGGTAGAAGTTCTCCGTACATTAGTCATGAGGTGAGCTAATGCTTTGACATGTACTTCAAAGCAACAATACAAGGGTCATGTTCATTATGGAGTTTGAATGTAGTTATGTATAAGATATACTTTTTTAAGCAGAGCTTCTTTCCATGGAAATTGTATAATTATACAATACGATTTACAGAGCAACAACACTTGATGTTGAAATTCAGTTGATTAGGACAAATAATAGATATTTTTAAGATTTAACTGAAATAAAAGGAAGGTTTGACAAAATACTAAATTTCTTCATATTTCAATGATTGCTCAATAAAGGGGACAAGAAATCAAACTCAAGTCATTTGTGTATGCAGATCTGCTATACCCAACCCAGTGGAACTTAATCTATGTTTACACTGTTGTTATGATGAATCATGGTTCACTCTATGGCAATTTACTATTGATTCCAATCAAATCTTCAGATAATGAACTTGAACACAAAAGGTTGCACTTAATTTTGCTGAAGCGTACCCGAGTTATCCTACAGAATGTGCTGAGACACAATAGAGAATCTTTGATTGATTGTGCTTTGTGAACCAAGGCATTTCGTATTTTATTTTCTACTCCCTCTGTACCTAAATAATTGTAGTTGGGGAGAACTAGTCTAGTTCTCCCCAACTACAATTATTTAGGTACGAAGGGAGTAGTTATTAGACATTGCAGACTTACATGTTATTAAGTTAAATAGTAAGGCCTTGATACTGATTTTCTATCAAATGATACTGATTTCCTCTGTGACATATGTATCATTTATGCTTACCTTGTTTATGTTGTTTTCAATACAGATACCCCTGACTGCTGTTACTTCTGTCATTGATGGTTTAAAAAGACTATACATTGAAAAATTGAAGCCTTTGGAAGTTACATACAAATTCAATGATTTTGTGTCCCCGTTACTGGTAAGTACTTGCATTCTCTGTATGTGCTTTCTATATGAGGAAAATGACTGCTTCATTCGCTTTTTGTGTGTTTATGTTTCTTCCTATTGTTGTCTCCTTGTGGCATTACCTTCAAATAAGCTACTTAAGTAGAAAATGATATCCTCCATTTTGCAGACAAACAGTGATTTTGATGCAAAGCCAATGGTTATGCTCTTAGGTCAATATTCTACAGGGAAAACTACTTTCATCAAGCATCTGCTAAAAACAAGCTATCCAGGTTGTGTACTCAGCACATGTATTTCCTGTAGTTTCTGGATTTAATTCAATTACATACTATGAGACAAACTGACAATTAATTTTTCTGCTTTGCAATTTTGCAGGTGCTCATATTGGACCAGAACCGACAACCGACAGATTTGTTGTTGTCATGGTAAACTTCAGGCATTCCTAAGTCTTCTATTTGTCGGAATACTTGGTGGACCAAAAATATTACCCCCGATATGATTTGTGAAAGGAAGTTTATTGAAAAATATAACTGGAAGAGTTTATGTCCAATACATGGTTTTCTAGAACGCTACAACTCTTCATGCATTAGTGGCTGATTTCTGTTAGATTCTTACCCTACCATTGATTGTGTGTTGGACTGCTGGTGGCTTGTCATGCTCCTTTTGGCACAGTGCTGCATTGATTAGCATTCTACGTTTGCTTTTGTGAAACTTTCCTCTGGATCATCAAGCTAGAATTATTGTTTAGAGCATGTCATCGATAATGGCTGTTGGTTTCTCAAGGATTTGTTAGCTAGTGTACAGGAAGTGTAAATAACTAAATAGGCGCACCAGTAGTCAAGATTAAGTTTAGGCTGTTCTCTTCTAGATTGTGTACTTATTCCTGCTTACAGAGATTGTAATTGAGGTTAAATTGCTATTGACACTATCAATCCATTTTTTTTTGTTACAACTTATGCTGGTGCAATGTAAACAGAGTTGGCCACATTTCCACATCCCAAACAGTATATTAATGTACAGTGCTTTACTTATGTTTCTCCCTGTTAGTTTCTTCAGTAGCGCTGTTAATTTTCTTCCTCTTACCAGTCAGGACCTGATGAAAGGACTATTCCTGGGAATACTTTAGCTGTTCAAGCAGACATGCCTTTCAGTGGTCTCACAACATTTGGGACTTCGTTTTTATCCAAGTTTGAATGCTCTCAGATGCCACACCCAGTAAGCTTTTATTTTTATGCATGTAGAAGGCACATGGTTATCTAGACACTGATACCTAACTTGTACCTTGAAGCTACTAGAGCATATCACGTTTGTCGACACACCTGGTGTTCTTTCTGGTGAAAAGCAACGGACACAACGTAGCTACGAATTCACTGGTGTTACATCATGGTTTGCTGCCAAGTGTGACCTTATCCTGCTTCTGTTTGATCCTCATAAGCTTGATATCAGTGATGAGTTTAAACGTGTCATCGGATCTTTACGTGGACATGATGACAAAATACGTGTTGTTCTAAACAAGGCAGACCAAATTGACACTCAACAGGTAGAGTTATTCCTTGTTCTTTCTGCATGATTCATGACGTTTATCGCTTATTTTCTGTACATAACAGTCTTCTCCCTGCAGCTTATGAGAGTGTATGGTGCACTTATGTGGTCTCTTGGTAAAGTACTGAACACCCCTGAGGTGTCACGCGTTTATATTGGGTAACCACCCATGCCCTCATCTACTTTGTTCCACTCATATAGTTCTAGCTATTGTATTTTGCTACATATTACTTCCACCTTATAATCTTGTCAGACTCTAGATTGAATATTACTAGAAGTGTCATATATGTACTTCTTTCACCTCACTGGAGTACTTAACATACTTTGAATTGCTTAAGCAACAAAATCTGAATCTTGTGCATGTAGATGGTAATGATTGGGTCAACCCAGCATATTGAAACAATGAACTCACTTTAGAAATCGGCATGCAGATCATTCAATGATAAACCAGTAAAGGAATCAGCTGTTGGCCCGATTGGAAAGGAACTATTTGAGAAAGAGCAGGATGATCTCCTTTCTGATCTAAAAGATATACCAAAGAAAGCTTGTGATCGCAGGGTAAGTTTTTCCACCGTTTGTGTTCTTTTAAGTCCTGGTCCCCCCCCCCCCCCCCCCCCCCCCCGACACACAATTAACACATGGTAATATATGTACAGATCAATGAATTCGTCAAACGTGCTAGAGCTGCCAAGATACATGCTTATATAATTGGGCATCTAAAGAATCAAATGCCTTCGATGATGGGGAAAGCTAAAGCCCAACAGAAACTCATAGACAATTTGGAGGACGAGTTTGCAAAGGTATGTATTTTGTTCGTCTCTCTGACTTTGTAGGCAGTCTACAACTGTTGTACACTGACGAGACATGCTGAACTTGCTTCTGTTAGGATGGAGCCCTGTGTTTATCAGTTCATATTAGAAGTTATTTGTCCAGGTGCTTGATTTTATTATTATGGCGTCATACACCATGTTATTACTTGTCAACCCACCATGGCCTAATAGCTACAGTTCTAACCTGTATTTTGCTGGTTTTACAAACTGTATAGTGGTGGCAGTATGAGCTGATTGTGGTTTGCTGGATGTCTGAACTTCTGCTTTTACACACTTTGTTTGTGTTTAATGCTCGACTAAGAACTGCTGTCTGTTGGAACAGGTACAAAGGGAACATCATCTCCCCGCAGGAGATTTCCCTTACGTGGAGCACTTCAGAGAAGCATTGGGCGGGTACAGCATCGACAAGTTCGAGAAGGTGAAGCCCAAGATGATCCAGGCGGTGGACGACATGCTCGGCTACGACATCCCGGAGCTGCTCAAGAACTTCAGGAACCCTTACGAGTGAGCAGACATCATGATTGGAAGACCGGCTTCGGTATGTCAGGCGCGGATGTCGGTGGCTGCCCATAGAGTCGCGGCTGCCAATCTAGTAGGGTGTTTGTACCCATTGTTGTGTAACTGTATGAATAAGAGCCAGAAGCAATGGCTCAATTGCCGGCTGGAGAACGCCCTCATTGTAATGGCATGAAGAGAATCGGAATATGGGATGGATCATGGATGGTGTGGTGGTCGCGTTGATCCTTGAGATGATTATATCTATTCGTTCCGAGGAACAGCTTGAATGTTTTGCTGGTGCGATCCAGTCAACTGGCTACCCATGAAGGGCTCTGGACCACCGTGTGTGCCGTGTGCGAGAGGTCCTTTCTGGGCAGCAGCCCTCCTGTTTTGCTCCATGTGGAAGTGGTATTAATTTAGTCTTGGTGGATTAGAGATCACCTTTTCATGGGTACAGTTTGGGGACATGCCTGTTTTTCTCTTATGAAGTTTACTGGTATCTGTAACGAGCGATGCAGAAATGAAGGGTAAATGCATATTCATGTTTTATTTACCTTTTGGGGGGTGTCTACCTGGCACACTGTTTTTCATTTTGCCAACGGGCATTTTTAGACCACAGGGTAAGAGCAACTCCAATGCGTTAATGCGAACGGACGAGCGGCGCCGTTGGTTCGTTTGGATCGGCTGGGCGCTTAGAGCAACTTCAACGGGCCGATCCAAACGGACAAAACATGCCAACGTCGGCATTGCCGGCATATAATGCCGGCTTCAAAAAATAGCATCACAGTTTATGTTGACGCACTCGTCAGCCGGCCGACACACATGCCAGCATAAAAAAAGAATGGGACTTGAGTTCGACCACGCCATCGCGGCCTCCGTGGTCATGCCAGCACACCTGCCGGCATCCAAAAAAAATGACGCTCACCGTCATAGATCACTCCTCCTCGAACTTGAGCATGTCGGCCTGCATCTTTTCGAACCACGGCCTCTTCCTTGGCGACATGGTGTTGAGATCCACCTTCATGATCTCCACCCCGGTCATCATACTCGCGAGAGCCATTTCTTTGCCTTGGTCTCGGCGTTGACGGCCTC
This sequence comes from Hordeum vulgare subsp. vulgare, assembly GCF_904849725.1. Lineage (NCBI taxonomy): Eukaryota > Viridiplantae > Streptophyta > Magnoliopsida > Poales > Poaceae > Hordeum > Hordeum vulgare. The sequence continues at coordinate 579,215,598 of NC_058524.1, read as the reverse complement.
GATCTCTAGCATCTTGGCTTGCTTCTCCGCCTCCATCTCAAACATCCATGCTTGTTTCTCCGCCTCCATGTCAAGCCTCCTCCTTTGGATCTTCAAGAAGGCGTTCATTTGCTCTTCTCTTTCTTGTCGGCGCTTCTCCTCCCTTGAGTCCTTCTTGGTAATCATGCCCTCCACGGTTACGATCAAGGCGATTGATGTCGCATCCCGCTTGTCCTCCTTCTTGGAGTTGATCTTCCCCCACGGCCGAGCCTTCTCGCCGTCCCCAACCTCCTCCACGGCTTGCTTCCCACCACGCGACTTGAGGCCGGCATATTGTGCCTTGAACTTCTCCTCGTCTTTGATCACCCTAAAGCAATGGGAGAGGTTAAAGCACTTGCCATTGTGTTGGACCTTGAATGCCTCCAAAGCTTGAAATGCCTACAAATATATTTCATGCAAGCATATTGGCAAAATGATATGCAAAAGAACACCCAAAAGCATAAACTTGATGACACAAAAAGAGGGCGGCTTGCTAGCATATCATGTCTTGCACGCTGATGCCGTTCACGGGGCGGGCCTTGACGCTCTCAAGAGTGGCACAAAACTTGTTGCACTTTTGTTGGATCACCCTCCAACGCTTCGAAATGGACACCCACCCGCGCGCGCTTGCTATTTGGTACGGCGGAAACTTCTTGCGCTCATGAAACTCACGGTGAACACCAATCCAAAAGGTTGAATGCTTTTGTTCGTTGCCCGTCTTGGGGTCTTGCCCAATGTCTCTGCAACACTCGCAAAGAAGCTTGTCCTCGGCCGCCGTGTATGCCTTGGTCCGCTTGCTCTTGCGCTTCGGTGCCGTCCCGTCGGCTTAGTTGGCGAGCTCGTCCTCAAACAAAGGCTCCACTTCGATGTCGCACTCGTCCTCTTCCTCTAGCCCGTAGTCCTCCGGGAACTCATGGTCGAAAGGGAAGCCGTCTAGGTCCAGGCCGACCTGATCACGCGTGAAGGCGGCCTGATCTTCATTGTAGCCTCAGCTGTAACGACCAAGATGCGGTCCTTTCCGATCTGGGGGTCGAGGCCCCCGAATAGGAAAGAAGCGCATCTAAGCGTTTCACAAGCAAGTAACATAGCACAAATAATAATACAAGTAGACAATTCGGGATTCAACTGTCTTATTTTTAATAACTCAGAGTACAACACAGATACAAACAAGGTAGTTCCGGTACGGACTACAAAACATGGAAAATGCTATGCTACCCTGCTGCAGGCCCACGATCACGACCACGGCTCAGTCCTCTAGGTAGTTCACGTAGAGGCGGTCTGTCTCCTCGTCGTACTGCCACGTCAGCTGGGTGCCGTCGGGATCATCTGTCTCTGGGGTGCCTGTACCTGCTGGGAGTTTCGGAGGAATCCGTGAGCCACGGGGACTCAGCAATCTAAGACCTTGGTGCCAGATCTAGTCATGTTATTGGGTAGGGAAGGGAGAAGTGTATCAGGCTGCTGCATCCTATGTTTGGATAAGTGGCTAACTTACGCAAAAGAGAAGTGAAGGTGGTCTACGCTAACGGTCGGGATTACTTGATCAGTAAGTGATCCTAAACACCTACCTACGACATTCATAACCCCACCGTGTTCCCGATCGAAGAGAGATCTTCGAAGGGACAGTCACGGTTACGCACACAGTTGGCAGTTTTATTAATTTATGTTTAAGTTCTCTAATACCGGATGTTAACAAAACATTTCAAGTTGCCACATAACCGCGGGCACGGCTTTCCGAAAGATTAAACCCTGCAGGGGTGCTCCAACTAGTCCATCACAAACGAACACATGCCGCAAATGCATCCTCTATCACGAATCTCGTGATCTCGTCGGATTCCTTAGAGGAAAACCTCAACCCTGGGGGAAACCAAAGTTTCACTGGAATTCCTATACGCAAGATATACCGCTTAGGTAAGGCAAGGCTAGCAGGACCTCCCGGCGTGTCGACGACCCTGATAAGAACCGCGTATCTCAGTCTCAGGACACGACGGATGAGCGACGCGTACAGTGGCCTGATAGAAATCTCTCAAGTTGCCCTGAGTTGGCCCCGCACAGTGCTCTAATTTGGACCAACACTCATGAGGAGCACTGGCCCGGGTTGTTGATTAGAATCCTCGGGGTAGCTATTCCCTATGCAATTTATTATTAAGTGATTAGCAAATTAACACCAATGTTGGGTCCTGCCTGACAAGCCTTAGCACTACGCGATTTATCAAGGGGGTCCCCATAACAACCCCGAACGTGTTAGGAGCGATCATTATGAAATCAAACACCGGTAACCGGTAACTAAGGCGGCAATAACGGAACAAAGCACCCGGCAAAAGGCTAGGCCTCCCGTCATTTACCAAATGTATAGGTGCATTAATTAAATAATAGAATTTAATATAATAACATCAAGCTCATGTTATCACATGAGTCAAAAACACCTGCAACTAGCAATGCTAACATTAGTAACTGAGCAAGCCTACTTAGCCATGCAAGTTTGCTAGGAAGGAGTACGGTGTATGGGCTCATGGCATATGAAGAGGCAATTTAATTTCAGTGGTAGGCAGCGAGGAATATGACATGGAAACAAAACTAACATAACAAGTCTAGAGATGGAATCAAGGTCATATCATCTTGCCTGTGATATACTCAGCTTGGAATGGTTCTAGATCGTCCTGCACGTACTCTCCTGACTCCACGTATTCGTTCTCCGCTCCCGGTGCTACCCAACATAAGAATAACAGTCAATGAACAGCAGCACCACAAGATGAAACAATCACATGATGCATGAGATGAAAGTTGAGCATGCACCACTATTTCTATCACTAGCACAAGCAAAATAAACTACTGCAAGTTTCTGGACAGAACTGTGTACTAAGCTATTTTGACATGCATGGGAATGACATGAACAGATGCGGCTCGTGAAAACGGTGCAAAACCATATAAAGAACTTTGCAAACGGAGCTACGGATCAACGGGAATCAACGAAACAAGATATGAAGCTCTACGTGGAAGTTTCAACACCACACTCACATCTGGCACAAATCTGGTATTTCCAGGTTGCCAAGACCTGTAGCAACCCAACATAAATGAATTTGAACAAGGAAGAACACCACAACATCAATTAAGCACACACATTGATCAAAATGACAAAACTACATAATCTGCCATAATCTGCATCTTAGCTATTTGGGAGCTGCATGAAACATAGCTACAGGTCTTCAAACATGACAAATGATATATGTGGCTGTTGCTAACCAAGAACACTACAAGCACCAGCAAGAATCACAGCAAAAGGAATTAAACTCTAGAAGATACAAGGCCACAAACTTTCCCAAAACCATCAGATCTCAGGGACTTAGTGAAAATTCCTGCACCTGAGTTTCTGTTTCTGTTCTGAAGCTTTTTGACAGCAATCAAAACACATCCTACTGGACTCCAAATGATTTGAAAATTGACAGGAAGCTTCAAAAACATATCAGGTTTGAAATCTTAGCACTGAACTAGGGCTAGTTCTCAACAGAATGACCAGCACATCCTCATCTATAGGGGAAGAAAATGTTTCCAGAATCCCAGACTTAGTGAAATTTCAGAGTTCACTAATCTGGAATTTTTCCAGCCACATGCCCACTTTGTCTAGGCATAGTTTGCACACACATTACACCAAGTGATAATTGACACCACTATAGTGTAAAGCAAAACCCCTACTACTATCATGCAAAAACTCATGCCCTTGGGCTCCACCTATTCCATGGAATCAAGGTTCAAACTTTCAACAAAATTGCATATGCACCCCATAAAGTACCCTTCTAAGATAACAACTACATAGGTTGAGTTTATGTGCACAATGACAAAGTGACATGGGGGTTTGAACCCCATATTTGTGTCATGCACATCAACAACACCAACACATCTACCACACTATCACTAGCATCAAGCACAATAAATAATATAACTCCTATGCTAACAAGAGAGTATGACACCCTCACATATGGGCATGTGATGGTGCACACTCTCACATGCACCATAAGGAACACCCTTGGAGTCATGTCACCCACAAGGTGCAACTCCCATAAGAATCTACCCATGCTTATCTAGCAAACTCCACCTACACATGCTAATCATAGCTAGCAACCTAGTGCATCACATACACACTAAATACATGTGGTGAGGGGGAGGCACCCACACACACTACAAATGTGACCATCACCAAAGTATACTAGGCTACACAAGTTGCAACAGAGAGGAGGGAAAATAATAACTGCCACATGATGTAGCAATAACATGGCATCACATCTAGCAATACAAGAGAAAACAATCAGGGAAACAACAACAAAAAATAAAATAAAAGGGGGTGAGGGGGAATCGAACCCTGCACCCTCTGCCTCTGTATTGCAACACAACCACCCTGCTAGCCTGCAACAGCTCGACACAGAAGGGAAGACTAGCAGGTTAAACAATTATGCTGGGATAAGCTACTGTACAGGAAAAAAAAACAGAAAATTAAAACAGCGTCGAGGGGAGGATCGAACCCACGCCCTACTCATCAGGCACACAACACCACTACCACTGGACTACGGCACGGCATCTGAACTAATACGCGCAAGAAAAAAAGATGAAGGGACTCTCCCGTGCTGATCTGCCACTCTGATCTACCCTACTCGCCGGAGACACAGCAGGCAACGCACGCAGACCAAACTGCTCACGCCAACGTTGAAGGGGAAGCTCCCTGGCCGCGACGCTGCTGGCACGAGGGGGGAGGAAGCCCCCTCTGCGTAACACACCCACATGCACTGCCTTATGCAGATCATACCACTACCACAGCAACCTACTATAGCTGCTGCTCGAACAGAGAGTATGCACGCGCCCCAGGTCGGATCCGAGCTGAGCTACGGAGGAGGAAGGAAGGGGGAGGTGCAGACTCACCTTGGGAAGGAAGGGGGGGGGGTCCCGATCTGACGGGGAGGAAGCCGGACCGGAGGGGAAGAAGGCGTGCCGGGGTAGATCCTGCCGTAGACCGAAGTAGAGGAAGCAGAACACCAGGTTCGCGCCGTTGACGAGGACGAGCTCGACAGTGGGGTCGTTCCCCGGGGCTTCTAGCGCCGGGAATGGGTCGCGGGGAACCACCCCGAGCCCCCGGACATGGCGGCCTTGCCGCTCGACGGTGCACGCAGGGGTAGACACGGCGAGGCCCATCTCTGCTCTCTCTGCTATCCCTACAGAAGACTTACCGCGAGGGAAGGAAGGGATGAAAGATGGAGATGGGGAGAGGTGGCGGCGGCGGCTGAGGGGGAAGAGGAACCCTAGGCAGCTGGGGCACGGACGCCCACGCTTTATGGGGTGCCTCGACGGCTGTGCCTGACGGCGCACGCCCTCGCTCTCTCTGCTGACGAGACGGAAAGGAGACATGCAGGCAACAGCGTTAGAGAAAAGAGAAGGAGGCGCGGGGATGGGATACTGGAGTGAGAGAGGAGGAAGCTGGGCCACGGGAGGAGGGTTGTGGCCCAAGTTGGCGCCAGGTAGAGAGAAAGATGTCCTGAGGGTGTTTTCTAATTAAAGAAAGGCCTGAAAGAAAAGAAATATACAAAGCCAACTAGTAGGGATAAAATCAAAAGAAAATATCCCCTGGCCTTAGAAAAAATATGACCTAATTAAATAAAACAATTACAAGATTTTTAGGAGCAAACAATATTTCACAAAACAGGATTAATGTCTCTGTTTTGTTATCATTGCACCTGCTTAAATCACTCTCAAAAACCAGCAAGCTAGCACAACTACACACCCACAATAATCCCCAAACATAAGACATTTTTTTAAAGCAGAGATAATAAGGTGGAATTTTTAACTTGAGAAAGAAGAGAGAAAAGGGGTTTGTAAGTAAATAGAGGGTGTTGAAAAAAATATGACAACCACCACTACTCTTAGTACTCCAACACATGACATCATAGCAGCACCCCATCACAAATAAAAGGTCACATGCATCACAAGATAGCTAACCACAAGATCACCACCTACATTTAGTACTAACACCACAATAAATCATAGTGCAACACCACAAGATAAGGGCATGCAATGATATGCTATGCATGCATGCATGAGAAGGAAATAGAAGGAACACACATGAAATCATGGAACCAATCTTAACATCATAATCTCTGACAAGGTGGACCCACATGCAACAGGTTCCAAATAGGGAAGGTTCTACACTTGGGGCACTACATCAGCCATCCTAGCTTCATGTCTCGTCGGGATCGAAGCCAGCGGCTTGCGCACCACCCTCGAAGATCATGTTCTGCATGTAGTCGTCGTCGCCGGCGGCCGGCATTCCGTCGAACAGGTTGCATGCGCCCGGTAGCTGGTCGGCTGGCGTGTGCCGCACACGTTTCCTCGTGCCTCTGGCTGACGAGCCAGCGACGGTGTTGAGGTCGATGGTCGCGGGGCGCGGGCGTGGAAGGCGCGACCACGCTCACCTCGGGCGAGCACTCCCCCGAGAGGCGGGAGGCCTGCGGGTAGACGTGGAAGCCGGGCACCGGGTTGCAAGCCGACGCGCCGGGCGAGTCGGGCAGCAGCGTCCGAGGGAAGGCGGATGAGCCGGTGCTGACCACGGCGGCCACGGCGGCGTTGACGAGGCCATGCCGGCTAGGGTTTAACCCCCAACATGCAGAGCGCCTCCCTCGTTGCCACCGCGACGCGGGCGTTGGTGACCTGCTGCTGCGCGGCGGCTGCCGTGATGGCTTCATCTCTCGAGCCCGCCGTGTGCCTCCAGTCCTTCCTCTTGGCCGACTCCTTTGCCCGTTGTTCGGGCGTCAGCACCTTCTTCGGCTTTGGCGTGGCGGCCTTCCGGGAGGCGCGAGGCTTGCCTTTGTCGGACGAGGCGAGGGATGCGAGGCCGACGGTGGTTTCGAGGTCGAGGTCGTCGTCGTCGTCCATGGCGGGCGTGGGGCGGGAGGGTTTTCGGGGGGAAATGGTGGTGGATGCCACCGACCGACGGGCCGAGGGAAAGGAGTAGGCGCGCACGCGCGTCCATCTCGTGTCCGCGCCGACGCAAATCCGACCCAAAATTGAGCCGGGAATGGGTCGGTAAGCGGACGCCAAGCGGACGCGCGTCCGTTTGGGTCGGCGCGTTGGGCCGACTTTTGTGTCCGCACCGACCCAAACGGACGACGGTGGACGAAATGGATCACCCATTGAAGTTGCTCTCAATGCCCGTTGTGTGTGACCCATGTGTCCAACTGGCCCACACATTTTTCGTTCGCTACAATGAATATGTAATAAAAAAAGTGGGCAGCGGCCATGCCAGTACCCACAGTGTCCGTGGCGAACGGATGGTCACAAGTCCGTGCTGGCTGTGGTCATGGCGGCAGCGACGAGCCCGTGCTAGTCGGGGTTGTTGTCGAACCCTAGGTAGGCTAGGGCCTCCCGTGTGGCCGCAATGACGAGGGCCTTGTTCTCCGCGATGGCGGTCTCCTTTGGGCGGTGGCGGCGAGGCCGGTAGCGGTCGCGACTTCCACCTTGACGGCATGCACCTTCCTTCGCCAGCCCCTCTTGGCTGACTGAACGACCCGCTGCGCGTCCGCCAATTCCTTCTTGGGCACCGCCTTTTTGCGGATGGTGCGGGGCTTGTCGACGGTGAAGTTGAGGTCGCTGACGGTATTGTCCAGGTTGAGCGGTCGGGAGATAGAACATGCACGGGATTTTTTGGAAAACAGAGGAAAATAAGGGGTGGATGTGCCACAGAGTGACGGGTCAACAAAGGACAAGGGTTGATGTCGTGTGCGTCCATTCTTTGTTCGCGGTGACGCAAACCTGGTTCAAAATTTGATTTGAAATGAGTCAATCACGAACAAAAAATAACACTCGTCAATCGCGGAGGAAAAAAACACTTATTCGCTTACGTCCAAACGGACACATGCGGACAACTTGAGTCGGTGTGATAGAGTTGCTCTAAAGATCTAATGGTCTGGATTTCCCTTACGAGAAAAATTTACAGGCTGTTTCCAAGCTAATCGTTTCTCCCCCTTAATTTTAGCGGGGTGGACCCTTCGGTTTATTTCTATCCAATTAGAACCAACCACATAATACACTCCTTTATACTCCCTTCGTCTTAAAATAAGTGGATCGATTTAGTATACAATTAGTATAAAATTGAATCACTTATTTTAAAACAGAAGGAATACTCTTGTAAACTTATTGGTCTGTGTGTAGCATTGCTCGTTTCCTCATCCTCAGCACACCTCTCTCTATCATGTGGAGGGGGCAAGGAACAACTAGGTAGCATTTCGAAGTCAAAAGAATCATTGTCTTGCAAACATATAAAAAAATTGTTCTGTCTCGTTGCTATATCTAGTCATGGTCAGCCCGACCCGACCCCACCTGAAAAAGCCCAACGTGGACCGACCCGACCTTACCCACGGATCGGGCTCGGGCCTAGATTTTAAGCCCGTCGGGCTCACCGGGCCGGGCTCGGGCCTAAAAGACCCGGTTTTACGTCTATGTCGGATCAGGCTTTTTTGGGCTCAGAATGGGCTTAAGCCCAAAAGCTAGGCCTGACGGTCGGGTCGGGTCGGGCTCGGGCCTGTGTTTTGTACCACGGGCTTTTTTTTGATCCGGCCCGAGTTTTGCCCAGGTATACTCGTTGCCCTCCATGCCGCCCTGCTCCACAAATCGATCTTGCCACCGCCTCTCAAGAATAAGAAAAGAGCAATAAGAAACAGTAGGTGAGGGACTCGGACCAAACAAATGTAGAAAATCGCCTATAGCTGGCCAGTCTGTTGTTTTCTGTTCTGAGAAAATAATGGTAGACCAGCAACGAGTCGTAAGCAAGTCGCCTAAACCGACACCACGCTTCCTGCTCGCAAGTCAAACACGGTTGGCACCGGCAGCCTGGCGCAAACAAGGAGCAAATAATTTTAAACGCTACATAATGCCATTTTTTTTCTTTTGGATTTTAGGTTTGCTGACCACATGTCCCATGCGGTGCCACAAATAAAGTAAAAGTAATTAGGAAATAGTACTAAAATGAACCAATTCGTACAAATAATAGGGAGAGAGAGAGAGAGAAAAGGTAGAGAGAAAAAAAAAACAAAGTGGAAAAGACAGGGACGTCGGCCGCCGAACGGAACACGCGGGGAAACGCTGACGACCCGCCGGCCCGGTCCGGCCCGCCCGACCCCTTCCGACGCGCTCGGGCTCGGCTCCTTCACGCCTCCGTCTCCGTCCGGCACCAAACCCATCCCATCCCCCTCCCCCCCTTTCCACACTGACCAACGAACGATAGCCAGGCCACCTCTCCCTCCCCCCGCACCCGCAGTTCCGTGCACCGCACTTCTCCACCCACCACCTACCTTCCCCCGTGTTCCCCTCCCCCCTCAAAACCTATCGCCGCAGACCGTCCACCCACCGACGAGCGATTGCGGCCGATTGATCCGCGGGGCGGAGGCGGAGGCGGAGGCGGAGTCGGCGGAGGCGGCGGCAGAGGGAGCACGCCAGATCCGGCCGCGGCGGCGATGATGAAGACGCTGCTGCCGCAGAGCCAGCTGCGGCGCACGGCGCCGCGCTCCTCCGTCGGCGGCGTCGAGGGCGCGGGGGCCCCCGACGGGGTCGGCGCGGGAGCGGGCGCGGGGTCGGGCGGGCGGACGGCCTCCTCCTCCACCTTCTGGTTCCTGCTGCACGCGGTCTGCTGCCTCATCTCGCTCTTCCTCGGCTTCCGCTTCTCCAGGCTGCTCTTCTTCCTGCTCTTCTCCAGCAGCGCGCTCTACGCCGCCACCTCCAACAACAAGTCGGCCGTGCTCCGCGCCATCACCACCACCACGACGACCACCACGACCACCACCACCACCACCAACACCTTCACCCTCTCCTTCGCCGCCGCGGGCAACCCGCCGCCGGCCAACCCGGACAACCTCACAGCCGCCGCGCTCGAGGAGGCCGCGGGGAGCACGCAGAGCCACGTCGTCGTCGGCCGACACGGGATTCGGATCCGCCCCTGGCCGCACCCCGACCCCGTCGAGGTCATGCGCGCGCACCGGATCATGGAGCGCGTGCAGGAGGAGCAGCGCCGCTGGTACGGCGTCAGGGAGCCCCGCCAGGTGCTCGTCGTCACCCCGACCTACTCGCGCGCCTTCCAGGCGCTCCACCTCACCGGCCTCCTCCACTCGCTCCGCAACGTGCCCTACCCGCTCACCTGGATCGTCGTCGAGGCCGGCGGCGTCACCAACGCCACCGCGGCCCTCCTCGCGCGCTCCAGCCTCACCTTCGTCCACGTCCCCTTCCCGGAAAAAATGCCCCTCGAATGGGCCGACCGCCACGCCACTGAGAACCGCATGCGCCTCCATGCCTTACGGTATGCGCACAAGTCCCTGCTTCCTCCTACTCATAGCCAGATAGCCTGCCTGCCTGTAACATAGAGTGTAAGGTGACTTATTACTGATGATGATTGGTTTGCTCCTGTCATTTAGGGTGATCCGGGAGAGGAAGATGGACGGTGTGGTTGTGTTTGCGGATGACAGCAACGTGCATAGCATGGAGCTGTTTGATGAGGTGCAGAAGGTCCAGTGGATGGCCGCCGTGTCTGTGGGTATCCTTGCACACACCGGAACAGCAGAGCAGCCACGCCTTACCGAAGAGGACAAGAAGAACATGCCACTTCCAGTCCAGGGTCCTGCCTGCAACTCTTCGGGGCATTTGGCTGGATGGCACACATTCAACACGCTGCCGTTCTCTGGGAAGACTGCCACGGTGGTTGGCGAGGCAGCACCGGTGCTACCCAGGGGTTTGGAATGGGCTGGGTTTGTAATGAACTCTAGGATGTTGTGGAAGGAGGCAGAGGGCAAGCCTGATTGGGTGAAGGACCTTGATGCTGTGGGGGAGAATGGGGAGGAGATTGAAAATCCTCTTACTCTCTTGAATGATGCGTCCTATGTTGAGCCGTTGGGGAACTGTGGGAAGAAGGTCCTACTCTGGTGGCTCCGTGTCGAAGCCCGGGCCGATAGCAAGTTTCCACAAGGGTAAGATTTCGTTTTAGACCCTTTTTTGTTATGTGTTGCTGGTCATTTTGACTTTACTGTTTCTTATCAGAAAGTATTATGATGTTCTATAGGACACTTCACCCTTTGTCCAATACTTTAAAGACCTCGAGCAACCACAGATCATAGAGAACCCTTTATGTTAGTTAGGCCTGACCAGACTTGGTAGTGACAAGCCCAGTCTCACTATTTGAAGGGTACACCATGAAAACATGACCTAAGCCAACTATTTTACAGTTACCATGGAACTTAAGCTTCAATGTATGTTTGATCTAGCAACGGAACTGTCACCTCCAGGGGCACAGCCACCACGTACCTCCGGCATGGACACTTATCAGGGCCCCCCGGTTAGTCTCTGGAGAATTCTTTTTCTCCAGGTAGAGGTGGGCTGGTGGCCATCTCAGGAATGTAGGAGGGATTTATTTTTCAGGGCTGCTAGGCCCAGCCCACAAGCGGCAGCTGATCATGTCCAAGTGATGTGCTTGGTTGTTGAATTGATTTTAAGAATTGTCATATATGTACCACTGTGTCGTGGACACCAGATAGTTAATCCTGCTGTATTCCCAGGCTCCGAAAGTTTCCTGGCTCCACCACTGCCCATATTTAGTATGGTTATGTTGGGCTGAGTGGTGTCAGATTTCGTTGCATGTGATTTTCTAAATGAAAAATCTTTAAAAACCCAGTTAGAATAGCCAATATTGCCCAGCCTCTAGCCTGTCTTGTCTAGGAGTGCCATTCTGGTCTAGGATTTTTTTATGTGTTGTGCTTGTAATACTATTAAAGTAACCTTTGGGATCGTGAGCGCTATAGGCCTATGATAGTTTTGCTTGGTTTTCCTTTTCATACTAGTTTCCGAGAGGAACTTGATTCTGGTATACACTTTGATATACATTTACAATCTGCTAAAGTGCTATCTTAAATTCTGTATTTCCAAACAAAGGCTGTTTCTCTTCGCGGAATGTCCCTGTTACATCAAGTGTTGTACTACTATAGTTGACTCTCCACCTTAGTGAAATTGCTCAACGCAGGTTGCATCAACAGTTCTGCAAAGTAGCATGTGTGCAATTCATTTTTTAGCCACCAGTTCTTCGGCACGCATTAGAGCTAGTGTAAAATTGAGTAGTATCTCGTAGCTGCAATATCTGTCTATTTTTATATAAATATTTGAGATTGACCTCTTCCAGTGGCATAGTGCCATATGGCAATGTTAGAACAAAGAAGTTTCAATATATCATTGTCAGCATAAGTGTTTAAATTTGAACCTGACGTTTTCATGTAGTTTAGCATGGGCAAATTGAATGGTTTAACTGTTTAAAACCATTTCCTCAAATCAGTTATAGGCGGAAGAAAAAGACCCATTCCTCGTGTGATTCTTGTTTTCCAAAATCATGCGCCGTAGAGAGCCCTCATTCTGAGAGACTTGAGAAATAAAAGGTCTTCAGAAGAACTCTGGATGTCACTGCAGTTAAATATAAGATTCTGCTAACCTATCAACTCTGGTTATCATATTTGTTTCCTTAGATTTTTTCCTTCTCTTCTGTATTAAGCATGCTCAATTTTATTTTTCTTTAGACTGTAATAAGCCAAGTTGAAATTATCCATTTTTAGGCTGTAATAACTCAATTTGTTCCCATGCAGGTGGGTGATTGAGCCACCTTTGGAAGTCGTCGTTCCCGCCAAGCGCACACCATGGCCAGAAGCCACCATGGATATTTCATCGGAGCTGTTAGACGCCAAGCAAGAGCAGGAGGACAGGCAGCTGCCAAGGACCAACAACAGGTCGGCCCGGCCCCGAAGCACCACCACGAAACGGAAGGGCGACGTCCAGAACTGAGTCAGGATAAACAGATCATGTAATGTAAATCTCACATCATCTTACACCCGCGGTATCTGCAATAGGAGGCATGTCCGGTCGATCTAGTGGGTATTGTGTTTATTTTTTTGTTTCCTGATGTTTTGCTCTGGTGGCAACGACGACGCCCTCGTGCTGGGGATATGTCTTCTTTAGGAGACCGTTTCGTTGTCTGTAGCCCTACTTGTTGTGCTTGTAATATAACACCGCAATTGATGTCAAGAAAATGGTGTCAGAATTCTGGATGACCTATACGCATGTCGACTCTGAAGTATTGTGTGATCAGTGTTTTCAGGCATAGTTTCCCTTCCTTTAGGGCTTGTACTGAAATTGGAATGTTTGTTTGTTTACCATTATCGAATGTAAGCCTTTAAAACGGAGTATGATTTTTGTACAGTACTTTATCAATGCTGATTCCTGTGTTCCAAATGTGGAACGGAGTTTGTGACTTTCACAACCACAAAGCACAGAGCACGCCATCCATGATGTGAGCGCAGGACGAAGGGTCAGAAGGAAGCGTTTGCGACTTTCTCCACGAGGAGCTTGTGCTTTTCCATGTGAGCCCTGTTGCGGAGGGGTCTGCTGGTATTGGTTGCTCTTCGCGACCGTTCGTGATGTGGCAGGAGGCATGGATTTTTTTTTGGCAGGGTGAAAAGGAGTTTTATTCTAAAATTATTGTTGTAGTGCAGAGACAATTTTTTTTAATATTGCATTTTTTTATTCTTTTTGAAAATAATGCACCGATTTAAATATTTTCAAAAATAGGCCTACCTCGGCGCTGGGGTGGCCGACAGGAGGCTGTCGGCTCTGGCGTTGCCGACAGGAGGCCGGTCGGGCCCGATTAGTGGCTCTCGGCCACGTGGCGGCCGACTAGTGACCAGGCCACGTCGATTGCCCTGTCGGCTCTGCCTGTCGGCCCTGGCGAAGCCGATAAGGCTATCGGCCTGGGGAAGGCCGACCAGTGGCCACTAGCCAGCCGAGGCAGCCACTTCCCCCTCTCTTCCTCCTTCCTCCTTTCTTCCTCCTTCCTCTTTCTTCCTTCTCCCTTCTCCCATTCTACCTTATCTCCTTTCTCTCTTTCTCCTCCTACCTTCTCCCCCATACAAAAAATCTTCCATTTCCACGTTTTGAACCGTACATTTGTTGTGTAAGGAGGAGGGCATCCAAACTATCCGTCTCACTCGCGATGGGGTAGTTTGTGGTGCTTGTTTTGAAGCTATTTTTGGTGGTGGTGGTGGAGGTTGAGGTGGAGGTTGTAGTGGTGGTGGTGGTGCGGGTGAAGTTGGTTGTTTTGGTGGAGTTGGAGGTGGTGGTGTGGAATTATTCTCGATGTTCGTCAAGAGTCGTTCGTCGTTCATCGTTTCTGCGCCCGCTTCAAGGGTAAAATATTTTTGTAGATTAGTGTATGAAGTAGTTCCTAAACTTTTAGGTGCTCCAGTAGATTAGTATAAATTTAGTTGTTTAACTAGTTTTAGGTGGTCCAGTAGATTAGTATAAATTTAGTTGTTTAACTAGTTTTAGGTGCTCCGGTAGATTAGTATAAATTTAGTTGTTTAACTAGTTTTAGGTGGTCCGGTAGATTAGTATAAATTTAGTTTAGTAAATAAAGTAGGTTAATTATTTTTAGGTTCTCCGATAGATTCGGAAAATATATTTCGGTTTGTCGTTCTTCTAATTTTTTTCCTTGTTGAATAATATGTTAGGTCAGCAGAGATGTCTGATTTAGTGACGTTATGTTTGCACTATGGTCGTGGTACCGTTCAAACAAATGAGATGGGAGATGATCTTAGTGAATTTCAGTACACAGAGGTGCAGGTGTCCTCCCCTAAAACATGGTCTGTTAGTCAGTTGACAGAATGGCTTGCGCGATGTTTAGGGTTCAATACTGAAACACACACCGTCGGTGTTCATGCATTATGGACCCGGTCCACTCGTAATATTTTCTGGTATTTGAAGCATATAGAGCGGGACGACCAGTGGGTGCGCTTGTTACAATCTTGCGAGCGTAGGGGATGTCATCCGGTGGCCTTATTTCTCCCCGTGCTAAAGCCGGTGACTGAACCTGAAGTGGAACGTAGCTATGAATATGGTGAGAGCAGTGTAGGGATGCATGATTCACAGTCAATTCATGCATCCCATGCTGGGGATGATTTTTACGAAGCAGGCCAAGAGTAGTCAGGCAGAAGGGGGAGATGCAGATGATTATCTCAGCGGTGAGGCGGATGCCGACGAGATAGATGGGCACATGCAAAACGAGATGCATGAAGAAGATATAGCGGGTGATATTTCCGATGAATCCGCCGAATGAGATGGAGAAGAGCACGCACATGAAGTGCCTATTCCTGCATCATGGAATCAGGACTTCTCATCTGTAATGTTGGTGAACGACGGTCATGATTCTGCCTGGCAGTATCACCAGAACAACATTGCAATAGGTGTCCTCTACCCGAACAAACAAGCTCTGAAGGATGCCATCCTTAATTGGGCAATGTCCACTCAAAGGGTATTTGTAGCTTAAGTTTCTTGTCCGGATAAGTTGACAATGGTTTGTAGAAATGAGGGTTGTCCCGCAAGGGTGCATGGATATCTCCCTAAGTACGACACAAGCTGGGTCATAAGTGACTTAGTTAGTCATAATTGTGTTATTCCATGCATCCCTCAAGATCATCCCAACCTTACTTCCACTATGATAGCTCGCTTGCTTTACAGCGAGATTGTGGAGTGCAAGGCGATGTAAGTGAAGGCTATCCAGAAAAAAGTCTTCGTCAGGTTAAAGTACAACATATCATATGGCAAGGCTTGGAGGGCTAAGCAGAAGGCACTAGAGACCAGATTTGGTTCATATTTTGATGCATATGACTTTGTTGTTCGGCTCGTGCAGACACTGCAGAACCGGAATCCTGGCACGTATGTTGACATCCAAGAGTTGTACCTGCCAGAGTTCCCAACGGTTAGGGTGTTGCATCGGTTGTTCTTCTCTTTCGGTGCCTGCATTGAAGCTTTCAGACATTTCTCACATTTCTCACCGGTGATATGTGTTGATGGCACATTTCTCACTGGCAAGTACAAGGGTCAGATCCTCACAGCCATAGGTCAAGATGGGCAAAATCAAGTCGTCCCACTTGCATTTGCTTTTGTGGAGAGCGAGAACATCGAGAGTTGGACATGGTTCTTCAGGCAGTTGAAAATAGATGTTGTGCAAGATAAGCAGAATGTGTGCATCCTTCATGATAGGCATGCAAGTATACTCAGCGCGATCAAGACATTGTCAAACCCTGCTCCCGGTGAACAAACTCCTTGGCAGGACATTCAGAGTCGTTGGTGCATGCGCCATCTAGGGGAAATAGAGCTTTGCCACTTCCAGCGATCGTTGAGGGCATTCTCTATGGCACAGTGAAGTATTTCAGGGAAAGACGTCAAATTGCTGCGGAGCATATGACAAACAATCCGAACACACGTTACTGTGAAAGGGTTATGAAGTACATGGATGAAAAGATGAAGAAAGCCCGGTCACACAGTGTTGTCGCCATTGGAAATCTAGAGCGAAGGTTCGAGGTTCGCTTAGCTAACAACAAATTCGGATGTGCAAATGAGATGAGAACACACGAGGTGAAAATTGGAAATGAATTGTGGCCAACGTGCGAATGCACATGCAACAAACCAAAGTTGCTTCACCTACCTTGCTCGCATGTACTTGCTGCTTGCGGGCTCATAGGTCTTGACACAATCTGTTTTGTGTCTTCGTATTTTCTGAAAGAGGCTGTCCTCAATACCTGGACAGGTGAGTTGATGGGTTTCCGATCAATGGGTAACTTCAACACTGTTGAGCTTGCTCAAAGGCGATACATTCCACATCCTGCGCATATGCGTACAAGTAGAGGGAGGCGGCAGAGTCAGCGCATCCGGAATGACATGGATGAATCTGAGGCCGGCGGGCGCACCGTGCAATGCATTCTATGTAATGAATTTGGGCATAGGGATCCTGATTGTCCCACCTTCGTCACTGCAAGGGGCACTAGGCGTGGACGAGGCAGCCGAGGAAGAAGAGGAGGAAGAGGGAGGGCAAGAGGAGGAGGAAGAGTTTAAAATTTGTACTATCACTATGTTTTAAGTTTGTACTATCACTATGTTTTAACTTTGGACTAGCACTATGTTTTAAGTTTGTACTATCACTATGTTTTAAGTTTGTACTATCACTATGTTTTAATTTTGGACTACCAGTATGTTTTAATTTTATACTATGTGTTGCACTACGTTTTGTATTGTATAGCAATGGAGGGAATGTATCTTCTTAATCCGGATGTTGATAGTAAGCATCGTGCTGCACTATTAACTGAGCAGAAGCTCATACCACTAGTCACTCGTACTGCTAAGGTGGACTGGAGTATACATCCGCTGTGGGTTGAAAGGTAAATGTTTTTATCTTAAACTTTAATCATTGTATTAAATATGCATTGTAAGTAACATAAATTTTATGATTGGTGGATATGCAGACTCAAATGGGCCGGGCTTTTACCGTTCGCACGTCTAGTTGAGACCACTAAGACGTCGCGACACCTCAGCATTGACTCTTCTTTGCTCACTTGCTTAGTGGACCGATGGAGGCCTGAGACCCACACGTTCCACTTCAGATGGGGTGAGATGACTCCTATTCTGGAAGATGTCTCAATGTTGCTCGGACTTCCGTTGGCGGAAATGCGATAGGACCGTTGGAGGACCCGCCAGATTGGCAACATACTTTGGCAGCACGTTTCTTCAATATATATGATGGGGGCTCCAATACTGGCGTCAGAGGCACACGGACCTAAGTATGACTAGTTACAACATTTCAGGGTTAGTTCCTACCTCGCATATCTATCAAAGGTAAATGTTTCAAGTTGCAATATTTCCAGGTTATTCACAAGTCCCTTTCTCCTTACATGATTGCAGATCGAGAGATTTCCAGGTTATTCACAAGTCCCTTTGAGTGCTATACAGATTACTCGTAGCCTGGAGGCGTACCTATTGTGGCTTCTCGGGAAGGTGATGTTCACAGAGAACCATGTCACTACTTTGAGTGCGCGTTACATCCCCATTGCACTGGAAATCACGACTGCTGAGTCGGCTGAACGGATCACACCGAGGAGTTGGGATCTGCGGTATTAGCTGCTACCTACTGAGGTATGTGCAACGGTTGTCAGCTTTCCACGGCCAAGTCGGCCATTCTTGGTTGCTCGCTGTTTTTACAACTGTGGTCCTGGGAGAGGTTCTCTATTGGACGACCAAGCATAGATGTGGACCACATTTATCATGTGGGCAACATGCTTGATGGTGATGGCATCGACTTGCCAACTTTCGGCTTGTGTTGGACGCGTCGCAAGGTATGTCCCCTGGTATAATGTTATTCACCTTCTTAGTTTACACTATGGTTGAAACTAACTTATGTCTTGCGCAGAGACGGTATGCTAGTGAACAGACTAGGCGAGCCTACACTCACTAAATGAGCAGTTTGATACGTACACGGGAGTTATTTGGCAACTGTACACGGAAGCAGCCAGAATTTCTAGATATCCTGGTGGTATTTCTGTGCTATGCACGAGAGATCGGGGTTACTGGATGACGAAATCGAAGATTGTCTTTGATGTCTTTGTTGAGGAGATGGCGCAACAGCGCATTATGAGACAGTTCGGTCTTCGGCAGTTGACTCCTCCGCCCAACACAGAGAACCTGCTGTCAGTAGTAGTCCACAGGTATGTTATACTAACTATATATTACATTTTGTTTCTATATGGCCTATGGTTAAACATCATCATAAATTATAGGATGACAAGGAAGGGAACCAATAGGACACGGGCTCAGTGGCTACAAAGGCTTGAAGAGTACGTTTTAGAATGGGAAACTACCACTGAACGTAGGTGGCATGAACAACAAGCATTTGATCTCGCTGAATACAATGCATATTTGGAGGTGTACATGAGAGGAACACGATTACGCATTGTTCAGCACTCCAATACAGATGAGATTCCGGACCCGCATACGTCTGATACATACCCGACGTATGATACTTCTGGCTCCAGGCAGTATGCGGTAATATTTATTCTCTTTATGTCATTTAAGTTGTTGTTACTTGCTTCATCATCGGTACTTATTATTCTTAATGACAATTTAGGGTGAGTTGGCATACAGTCTTCATACTGACGTGATGAACTTTGATCGACAATTGTCATCTGCACCTCTTATGGTACCTCGGTCTCAGATTCAACCATGGCTCAAGAGGCTCGAGCAGAGGATAAGAGATATCTATAAAGCTATCACGTGCACGCGCACTTCGGGTGTTGTGCATCACCAGCCGCATCCTACGCCGGTGCCGCGTCACTCCGTGCATCGACATCAGCCACGTCCACGTCTACAAGGAGTGGAACTGATGCCACATCCACCCCCACCTGACCAGCCTGGCAGTTCAGCGTGGCATCAGCCACAACACCACGCTTCGTCATCGAGCTTCATGTTTCAGCCAACTCCACAACATCACAATCCTACTCCTGGTTTCATGTTTCATCCACATCCAACAGGTATGGTCCCTCCTGCATATCATGATGTGTCGGCGTCCGGATCCGGGTTAGGGAGTGAACCAGATGAGCCACCAGCGCAGCAAAACATGTGGTTGGACATGTTTTCGACTCCTCCACTGTGGACCACACAGGATACACAGTATGACGAGGGTGGATCCGAGATTCCTCCTCGTAACATTAGGCCCCCACAGGTGGGGATGGAGTACACCCCCACACCCCGAGAGCGCCAACCGAGACGTCGTGAGTGAAGCAAAATCTTTGCCCTGCTATGTATCACTTCAGACTTATGTCTATTTTATGTAAGAAACTTATGTGTATTTTATGTATGAGACTTATGTGTATTTTATCTATGAGACTTATGTGTATTTTATCTATGAGACATATTCCTATCTATTTCTATGCTCAGTTGGTTCATCGTGGATAACACATATACTACCAATAACTTGAGATTACAAACAAAGTAAGATTCCGGAGATACATAAAATAAGATACGTGAAATAAGATACATAAAATAAGATACATTAAGATGCAGAGTTCATACAAAAACTACATAAAGTCGTCGTCATCCTTCGATGATGATGAGCATACCGGAGGCCTGAGGTACGCGGAAATAGATTCGGGCGGATCAGATTCATAATTGGCGCACATGAAAAACTTCATGCCCAACCAATCTAAAAAATCCGTCACCTCCTTCACCTTGCAGAGATCACCGCACCAACATCAAACTGCTTCCACACCCCGAGGCAAACTCGCACTCTGCATTTTCTTAGGCCTGATGCTCTGATCCGAGCAAGGCAAACTCATATTGACTGGATGATGGAGGAAGGCAATGCTAGTGTTCTCAAGTGAGGCTGCATGATGGAGGAAGGCAGTCCAATGCCTCCTTTTATAGACTTAGATGACCAGGAAGATGGCGGGAAGACGAGGAGGGAAATGAGGCGGGAAAGATTTGGCGGGAAATAAGAGGGTAAAAAGTTGGCGGGAAAGGTGGTCCGAAAAATTAGGCGGGAATGGAGACGTGGAAATATTTGCGGCAACGGAGGAGGGAACGAAATGGCGTGGCCGATTGGGGGAATATGGGTGGGAAATGGAGTCGGGAAAATAGCTAACGTTCAAAATAAAAGTACTCGATACATAGAATACACATAAGTTTCTTACATAAAATATCACCGCGAGTGAGACGGATAGTTTGGATGCCCTCCTCCTTACACAACAAATGTACGGTTCAAAACGTGGAAATGGAAGATTTTTTGTGTGGGGGGAGAAATAAGGAGAAGAAATAGAGAAAGGAGATAAGGTAGAATGGGAGAAGGAAGGAGAGAAGAAATAGAGAAAGGAGAAGGAAGGAGGAACAAGGAGAGGGGGGAAGGGCCGGGCTGGGGCTGGCTCATGGCCACTAGTCGGCCACGGCTAGTCCGATTGCCCTATCGGCTTCCCCAAGGCCGACAGGCAGTGGCCTGGCCACTAGTCGGCTCCCACGTGGCCGAGAGCAACTAGTTTCCCTAGGCTCGACCGACTGCCTCCTGTCGGCCGCACCAAAGCCGACAGCCTCCAGTCGGCTAGAGGGTGGCTGAGGCAGGCTTAGTTTTGGAAATTTTTAATTCGGTGCATTATTTTTCAAAAAGAATAAAAAATGCAATATTAAAAGAAAATTAGCAGATTTTTTCAGTATATGGAGGCCCTTTGTGTAGCCAAACTGTAGTGCTACATTTACTACGACTATACTTTGCTAAACAATCTGCCACTCTATTCTGAAAACGATAAAGCTTTTATGGAATAAACTCCCCTATCTACAAGGGGTTCCGCGGTGGGTGGCTCAGACGCACTTTTAGTCCTTGGCGTTGCCTAGATATGGATCTGGAGGTTGGTTCTTGCGACGACTGTTCTAGGTGCCTTATTATGATATGCGTGAGTTGCCGAGGGAAAGCTCCATGCTCTGGCACGGACAATGACGATATGTGCGGGTGTCATTATTTCTTGTAGACATCATCATGGTTCTTCTCTTTGTGGTGGGCATGGGTGAAAATCTTTGTCCTTTTGGGATCGGAAGTGGCATTGCTTTGCGTTCCCCTCAAGAAGGTGTTGTCGTCAAGGCTAGGTGTCTTAGGTCATGTGGTCGCATTGTAATCTAGTTAGATGTTTGGCCACGTAGTCATGTGAGGTTCTTTTGTCCATTTATGAGGGTTCCAATGTGTGAGAGAGCTACCTCAACATTATATCGTTCCGTCATGTAACTTGGGTTGTTGATTGATTTATAAAGCGGGGCGAGAGACTAATTCCAGATGAGCTTTATGTAGGTAAATAAACTAACTAAAAAAATCAAAAGCAACATTGGTCATTCAATTTACTTGCCAATGAAGAGAAAAATTGAACACACTGATTGATGATATAAAGGGAAAAACATTGGTCATTCAATTTAGTTGCGAATGAACAAGGAAAAGTAAACACACCGATGGAATAAATATAAAGGAAAAAATCAGAAGCAACAATGGTCATTCAATTTACTTACCAATGAAGAGAAAAATTGAACACACTCATGATATAAAGGGAAAAAACAATAGTCATTCAATTTACTTGTGAATGAACAGGAAAATTAAACACACCGATGGAATAAATATAAAAGAAAAAAAGTTGAACACATCATGGTGTTGTGCTAAGAGAGGTTGTGAGATATTGACTATGCGTCAACACTCACACCCAGGAATCATTTATAATTGATTGCAATTTTTGTTGATAGCTTACCAAGCTGACCACTTGGTGTCAAGTAATCCAAAAAACAACATTATAAAGAGGAGTTAGGAAGTGAACATTAAGGACAGTATAACCGCACCTATTCCTAGCCCTCTCAAGCCATCAAGGGTTTTGACCGTTAGATGATAGTTCTCAGCCATTCCTGACCGTCAGATGGCTGTACCGGCCCCTAATTGATCGATGGCTGGCTGTCCCAGGGAGGCTACTCTGGTGAAAAAATCCGCCATCTCTGGTTGATTGGGCCAGGCGGCCCTTTAAGCGGTTGGGCCACCACCGTCCATGGAGGATAAAATAATACATCGCTTCAGTTCGTAGATACAGAAAAAAGGATACGAGCATGGAAAGGGCAGCGACCCTTCCTGATCTCTCCCGGCAGATGAATCGTGTCAGTCGTCGCCCCTTCCGGCCCGTCCATGCACGAGTTTGCCTCCTGATCTCCCTCGCTCATCCAGATCTCTCTAACCGAGGGGATCCCTTTCCATGCACGAGTTTGCCTCCTGAAGGTGCAGCAGGGAGAGGCTGCACTCTCAGGCCGGTTGCGGCGAAGGAATCGCCTCAGACCGGTGCAACAGTCGGCGAAGGGATACACTCTCAGACAAGTGCAACATGGAGGAACTTTGATGCGGCGGGGGTGCTCAACCAAGATGGGCTCCATTGACGACATCTCGGCAAGGGAAAAGGGACTGGGCCTAATTCCCCATGGCTACCGATGGTACAGATAACTCCTTCTCTTTATCTTTTGGATGCACTAATCGTGAGAATTTCACTTTCCACATGCCTAGAATTATTCGACTACAATCTGGAAATCACCGCCCCCTTTTACTCAAAATCTTATCCATGTTAATCTACACATCTAAGGCATGGCGGCTGACTATGTTTGAGCTTTTCCTCTTTTTCTTACTATTTTCCCACATGCAGTCTACTTCTTGTTTAATGTACATATGATCTATGTTGTAGAATATGTCAGAGTGTTATGTTGCCTATGACTTTTTTAATCAGATGTGTGTACTCTTTACACGAAACATATTAATTAGTAGACTGAACTGGTCTATATATCTTGAGTTATGTAGGAGGATGATATTTTTTGTTCAAGAGATTATAATATATAAGAGCATATGTTTTCGTATTCTTCTTAGGTATTATGAAATAGCACTAATTTCTACTATCAATAGATGAATAAATTGATTCATATTTTCCAATAATGTTCTCCTATAAATTTGACATAAGGGCTTTGAATTTTTGTATCTATATTTACTCCTGTTTTTGTGGCCCTCACATTCAGGTTACCTTTTTTTACTTACTCCTTGACTTATTCACATGAGTTGCTTATCATGAATTTTTTACACACAGAAGATACTTTAAATGTTTTGACTACCTTTTGAATGTTTCCAGATATTGCTGGTAGAAAAATGTATAACCAATGTCTACACGTCATTGATTCATCTCATTTATCGGTCCGTTCTTCATGGACATCTAGAATCGATGTGTTACATTTTCTTTTCTGTGACAATTATTTGCAAAAGATGTGTTACATTTTCTTTTCTGTGACAATTATTTGCAAAAGAATCAATAGTTTCCAGATGTTCAAAGGATTAGTCATCTGACATGTCTCCCATTTGGTCTATTTACTTCTTAAACATAATATCAGTTTAATACTATATATTAATATTTTCAACAAGAATACTCATGATTGTTTAAATTTCATAGTATTATAAATCCATATCTTCTGCGAACATCTGAGTACATATAAATAACACAACGACATAAGTTTCACTAATTAGATCATAACTTGGTTTGTTCTATATGATGTTCCTATACAATGCTAATTTCGAAACAATGTGCAAGTTCCGCTTTGGTGGTTTGAGGATCCAACTCATGATTTGTCATCGCTTTGCGGTTTTGGTGTCAGGATTCCAAGCCAACATAATGATTTTCATTTCGATGCAAGAAGAGCACGTTTTACTCCCATGATTGTTGAGATGCTAAGAAACCATCCACCAATAGGGCTATTGTCATATCTATGTTCAAACTTGGAGTCTCCAAAGGTAAATAGGTTTGGTTTTAAGTATAATTAATATACTAAGAACAGAGATTTGCTGCCAAAAGTATATCATTTATGCACATGCATCAATTCTCACCATGACCAATGATCAGTATTTCTTTGCACAAGTAGCTAATTTGACTCCACCATTAGCATGTATAAAGATACTTTACTTTATCAATATAGGCACATATACATGGAGTCCGCGTGTAGGAAATGCCTGTTGGAATTATGCCCTAGAGGCAATAATAAATGTATAGTTATTATTATAATTCCTGTATCAAGATAATAGTTTATTATCCATGCTATAATTGTATTGAATGAAGACTCCTTTACATGTGTGGATACATAGACAAAACACCGTCCCTAGCATGCCTCTAGTTGGCTAGCCAGTTGATCGATGATAGTCAGTGTCTTCTGATTATGAACAAGGTGTTGTTGCTTGATAACTGGATCACGTCATTGGGAGAATCACGTGATGGACTAGACCCAAACTAATAGACGTAGCATGTTGATCGTGTCATTTTGTTGCTACTGTTTTCTGCGTGTCAAGTATTTATTCCTATGACCATGAGATCATATAACTCACTGACACCGGAGGAATGCTTTGTGTGTATCAAACGTCGCAACGTAACTGGGTGACTATAAAGATGCTCTACAGGTATCTCCGAAGGTATTAGTTGAGTTAGTATGGATCAAGACTGGGATTTGTCACTCCGTGTGACGGAGAGGTATCTCGGGGCCCACTCGGTAATACAACATCACACACAAGCCTTGCAAGCAATGTAACTTAGTGTAAGTTGCGGGATCTTGTATTACGGAACGAGTAAAGAGACTTGCCGGTAAACGAGGTTGAAATAGGTATACGGATACTGACGATCGAATCTCGGGCAAGTAACATACCGAAGGACAAAGGGAATGACATACGGGATTATACGAATCCTTGGCACTGAGGTTCAAACGATAAGATCTTCGTAGAATATGTAGGATCCAATATGGGCATCCAGGTCCCGCTATTGGATATTGACCGAGGAGTCTCTCGGGTCATGTCTACATAGTTCTCGAACCCGCAGGGTCTGCACACTTAAGGTTCGACGTTGTTTTATGCGTATTTGAGTTATATGGTTGGTTACCGAATGTTGTTCGGAGTCCCGGATGAGATCACGGACGTCACGAGGGTTTCCGGAATAGTCCGAAAACGACGATTGATATATAGGATGACCTCATTTGATTACCGGAAGGTTTTCGGAGTTACCGGGAATGTACCGGGAATGACGAATGGGTTCCGGGAGTTCACCGGTGGGGGGCAACCCACTCCGGGGAAGCCCATAGGCATTTGGGGGGGTCACACCAGCCCTTAGTGGGCTGATGGGACAGCCCACCAATCCCCTATGCGCCAAGAGAGAAAAAATCAAAGGAAAGAAAAAAAGGAAGAAGTGGGAAAGGGGAAGGACTCCCTCCCACCAAGCCAAGTAGGACTCGGTTTGGGGGGGGGGGAGAGTCCTCCCCCCTGGCTCGGCCGACCCCTTGGGGATCCCTTGGACCCCAAGGCAAGGTCCCCCTCCCTCCTCCTATATATATGGGGCTTTTAGGGCAGATTTGAGACGACTTTTCTCACGGCTGCCCGACCACATACCTCCATAGTTTTTCCTCTAGATCGTGTTTCTGCGGAGCTCGGGCGGAGCCCTGCTGAGACAAGATCATCACCAACCTCCGGAGCGCCATCACGCTGCCGAAGAACTCTTCTACCTCTCCGTCTCTCTTGCTGGATCAAGAAGGCCGAGATCATCGTCGAGCTGTACGTGTGCTGAACGCGGAGGTGCCGTCCGTTCGGTACTAGATCGTGGGACTGATCGCGGGATTGTTCGCGGGGCGGATCGAGGGACGTGAGGACGTTCCACTACATCAACCGCGTTCTCTAACGCTTCTGCTGTACGATCTACAAGGGTACGTAGATCACTCATCCCCTCTCGTAGATGGACATCACCATGATAGGTCTTCGTGCGCGTAGGAAAATTTTTGTTTCCCATGCGACGTTCCCCAACAGTGGCATCATGAGCTAGGTTCATGCGTAGATGTCTTCTCGAGTAGAACACAAAAGGTTTTGTGGGCGGTGATGTGCGTTTTGCTGCCCTCCTTAGTCTTTTCTTGATTCCGCGGTATTGTTGGATTGAAGCGGCTTGGACCGACATTACTCGTACGCTTACGAGAGACTGGTTTCATCGTTACGAGTAACCCCCTTTGCTCAAAGATGACTGGCAAGTGACGGTTTCTCCAACTTTAGTTGAATCGGATTTGACCAAGGAGGTCCTTGGATGAGGTTAAATAGCAACTCATATATCTCTGTTGTGGTGTTTGCGTAAGTAAGATGCGATCCTACTAGATACCCTTGGTCACCACGTAAAACATGCAACAACAAAATTAGAGGACGTCTAACTTGTTTTTGCAGGGTATGATTGTGATGTGATATGGCCAACGATGTGATGTGATATATTGGATGTATGAGATGATCATGTTGTAATAGAAATATCGACTTGCATGTCGATGGTACGACAACCGGCAGGAGCCATAGGGTTGTCTTTAAACTAACGTTTGTGCTTGCAGATGCGTTTACTATTTTGCTAGGATGTAGCTTTAGTAGTAATAGCATAAGTAGCACGACAACCCCGATGGCAACACGTTGATGGATGATCATGGTGTGGCGCCGGTGACAAGAAGATCGTGCCGGTGCTTTGGTGATGGAGATCAAGAAGCACGTGATGATGGCCATATCATGTCACTTGTGAATTGCATGTGATGTTAATCCTTTTTTTGCACCTTATTTTGCTTAGAACGACGGTAGCATTATGAGGTGATCTCTCACTAAAATTTCAAGACGAAATTGTGTTCTCCCCGACTGTGCACCGTTGCTACAGTTCGTCGTTTCGAGACACCACGTGATGATCGGGTGTGATAGACTCAA
This sequence comes from Hordeum vulgare subsp. vulgare, assembly GCF_904849725.1. Lineage (NCBI taxonomy): Eukaryota > Viridiplantae > Streptophyta > Magnoliopsida > Poales > Poaceae > Hordeum > Hordeum vulgare. The sequence continues at coordinate 579,188,417 of NC_058524.1, read as the reverse complement.
CGTTCACATACAACGGGTGCAAAATAGTTGCGCACGCGGAACACTCGGGTTAAGCTTGACGAGCCTAGCATGTGCAGACATGGCCTCGGAACACATGAGACCGAAAGGTCGATCATGAATCATATAGTTGATATGATTAGCATAGGGATGCTTACCACTGAAACTATACTCAACTCACGTGATGATCGGACTTGGGATAGTGTAAGTGGATCATGAACCACTCAAATGACTAGAGAGATGTACTTTTTGAGTGGGAGTTTAGCATATAATTTGATTAAGTTGAACTATAATTATCTTGAACATAGTCTAAGTCCACTTTGAATATATTTGTGTTGTAGATCATGGCTCACGCAAGTGTCATCCTGAATTTTAATACGTTCCTAGAGAAAGCTAAGTTGAAAGATGATGGAAGCAACTTTGTAGACTGGGCTCGTAATCTTAAGCTAATCTTACAAGCTGGAAAGAAGGATTATGTCCTTAATGCTGCGCTAGGAGATGAACCACCCGCTACGGCTGATCAGGATGTTAAGAACGCTTGGTTAGCACGTAAGGAGGACTACTCAATAGTTCAATGTGCAGTCTTGTATGGCTTAGAACCGGGACTTCAACGTCGCTTTGAGCGTCATGGAGCATTTGAGATGTTCCAGGAGTTGAAGTTTATCTTTCAGAAGAACGCCCGGATCGAGAGGTATGAGACCTCCGATAAATTCTATGCTTGCAAGATGGAGGAAAACTCGTCTGTCAGTGAACATGTGCTCAAAATGTCTGGGTACTCAAACCGTCTAGCTGAACTGGGGATTGAACTCCCGCAAGAAGCTATCACTGACAGAATCCTTCAATCACTGCCGCCAAGCTATAAAGGCTTTGTGTTGAACTACAACATGCAAGGGATGAACAAGTCTCCCGGCGAGTTGTTTGCGATGCTGAAAGTCGCAGAGTCTGAACTCCGTAAAGAGCATCAAGTGTTGATGGTGAGCAAGACCACTAGTTTCAAGAGAAACGGCAAAGGCAAGAAGGGCAATTCGAAGAAGAGCGGCAAGCCTGTTGCCAATCCGCCGAAGAAACCCAAGGCTGGACCTAAGCCTGAAACAGAGTGCTTCTATTGCAAGGGTATGGTTCACTGGAAGCGCAATTGCCCCAAGTATCTGGCAGATAAGAAGGCGGGCAAAGAAAAATCAGGTATATTTGATATACATGTTATTGATGTGTACTTAACCGGCTCTCGTAGTAGTGCCTGGGTATTCGATACCGGTTCTGTTGCTCACATTTGCAACTCGAAGCAGGAACTGCGGAATAGACGAAGGCTGGCGAAAGACGAAGTGACGATGCGCGTAGGAAACGGTTCCAAGGTTGATGCAATGGCCGTCGGCACAGTGTCACTTCAACTACCATCGGGATTAGTGATGAACTTAAATCATTGTTATTTAGTGCCTGCGTTGAGCATGAACATTATATCTGGATCTTGTTTATTGCGAGACGGTTACTCTTTTAAGTCTGAGAATAATGGTTGTTCTATTTCTATGAGTAACATCTTTTATGGTCATGCACCGAATGTGAGAGGATTGTTCATATTGAATCTTGATAGAGATACGCATATACATAACATTGAGACCAAAAGAGTTAGAGTAAACAATGATAGCGCCATATTTTTGTGGCACTGCCGCTTGAGTCATATTGGTGTAAAGCGCATGAAGAAACTCCATGCTGATGGACTTTTGGAGTCACTTGACTTTGATTCACTTGACACGTGCGAACCATGCCTCATGGGCAAGATGACTAAGACTCCGTTCTCCGGAACAATGGAGCGTGCAAGTGACTTGTTGGAAATCATACATACCGATGTGTGTGGTCCAATGAGCGTGGAGGCACGCGGCGGATATCGTTATTTTCTCACCTTCACTGACGATTTAAGTAGATATGGTTATGTCTACTTGATGAAGCACAAGTCTGAAAAATTTGAAAAGTTCAAGCAATTTCAGAGTGAAGTGGAAAATCATCGTAACAAGAAGATCAAGTTCCTACGGTCTGATCGTGGGGGTGAATATTTGAGTTTCGAGTTTGGTACTCACTTAAGACAATGTGGAATTGTTTCGCAGTTAACACCGCCTGGAACACCACAGCGTAATGGTGTGTCCGAACGTCGTAATCGTACTTTGTTAGAAATAGTGCGATCTATGATGTCTCTTACTGATTTGCCGTTATCGTTTTGGGGTTATGCATTAGAAACAGCTGCATTCACTTTAAATAGGGCACCATCGAAATCCGTTGAGACGACACCATACGAACTGTGGTATGGCAAAAGGCCAAAGTTGTCGTTTCTTAAAGTTTGGGGATGTGATGCTTATGTCAAAAAGCTTCAGCCTGAAAAGCTGGAACCCAAAGCGGAAAAGTGCGTCTTCATAGGTTACCCAAAAGAGACAGTTGGGTACACCTTCTATCTCAAATCCGAGGGCAGAGTGTTTGTTGCTAAGAACGGAACTTTTCTCGAGAAGGAGTTTCTCTCGAGAGAATTGAGTGGGAGGAAGATAGAACTTGACGAGGTTGTCGAACCTCTCATCCCTCTGGATGGTGGCGCAGGGCAAGGGGAAACCTCTGTCATTGCGACGCCGGTTGAGGAGGAAGTTAATGATGATGATCATGAAACTCCAGTTCAAGTTTCTGTTGAACCACGCAGGTCGACGAGATCACGCGCTGCTCCAGAGTGGTACGGTAATCCCGTCTTATCAATCATGTTGTTAGACAACAATGAACCTGCAAATTATGAAGAAGCAATGGTGGGCCCAGATTCCAACAAATGGCTAGAAGCCATGAAATCCGAGATAGGATCCATGTATGAGAACAAAGTGTGGACTTTGGAGATGCTTCCTGAGGGCCGCAAGGCTATTCAGAACAAATGGATCTTTAAGAAGAAGACGGACGCTGACGGTAATGTGACCGTTTATAAAGCTCGACTTGTGGCAAAGGGTTTTTCACAAGTTCCAGGAATTGACTACGATGAGACTTTCTCTCCCGTAGCGATGCTTAAGTCCGTCAGAATCATGTTAGCAATAGCTGCATTTTTCGATTATGAAATCTGGCAGATGGATGTCAAAACGGCGTTCCTTAACGGTTTCCTTAAGGAAGAGTTGTATATGATGCAACCCGAAGGTTTTGTCGATCCTAAAAATGCTGACAAGGTGTGCAAGCTCCAGCGATCCATTTATGGACTGGTGCAAGCATCTCGGAGTTGGAACAAACGCTTTGATGAGGTGATCAAAGCATTTGGGTTTATACAAGTGGTTGGAGAATCTTGTATTTACAAGAAAGTGAGTGGGAGCTCTGTGGCGTTTCTAATATTATATGTGGATGACATATTACTGATTGGAAACAACGTAGAGCTTTTGGAGAGCATAAAAGGTTACTTGAATAAAAGTTTCTCTATGAAGGACCTAGGAGAAGCTGCTTACATTCTAGGCATTAAGATCTATAGGGATAGATCAAAACGCCTGATAGGACTTTCACAAAGCACATACCTTGATAAAGTTTTGAAGAGGTTCAAAATGGAACAGTCCAAGAAAGGGTTCTTGCCAGTGTTACAAGGTACGAGATTGAGTAAGACTCAGTGCCCAGCAACTGATGAAGATAGAGAGCATATGCGCTCCGTCCCCTATGCTTCAGCCATAGGCTCTATCATGTATGCAATGTTGTGCACTAGACCGGATGTTAGCCTGGCCATAAGTATGGCAGGTAGGTTCCAGAGTAATCCAGGAGTGGATCACTGGACGGCGGTCAAGAATATCCTGAAGTACCTGAAAAGGACTAAGGAGATGTTTCTCGTGTATGGAGGTGACGAAGAGCTCGCCGTAAAAGGTTACGTCGATGCAAGCTTTGACACCGATCCGGACGACTCTAAGTCGCAAACCGGATACGTATTTATTCTTAATGGGGGTGCAGTAAGCTGGTGCAGTTCCAAGCAAAGCGTCGTAGCAGATTCTACATGTGAAGCGGAGTACATGGCTGCCTCGGAGGCGGCTAAGGAGGGTGTCTGGATGAAGCAGTTCATGACGGATCTTGGAGTGGTGCCAAGTGCACTGGATCCAATAACCTTGTTCTGTGACAACACTGGTGCCATTGCCTTAGCAAAGGAACCAAGGTTTCACAAGAAGACCAGACACATCAAACGACGCTTCAACCTCAGCCGCGACTACGTCGAGGAGGAGGACGTAAATATATGCAAAGTGCACACGGATCTGAATGTAGCAGACCCGCTGACTAAACCTCTTCCACGGCCAAAACATGATCGGCACCAGAACTGTATGGGTATTAGATTTATTACAATGTAATTCACATGGTGATGTGAGGGCTAGATTATTGACTCTAGTGCAAGTGGGAGACTGTTGGAATTATGCCCTAGAGGCAATAATAAATGTATAGTTATTATTATAATTCCTGTATCAAGATAATAGTTTATTATCCATGCTATAATTGTATTGAATGAAGACTCCTTTACATGTGTGGATACATAGACAAAACACCGTCCCTAGCATGCCTCTAGTTGGCTAGCCAGTTGATCGATGATAGTCAGTGTCTTCTGATTATGAACAAGGTGTTGTTGCTTGATAACTGGATCACGTCATTGGGAGAATCACGTGATGGACTAGACCCAAACTAATAGACGTAGCATGTTGATCGTGTCATTTTGTTGCTACTGTTTTCTGCATGTCAAGTATTTATTCCTATGACCATGAGATCATATAACTCACTGACACCGGAGGAATGCTTTGTGTGTATCAAACGTCGCAACGTAACTGGGTGACTATAAAGATGCTCTACAGGTATCTCCGAAGGTATTAGTTGAGTTAGTATGGATCAAGACTGGGATTTGTCACTCCGTGTGACGGAGAGGTATCTCGGGGCCCACTCGGTAATACAACATCACACACAAGCCTTGCAAGCAATGTAACTTAGTGTAAGTTGCGGGATCTTGTATTACGGAACGAGTAAAGAGACTTGCCGGTAAACGAGGTTGAAATAGGTATACGGATACTGACGATCGAATCTCGGGCAAGTAACATACCGAAGGACAAAGGGAATGACATACGGGATTATACGAATCCTTGGCACTGAGGTTCAAACGATAAGATCTTCGTAGAATATGTAGGATCCAATATGGGCATCCAGGTCCCGCTATTGGATATTGACCGAGGAGTCTCTCGGGTCATGTCTACATAGTTCTCGAACCCGCAGGGTCTGCACACTTAAGGTTCGACGTTGTTTTATGCGTATTTGAGTTATATGGTTGGTTACCGAATGTTGTTCGGAGTCCCGGATGAGATCACGGACGTCACGAGGGTTTCCGGAATAGTCCGGAAACGACGATTGATATATAGGATGACCTCATTTGATTACCGGAAGGTTTTCGGAGTTACCGGGAATGTACCGGGAATGACGAATGGGTTCCGGGAGTTCACCGGAGGGGGGCAACCCACTCCGGGGAAGCCCATAGGCATTTGGGGGGGGGGGTCACACCAGCCCTTAGTGGGCTGATGGGACAGCCCACCAATCCCCTATGCGCCAAGAGAGAAAAAATCAAAGGAAAGAAAAAAAAAGGAAGAAGTGGGAAAGGGGAAGGACTCCCTCCCACCAAACCAAGTAGGACTCGGTTTGGGGGGGGGAGAGTCCTCCCCCCTGGCTCGGCCGACCCCTTGGGGATCCCTTGGACCCCAAGGCAAGGTCCCCCTCCCTCCTCCTATATATATGGGGCTTTTAGGGCAGATTTGAGACGACTTTTCTCACGGCTGCCCGACCACATACCTCCATAGTTTTTCCTCTAGATCGTGTTTCTGCGGAGCTCGGGCGGAGCCCTGCTGAGACAAGATCATCACCAACCTCCGAAGCGCCATCACGCTGCCGGAGAACTCTTCTACCTCTCCGTCTCTCTTGCTGGATCAAGAAGGCCGAGATCATCGTCGAGCTGTACGTGTGCTGAACGCGGAGGTGCCGTCCGTTCGGTACTAGATCGTGGGACTGATCGCGGGATTGTTCGCGGGGCGGATCGAGGGACGTGAGGACGTTCCACTACATCAACCGCGTTCTCTAACGCTTCTGCTGTACGATCTACAAGGGTACGTAGATCACTCATCCCCTCTCGTAGATGGACATCACCATGATAGGTCTTCGTGCGCGTAGGAAAATTTTTGTTTCCCATGCGACGTTCCCCAACAATGCCCACTAATCAAATGGCTCCCTCTATACCATGTACAGGTGGGAAATGACTCATGTGTGAGAGAAAGTTTCCAAGGTATGATCTAGGGCCTGAGAAATTTCTCATTGAGGCATGCATTTTATTTCTGACCCGGTTGTGACAACCCGATGCCGACGTTCCAGAATGTTCCCTTTCCTTTCCGTTTTCCTCGTGTGTGTGTTTTATTTTGTCGCATCATGCGCATCATCAGCATTGCATCGGCATCTCCGTTGCCGCCAGTTTTCAAAAGTTGCATCCGTTGTTAGTTGCCGGTTCTCGTCGTTGTCCGTTCTGAGCCCGACCGCACTCGCACGCGCCCGCGACATCGTTCGAAACCCTGTTTTAAAAGTGTGCGTTAAACTTTCTCTGACCGGGTTAAGATTTGACGTGCGGTGTTATTTTAATATAGCTAGGCCGCCTGTCGAATTTCGTCGCGATCGAAGTCCGTCTGGTACCCGAACGATCATCCGTAGCGGCACCGTATTCGGTCTACCGTCGGATGTCTGTCGGTGTTTTAAAAATTCGTTGCCGCGCCGCCCGTTCTCCCTCTCGTCCCCGGATATCCCCCTACACGGCCACGTACCCATTCCCGCGTGCGGAATCGTCCGAATCCGACCGCACGGTTGGATCCGGAACGCGATTCCGGTTAACCGAGCCCCTCTTTTCTCTATAAATACCCCCTCCATCATATTTTTTAGACAGCCCCTCCTCCACCTCGAAATCCGTGCAAACCCTAGCCGCCTTCCAACCCCTCTCTCTCCCCTCAGCCTCCCACCAGCCGCCGGGCCCGCCGAGCCCAGATCGGGCCCGGGCGAGGCCCATCCGCCGCCGCCGCCGCCTCTCCCCGCGCCTCGCGCCGCGCCGCCTCGAGATGCGCCGGCCAGCACCGTCGCCGGACCGTCGCGCCACCCTTGCTGGTCACCGGAGCTCCCCCCAGGTCCCCCGGCCTCTCTCTCCCTCTCCTCCTTCCTCCTCTCCCCCGCTGTCCTAATCTCCCGGAGCTCTCTCTCTTCCTCGCAGATCCCAGGCGCCATGGACGCGCAGCTCGCAGCATAGGGCTTCGCCCTCGCCGGAAAGGGGCGGATCCAGCGCCGCCGAACCAGATCGGCTCGTTTCCCCTCGGATCCCGCCGACGGCCTCGCTCGCCGGAGCCCCAGGGACCGCCGCCGCCGGCCTCCACGTTGCAGCAGAGCACGGAGCGAGCGCTCGTGCGAGCACGCTTCTTGCGTCGCGCCAGTGGGCCGTGCCACGCTCCTGGGCCTGCCTCGGCCTCACCTCTCTTGGGCCGCGACTCCCCAAGGCCCAGCCGAGCGCCTCTTCCTCCCCAGCAACCTGGGCCGAGCCCAGCTAGGGTGAGCAGCCCGTAATCCCGCCATGTGCGGTTATTAGTATCCTGCGCCGTGCCCTGTATGCCCATGTGTAGTTTTGGCCCATTATGTAATTATGTGTTTTTCCGCATTAGATTTATTCTAGAGATATACGTATATTAAAACGTTCGTAGATTTTAATCCGCTAGTCGGGACAAAGCGAGTAATATATGGTTTTGGGGTAGCTTTGCGAGTAGAACACGAATTTAAAACTTGCATATTTATTTGACGTAGTTTTACGTGCCAAACGTCTAGTTTAGCGTGCTGTCCCAATAGGGGAACGTCCCGTATTTATTTTTCTTGCAGTCCGGTTTGCTCGAGTGCATTAGGTAAAATGCCTATGTTTTAGGGACCATTATTCTAGGTATTTTAGAGCGGTCATAGGTATTTTTGCATGTATGGTTTGCCGCTAGTTTATTTTCCCGTATATAGGTGATTATCTCGCATTAATGTGTGGCATTATTTTGTGTTGCAACCCCACATATTTTATATGTTTCCGGGGTAGAAAATCCATGTGATTTTTCTGTGCAATTAGTTTTAGCTTTTGAGTAAGTTAGTTCGCGCGATATTTTGCAGTGATGCCCTTTTGTTCATGTCGTATGTTTTAATCCGTTCTTCGTTTGAAGGAGTTGTCAACTAGGGAGTTCTTCTTAGATGTTTTGTCTAGCCCCTGGTATTTTTGGTTGCAATAGAAATGCATGTTTAGGTGTAGTTTGATTGCCCTCAAGTTGCTAGAAATAGTGTTGATTTGGAGGAGCTGAAATATTTCTAAGTCTGGAATCTGTTATTATTTTGTTGCTGTTTTGTTTTGCTTCTATCTTGTGATCTGTAGCTCTTTTGAGGTTGGTCCAATGGAGTAAGTTGTATCCCTTGTGTTTCTCTAGGATGCTGTAATTTTCATGCCATTTGGAGTCCTGTAGCTATAGGTTTTTCTGCTGTCAATATTGCTTCAGATCGAAAACTGCACTTTCATGAGGTGTAATTTTCACTAAGTCTGAAATAGTGTGTGGGATGCCTTTTTATGACTTCTTTCCCTAGTGATCCATGATGCCATGCTAGTTGTTGTTAGTTGTTTGTAGTAGTGCGTCTTGCCCTCTTTCGTGCCATGCCTTGCTTGAGTTTATCGGAGTTGTGTAGCCCGTAGTTGTGGGGCGTAGAAGATGCTATGTGGCTGATTTTGGCAGATTGTAGTGATTTCTTGTTTTGTTCGTAGTTGTTGAACCGTAGCTCCGATTTGATCGTGTCCTACATGAAACTTGCTTAGAATCTCGTGTAGTTTCATTTTCTCTTGCTGGTTGCATGTGTTGAAGTGCTCGTAGCCGCGGTTGCACACATATTGCATTCATGCCATCATATCTTGTGGTGCTTGTAACCGTAGCTCCGTTGGAGATGATTTCTATGTGTAAATTGCTTGTCTCGACGCGTAGAATCACGTGAACCTATTTGTTTTGCTGTTTAACAACTAATGAAATCCATTAGTTCAGATCTGGACAGAATTGTAAATTAACATGTGAGGTCGTTTCGGAGGTGCTATATGTCATTTCCGATCTCATTTAAAATGCCTAGATAAGTAGTTTAATTACGCGTCACCTCTCGCCATGTTTAATCACATTTAATATTGTCGTGTACCTATTCGGGATAGAACTATATAAATAAACGTGGAGTTTCGTCAATATGCAACTCGTTGCATATTGAACTTCACTTAATGTGTAGTGTTTTATTGTGTGAATTGTCATGCCGTGACTTGCATGTATTCGGCTGCTCATGCATCATTTGTGTTGTGCATTGTGTGGTGAATCTCGTGTGTTGATTCTTGTTTTCGGTTTCCTCCATCTCGTTAGAGTTCCGCAGCGTGCCAGATTGTGAGGACCCGTTCGACTATGTCGGTTCGTCTGCTTCACGGAGGCATTCTTCTTCCAAGCGGGATCTCAGGCAAGATGACAATTTCCCCAGATACCATTACTATCATTGCCATGCTAGTTTTATCGTTTCTGTCGTTATGTCTCGTTGCCTACCACATGTTAAATATCAGCCTCTCAACAATGCCATGTTAACCTTCAACCTGTTCGACCTGGCAAACCACCGATTGGCTATGTTACTGCTTGCTTAACCCTATTGTTAGCATTGCTAGTTGCAGGTGCATTGCTTCCATGTGAAAGCATGGGTTCCTTGTTATATCACCATATTTAAATGCTATTTAATTTAATGCACCTATACACTTGGTAAAAGGTGGAAGGCTCGTCCCTTTTCTAGCCTGGTGTTTTGTTCCACCCTTGCCCCCTTAGTTTCGGCTACCGGTGTTATGTTCCATAAATGAGCGCTCCTAACACGATCGGGGTTGTTATGGGGACCCCCTTGATAATTCGTTTTAGATTAAAGCTGGTCTGGCAAGGCCCAACTTTGGCAGTACATTTTCCTAAACACCTAATAAAATTGCATAGGGACTTTCCGGACCCCGAGGATAATTTAATCAACCCCCGGGTTAGTGCTCCTCATGAGTGTTGGCCCCACCTGAGCGATGTCCGGCGCCCCTCTGGTCACCCGGAGGTTTAGCGATCCCGACGTCTAGCTCATCCGCCGTGTCTTGAGGACGAGGTACGCGACTCCTATCGGTATCGTCGACACGTTGGGCGGCCTTGCTGGATTAGTTTTACCTTTGACGAGATATCTTGTGCATCGGGATTCCGGTGATGCTTTGGGTAATCTCAGAGTTGAGGTTTTCCACTAGGGAATTCGACGAGATCGCGAGCTTCGTGATTGAGGATTTCTATGCGGCTTGTGGTAATTTGTGATGAACTAGTTGGAGCACCCCTGCAGGGCTAAATCTTTTCGAAAAGCCGTGCCCGCGGTTATGTGGCAACGTGGAAACTTTGTTTAACACTGGTTCTAGATAACTTGAAGTTAACTTAATTAAAATATGCCAACTGTGTGGGTAACCGTGACTGTCTCTTTCGTGAGTTCCTTCTCCGATCGAGGACACGGTGGGGTTATGTCTGACGTAGGTAGGTGTTCAGGATCATTCATTTGATCATGAGTAGTTCACGTCCGTTATGCGTAGGTCTTCTCCCTCTTATTTCTTGTACTCGTAAGTTTAGCCACCAAATATATTGCTTAGCCGGTGCTGCAACCTCACCACTTAACCATGCCTCACCCATTAAGCTTTGCTAGTCTTGATACCTTTGGAAATGAGATTGCTGAGTCCCCTGTGGCTCACAGATTACTACAACACCAGTTACAGGTACAGGTAAAGGTTACTTGACGCGAGCGCGTTGATTGCACATTTGGAGTTGCTTCTTCTTCTTCTTCTTCTTCTTCTTCTTCTTCTTCTTCTTCTTCTTCTTCTTCTTCTTCTTCTTTTTCATCGATCTAGAATGGGTTCCAGGCTGGCAGCCTGGGATAGCAAGGATGGACGTCGTTCTTATTTTTCTCGTTTGTGTTCGTCCGTAGTCGGACCCTGCTCTTACTCTTGATGTTTATGTAATGTACTGATGTGACTCTGATGTAGCTTGTGGCGAGTGTAAGCCAATTCTATTATATCTCTTCTTTTCAGTACATGTACTTGTAACGATATCCATTCTTGCGACACGACGAGATGCACTTCTATCCCTGACGAGGCCCCCGTGCCAAATTGAGGATAGGGTCGCATCTTGGGCGTGACACCAGTGCATATTGTTTCATCAGTAATGTATTCATATTTGTTAATGGAGTAAATAATCATATTCGTAAATATATTTTGCTTGGATTTAGTGGTCTATCCTATCTTCAAATCAATGGGAGGTTCTCTATGCATGTAGTTGTACAATTTTTGCAATTTTCGCTTTGTAAGAATATGCCATGAAATGAATTGCATCATTAACCTAATTTAACAAGGCAATATTTGGCCTCTTATATTTGTATCAATACTTAACATTTCAGTGTAAAAATGGATGGGCGCTGCAACGCGCGCCATAAATGATCTAGTAAGCAGTATGAGACTAATCACTCGATGGGACCGGGGACGGAAACTGAGAAGCACCGCGAGTAAGTCATGTTCCTAACGCGTTGTACTCTAAAAGAAGAAGATTAACGTAATGTTCCCTTTATCTCAAAAAAAAACGTAGCGTTCCCTTTAGAAAAAGTTATTAACGTAAAGTTCATCCTTGAGCATGCAAATCGGATTGGGGGCGGCGTGCCTCGTGGGGTGGCGCCTTCGTGCAGGAGACGAAAAGTATGCTTTTCTAAATAAAAAATAAGAAAAGGAGCAAATAAAGAGAAGAAATAAAAAAAGTGGGCACAATATGTGCCGCTGGCCATCAGTTTTTTTGAGTATGTTCATCATGATATTCTTTATGGGTGTGTTTGGTTAATTGTATGAAATTTGCCTTCATTGCATGCTTAGCACAACTAAGTCTGGCTGAGAAAAACTCAGCCAAAAATCAATATTTGTATGTTGTTTGGTTACCCATATTGTATCAATGCCCATTTTATGGTATGCTATTTAGTTATCCGCATTTATGCTTCAGGCATGATCACTCATCCTTTCAAATATTATGGCATTGTAGAACTTTACAACAGGCAACACAAGACATAACAACAACATGTAAATAGACATAAACGCATCAGGTAAATAGGCATAAGAACAATAGATTAATAGATAACGGACGCGAGTTTAAAGTTTTTTTTAAACAGAGTCAAAAGCTTTGCCTCATCTCATTAATTAAGAAAAAGAGAATTGCCCGGTTGATTAACGGAAAACCGGGCAAAAACCGTTACAACATGTTCACACAGCACACACAAGGCGACCTGACAACCCACATAAGAACGCACGCACGTCGCCGAGGAGAGAACACCGTCGAGGCTGCAACCTGGTGTCATCGCCATCACGCCTACACAAGGGAGAGTCCGACTCCACCATCGACAACCATCAATATAGGCCTCACCGCAAGCAAACGACGAGGCCCATGCTGGCCAGTGCCAAACTGTCAACCCAACGCGCCAACTACCAGGCAGTTCCTACTGTGTCGACGAGCATTGCAAGAGAAAAGCACTGAGCCCGCACGGAGCGAGCGCCAGAACCGACCACCCGCCTCGGGTAGTCGTCGCCGCAAGGGCCCCTTCCCAGCAGCTCCGAATGCAGAAAGACAAAGTGAAGCACGTCCACCCGTCGAACACGCCGGATGAGGCCGACTACCAAAACTCAGCAACAAACCAACTCCACGCGAAGCCGCCATCATTACCACACAAGAAGTCACACCAACCATCCACATCGCGACGCAAGTTTAAAGTAGCACGGGAATCCCATGCCCCTTATCACCCCATTGTGCTGAACCCTGTGAAAAATATGGAGAGTTGAGCAGCAAATTAACGATATAAGTTCACACTAATGACACGACAAGTTAACACTAGACAGACTAACAAGTAGAGGGTAAGACTAATATTGCCGGTGCTGCTATGCCAGTGGACCCTGCACATGATGGAGATGTTATGATTATAGATATGCGCCTTCAGATCAAGGCCAGAGATCTACTGGATGAGGTTGTCAGCTTTCCACGGCCAAGTCGGCCATTCTTGGTTGCCCGCTGTTTTTACAACTGTGGTCCTGGGAGAGGAAAAGTCGGCCATTCTTGGTTGCCCAATGAGGAAAAGCTCCATGGTCTCACACGGACAATGGCGACATATGTGGGTGTCGTTACCTTCTAGACGTCGTCGTGGTTCTTATCTTTGTGGCGTGTTTAAGAGAAAATCTTTGTCCTTTTGAGCTTGGAAGTGGCATTGCTTGCGTTCCCCTCATGAAGGTGTTGTCGTCACCTCTAGGTGTCTTAGGTTATGTCGTCGCATTGTAATCTGGTTAGTTGTTTGGCCGCGTGGTCACCTGTAGTTATTTTATCCATTTATGAGGGATCCAACATGTCAGATGGCTATCTAAACATCATATCGTTCCGCTGTGTAAATTAGATGTTGTTGATTGATATGTAAAGCGGGGCGAGAGGCTAGTTCGAGATGAGCTATGTCTAGGTAAATAAATTAATTGAAAAATCAAAAGCAACATTGGTCATTCAATTTACTTGTCAATGAAGAGAAAAACTGAACACAGTGATGATATAAATGGAAAAACATTGGTCATTAAATTTAGTTGCGAATGAACAGGAAAATTAATCGCACACTACATGATTCAGCTAATTTGCTGTGTGCGATGGTATTTGTCGTCAATGTTTCATCGAGAGAGATGGCAAAAAGACCATTGCCGTTAGCAGCTTATGGCAAAGAATGACTAACGGCAAAACCAAACTTTGACGTCTTGTTTTTTATTATACACGACACGGAGCACATTTTACCGTTTGTAATAGAAAAATACAGACGGTAAATTTTTCTCTTCTGCCGTTTTTATTACAAACGGCAAAGAATATTGTCGTTTGTAATAAAAAAGGTGGACTGCAAAGAAAAACACACATTGCGGATCAATATCCACGATCGATGAGGTGGCATAATCTCCACTACACCAAACAAATCCAAGCAACGCCGCCCCCACATGCATCCCCACGTCTCTGTTCCTCTCTATCTTATCCTATCAACGCCCCCGCACACCACCACTCGCATCTCTCTCTACTCCCGACCAGATCCACGTCACCCGCCCCCGTCGGCCCCTTTGCCCCCGTCGACCTCTACCCCATCCTCAGCCAACCACATGCCCTTCCTCCCTCGTCGGCCTCTGCCCCATCCAATTCACCCCACCGGCCTCTGCCCAATCTGTGTCGGCCCCGTCGTCCCAACACCTCTCACCCTTCGCCTGTGGCGCCGCCGGCCCCGCCCTGTACCCAAACCAGGCCACGACCTCGCCCGCCGTCCCTAGCCCCGAACACCACCTTACCGGCCGTCCCTGGCTCCGGCCACGACCTCGTCCACTGGTCCCGGCCCCATCCCTCAACACTGTACCACCTTCCGCCTCGAGGAGCGGCAGTTGTGGCGACCCTGAGTGCACCGAAGGACGGGGTCTGATGGACCTATGATCCGCGGCCAGATCCAGTGCTCGGACGAGGGTGTCGAGCACCGGCGAGGCGGTGGAGAACTTGAGCTCCTCCGGCATCCATGCTGGCATGTGTTTGCTCATGTCCATGTAGATAGGAAAGAGAATGGAGAGAGTAGTGGCTCCGGTTGTGCAATTTTGTGTAATGAATAGAGTATTTCTGTTTAAATAAAGAAATTTTGCTCCTGCCCATAGCAAGTGATGATGGATTTTTTGTAACTAGAGTAATTTTACATTGTGTTGATGGATATTTTTGTGTTCGGTATTGTCCGAGAATTCCTTATTGCCTCTGCATTTGAAGTGTTGGTTCAGATTCATTAATAAAAAATTGCCTATGCGTTTGGACTGTTGAGTCAGGTTTATTAATATAAAATATTCTTCGAGGTTTATGATTTTTGGTGCCAACGGCAAAGACAGATTTCAGCTGGCGGCATAGATATTTTATTTGTCGTCTCTTATAATACGGGTCACGTCAAATGAAGTAGTTTAGCTGACGATAAAATCTTTGTCGTCTGCCCTATGAAAAGGGTGGCAGCAAAAATCTCTTTACCGGCTGATCATGTCGGATCAGCCGATGTACTAAGAGTGGTTATGAGATATTGACAAAGCATCAACACTCACACCCAGGAATCATTTATCATTGATTGCAATTTTTGTTGATAGCTTATCAAGATGACCACTTGGTGTTCAGTAATCCAAAAATCAACATTATAAAGAGGAGTTAGAAAGTTAACGTAAGCAGTATGGGACTAATTACTCGATCGGACCAAGGACAAAAACTGTTTGGCACCGCTAATAAGTCATGTTGGGTTGGCCAGGCTTGAGCTTTAGCCCAATAAGAAGCCCTGTTCGTAACGTTGTCCTCCAAACAAAAGATTAACGTAACGTTTCCTTTGTCTAAAAAAAGTAACGTTCCCTTAAAAAATGTTATTAACGTTACGTTCGTCCTTGAACATGCATGCCTCTAGATATTCTTCCCACTAGTGGTTGTGAATGCATGCACATTCATATTCTGCGGTCTTCATGTCTCCTTTGCTCAAGTGCTCATATTGTCATACTCCCTCCTTTTCAAAATATAAGACCATTTAGAGATTTTATTATAGACTACATACGAAGTAAAATGAATGAATCTACACTCTTAAATATGTCTATATACATATATATGTAGTCTATAGTAAAATTGTTAGAAATATGACCTAGAGGCAATGATAAATAGTTATTATTATATTTCCTGTTTAAAGATAATCGTTTATTATTCATGCTATAATTGTATTGAATAAAAACATAGATACATATGTGGATATATAGACACAACAATGTCCCTAGCAAGCCTCTAGTTGGCTAGCGAGTTGATCAAGGACAGTGAAGGTTTTCTGGCTATGTGCAAAATGTTGTTGCTTGATAACTGGATCACATCATTAGGAGAATCATGTGATGGACTAGACCCAAACTATGAACGTAGCATATTGATCGTGTCGTTTTATTGCTATAGTTTTCTGTGTGTCAAGTATTTGTTCCTATGACCATGGGATCATATAACTCCGAAAGTGCGTTATATCGACTAGAGGGGGGGGGGGGGTGAGTAGGAGATTTTTAGAATTTCATCACTGAGAAAATTACTTTTGAGGAAATTCCTCACTGATGACTAACTTGCAGCGGAAACGGCAAAGGATCAAGAGTGCAAAGTATCACTACATCAGTTTTTCAGGGTGAAGAATATGAAAAACAGTTTGCACAGTATGCAGGCACGGAGAAAACATATGAGGATTAACTTGCGTGAAGAATTTGGGGTTGAGGAATTTCAGAGAAAAGTCTTCAGCAAATTCTTCAAACAGTGACAGTGAAAATCATCAACATACAATCTGAGGAATGTAAAGAGTTGAAGAAATAGAACCCATTTCATAGTGAAAACAATGGTTGATGACCCAGTTCCAACTGTTGTGACAATTGTACATCTGTTTTGGAGCGGCTTGGTATTGAAACCAAAAGACACACAGTCCCGGGACACACAGTCCCTACCGTATTCTCCTTGGGCTAAGAACACACACTCCTCGCCCAACACTCGTGGTAAGTCTTCAGGGCAGACTTCCAAACCCTCACAAACTTGGTCACCTGGCAATCCACAATTGACTGCTGGATTGCTCTAGACCATGACGCCTAACCATCTGGAGGATGCAAAGTCCTCAAAGGTAAAAGGCTCCAGTCCCACACAGGAACAATTTCTTCAGTGATGCTCAATCACTTGATTTTCGGTTTGTGGTTTGGTGTTTGGGGTATTTCCTCATTGATGAATTACTCTCGAAGACTCTAAGGAATTTGGGTTGCTCTTATAACAAGTGTCAGTTTCGATCGGAGCAGCCAACCAGCTAATGGTTGTGGAGGGCGGCTATTTATAGCATGGGAGCATCCCGACATGATTTGACATTAATGCCCTTAAATAATATGACCGTTGGTGTGGATAAGATCTGTGATGTGGCGCGACTTGCGGTAACGGTCGGGACCCTCAACTGTGAGAGTCCTCATGTCTCTCATATTCCTCACTTGAGGCTTTTGGTAGGATTAGGCTTGGGTTGAGCATCATGAGGAAATTCATTCCGACGTGTTACTTTGACCCCCTTTAACAGTACGGTGTTCCCATGATTCAAAAGTGAAGAAAATAAAACAGACAGAATAAATCTTCATGCTTCAAAATCTTCAGATTGATTTTCTTCAGGACACACCGAATTCCTCATCTTCAATTTCTTCATGAGGAATATCAATTTCATCGCAATTTCTTCGCGATTCAATTCTTCAGCTTCAGACCAATTTCTTCAGCCGAAGATATACATTTTTAGGGGTCGATATTCATCGAATATTTCAAACTCCTCAGCGACTTATAGATCCTGTGTACACTCATGAACACATTAGATACTTAACCTACAAGTCTTCAAACCACCAAAATCACTAAGGGGCACTAGATGCACTTAGAATCTCCCCCTTTTTGGTGGTTGATGACAATTAGGTTAAGTCTTCAACGGGGATAAAAATATGAAGTGTAAATACTGATTTGAGGAATTTGAAATCAAGATTCAGAGAGACTCCCCCTGAAGATGTGCATATCTTGAGGATTTTGCTTTTCACAGCAAATGCACATTGATGATTTATATCATGGAGATCTCCCCCCGAGTCTTGTAAATCATGCATACATACGACATATAGTATGAAGAAATTGAGGATGCATGATGACAAATGGTATCTGACGAATTCCAGCATGCGTGCATTAAAATTTTGAGGAATAAGCATGCGAAGAAAAACGTTCAAAAGCGTCAGAGTACCATCGGGCTTAAGTTACAATTCATTACATAAAACACTTTAGAAGAGCCAAGAGTTTGTAACTTAAATAAAGTTTATAAGCCCCCAAAATATATCCCGCGTGAAGACTAACTCTCAGATTTCTCCCCCTTTGTCATCAAGTGACAAAAAGGGACAAACTGAGGACTAACGCCCGTGAAGACTTTCACTTCTTGGCAGTTGAGGAAGACGCGGGAGGATTCTTGGGAGCCGATTTCCACCTTGGACCTATGGCAGTATCTTGTTGGTCTTCATCAGATTCAGCAGTGCAGAATGAAGAAAACGAACTGTCATGAAGGTCTGGAACTGGAATTGGCCTGAACTTCTTCTTTGGTGGCCACGACCAGTCGAAGTCCTATGCAAACTCCAATTCTTCAAGTTCTGCTGGAGTCTTCAAATGAGCCAGTGTGGCCCAGGTGCAATCAAAAACCTGATGAAGATAATGATGGTTAAGCTTCACAACATTCTGCGTTTCATTCAGGGTTTTCACAATGGCGCCGAACTGGCGTTTGACCCATTTGTGATTCCGATCAACCTTTTGGTGAAGACTTAGAAGAAGCTCTCTGGTGTTCATCACCCTTGGAGGAACAGGACTTGGAGGATGAGTTTCACTATCATCCCATGAGGAATATGCATCTGGTTCTCTGAACTGGCCATCAAGGGGCCGACTGCCTTCATCAATAACAGACTTGCCTTTTCCTTCAACAGGCTCGAAAGTCTTCTTGTTGACCCTTAGGGGAGGCATGTAACCTTGATGATTGTTGAAATCAGCGTGATAGTTGATGCCTGACCTGCGTCTGATGAATCTCATGATCCATGGAGCGTAAATATTCAGGTCAAAAGGGGACATACCGTTTTCCGCTAGAGTCCTCAAGAAGAAATCATGGATGTTGATGGGAATGCCATGGATGATGTTGAAGAGGATATTCTTCATGATGCCTATGACGTATTCTTCATCATCATGACCCTTGATAGGCGCAAGAACACTGCAGAGGATTCGGTAAACCGTCCTGGGTTCATACTTCAGCTCAAGGACTAGGAAGGTTGTTCTTGGTGGTTGACCCCTTAGCCAAAGGCTTCATGAGGACTTCCATCGGCTTGTTTGCCAGCTCACATTCATCATACAACTTTACTGCCTGCTCTGAGGGAATTGACACTGGAAGTTCACGCAGCAGCTCATTGGTAGGAGCCTTGAAATGTGTGTTCTGCGTCATCCAATCCAGCACCCAAGTGTTGATGTCTGTTGGATCTTCAGATATGTGCAGAGTTGCATAGAATTGAAGAACAATGTCACTGTTCCAATCGCAGATATCTGAGCACATAGGGAGTAGTCCTGCTTCATAAAGAACGTTGAAGACTGGGGCGAAGCAAGGAATTTCTTCAAGCTCGACGTGAGGAATGTGCCTGTGCTGGAAAATCTTGTTTCTTCCACACAACACAAATGCGTAGTAGTTGAGCTGTGCCCTGGTCCGAAACTTCAGATGCCTGATGCGAGGCTTGTCATAGGGATTTTCTCCGATGAAGTACATGCATTCTTCAAAGAAGGATTCCTTTTGAAACTTTAGCCGCTCGGAGAACGGTTGACGCTGCATCGGCTGAAGATTTTGCTTCTTGCCTTGACGAGAGACAATCATCGCAGTTTCTGGATTGATGACGACAAGAGCATTCTCTAGATCTGGTGCATTTTCCTCAGCATGTTCCTCAGGATGAGGAATTTCATCTGCTTGTGCTTCAAGCTGAGGAGCTTGCTCTGGTTGAGGAATGTCATCAACGGGAGCTTCTGGTTGAGGATTTTGCTCTGGAGGAGGAATTGGTTCATCCTGAGCCTCAGGTTGAGGATTTTGCTCAGGATCTTTAAGTTCGCCAGGCTAAGGATTTTCGCTTTGTTTTTCCTCAACTTGAGGAGCTTGCTTGGTGGAGGGGCGAGATTCATCAGCTGGTGCAGCTGATCCTTGAGCAGTTTGTTCAGGAGGAATGAAGGTCTGAGGACTGTCATCAATTCGAATTTCCTCATAAGTGTGTTCTTCAGACGCAGCATTCTTCATTTCCTCATCAGCCAAGTGCTCTTTGTCTTCGCTGTCGAAGGGAGTCATCTCATAAGATGGAGCAACGTTGAGAGGCACAGGGTCCAGAGGTGCATTTTCATCAAGAGATTTGAGGCGCTTGGTCTCAGTTGATTCTTCTGCAGAGGAAGCTTTTCTCTTCTTGGCTTCCTTTTCAGCAGCTCTGGTTTTCTTCACGTGTGATGCAGATGGAGTCATTTTCTTCACCTTTGAAGCTTTTGGTGAAGGCGTTTTCTCAGCTGAAGCAGTTAATCAGCTGGTTCAGAGTCATCAGCTGGCTTAGAAGCAGCTGGAGAAGTTTCACCAGATGTAGCAGAGTCATCAGCTAGATTTTCCTTGATAATTTGCTCAATAGCCGATTCATCAGCACAACTTTCTTGAGGGATTTCCTCAGTATGAGCAGTTTCATCAGCTGGTTCCTCAATCAGAGGCTGAGGTGTTGTTGCTGGAGGGGCAGCCTTCTTGTTGTAATCATCAACTGCGTTAGTGGAAAATTTGATGAAATTGTTTTTGAGACTTTGACGATCATAGAGCTTAGTGTACTTGTCAGTCAAAGTCTTCAATTCAGCCTATGTGGACACAAGTGCATCAGGTGTCGGGTTGAGGAGATTCTGTGTGAGGAATTTCTCCTTTTTGAGCTTTGCAACTTTAGCTTGTTTGGCTTGCTGCTCTTTCTACTTGGCCTCGTTGATGAATGTGGCCACCATGTGGATGATGCCTGGGGGAAGCTTCAAATCATCGATTGGAGTGTTGGGGTCCTCATACCAGATGTTGATGTAATCCAGGAGGACTTTTGGGTCCATGGCCAGAGGAATGGAGCTGTCTGAAGCTTGTGCTACCCTCTCTTGCTTGTTTCTGATGATGGCTTGCAGAGGCTCATCATCATATTCATCACTACCTTCTGATGAAGAAGGGACTTTGATGATTTTGCTAGGGCTTGGTCTGGTTCCTCTCCCAGCAGTCACCTTAGTCTTCATTCGAGTAGGTGAAGACTTTGTCTCGGAGCTCGTTGCAGACGGAACTGAGGAGCTGGAGATAGTAGGCAGTTGCTTCACAATCTGCTTCTATTCGGGCTTTGAGGCCTTTGGCGGTGCTGAGGGTTTTGGTGCGGATGTTGCTGCAGCTTTCTGAGGCATTTTCTCCTGAGGCTTTGAAGCCTTTGGTTTCGGTGGCACAGACTTCATTTGAGGAATGGTCGTACCAGGAGTTTCAGTTGCAGAGGAGGTGGCGGCAGTTCCAACAACAACAGATTCTTCATTGAATTTCCTCACGACGGCTTCTGCTTGCTTCTGAAGCTTTGACAAATGTTTTGACTTTTCTTCAGGATAGTCATCAATTGTCTTGAGGCTTGAGGGGTGTGCATCCTAATAGTCCTCAAGAGGAGGCCGTTTTCCTGGAGGCTTCAGAGCGAATTTCTTCGCATACTTGGGAGTAACGAATCTGTATTCTTTCCACTCCTTAGCCCATCGGCGTTCTATCTTTTGAATCCTTATCTTCTCTTGGGCATAGTCTCTTGCTCATCACGTGTGCAGTATTCCAAGTATATATCCTCAGGGATATCTATGGCAGTGTTCTGCTCGAGCTTCTTGCCATCCTTTTGCTTCCTTTCATCTTCCATTTTCTTCACCTGAGGCTTTTGCTGAGGAAATTGAACTCTTGAGGATTCTGATGAAACTTGCAGATTTTCTTCAAGAAATGCTGCAAATGAGTTAAGTTGATGAGAACCTAGAGATTCATCACCTGACATGTTTGTACCTGTGAACAGAGTATAGTTGCGAGGAATTTGGAGAGGTCATATGCGTTCTCAGATTTGATGAAATGAAAAAAATAAAGTTGAGGAATTTGACCAGTGGATGAGGAATTCGTCTAAGCACACTATTCTTGGATTCCAGAGTTGTACAGATTCGAAAATTTGCACAATTGAGGAATCTCGTGAAAATTTTAGATGCTTAGTGAAATTCATCAATAGTTGAGGAATAAGCAGTGTTTGAGGAAAATAGGTTGATGGATACTTGAGGAAAAACAGATTTCACACATCTAAGGTAAAATAGTAGATCGAAAGAGCTGTGAAAATAGGGTTTTTATTTACCCTAGATAGCGCGCATGAAGAACAGAGAAGGAAGTAGCAGTAGATGCTCTACGGTGGGAGTCCCACTGCGCCCTAACTCAGCAACAAAGGACAGCTGCAGCGACGGCGGACGAAGATGGTCCGGTTCCGGCGTGTTTTTGGCGATGGAGAGGTCGAGGCAGTCAAGCTTTTCCTCGCCGGCGTCGAGACTTCTAGCGGTTGTGCTAGGGCTTTTGAGCTTTGCTGTAGCAGGAGGGTGATGGGACGAAGAAGATTTTACCGAAGGGAGATAGGGACATATTTATAGCCTAGAGGTAACTGTTGGCGTGAAAGTATCGGACCAAATAGCCCCTGTCTCTACGTCTCCGCAAGACACGTGTAGCTCACGACTTAAGCGGTGGAGATCGTGGTTATCCGAACGGGGAAAGTGGGGTTCAGTTACTGTGTAACATTTTTTTTGAAGATTTGAGGTTTTTTTTACAAAATCATCACCTGACAAGGACGCAGTGAGGATTTTGAACAAAGTTTCAAGTAGAACGCATATGAAGAATTGAATAGACTGGGTGAGAGTAGCATAGAGGGAAAGTAGGGTCCGATCACATTCACTTAGATGAAATATCAAATTGAAGAAATAGCTATAAGTGAATGCTGTTGAGGACTTTGAAATCACAGTCTATCTAGGTAAACGAAAAACATCAAGTGTTTTTGAAGATTTTGATTAACTTGAGGATTTTGTGACAAAGCGTCATGATGACGAATTTCAGTTTTGAAGAAAAACAAGTTTGAAGAACAAGTGTTTTGAAGAAAATCAACTTTTGAAGAAATTCAGCTTTGAAGAAATTCAACTTGAGGAATTTCAAGTTGGGTGGTGGCGTGACCCACCATATAAGAATGTTGATTTCAGACGCCGCGTACAATTGTCGTAGGGCCCTCAGAATCCATTTCTTCGTTGATTTCTTCACACTAAGAGTGATGTTATTCATTTGTTGAAGAAAATCGATTCATCGTGTGTTGCACATCTAAGCATCAATTTTGCATAAGTGTTAGGATGTGTGCTTGTTTTTACAAAACATTTGAAGATTCTAAGATATTTAGCTCACACCGCAACTTGCAAAACCTTTTCTCATCCAAGGGGTTAGTGAAGATATCTGCCAGTTGATCGTTAGTATTCACGTGGTCGATGAGGATATTTCCCTTGAGGACATGGTCCCGAAGAAAATTGTGACGAATCTGGATGTGCTTAGTCTTCGAGTGCTGTACTAGGTTGTATGCAATCTTGATTGCACTCTCATTATCGCAGTAGAGAGGCACATTCTTCATGTTGATGACGTAGTCCTTGAGGGTTTGCTTCATCCATAGCAATTGAGCACAACATGAACTAGCAGCAATGTACTTAGCTTTGGCAGTGGAGAGTGAAACGCAATTCTGCTTCTTTGAGGACCAGCACACTAGTGATCTTCCGAGGAAATGACATGTGCGAGAGGTTGACTTGCGACCCACACGGTCACCAGCATAGTCAGAATCAGAATATCCCACAAGATGAAGATTTGAGCCCTTGGGGTACCATAATCCTAGTGTTGGTGTGTGAGCTAAGTATCAAAGAATGTGCTTCACAACCTTGTGGTGTGATTCCTTCGGTTTTGCTTGAAAACGTGCACACATGCAAACACTAAGCATTATATCTGGCCTAGATGCACATAACTACAGTAAAGAGCCAATCATGGAGCGATATACCTGCTGATCGAATTCTTTACCATTTTCGCCAGTGCAGAGGTGGCCGTTGGTAGGCATTGGAGTCTTAACACCTTTGCATTCATGCATGTCGAATTTCCTCAGAACATCCTTGAGGTATTTCTCCTGTGATATGAAGATTTCATTGCATTGTTGACGAATTTGAAGACCTAAGAAGAATTTCAGCTCCCCCATCATAGACATCTGATATTCTTCACTCATCATGTAAGCAAATTCATCGCTGTAACGTTTGTTAGTACAGCCAAATATGATATCATCGACATATATTTGGCACACAAATAGTTCATTATCATAGGATTTAGTGAAAAGAGTTGGATCGAGTGAACCAGGTTTGAAGCCTTTCTTCATGAAGAATTCCTTCAATGTATCATACCATGCCCGAGGGGCTTGCTTGAGACCATAGAGCGCCTTTTTGAGTCTGAAGACTTTGTCTGGATTCTTTGGATCCTCAAAACCTGGGGGCTGAGCAACATATACTTCTTCCTCAAGCTTACCATTGAGGAATGCACTTTTCACATCCATTTGATATAAGATGATGTTATGATGATTAGCATAAGCAAGTAGTATTCGAATAGCTTCAAGTCTAGCAACAGGTGCAAAAGTTTCATCGAAATCTATTCCTTCAACCTGTGTGTAGCCTTGGGCTACAAGTCGTGCCTTATTCCTCACCACTTGACCATCCCAATCTTGCTTGTTTCGGAAAATCCACTTGGTTCCGATGATATTGTGCTTGCGAGGATCTGGTTGTTTGACGAGCTCCCATACGTCATTCAGCTTGAATTGAAGAAGTTCGTCTTGCATGGCTTGGATCCACTCCGGTTCCATGAAAGCCTCAACAACTTTTGAAGGTTCTGTGATAGAGACAAAGGAGAAATGCCCACAAAAGTTAACTAAGTGTGAAGCTTTTGAGCGAGTGAGAGGACCTGGCGCGTTGATGTCATTGAGGATTTTGTCAAGTTCCACTTCATTTGCAATCCTCGGATGAGCTGGTTGAGGATTTCGTCTGGGTTGAGGAATTGGTTCTGGAGCAATTTCCTCAGGAGCATCTTCTTGATTTTCATTAGTGCTGGGAATGATTTATTCATCAATTTCCTCAGTGGGAACAATGTCTTCAGTAGCTTTGAGCTTTATTGCTTCCTCAGGAGACAACTTATCTGGATCAGGAGGCAATTGCTCTCTTTGCGAGCCATTAGTTTCATCGAACCACACGTCTACAGTCTCAACAACCTTGTTGTGATAGTTGTTGAAGACTCTGTAGGTGTGCGAGTCCTTTCCATAACCGAGCATAAAACCCTCATGTGCCTTAGGTGCAAACTTTGAGCTATGGTGAGGATCTCTAATCCAGCATTTTGCACCAAAGACTTTGAAATAACTTACATTGGGTTTCTTGTCTGTGAGGAGTTCATATGAGGTTTTCTTGAGGAATTTGTGAAGATATACCCTGTTGATGATATGGCATGTAGTGTTGATTGCTTCAGGCCAAAAGTGACGAGAGTCTGATATTCTTCAAGCATGGTTCTTGCCATCTCAACCACAGTCATGTTCTTCCTTTGGACGACACCATTCTGTTGAGGAGTATAAGGAGCACACAATTCGTGAGTAATACCATGTTCATCAAGATAATTATCAAGACAAGTGTTTTTGAAGTCTGTTCCATTATCACTCCTGATGTGTTTGATCTTGACGCCGATGTTCGTCGAGGCCCTTGAGGAAAATCGTTTGAAGACTTCCTGCACTTCAGTTTTATATAAAATGATATGCACTGATAACCCACAAGTGTAGGGGATCGCAACAGTTTTCGAGGGTAGAGTATTCAACCCAAATTTATTGATTCGACGCAAGGGGAAGCGAAAGAATATTCTCAAGTATTAGCAGCTGAGTTTGTCAATTTCAACCACACCTGAAAGATTAGTGTCTGCAAGCAAAGTATCAGCAGCAAAGTGGTATGATAGCAACGGTGCCAGAAAAATATCTGTTGACGGTAGACTATTCCTAACTTGTTGTATCAATGGCGCCAGTAAATAGCACGTTGACGGGGGACTATTCTTCCCCAGCAACTGCTCTAGAAAATTCTTGCAACAAGCAACAACAAAGTAGCGAGTAACAGCAGTAGTGACAGCAGCAGCAAGTAACAGCAGTAGTGACTGCAGTAGCAAGGAACAACAGTAGTGACAGCAGCAGAGTAACAACAGTAGCAACAGTAGTAGCGACAAAGTAACATAGCAAGGACCAGTAGTAAAAGACTCGTAGGAAGTGGATCGGTGATGGATGAGTATGCCGGATGTGATTCATCATGTAACAGCTATAACACGGAGAGATATATAACTAGCTCCCGTTCGTCAATCTAATGTAGGCATGTATTTCGTATGTAGTCATACGTGCTTAGGGAAAAGAACTTGCATGACATCTATTGTCCATCCCTCCCATGGCAGCGGGGTCCTAATGGAAACTACGGGATATTAAGGTTCTCCTTTTAATAAAGAACCGGACCAACGCATTAACACTTGGTGAATACATGAACTCCTCATACTATGGTCATCTCCGAGAGTGGTTCCGGCTATTGTCACTCCGGGGTTGCCGGGTCATAACTCATAGTAGGTGACTACAACTTGCAAGATAGGATCTAAAACACACATATATTGGCGACAACATAATAGGTTCAGATCTGAAATCATGGCACTCGTGCCCTAGTGACAAGCATTAAGCATGGCAAAGTAGTAGCAACATCAATCTCAGAACATAGTGGATACTAGGGATCAATCCCCCGTCAAAACTAACTAGGGATCTCATCCAACTCATCACCGTCTAGCAAGTCGACGATGAGATTACTCACGAACGGTGAAGAGCATCATGGAATTGGCGATGGAGGAAGGTTGATGATGACGATGGCGACGATCTCCCCTCTCTGGAGCCCAAAACGGACTCCAGATCTGCCCTCGAGATGAAGAACAGGGGGTGGCGCTGCCTCCGTATCGTAAAACGCGATGAATCCTTCTCTCTGATTTTTTTCCGGGCGAGACAGAATAAATAGAGCTGAGTTTGGAGGCGGTGGCGCCACGT
This sequence comes from Hordeum vulgare subsp. vulgare, assembly GCF_904849725.1. Lineage (NCBI taxonomy): Eukaryota > Viridiplantae > Streptophyta > Magnoliopsida > Poales > Poaceae > Hordeum > Hordeum vulgare. The sequence goes on along the minus strand of NC_058524.1, from coordinate 579,161,551 downwards.
GGGCCCCACAAGCCCTCACGGCGTGGCCACGGGGGCTGGCCGCGGCCCCTGGGCTTGTGGCCCACTGGCAAACCTCCTCCGGTGGATCTTTGCGCAGGTATTTTTCATTTATTCCAGAAAAATTCTCCATAAATTTTCAGGACGTTCCGGAAACTTTTATTTCTACACAAAAACAACACCATGGCAATTCTGCTGAAAACAGCGTCAGTCCGGGTTAGTTCCATTCAAATCATGCAAATTAGAGTCCAAAACAAGGGCAAAAGAGTTCGGAAAAGTAGATACGACGGAGACGTATCATGCACCCATGTGTATCTGGAATAATCATCAACTATGACAAAGCCATATAAAGATGCTGCATTTGTTAGTGTGGCATAATGAGTAGGTCCAAATAGATCCATGTGAAGCAATTCAAATGGACGAGTAGTGGTCATGATATTCTTCGAGGGGTGCTTGGATCTGGTCATTTTCCCAGACTCACAAGCACCGCAGAGATGGTCCTTGAGGAATTTGACTGATTCGATGCTGATGACATGCTTCTTCTTCGCGAGCGTGTGCAAATTCCTCATACCTACATGACCAAGTCTTCGATGCCACAACCACCCTTCTGAGGTTTTTGCTAGTAGGCAAGTGGCTAGTTGAGGACCTGTAGAAAAATCAACAATGTACAAATCCCCTCTTCTAACACCTTCGAAGACTTTGGATCTGTCAGATTCCATGATGACAACACATCTATATATTCCAAAGATAACAATCATATCAAGATCACAAAGCATTGAGACTGACATGAGGTTAAATCCAAGGGATTCAACAAGCATCACTTTGTCCATGTGCCTATCCTTGGAAATAGCCACTTTGCCAAGTCCCAATACCTTGCTTTTACCTTTGTCAGCATATGTGATTTGCTTCAGGGGTGATGGAGTTAGTGGCATATTCATCATCAAGCTTTTGTCACCAGTCATGTGGTGTGTGTAGCCACTATCAAGAACCCACTCAGTACTCTTGGGTTTGTCATCCTGCAGATGAATTAGTATAGCTTACCATCTCATATGCTTCAGACTTGAAGAATTTGATATCAATTTCATCTGATAGGAATTTCATCATAAATAGAATTACAAGGACGTGTGAAATATTTCTATTTCATCACTATTAGCTTGCGTCCTATCAAGCATTTTCCTCAGGTCTCCAGCAAATTCTTCAGATGATGATTTTCATCTGGAGACCTGACCTGCAGAAGTGATTAGTTCAATTTCTTCACCACCCACATCTGAAGGGGTGGTAAAGCATTCATCATCCCGCGAGCACCATATGAGAAAGGGGGCATTGAAGCTAATGCACTTCTCTTAACAGTAGGGGGGTTAAATTACTCAAATGAATATGCAGAGAATTTATTTGAGGATTTAGTGATTTGAATAATAACGCTCATATTCATATTCCTTGTAATTTCCCTGCATGTTAGAAGCATTAGCACGGGTATGAGCATAGTTTGGACCAGTTGAGGATTTTGCTCCTTTTGAAGACTTTGGTCCTCCTGAGGAATTTGATCTCGGGTTCAAATTCTTCATAGGTGGTGTCATGAGGACATTCACCTGAAGATTTTCAAGGCAACTTTTGGGAACCCAGATTTCCTCAGGGTAGGCCCATTCCTGCAGTTAGTTCCAACATATCGAGCAAATACTTCACCAGATTGATTTTTGAACAGTTTATAGTTGGAGTCAAATGACTCATCTGAGGAATAGGATAATTCACATGAAAAGCCTGTTAGATTGGATGGATCAAAAGGAGGCCCAGTAGCAGCAACCCATGAGGTTTTGGGATACTGCTCAGGTTTCCAATAAGATCCATCAGCATTCAATTTGCTCTCAAAGGCAATTCCTTCTTTCCTCGGGTTCCTGTTCAAGATCTGCTTTTTGAGCACATCACAAAGGGTTTGGTGTCCTTTGAGACTTTTGTATATGCCTGTCACATACAATTCCTTCAGCCCTGCATTTTCAGCAGTGACATTTGTGGTTTCCTCAAGTGAGGAATTCGACACTACAGGAGCAGTTGAAGAATTTGTAGCAATAGAAGCATTTGATGATTCTGGTGAAGAATTAGCAGTTTCATGTTCGATGCATTTATGACATGGGGGAATGAATTCAGCTTGAGCACACTGATCTGTTGAGCTAGTAATGAATCATTTTCCATATGAAGATCATCATGAGAAATCCTCAACTTCTCAAGATCAAGCTTCCTTTGAAGAAATTCATAGGAAAGTTTCTCATGATCAGCGGGGAGTATAACATGACGATCTTGAAGATTATGAAATTTGCACTGAAGACTTTTCATATCTTCAGTGAGGATTTGGGTAAGATTCATTTCATCATTCAACAGATCATCACTTCTATCTAGCAGTTTCTGAAGCTTTTCCAGGGCAGTTTGTTGTTTAGTGGCAATGATAGCAAGTTTACTCTAACTGGGTTTTTTATAATCATCAGGTTCACAGTCACTTGAATCAGAGGAGGAAGCATCATTCGGTACCTTTGAACCTTTTTCCATGAAGCAATAGGTTGGAACGAAGTCATCAGCATAGTCATCAGTGTGGATGGTGTTATCATTTTCTTAAAGGTTGAAGATTGACTTGCTAACGAATGTGGTTGCAAGTGCAATGCTAGCCTGTCCGGATTCTGAGTCTTCATCAGAACTCTCCTCTTCATCACATTCCTCGGATTCTGCCTCGGAATCCATTTCCTTGCCAATAAGTGTCCGAGCCTTTCTGAAACTAGTATTCTTGTGCGATGAGGACTTTGAAGATGAGGATTTTGAAGATTTCTTATTTTTCTTCGAGTCATCAGAACTTTCATCCTTGTATTTCTTCTTCTTTGATTCCTTTCCCCAACGAGGACAATCAGCAATGTAGTGACCTGATTTCTTGCATTTGTGGCAGGTTCTTTTCTTGTAATCCTCAGATGAAAATTCTGATTTCCTCATATCTCTTCTTGAAGATTTACCAAACTAGCCACGTTGTGTAAACTTCTGGAATTTCCTCATGAGCATTGCAAGCTCCTGTCCAAATTCTTCAGGATCACCAATGCTACCATCCGAGTCTTCTTCTTCAGATGAGGAAATTGCTTTGACCTTCAGTGCACGTGGTCTAGAATAGCTTGGTCCATATAGATCTCTCTTTTCTTCTTGTTGGAATTCATGAGTATTGAGTCTTTCGAGTATATCTGCTGGATCAAGCATCTTGTAGTATGGTCTTTCTTGAATCATCATAACTAAAGTATCAAATGAGGAATCCAAAGATCTTAGCAGTTTCTTCACAACTTCGTGATCAGTAATGTCTCGAGCTCCCAGTGCTTGCAATTCATTTGATATGTCAGTGAGGCGATCAAAGGTATCTTGGCAGCTTTCAGTGTCAAGCCTCTTGAAGCCATTGAAGAGATTGCGAAGAACATTAACACGAGAATCCCGCTGGGTTGATACTCCTTCATTAACTTTGGACAACATTTCCCAGATAAGTGTTGCTGAGCCCAAAGCACTTATTCTGCCATACTGGCCCTTGCTCAGATGGCCACACATGATATTCTTCGCTTGAGAATCAAGTTGCTTGAATTTCTTCACATCAGCGGCAGAGACGGTAGCAGTGACTATAGGGACGCCATGTTCCACAATATACCAGAGATCGTTGTCAATAGCTTGTAGATGCATCTGCATCTTGGTCTTCCAGAAGGGAAAGTCCTTTCCTTCGAAAGTAGGACATGCTGTAGTAACCTTGATCATGCGTGTAGTCGACGTAACTAAAACTCCAGGTGGTTAAACCAAAATCACACAGAACAAGGGAGTACCTTGCTCTGATATCAATTGAAAGTGCGTTATATCGACTAGAGGGGGGTGAATAGGAGATTTTTAGAATTTCATCACTGAAGAAATTCCTTTTGAGGAAATTCCTCATTGATGACTAATTTGCAGCGGAAACGACAAAGGATCAAGAGTGCAAAGTATCACTACAGTAGTTTTTCAAGGTGAAGAATATAAAAAACAGTTTGCACAGTATGCACGCACGGAGAAAACAGATGAGGATTAACTTGCGTGAAGAATTTGGGGTTGAGGAATTTCAGAGAAAAGTCTTCAGCAAATTCTTCAAACAGTGACAGTGAAAATCATCAACATACAATCTGAGGAATGTAAAGAGTTGAAGAAATAGAACCCATTTCATAGTGTAAACAATGGTTGATGACCCAGTTCCAACTGTTGTGACAGTTGTACATCTCGTTTGGAGCGGCTTGGTATTGAAACCAAAAGACCCACAGTCCCAGGACACACAGTCCCTACCGTATTCTCCTTGGGCTAAGAACACACAGTGCTCGCCCAACACTTGTGGTAAGTCTTTAGGGCAGACTTCCAAACCCTCACAAACTTGGTCACCCGGCGATCCACAATTGACTGCTGGATTGCTCTAGACCATGATGCCTAACCGTCTGGAGGATGCACAGTCCTCAAAGGTAAAAGGCTTCAGTCCCACACAGGAACAACTTCTTCAGTGATGCTCAATCACTTGGTTTTCGGTTTGTGGTTTGGTGTTTGGGGTATTTCCTCATTGATGAATTACTCTCGAAGACTCTAAGGAATTTGGGTTGCTCTTATGACAAGTGTCAGTTTCGATCGGAGCAGCCAACCAACTAATGGTTGTGGGGGCGGATATTTATAGCCTGGGAGCATCCCGACATGATTTGACATTAATGCCCTTAAATAATATGACCGTTGGTGTGGATAAGATCAGTGATGTGGCACGACTTGCGGTAACGGTCGGGACCCTCAACTGTGAGAGTCCTCATGTCTCTCATATTCCTCACTTGAGGCTTTTGGTAGGATTAGGCTTGGGTTGAGCATCATGAGGAAATTCATTCCAACGTGTTACTTTGACCCCCTTTAACAGCACGGTGTTCCTATGATTCAAAAGTGAAGAAAATAAAACAGACAGAATAAATCTTCATGCTTCAAAATCTTCAGATTTATTTTCTTCAGGACACACCGAATTGCTCATCTTCAATTTCTTCATGAGGAATCTCAATTTCATCGCAATTTCTTCGCGATTCAGTTCTTCAGCTTCGCACCAATTTATTCAGCCGAAGATATACATTTTTAGGGGTCGATATTCATCGAATATTTCAAACTCCTCAGCGACTTATAGATCCTGTGTACACTCATGAACACATTAGATACTTAACCTATAAGTCTTCAAACCACCAAAATCATTAAGGGGCACTAGATGCACTTACAAACTCACTGGCACCGGAGGAATGCCTTGTGTGTATCAAATGTCACAACGTAACTGGGTGACTATAAAGGTTCTCTACAGGTATCTCGGAACGTGTCCGTTGAATTAGTATGAATCAAGACTGGGATTTGTCTCTCCATGTGACGGAGAGGTAACTCGGGGCCCTCTCGGTAATACAACATCACACACAAGCCTTGCAAGCAATGTGACTAAGTGTAAGTCACGAGATCTTGTATTACGGAATGAGTAAAGAGACTTGCTGGTAACGAGATTGAAATAGGTATGCGGATACCGACGATCGAATCTCGGGCAAGTAACATACCGAAGGACAAAGGGAATGACATACGGGATTATAGGAATCCTTGACACTAAGGTTCAACCGATAAGATCTCGGATAATATGTAGGATCCAATATGGGCATCCAAGTCCCGCTATTGGATATTGACCGAGGAGTACCTCGGGGCATGTCTAAATATTTCTCGAACCCGCAGGGTTTGCACACTTAAGGTTTGGTGATGTTTTAGTATAGTTGAGTTATATGCATGGTTACTGAATGTTGTTCGAAGTCCCGGATGAGATAACGGATGTCACGAGGGTTTACAGAATGGTCCAGAGACGAAGATTGATATATAGGATGACTTCATTTGGTTACCAGAAAGTTTTCGGGCATTACCGAGAATGTACCAGGAGTGACGAATGGGTTCCGGAAGTTCACCGGGAGGGTGGCAATCCTCCCTGGGGAAGCCCAAAGGACTTATAGGTGGCGCACCAGCCCTTAGTGGGCTGGTGGGACAGCCCATGAAGGCCTATGCGCCATAAGAGAAAAACCAAAGAAAGAAAAAAAAGAAAAGGTGGGAAGGAAGAGAAGGAATCCACTTTCTAATCCTAGTTGGACTAGGATTGGAGTAGGACTCCTCCTCTCCCTCTTGGCCGGCGCGCCTTGAGGACTTGGTCCTCAAGGCAAGTCTCCTCCCCCTCCCTCCTATATATAGTGGTGATTTAGGGCTGATTTGAGACAACTTTGCCACGTGCAACTCAGCTCTAGACACCATAGTTGTACCTTTAGATCGTATTTCTGCGGGGCGAAGCCCCGCAGGAGTAGATCATTCACCACCACCGGAGCGCCGTCACGCTGTCGGAGAACTCATCTACTTCTCCGTATTGCTTGCTGGATCAAGAAGGCCGAGATCATCATCGAGATGTACGTGTGCTGAACGCGGAGGTGTCGTCCGTTCGACACTAGATCAGAGCGGATTGTGGGACGGATCGCGGGGCGGATCGAGGGACGTGAGGACGTTACACTACATCAACCGCGTTTCTTAACGCTTCCTGCTATGCGATCTACAAGGGTATGTAGATCCAAATCTCCTCTCGTAGATGGACATCACCATGATAGGTCTTCGTGCGCGTAGGAAATTTTTTGTTTCCCATACGACGTTCCCCAACAAAAATTTCTAAAAGGTCTTATATTTAGGTATGGAGGGAGTATATGCGGGGCTTCGCACAAGCGCTTGCCCACTACAAGATCCCAGCTCCTAAACATGAACTTTACATAGAAAATCCGCATATGTGGTGACAAGCGAAGCATGAAGCTGTTGGTGGAAGCCAAGAACATCCTGCTTACGCCTGCCAGTGGTTGCGATACCGGCAAGCTGCTTCAGCTCCCTGAACGAGAGCACGATGTTGCTACTCACATGAGTAAGAATGTTATCTATTAATGCAACAACAATTGCTGGAACTACACTAGGTTTTTTTGTTGTTTTTTTAGAAAAGGAGGATGACCCCCGGCCTCTGCATTTGGAAGATGCATGCAGTCATTTTATTGATTATTCTCAAAGACCTTACAAAGCAGTACAACAATATGCTTGAATCCGTCATCTTGGTAGCATCTGCCGCTACTCCTATCCATATGATGAAGGGGTGCAAGCTGGACCAAATACCCACACGTCTCACCTAAGCCTAACATCTAAAGCCGGAGACCCTGACCGAGCCACATACCGGGCCCGAGGCACAAACCGGTCCGACGCACTCACATGTGTCATTGCCGCCATCTACCACTGGTCCATCTTCACATAAGATTGAGGTACGAGCCTTGGCAGGTGCATCCGCCATCGACGCCACCATGATGCCAAAAGACGACCTCCACCTACACGAGTCCATCTCCAAGCAACGGATGGAGATCCATGCTAGGATAGGGCCGCACCACCGCCGTCGCCCGCCACCCACAAGCCCCACCCAGCACTAAGGTTCCCAAAGCGGCACCTTCAAGAAGGGAACGACGTCGTGAGTGCCGCCGCTGCCCAACAAAGTTAAGGCCTTCACCCGGGAGACCTAGGGGAAGGGGAAGTGAGGGGATCAGTCCATACTGACGCCTCCAAGGAGGGGAACGACGCCCTCAGGCGTCACCGTCGACGCGGCCGACCATGGCTGACCAGGGATTTCGCCCGAACTAGATCCTCGCCACCAGCAGCCCCTCCTGTACAAAACCGGCGATACAAGGAAGCGTGGCCCGACCAGGCTGGCCCGCACGCCGGACAGGGGAGGAGGGGAGGCGCCAGATCGCCCGCACCGGCCACCGCAAAAGCCGCCGCCGGACGCCAACGACCAACGGATCCCGTCGCCCGCACGGCCGAGACGCCAAATGCACCGCCTGCACGGCTGCTAGCCTATTGTGTCTCGCCAATGGAGCCGTCGCTCCAGATCCGGGGCTCCCCACGCAGAGGCGGGGCAGCCTAGGCCCCGCCGGCACAATCCTTGACGCCCTCGGCTTGCCATAATAGCATGGAAACCCCGATGCAGCCGCTTGTGGAGTCAGCCTCAGAGGGCAGCTCTCATGGGGGCGATGTGCCTCATGCAGCTGGCGCAGACTTCGCGAAGGAGACTAAAAGTATACTTTTCTAAATAAAAAAATTACATCATGAAGAAAAGGAGCAAATAATGAGAAGAAATAAAAAGAAAGAGTGGACACGATATGTGCCCCTGGCCAACAATTTCTTTAGTGTGTGCATCATCATATTCTTTATGGGCGTGTTTGGTTAATTGCATGAAATTTGCCTTCATTAAATGCTTGACACAACTAAGTCAAGTTGAGAAAAAATCAGCCAGAAAATCAATATTAGGATGTCGTTTGGTTACCCAAATTGTATAAATTCTCATTTTAGGTATGTTGTTTGGTTCTCCGGATTTATGCTTCACGCATGATCACTCATCCTTTCAAATATGATGGCATTGCAGAACTTCACAACAGGCAACACAAGACATAACAACAACATCTAAATAGGCATAAACGCTTCAGGTAAATAGGCATAAGAACAACCGAGTCAAAACCTTTGCCTCATCTCATTAATTAAGAAGAAGAGAATTGCCCGGTTGATTAATGGAAAACTGGGCGAAAATCGTTACAACACGTTCACATAGGACACACACGGCGACCTGACAACCCACATAAGAACGCACACAAGTCGCTGAGGAGAGAAACACCATCGAGGCTGCAACCCGATGTCACCGCTATCATGCCTACACAAGGGCGACTCCGACTCCACCGTCGACATCCATCAATATATCCCTCACCGCAAGAAAATGCTGAGCCCCATGCCGGCCACTGCCAAAAAGTTAACCGCACGCGCCAACTACCAGGCAGTTCCTACTGTGTCGACGACCATTGCAGGAGAAAAGCACCGAGCCTGCACTGAGCCAGCGCTAGAACCGACCACCCGCCTCGCGTCATCGTCGTCACAAGGGCCCCTCCCCAGCAGCTCCAAATCCAAAAAGGCAAAGTGAGGCACGACCACCCCTCGAACACGCCGGATGAGACAGATACGTCCATTTTGCATCATGCTTTCATGTTGATATTTATCGCTTTTTGGGCTGTTATTACACTTCATGGTACAATACTTATGCCTTGTCTCTCTTATTTTGCAAGGTTTACATGAAAAGGGAGAAAGCCGGCAGCTGGAATTCTGGCCTGAAAAGGGAGAAAGTTTGAGATACCTATTCTGTGCAACTCCAAAAGCTGTGAAAATCAACAAGGATTTATTTGGTATTTATAAAAAATACTGGGCCGAAGAAGTACCAGAGGGGAGCCAGCAGGAGGCCACAAGCCTGCTAGGCGCAGCCTACCCCCCTGCCCGCGCCTAGGGGGCTTGTGGGATCCCTGCTGGCCCTCTGGGCCCCCTCTTTTGCTATAAGGAGGGTTTCGTTCCAGAAAAAAATCAAGAGGAAGAATTCGGGAGGAATCGCCGTCGCCATGAGGCGGAACTTGAACAAAACCAATCTAGAGCTCCGGCAGGGTCGTCCTGCCGGGGAAACTTCCCTCCGGAGGGGGAAATCGTCGCCATCGTCATCACCAACACTCCTCTCATAGGAGGGGACTCATTACTGATGTCCCACAAGTATAGGGGATCAATCGTAGTCCTTCCGATAAGTAAGAGTGTCGAACCCAACGAGGAGAAGAAGGCTCTGATAAATGGTTTCCAGCAAGGTAATAACTGCAAGCACTCAAAGTAGCGGTAACAAGTGATGGTGTAGTGAGGTGAAACGTAGCAGGTGAAAAGTAACAAGTAACAAGTAGTAGCAACGGTGCAGCAAAGTGGACCAATCCCTTTTGTAGCAAGGGACAAGCCTGAACAAAGTCTTATAAGAGAAAAAACGCTCCCGTGGACACACGGGAATTTCTGTCATGCTAGTTTCATCATGTTCATATGATTCGCGTTCGTTACTTTGATAGTTTGATATGTGGGTGGACCGGCGCTTGGGTACTGCCCTTACTTGGACAAGCATCCCACTTATGATTAACCCCTCTTGCAAGCATCCGCAACTACGAAAGAAGCATTAAGACAACGTCTAACCATAGCATTAAACTAGTGGATCCAAATCAGCCCCTTACGAAGCAACGCATAGACTGGGGTTTAAGCTTCTGTCACTCTAGCAACCCATCATCTACTTACTACTCTCCAATGCCTTCCTCTAGGCCCAAATATGGTGAAGTGTTATGTAGTCGACATTTACATAACACCACTAGAGGAAAAACAACATACAACATATCAAAATACCGAACGAATACCAAATTCACATGACTATTATTAGCATGACTTATCCCATGTCCTCAGGAACAAAAGTAACTACTCACAAAGCATAATCATAATCATGATCAGAGGTGTAATGAGTAGCATAAAGGATCTGAACATAAACTCTTCCACCAAGTAATCCAACTAGCATAAACTACAAAGAGTAATCAACACTACTAGCAACCTTACAAGTACCAATCGGAGTCGCGAGACGGAGATTGGTTACAAGAGATGCACTAGGGTTTGGAGAGGAGATGGTGCTGATGAAGATGTTGATGGAGATGACTCCCCTCCGACAAGAGGAGTGTTGGTGATGACGATGGTGACGATTTCCCCTCCGGGAGGGAAGTTTCTCCGGCAGGATCGTCCAACCGGAGCTCTAGATTGGTTCTGCTCAAGTTCCGCCTCGTGGCGGCGGAGAATCCATGAAAAGCTCCACCTTTACTTTTTCCAGACGAAACCCTTCATATAGCAAAAGAGGGGGGCCAGTGGGCCACCAGGGTGCCCACAAGCCCTGTTGCCGCGGCCAGGGGGGTAGGCCGCGGCCACCAGGCTTGTGGGTCCCTGGCAGCTCCCCTCTGGCACTTCTTTCGCCCAATATTTTTATATATTCCCAAAAAATTCCACGTTGATTTTCAGGGCATTTGGAGTTGCGCAGAATAGAGGACTTCGACTTGCTCCTTTTTCAGTCCAGAATTCCAGCTGCCAGTATTCTCCCTCTTCAAATAAACCTTGCAAAATAAGAGAGAAAAAGCATAAGTATGGTACCACAAAGTATAATAGCAGTCCATAAAGCGATAAATATCAACATGAAAGCATGATGCAAAATGGACATATCAACTCCCACAAGCTTAGACGTCGCTTGTCCTCAAGCGAAAACTAAGATCCATAAACATGTCCACATGTTTAGGGATGAAGGTGTCGATAAAACATAATACGAACATGAGGGCATCATGATCACACATAGAACAGCAATATATCATCAAGATCCTTATGGGAAAGTAACAATTCGTTGACAAAGCAAAGCATGAAACAAAAACCTTACCGAGAAGTAGCCAACAACAGTCCATAGTCATTGAAGCAATTGTGATTTATCATCACATCACAAAGAGTCAAATAAGAGCTTGTAAAGAAAATCCACATACTCAATCATCTCTTTTGTTTTCCACAATTGTCACAACTCACGTGGTACTCATGGCATCAAAGTTTCAGTTGGACACAGAGAAAGATAGGGGCTTATAATTTTGCCTCCCAACCATTTACCTCAAGGGTAAAGTCAACAATAATAAAGCATAAGTACTCATCTCCAAGTTGATATATGAATATAGATCTTTCCCAAGCATATGACGTTCACTAAGATGAAGACGGAATAGGGAATTGGTGTTGATCACCATGACTTTCACAAGGACAAAAGTAAAGGTACAAGATAGGCCCTTCGCAGAGGGAAGCATAGGTTGTCATGCGCTTTTGAGGTTTGGATGCATGTCCTCTTAGTGCGGAGGAACGTCACTTTATATTGCCTCCTGTGATAAAGAACTTTATTATGCAGTCTGTCGCTTTTATGTCTTCCTCATCACAGGTTCGTATAAAGCTTATTTTCCACACACTAATAGATCATACATATTAGAGAGCAATTTTTATTGCTTGCACCGATGACAACTTACTTGAGGGATCTTATTCAATCCATAGGTAGGTATGATGGACACTCATGGCAAAACTGGGTTGAAGGTTTATGGATGCACAAGTAGTATCTCTACTTGGTGCGGGAGTTTTGGCTAATATGAGGTGGAAGCAATCGCCACATGCTAAGGGATCTCTAATCATATAACATTGTTTGGAATCAAGCAAACATAATTCATTATGTTGTCTTCCTTGTCCAACATGTACTTCTAAGCATGTAATATTTTGGGGAGTGCTCACAATTGTAAAAAGTGTCTAAGATGGTATATTTATATGGGAACCTCTCTTTCCTTATTACTTCTTATTAATTGCAACAATGACTGGTGTCTATGTTGGTCTATTCTCAACAAGTTTCAATCATCATACTTGTTATATGTGAAGCTATCACTTTGCATAAGATCATCTCATGACCTTTCATGCTATCGTTCCTTTCATACTTTTGGTCACAACACAAAACAAAGCCCTTGACTAAGATACTATTTATTATATAGCTCACAAGCTCGAATACATCGGGGGAGACACAAGGCAAAAGACTCAAACTAAACACTAAAGACTTATTCCACTAAGAGAAGAAATAAAAACTGAAAAAGGAAAGAACTAAAACAAAGGTAAAAGCAAAAGATATAATGGTGATACGATACCAGGGCAACTCCCCCAAGCTTGGAAAAAGCCAAGGGAGTTGCCCATACCAATGCTTAGTTGTCTTCCTTTGGTGTTGATGGTGGTGGAGTTGCAACATGAGTCTGATCCTCTGTCTTCCAAGGCATAGGTGCTCCATCATGGCAGGATGAACGAGTCACCGGAATCCTCAAATCTGCAACCAACCGTATTGATTTAAATCTATACTCATACTCATAGTTTTGGTTCTGCAGGTCATAGATCTGGCCCTGGAGTTTATCAACCCTGTCATAGAGCCTGGAGAGGTGCTTCCCAATGTCAATGGCATCCATCTTGTGCGTGTTGCTCCATTGCTTCGAGCCTCGTCTCCACGCTTCCGGTCTTCTTAGGCCCCTCAACATCACGGATGTGCAACATCCCCTCACTCATCTTGATAGATTGAGGGTGTTGCAACACTTTCGTGAGGTAGGGATTGATGACCTTCTCGAAGATCTTGTCCTTAGGAGCTTTTGGGGAAGTCATGACGATCTAGATCTGCAGCAGAAACATGCTCGAAACGAAAACAGAGGAAAACTGCGCAATACGGAGATCAAAACCCTCGGGCGTATATATAATGATTTTTTTCTAGACCAGAAGGAGTGCTCCGCAAGAAAACGGAGTCCGGGAGGCACACGAGGTGCCCACAAGCCCAATATTTTTTATATATTCGCAAAAAATTCCACATTGATTTTCAGGGCATTTGGAGTTGCGCAGAATAGAGGACTCACACTTGCTCCTTTTTCAGTCCAGAATTCCAGCTGCCGGTATTCTCCCTCTTCAAATAAACATTGCAAAATAAGAGAGAAAAGGCATAAGTATGGTACCACAAAGTATAATAATAGTCCATAAAGCGATAAATATCAACATGAAAGCATGATACAAAATGGACGTATCAATCACCATCAACATATTCATCAGCACCATCTCCTCTCCAAACCCTAGTTCATCTCTTGTAACCAATCTCCGTCTCGCGACTCCGATTGGTACTTGTAAGGTTGCTAGTTGTGTTAATTACTCTTTGTAGTTGATGCTAGTTGGATTAGTCGGTGGAAGATTATATGTTCAGATCCTTGATGCTATTCATTACCTCTCTGGTCATGAATATGATTATGCTTTGTGAGTAGTCACTTTTGTTCCTGAGGACATGGGATAAGTCATGCTATAAGTAGTCATGTTAATTTGGTATTCGTTTGATATTTTGATGCGTTGTATGTTGTTTTTCCTCTAGTGGTGTTATGTGAATGTCGACTACATAACACTTCACCATTATTTGGGCCTAGAGGAAGGCGTTGGGAAGTAGTAAGTAGATGATGGGTTGCTAGAGTGACAGAAACTTAAACCCTAGTTTATGCGTTGCTTCGTAAGGGGCTGATTTGGATCCACTAGATTAATGCTATGGTTAGACTTTGTCTTAATTCTTCTTTCGTAGTTGCGGATGCCTGCGAGAGGGGTTAATCATAAGTGGGAGGTTTGTCCAAGTAAGGGCAGCACCCAAGCACCGGTCCACCCACATATCAAACTATCAAAGTAGCGAACACGAGTCATATGAACTTGATGAAAACTAGCTTGACAGAAGTTCCCATGTGTCCTCGGGAGCGCTTTACCTCCTATAAGAGTTTGTACACCTTTGTCCCTTGCTACAAAAGGGATTGGGCCTGTTTGCTACACCGTTGTTACTTGCTACTTGGTGCGAATCATCTTACCACACAACTTTCTGTTACCGATAATTTCAGTGCTTGCAGAGATTACCTTGCTGAAAACCACTTGTCAGATCCTTCTGCTCATCGTTGGGTTCGACACCCTTACTTATCGAAAGAACTACGATATATCCCCTATACTTTTGGGTCATCAAGACTCTTTTCTGACGCCTTTGCCGGGGAGTGAAGCGCCTTTGGTATGTGGAAATTGGTAAGGCAACATTTATATATTGTGCTGAAATTTATTGTCACTTGTCACTATGAAAACTAATCCTTTGAGGATCTTGTTCGGGGTATCTTCACCTCGAACGGAAGCACAAGGAGTTGCTCCTCAACCTGCTGCACCTACTGAAAATATTTTCTATGAATTTCCTTCGGGTATGCTTGAGAAACTGCTGGCTAATCCTTTTACACGGAGATGGAACATCATATCCCGACTTGCATCTAATCTATGTAGATGAAGTTTGTGGTTTATTTAAGCTTGCAGGTTTGCCCGAGGATGAGGTCAAGAAGAAGGTCTTTCCCTTATCTTTGAGGGATAAAGCATTGACATGGTATAGTCTATGTGATGATACTGGATCATGGAACTACAACCGGTTGAAATTGGAATTTCATCAAAAGTTTTATCCTATGCATCTAGTACATCGTGATCGGAATTATATTTATAAATTTCGGCCTCATGACAGAGAAAGCATCGCTCAAGCTTGGGGGAGGCTTAAATCAATGTTATATTCATGCCCCAATCATGACCTCTCGAGAGAAATTATCATTCAGAACTTCTATGCTCGGCTTTTTCATGATGATCGCACCATGCTTGAAACTTCTTGTACCGGTTCTTTTATGAAGAGAGATATTGACTTCAAATGGAATTTATTGGAAAGAATTAAATGCAACTGTGAAGATTGGGAGTTCGATGAAGGTAAGGAGTCAGGTATGAATTTCAAGTTTGAATGCATTAAATCCTTTGTCGAAACAAATACTTTTTGTGATTTTAGCGCTAAGTATGGACTTGACTCTGAGATAGTAGCTTCATTGTGTGAATCATTTGCTTCTCATGTTGATCTCCCCAAAGAGATGTGGTTTAAATATCATCCTCCCTTAGAAGTCAATGTAGTTAAACCCAATCCAGTTGAAGAGAAAGTCATTGCCTATAATGATCCTATTGTTCCTAGTGCTTACACTGAGAAACCACCTTTCCCTGTTAGGATAAAGGATCATTCTAAAGCTTCAACTGTGATACGTAGGGGCTACATTAGAACACCTACACTCCCTGAGAAAATTAGAGTTGAACCTAGCATTGCTATTATCAAAGACCTCCTGTCCGACAATGTTGATGGCCATGATATTCACTTCTGTGAAGATGCTGCTAGAATTGCTAAACCTCATGCTAGAGACAAACATAGGCCTGTTGTTGGCATCCCTGTTGTTTCTGTTAAGATAGGAGATCATTGTTAGCATGGTTTATGTGATGTGGGTGCTAGTGTTAGTGCAATACCTCGATCCTTATATGATGAAATCAAAGACGAGATTGCACCTGTCGAGATAGAACCCATTGATGTCACTATTCAACTTGCCAATAGAGATACTATCTACCCTTTGGGAATTGTTAGAGATGTTGAAGTCTTGTCTGGTAAAACGAAGTACCCTGCTGATTTCCTTGTTCTTGCTACCACACAAGATAGCTTTTGTCCCATCATATTTGGCAAACCTTTTCTCAATACTGTCAATGCTCATATTGACTGTGAGAAGCAAACTGTCACTGTTGGCTTTGAAGGTGTGTCACATGAGTTCAGTTTCTCCAATTTTGGTAGACAACCTCACGAAAAGGAGTTGTCTAGTAAGGATGAAACTATTGCCCTAGCTTCTATTGTTGTGCCTCCTACTGATCCTTTAGAGCAATACTTTCTTGAGCATGAAAATGACATGCATATGGATGAAAGGGATGAGATAGATAGAGTTATCTTTGAACAATATCCTATCCTTAAGAATAATTTGCATGTTGAACTGCTTGGAGATCCACCCCCACCAAAGGGTGATCATGTGTTCGAGCTTAAACAGTTGCCTGATACTCTTAAGTATGCTTATCTCGATGAAAAAGAGATATATCATGTCATTATTAGTGCTAGCCTCTCAGAGCATGAAGAAAAGAAGTTACTAAAAACTCTGAGGAAGCACCGTGCTGCTATTGGATATACTCTTGATGATCTTAAGGGCATTAGTCCCACTCTATGCCAGCACAAGATTAAAACCGATCCTGATTCCAAACTAGTTGCCGATCACCAACGGAGATTAAATCCTAAGATGAAAGTGGTAGTAAGAAAAGAAATACTAAAGCTCCTGGAAGCATGTATTATCTATCCTGTTGCTCATAGTGATTGGGTGAGTCCGGTGCATTGCGTCCCTAAGAAGGGAGGTATTACCGTTGTCCCTAATGATAAGGATGAATTGATCCCAAAAAGGATTATTACTGGCTATAGCATGGTGATCGATTTTAGGAAACTGAATAAAGCCACTAGGAAAGATCATTACCCTTTGCCTGTTATCGACCAAATGCTAGAAAGACTGTCTAAACACACACACTTCTACTTTCTAGATGGTTATTCCGGTTTCTCCCAAATACCCGTTGCACAATTTGATCAGGAGAAAACCACTTTCACATGCCCTTTCGGTATCTTTGCTTACAGACGTATGCCTTTTGGCTTACGTAATGCACCTGCCACCTTTCAAAGATGTATGATGGCTATATTCTCCGACTTTTGTGAAACGATTTTTGAGATTTTCATGGATGACTTCTCCATTTACGGGTCTTCTTTTCATGATTGCCTCAGCAACCTTGATCGAGTCTTGCAGAGATGTGAAGACACCAACCTTGTCTTGAATTAGGAGAAGAGCCACTTTATGGTTAATGAAGGCATCGTCTTAGGACATAAAATTTCGGATAGAGGTATTGAAGTCGATAAGGCTAAAGTTGATACGATCGAGAAAATGCCATGCCCCATAGATATCAAAGGTATAAGAAGTTTCCTTGGTCATGCTGTGATGGGGTTATAGTCCCAGGGTAGGGTCATAGGCCTGCCCTATAGGTCCTACCCAAGGACTATCCTTCGTAGAGGACAAGGCCCTTAGACAGTTCCGACTGAACTAAGGACTCCCCCATCATCCTGTCGGTGTCGAGCATTCGGAGCGTATTTAACGTACCGACTGAATTCCACTATGTACATCGTAACCTCCCAGGAGGGCAACGGTCATCCGTTTTCATACACCATTATTAGCATTTAAGGCATACGTTACCTGTAACGTAGGCATTTATTCGCCACTATTCCACCCCTGTCCACCGGGCCGTTGTGGAGGGAAGCGCACTCTATATAAGCCGCCCTTCCCCACTGGTGCAGGGGTTGGCATTTACTGTAATCCTATATTCCACTCGACACTAAGCTCCCAAGAGCATTGAGACGTAGGGCTTTTACCTCCACCGTAGAGGGGCCTGAACTCATACAACCTCGCTGTAGCTAAGGCTCTGCCCATCCTTTCGTACCCTACACATCTACTGTCAGACTTATACCCACGACAGTTGGCGCCCACCGTGGGGCAGGCGTCTAAGCGACTTCCGGCGAGTTTGCAACTTCATCTTTTCATCATGTCGTCCGGCGGAGATTTATGCATGGGTCGTGAGATCCGCTTCGGCGCACTCTCCTTCATCGTCGATGATTCGGCATGGCTTCGGGATGTGTCTCTCGACGTCGAGGCGCTCCCCAGTCCCGGGGCTACGCACTACCGTGCCGGTGCCCGCGGCGTCCTTCTTCTCCAACAATCGGCCCCGGTGTCGATCTTCGGCACCGTCACGCGCCGCAACAAGCGGTCCCGCCGTCCGCGGCTTCAATGTTGGGTGCGAACGCCTAGGCGCGACAGAGCGCGTCTTCTCAAGTCGCGGTCCTCGAGTCGGTTGTGGTCGCGCCGCCGTCCCAGTGCTTGGACTCAGTTCCGACTGAGTTACCTTTCGAGTACTTGGGTCGCGGGCCTGCAGCCGAAGTTCTCATGGCCAATTCCCATGAAAGTTCCCACCGGACTGGTCGGAACGAGCACGAGGTCGGCGAATCATCCGGCGCTCGCCGTCAACACCACCGTTCTGCTAGTCGACGCACTCGTCAGAGCAACGTCGAGGTGTTCCGCACACCCGTCCTCAACCTGGCTGCCACTGCCAAGATAGCCGATTCCCTCCAACCGACTGATTCAGAGGCTGGTAGAGGGATCGAGCAGATCCGTGCCCTGTTGCACACGGCGTAGCAGCAGAATTCGGCGGTCTCCCAGTCGCACAACAGGATCCACAACAGTTCTGTTCACGCGAACACGCATCGGTCGGTTTTCAGCCCCGACTCTCATCAGCGACGCAGAGGGGGCAGCCGTTCCATGAATCCCGAAGATCGTCGCCGTTCACGCACCCCTCCGCGGGGTGGGCCTTACGAGCCCCGACATCACGATGATCGGCGTTCAGTCGGTGACACGTATGATCTAAGGCCCGATGCAAGAGGGTACATCGCCCAGAGGAAGGTCGACGGGAGTCGAGCCCACCGTGATGGTCAGAATAGAGACCGTCCGAGTGGAAGCAGGACCATCGTCTCTGGCCCCGAGTACTTCAGTCGGGCCATCCGTTCAGCTGACATCCTTCCTAACTTCCGATTGGCAACGGGGATCAGCTAGTTCATAGGAGAATCCAAGCCAGAAACATGGCTGGACGACTACCCAGTGGCAGTCCAGATCGGTGGAGGAGATGACCGGGTCGCCATGAAACATCTCCCCCTGATGCTCGATGGCTCGGCATGAGCGTGGCTGAACCAGTTGGCTCCATCAAGCATCTACAGCTGGGCAGATCTATCCTGAGTCTTCATCAGGACCTTCGAGGGCACGTGCAAACGCTCTGCTGGTCTCGTGGAGCTCCAGCACTGTGTCCAGAAGCAGAATGAGCCCCTGCGCGATTTCATCTAGCGCTGGATGACCCTCTACCACACGGTGGAGAACGTCACAGAGCACCAAGCAGTCTGCGCCTTCAAGGCAGGCGTGCGGTACAGAGATCTGTACCTGAAGTTCGGTCGGACAGGCGACATCTCCATGAGCAAGATGATGGAGATAGCCGCACGCTATACAAATGGCGAAGAAGAGGACCGCATACGTAGCGGCAAGCATAAGGCAGTCGCCGACGGAGATGGGAACAGCAATCGGAAGCAAAAGTAGAAAGCTCCGTCCACTCCGCAGGCAGAGGCTGCATCCGTTACCAATGCCAAGTTCAAGGGTAAGGGGAAGGCTCAGTATACCCCCAAGAAGAAACAGTTCGGGAATTCCATCCTGGATCAGCCATGTCCAATCCACACGAAGATGGACGAAGAAGGCAACACCATATTCCCGAAGCACACCACTCAGCAATGTCGCCTCCTGATCCAAGGGTTCGACGAAGTGCAGCCGAGTGAAAAGGACAACGAGCAAGATGATGAGGACAAGGAGGATCCATTCCCCCCAAGTCCATGCAACATTGATGATTTTTGCTGACGTCGAAAGCAAGAGTCGATTGAAGCTGGTGAACAGGGAGGTGAACATGGCAACCCCAACCAACCCCACGTTCCTCAAATGGTCTCAGACTGCGATCACCTTTGATCAGTCGGATCATCCAGCACACGTGCCCACCCCAGGGAGGCAAGCTCTGGTCGTCGACCCGGTGGTGGAAGGAGTCCGACTGCGCAAAGTCCTCATGGACGGCGGCAGCGGCTTGAACATCATGTACGCCGACACTCTCAAGGGGATGGGCATTACGATGTCCAAACTTAGCGAGAGCAGCATGCAGTTCCACGGAGTCATCCCAGGACGAAAGGCCAAGTCACTCGGCCAGATCGCGTTGGACGTCGTTTTCGGTTCCGACAAGAACTTCTGCAAGGAAAAGCTGACATTCGAGGTGGTGGACTTCCAGAGTGCATACCATGCAATTCTGGGCCATCCGGCGTATGCACGTTTCATGGCCCGTCCATGTTACGTGTATTTGAAGCTGAAGATGCCGGGCCCCAAAGGTGTGATCACGGTCACGGGCAATCGGCAGCGGGCCGAGGAGTGTCTGCAGCAGGGGTCGAGGATTGCCGATCAGCAGATGGCTATCCTCGAGCTGGATGAGTACAAAAAGACAGCCGACCCCGCTGACTTGATGCGTTCAAAGAAGCCAGCTTCGGAGTCCGCATTCCAGTCGGCGGGCGACACGAAGAAAGTCAGCATCCACCCGACGGACGACACCGCCGCCCCGACGAACATCTCTACCACCCTTGATCCAAAATAGGAAGCCGAGCTCATCCAATTCCTCCGTGAGAACTGGGACATTTTCACATGGAAGCCCGCTGACATGCCAGGTGTACCCAGGGAGTTGGTTGAGCACCGACTGCATGTGGATCCTGCTGCTCGGCCCGTCCGAGAACGCCTGCGTCGGTCCGCCGCGCACAAAAGGAAGGCAATCGGAGAGGAGGTGGCTAAACTTTTGGCAGCCAACTTCATTCGCGAGGTACACCACTCCGAGTGGCTCGCCAATGTTGTCATGGTGCCCAAGAAGGACAAGTCTCTCCGTATGTGCATCGACTTCAAGCATCTCAATAAGGTCTGCCCGAAAGATCATTTCCCGCTCCCCCGCATTGATCAAATTGTTGATTCGACTGCGGGCTGCGAGCGTTTATCATTCCTTGATGCCTATTCGGGCTATCATCAGATCCGTCTGTATGGTCCGGATGAATTAAAAACAGCCTTCATCACCCCATTCGGGTGTTTCTGCTACATCACTATGCCATTCGGTTTGAAGAATGCAGGAGCAACTTTTATGCGCATGATCCAAAAATGCCTCCTTGACCAGATCGGTCGAAATGTGGAGGCATATATGGACGATATCGTAGTCAAGTCACGCAAAGGTTCCGACCTGCGGACTGACTTGGCAGAAACATTCGCCAACCTTCGTAGGTACGATATCAAGCTCAACCCTGCCAAGTGTTCATTCGGTGTTCCCAGCGGAAAGTTACTCGGTTTCTTCGTTTCCGAACGAGGGATCGATGTCAACCCCAAAAAGATCGGGACCATCGTCCGAATGGAGCGGCCGGTCAGAATACATGATGTTCAAAGGCTCACAGGTTTCCTAGCGGCTTTGAGCAGGTTTATCGCTCGACTCGGCGAGAAGACGTTACCTCTGTACCGACTCATGAAGAAATCAGATACTTTCGAGTGGACAGACGAAGCCTAAATTGCATTCGACGACCTTAAAGTCCTGCTTTCCACCTAGCCGGTTCTTACCGCCCCGCTCAGTAAAGAACCCCTTCTTCTGTACATCGCGGCTAAAAATCAAGTCGTCAGCACTATTCTCATAGTCGAACGGGAAGAAGAAGGCAAAGCGTATAAGGTTCAGCGGCCAGTATATTATGTCTCCGAAGTCCTGACTCCTTCCAAGCAGAGGTATCCCCATTATGAAAAGCTTATTTATGGGATCTACATGACTGCAAAGAAGGTAGCTCATTATTTCCAAGACCACTCGGTGTCTGTCATTTTTGATGCTCTGTTGTCGGAAATCCTCCACAATCGAGACGCATCAGGCCGAGTGGCGAATTGGGCTATAGAGATGTTATACTGCGACATCAAGTTCGAAGCCAAGAAGGCTATAAAGTCTCAAGCTCTGGCTGACTTCATAGCAGAATGGGTAGAACAACAGCAACCGACTCACATCTACTCGGCTCATTGGACTATGTTCTTCGATGGGTCCAAGATGTTGAATGGATCCGGCGCTGGCGTAGTGATCATATCGCCAAAAGGTGATAAACTTAAGTATGTGTTGCAGATACATTTCGATTCTTCCAATAATGAGGCAGAGTATGATGCTCTCCTTTATGGATTGCGCATGGCCATCACACTCGGCGTCCGTGGTCTGATGGTCTATGTCGATTCAGATTTGGTGGTTAATCAAGTGATGAAGGAGTGGGATGTAAGGAACCCCACCATGACTGCATACTGCAACACAGTAAGGAAGCACGAGAAGAAGTTTGAAGGTCTGGAACTTCACCATGTTCCGCGACTGAAAAACCAAGTAGCTGATGAGTTGGCAAAACTTGGATCCACTCGGAGACCGGTCCCGAGTGATGTCTGCCTCGAGCACCTACACCTTCCCTCAGTAAAAGAAGATCCTTTCACAGAGGAACCGGTACAACCAAAGAGCGCAACAGATCCGACTGAAGTCGAGGTCCCTGCTGTGGTTGATTTGATCATGGAGATTCTTGCTCTCATCCCCGATTGGACTGTGCCGTTCATTGCGTACATCCCGAGGCAAGAATTACCAGAAGACAAAGTCCAAGCGAGGCAGATGGTCCACAGGTCGAAGTCCTTCACCGTCATTGATGGTCAGTTGTACAAGGAAAGTGTTTCAGGCGTCCTTCAGCGATGCATCTCCCCTGAGGAGGGACAGTTAATCCTGGAAGAAATTCACTCGGGAACCTGCGGCCATCATGCCTCCTCAAGAGCAATCATCGCCAAAGCATTCAGAGCTGGTTTCTTCTGGTTGTAGGCGAATGAAATGGCAAAAGATATGGTCGACCGATGCGAAGGCTGTCAGTTCTATTTGAACAAGTCCCACAAGCCAACATCTGCGCTGAAGACAATCCCTCTTGTTTGGCCGTTCATCGTGTGGGGATTAGATACAGTCGGACCATTCAGAACAGGCCAAGGAGGATTCACTCATCTGTTGGTAGCAGTCGACAAGTTCACCAAGTGGATCGAAGCCAAGCCCATCAAGAAGCTCGACGCCCTTACGACCATCAAATTTGTCAGACACATCATCGCCAGATTCGGAGTCCCGCACAACATAATCACTCACAATGGCACAAACTTTGACTCCGACAGATTCAAAGGTTTTTGCACAGGCCAAGGTATCCGAGTGGATTTTGCATCTGTGGCGCACCCCCAAACAAACGGGCAAGCAGAGCGGGCGAATGGACTTATTCTTCAAGGGTTGAAGCCTCGACTCCTGCGAGAAGTTGGACATGCCGCCGGCGCATGGGTCACCGAGCTGCCTTCGGTGTTGTGGGGCCTCCGCACAACTCCTAATAGATCTACAGGGCGATCCCCGTTCTTCCTCGTTTATGGAGCCGAGGCAGTCCTTCCGAGTGACTTGCTTCACAACTCTCCACGAGTCAAACCCTTCTCCGAAGCCGAAGCAGAGCAAGCCAGGCAAGACGGAGTGGATCTACTAGAAGAAGAGCGCGAGATGGCACTGACTCGCTCAACAATTTATCAACAAGATCTGCGGTGATTTCACGCGCGGCACGTCAGGAGTCGCACATTCCAAGCAGGCGACCTGGTGCTCCGAGTGGACCAGCAGAGGCCTCACAAGTTGGCTCCCGCCTGGGAAGGACCCTTCATCATCTCCAAGGTGCTGAACAACGGAGCATATCGACTCTACAACCTCGACAGAGAAATGGACGAGCCGCGAGCATGGAACGGAGATCTCCTGAAGCGCTTCTACACATGACCGCCGACGGGGGCAATGTAAAGAACAAGTATCATTGAAGTAATACAAAGCAAATTGATTTCTTGCAGGTTCAAAATTCTTCCGCGTTCACAGACTCCGGTCTAAAAAATTCGCTCCGAGTGCGCACCCAAAGTCGCACTCGGGGACTTAGCTGTGACCCAGAACCGCCTAAGTACAAACTCGCTCCGAGTGCGCACTAAAAGTCACGATCGGGGACTTAGCTGCGACCCAGAATCGCCTAAGTACAAACTTGCTCCGAGTGCGCACCAAAAGTCGCAATCGGGGACTTAGCTGCGACCCAGAATCGCCTAAGTACAAACTCGCTCCGTGTGCGCACCAATAGCCACACTCGGGGACTTAGCTGCGACCCAGAATCACCTAAGTACAAACTCGCTCCGAGTGCGCACCAAAACCTGCACTCGGGGACTTAGCTACGACCCAGAATCGCCTAAGTACAAACTCGCTCCGAGTGCGCACCAAAAGCCGCACTCGGGAACTTAGCTGCGACCCAGAATCGCCTAAGTACAAATTCGCTCTGAGTGCGCACTCAAAGTCGCACTCGGGGACTTAGCTGTGACCCATAATCGCCTAAGTACAAACTCGCTCTGAGTGCGCACTAAAAGTCGGACTCGGGGACTTAGCTGCGACCCAGAATCGCCTAAGTACAAACTTGCTCCGAGTGCGCACCAAAAGTCGCACTCGATGACTTAGCTGTGACCCAGAATCGCCTAAGTACAAACTCGCTCCGAGTGCGCACCAAAAGCCGCACTCGGGGACTTAGCTGTGACCCAGAATTGCCTAAGTACAAACTCGCTCCGAGTGCGCACCAAAAGTCGCATTCCGGGACTTAGCTGCGACCCAGAATCGCCTAAGTACAAACTCGCTCCGAGTGCGCACCAAAAGCCGCACTCGGGGACTTAGTTGCGACCCAGAATCGCCTAAGTACAAACTCGCTCCGAGTGCGCATCAAAAGCCGCACTCGGAGACTTAGCTGCGACCCAGAATCACCTAAGTACAAACTTGCTCCGAGCACGCACCAAAAGCCGCACTCGGGGACTTAGCTGCGACCCAGAATCGCCTAAGTACAAACTCGCTCCGAGTGCGCACTAAAAGTCGCACTCGGGGACTTAGCTGCGACCCAGAATCGCCTAAGTAAAAAGCTTCCTTCGAGTGTATCCTCGAGATCCACTCGGAGGCTTAGCAGACCCTCATTGAGGCTCATGTGGATGTGAAGACAACTGACAACTACATGAGTATCAACTCACTCCGAGTGCGCACAAAAAGTCACACTCGGGGACTTAGCTGCGATCCAGAATCGCCTAAGTAAAAAAGCTTCCTTCGAGTGTATCCTCGAGATCCACTCAGAGGCTTAGCAGACCCTCATTAAGGCTCATGTGGATGTGAAGACAATTGGCAACTACATGAGTATCAACTCACTCCGAGTGCGCACGAGATGCCGCACTCGGGGACTTAGTTGCGATCCAGAATCGCCTAAGTAAAAAGCTTCCTTCGAGTGTATCCTCGAGATCCACTCGGAGGCTTAGCAGACGCTCATTGAGGCTCATGTGGATGTGAAGACAATGAAAATTACATGCTCCGCATGTTTTCCATTGGCTTCACCAAGAAACGCCAAACAAAAACCACGAGCCAAAATCGTGTAAAAAAAACTTGGCGAAAGAAGAGCAAAATATTCGATTCGGATTCAAAGTGGGATCTACGATCAGTCGGCTCGGTGTGGATCAAGCTTATCCACACCGAACCACGAATGTGACGGCCAACAGCAGTGGCCAAAGTTTGATACAGATAACTCCTAATAGATCTACAGGGCGATCCCCGTTCTTCCTCGCTTATGGAGCCGAGGCAGTCCTTCCGAGTGACTTGCTTCACAACTCTCCACGAGTCAAACTCTTCTCCGAAGCCGAAGCAGAGCAAGCCAGGCAAGACGGAGTGGATCTACTAGAAGAAGAGCGCGAGATGGCACTGACTCACTCAACAATTTATCAACAAGATCTGCGGCGATTTCACGCGCGGCACGTCAGGAGTCGCACATTCCAAGCAGGCGACCTGGTGCTCCGAGTGGACCAGCAGAGGCCTCACAAGTTGGCTCCCGCCTGGGAAGGACCCTTCATCATCTCCAAGGTGCTGAACAACGGAGCATATCGACTCTACAACCTCGACAGAGAAACGGACGAGCCGCGAGCATGGAACGGAGATCTCCTGAAGCGCTTCTACACATGACCGCCGACGGGGGCAATGTAAAGAACAAGTATCATTGAAGTAATACAAAGCAGATTGATTTCTTGCAGGTTCAAAATTCTTCCGCGTTCACAGACTCCGGTCTAAAAAATTTGCTCCGAGTGCGCACTCAAAGTCGCACTCGGGGACTTAGCTGTGACCCAGAACCGCCTAAGTACAAACTCGCTCCGAGTGCGCACTAAAAGTCGCGCTCGGGGACTTAGCTGCGACCCAGAATCGCCTAAGTACAAACTTGCTCCTAGTGCGCACCAAAAGTCGCAATCGGGGACTTAGCTGCGACCCAGAATCGCCTAAGTACAAACTCGCTCCGTGTGCGCACCAATAGCCACACTCGGGGACTTAGCTGCGACCCAGAATCGCCTAAGTACAAACTCGCCCCGAGTGCGCACCAAAACCCGCACTCGGGGACTTAGCTGCGACCCAGAATCGCCTAAGTACAAACTCGCTCCGAGTGCGCACCAAAAGCCGCACTCGGGGACTTAGCTTCGACCTAGAATCGCCTAAGTACAAATTCGCTCTGAGTGCGCACTCAAAGTCGCACTCGGGGACTTAGCTGCGACCCAGAATTGCCTAAGTACAAACTCGCTCTGAGTGCGCACTAAAAGTCGCACTCGGGGACTTAGCTGCGATCCAGAATCGCCTAAATACAAACATGCTCCGAGTGCGCACCAAAAGTCGCACTCGGGGACTTAGCTGTGACCCAGAATCGCCTAAGTACAAACTCGCTCCGAGTGCGCACCAAAAGCCGCACTCGGGGACTTAGCTGTGACCCAGAATTGCCTAAGTACAAACTCGCCCCGAGTGCGCACCAAAAGCCGCACTCCGGGCCTTAGCTGCGACCCAGAATCGCCTAAGTACAAACTCGCTCCGAGTGCGCACCAAAAGCCGCACTCGGGGACTTAGCTGCGACCCAGAATCGCCTAAGTACAAACTCGCTCCGAGTGCGCATCAAAAGCCGCACTCGGAGACTTAGCTGCGACCCAGAATCACCTAAGTACAAACTCGCTCCGAGCGCGCACCAAAAGCCGCACTCGGGGACTTAGCTGCGACCCAGAATCGCCTAAGTAAAAAGCTTCCTTCGAGTGTATCCTCGAGATCCACTCGGAGGCTTAGCAGACCCTCATTGAGGCTCATGTGGATGTGAAGACAACTGACAACTACATGAGTATCAACTCACTCCGAGTGCGCACAAAAAGTCACACTCGGGGACTTAGCTGCGATCCAGAATCGCCTAAGTACAAAAGCTTCCTTCGAGTGTATCCTCGAGATCCACTCAGAGGCTTAGCAGACCCTCATTAAGGCTCATGTGGATGTGAAGACAACTGACAACTACATGAGTATCAACTCACTCCGAGTGCGCACGAGATGCCGCACTCGGGGACTTAGTTGCGATCCAGAATCGCCTAAGTAAAAAGCTTCCTTCGAGTGTATCCTCGAGATCCACTCGGAGGCTTAGCAGACCCTCATTGAGGCTCATGTGGATGTGAAGACAACTGACAATTACATGCTCCGCATGTTTGCCATTGGCTTCACCAAGAAACGCCAAACAAAAACCACGAGCCAAAATCGTGTAAAAAAAAACTTGGCGAAAGAAGAGCAAAATATTCGATTCGGATTAAAAGTTGGATCTACGATCAGTCGGCTCGGTGTGGATCAAGCTTATCCACACCGAACCATGAATGTGACGGCCAACCGGAGTGGCCAAAGTTTGATACAGATAACACTCGGCTTTCCGAGGCAAAAGTGCGTTCACCATAAAGGTTTTCAAGCGTCACCAGGACTGACAGGCTCCACAAAGGTGTCGAGGTCGATCCCGTCTGCGATGCGAGTGGCTGTGTTGATGAAGGTCTCCATGAAATCTTCGAATCTAAGCTTCTTGGTGTTGGTGACCTGCGACGCCTTCAGCTTTTCTTCGCGAGCTTCTTTGTAGTGCACTCGGACCACAGATAGCGCCACGTCCGCACCACAACGAGCAGCAGACTTCTTCCATGCCTGCACTCGGTTCGGGACGTCCTCCAGCCGAGTCATCAACCCTTCTATTTCTTGCCGGGAGTCGTCTTCGGGCCACAACTCCTTGTCGATCCGGCCGATGACTTCTCTCAGGCGGCCAATGAAAGGTCCCACTCTGCCAAGGCGAATATGCGCTCGGAGCATGTCCTGGTTGGCTTCGTCGTCGAGTGGAACGTTCGGAACAATCGACCGTTCAATGTCGGCTGCTTCAGCTTCAGCGTCCAGACAAAAATCTGCCAAGAAAAGACAAGCAGAAAGTAAGCGCAGAATAAACTCCAAAGACAAGAAGCACTCGGCAAAAAACTTACCACCAAGCAGTGCAATCATCTTCCTTGCCCAGTCGCTGACGTACTTCTCCTGCGCTATGCACCGATTGTTCATCAACTTCATCTGACCCATCAGTTCAGTTCTTTGCTTGCCCATTTTCTCAATTTTGGCCACCAATGCCTTGTTGGTCTCCCGAAACTCCTCCAAAGATTTCTCTCGGTCAGCAAGAGCCCCCTTCACACCAGCCAAGTCATTCACAACCGTCTCCAATTCCGCAGCAAGCTGAATCTTTTCAGCCTTCAGAGCATTGTACGCGGATCCCATTTCGCAAGTCTTCTGCCAAATCAGGGAAAAGGGAAGATCAGACACATTCAACAAGGAAAACAAACAAAGCTCAAAGTTCTTTAGACCCCTGCCGATGCAAGCAATCGACAGCGGTCTCGGGGACTACACCGAGTGGGTTCACTAAGAGTGACCCCACTAGCATGAAGCTCGAACAGGCCGGCCCTATTGAGCTACATGACAAACAGACAAGCCTATGAGACTGCTATTACCCGACCTGAGTAACACTACTCTCGGGGACTACACCCAGTGGGTGCACTCGGAGTGCCCCCACTGGTACCATTCGGGCAGATCAGCTCTGATCTGATCAGGTCACGGTAAATGCATATAAAGACAACTGCCGGTGCAAGCACTCGACAGAAGTCTCGAGGACTACACCCACTGGGTTCACTCGGAGTGAACCCACTGCAAACTAATCCTACCGTATCCGAGTATATCACTTAAACCCCCAGTGGGTAACAAGAGGAAAGTAAACACTTACTAGCGCACTTACTCGGATATCGTCCCGGAGTTCCAAGCTTCTCTTGTACAAAGACGTGATGGAGTCATACGCTCCCTTGGTGTCACCCACCATCAGCTCCACCTGCACCATGGCCTCCTTGGCGGCCCCCACTTGGTCTTTCGGGAGGTGTCGGGCGTCGTACTGGACGGTCGACGGACCCGACACGATAGAAGACTCCTTGGGCATCCCAAGTTCCGCTCCGGTCGGTTCCGTCGCGAGGGACACCGTCTCAGTCGGCGGCATCGTATCGGTCAGCGGCATCGTATCGGTCGGCGGCACGTCAAAGGTGGGAGCAGCAGCAGATGGGACAACCTCAAGGACAGGCGCAAAAGCTGGCCCTGACCCCCTTTGGTCGTCGTCCTCCAGGTGAATCACCTCCGAAGGAACCCCGACTGAACAACATGAAACTACAGAAAAAGGGCAAGATTAAAGAGAACGCTCGCGAAGCAATAATACAAACTCTCGGAGTCGTGGCAGCGAACCTTGCTGGGATGTGGCAGCGTTATCCGTGTCCATGGGATCATCGCCTTGGCGCGGCAGAGAGGTGGCATAGGTAGCAGCCCTGTCGAGTAAAATCCACTCGACGGATAAGCATGAGTTCAACTAGATACTGAAGCAAGATGGGAGAACAAGACACTTACGCTGAGGCGACTCGAACAACGATCCTCATCCGAGGCAAAGCTTTCCGAGGCTTGGGCCCGCTAGGTTTTGCCACCTTGGATGGCTGATCCGTGGGCTCGGCAGCAACGTCCCTAGTCCTCTTCATGCTCTGAGCACTCGGAGCCACGGGAGAGGCTGGCGGAGCACTCGGGGCCGCTGGAGGAGCCGACGGAGCCGCAGGTTCGTGACGGCGCTTAGTTCGAGGCTCTGATGGTGGAGGTGGCGAGCTCTGCTCCCCAACCTCCCCCTCCTCCTCTTTAGTCTCCTCCTCCATCTCCCCACTGTCGGAGACGTACTCGGCGCTATCCACACTGCCCTCGTGGCTGCCCTCCTCTTCCTCAGCTGGATTCCCGTTCGAGATGGGAGAATACCAGTTGGTCCACTCCTGCACAAAACACAGTCAACAAAATCATACGTGAGGCGGTGGTACAAGAAAAGCGATAAATCTAAGAAGATTGAAAGCACTCGACAAGAGGTGCTCACCTCATTCGGAGGAGGATTATCGGCGCGGAAGGGCTTCACCCGCCGGGCTCCTCTGGGGTTGTCGCATGCGCTTGTGATGCCACGGACCCACGCTGTCACAACCTCCCCGGTCACGCATTCTGGATGAGTCCGAGTGGAATCCTCAGGCCCCGTGTAGTGCCACATGGCGTGGTGTCGGGCTTGCAGCGGCTGGATGCGCCGACCCAGAAAAGTCTCCAGCAAATCTGTGCCGGTGACTCCCTTGCGGACGACAACTATCAGCGCGTCGACCAGAGGTTGGATCTGGATCTTTTCCACCTTTGAAAGCGCAAGCTGCCTGGGAGGGGCGGGACGGTCTAGGCTAAAGGGTGGCAACCCAGTCGCGGCATTCGGACAAGCGATGTCCTGGCAATAGAACCAGGTCGACTGCCAGTTCCTAACTGACTCGGACAACTGGAGAGGGGGGGGGTAGCTACTCTTCGTTTTCTTCTGGAAGCCTAAGCCCCCGCAGAGCTGGAGGAGATGAGTTTTATCGTCCGATTGGCTAAGCTTTTTGACAGTCTGGGACCTAGCGGAGAAGATGTACTTAAAGAGCCCCCAATGGGGGGGACATCCAATAAAGCACTCGCACAGGGTGACGAATGCGGCAAGATGGGCTATCGCATTTGGAGGAAAATGATGGAGCTGCGCCCCGAAGTGATTCATAATACCTCTAAAGAAGGGGTGGGGAGGCAAGGAGAAGCCCCGGAACACGTGGCTAAGCAGCAGGACGCGCTCCCCCTCCTGCGGCGCCGGCTCCGTCTCGCCCTCCGCCGGCAGCCTCCATGACTTGTTGGCGATCATGCCGTGCTCCACTAGCTCCAGCAAGTCGTCCGCCGTCACCATGGAGGGGAGGAAATCCCCCTGGATCCAACCCGCCGGTAGTGCCCGCTGTCACCGCTGAGCAGGGGCCGCCCCCTTCTTCTTCTTCTTCTGCGACTCGAGTTTGCTGGTCTGCCCCTTCGTCATGGTGAAGGCAACATATCCGGCGAGGAGGAGAGGAAGGAGGAGGCTTGGAGCGCGCAGGGAGCTACGAGAGGAGCGAGGTGAATGCGAGTAACAAGGGCAGCGCAACAAGAAACCCCCGCCGGAGAGACTTAAATAAACTTCCGACTGAGTCACTAACAGGTGGCCCCGAAATCTTATCCCCCGACCGGCTGCTGCGATGTTAGTGGAGAAGATAACGGCGCGGTAATTGAGGCGGCAGAAACTACTCGATGGCGATGTCGTCATCCCCGCTGAGCGCGCGGCAACCGAAATTTGAGGATCCCAGAAAATCCGCCGCTGTCAGTTGGACCGATCACATCGAAAGATTACGCGGAAGCACTCGGTCCCTAACGGTTCGTTTCACTGGTATATTCACTCGGATCACTGGTCGAAAGGATAAAATGGATCGAGGCAAACAACACCAAAGTCACATCCATACCAGTCGGATCCGTACTCCAGGCATCACTTCCTCGTTCCAACCCCGATCCATTCGGGGACTAATGATGGGGTTATAGTCCCAGGGTAGGGTCATAGGCCTGCCCTATAGGTCCTACCCAAGGACAACTCTTCATAGAGGACAAGGCCCTTAGACAGTTCCGACTGAACTAAGGACTCCCCCATCATCCAGTCGGTGAAGAGCATTCGGAGCGTATTTAACGTACCGACTGAATTCCACTCTGTACATCGTAACCTCCCAGGAGGGCAACGGTCATACGTTTTCATACACCATTATTAGCATTTAAGGCATACTTTACCTGTAACGTACGCATTTATTCGCCACTATTCCACCCCTGTCCACCGGGCCGTTGTGGAGGGCAGCGCACTCTATATAAGCCGCCCTTCCCCACTGGTGCAGGGGTTGGCATTTACTGTAATCCTATATTCCACTCGACACTAAGCTCCCAAGAGCATTGAGACGTAGGGCTTTTACCTCCACTGTAGAGGGGCCTGAACTCATACAACCTCGCTGTAGCTAAGGCTCTGCCCATCCTTTCGTACCCTACACATCGACTCTCAAACTTATACCCACGACAGTTGGCGCCCACCGTGGGGCAGGCGTCTAAGCGACTTCCGGTGAGTTTGCAACTTCATCTTTTCATCATGTCGTCCGGCGGAGATTTATGCATGGGTCGTGAGATCCTCTTCGGCGCACTCTCCTTCATCGTCGATGATTCGGCATGGCTTCGGGATGCGTCTCTCGACGTCGAGGCTATTAAGTAGTTGATTCCAAAGTCACTATTCACACTAATCACGCTGCTATTAAGTACCTCATGGAAAATAAAGACGCTAAACCTAGACTTACCAGATGGGTTCTCTTGCTACAAGAATTTGATTTGCATGTTGTCGATAGGAAGGGTGCTGAGAACCCAGTAGCAGATAACTTGTCTAGGTTGGAGAATGTTCTTGATGACCCACAACCTATTGATGACAGCTTTCCTGATGAGCAATTGAATGTCATCAATACTTCACGTAGTGCACCGTGGTATGATGATTATTCAAATTATATCGTTGCCAAATATATACCACCTAGTTTCACATACCAGCAAAAGAAGAAATTCTTCTTTGATTTGAGACATTACTTTTGGGATGATCCTCACCTTTATAAGGAAGGAGTAGATGGTGTTATTAGACGTTGTGTACCTGAACATGAATAGGGACAAATCCTACAGAAGTGTCACTCCGAAGCTTACGGAGGACACCATGCGGTAGACAGAACTTCACACAAGGTATTGCAATCAGGTTTCTATTGGCCCACTCTCTTCAAGGATGCCCGTAAGTTTGTCTTGTCTTGTGATGAATGTCAAAGAATAGGTAATACCAGTAAACGTCAGGAAATGCCTATGAATTATTCACTTGTCATTCAACCATTTGATGTTTGGGGCTTTGATTATATGGGACCTTTTCCAAAATCCAACGGGTATACTCATATCCTAGTTGCGGTTGATTACGTTACTAAGTGGGTAGAAGCTATCCCAAGTAGTAGTGCTGATCACAACACCTCTATCAGGATGCTTAAAGAAGTTATTTTCCCTAGATTTGGAGTCCCTAGATATCTAATGACTGATGGTGGTTCACATTTCATTCATGGTGCTTTCCGTAAAACGCTTGCTAAGTATGATGTCGACCATAGAGTTGCATCTCCCTATCATCCTTGGTCCAATAGTCAAGTAGAGCTAAGCAATAGAGAGATTAAACTAATTCTGCAAAAGATTGTCAATAGGTCTAGAAAGAATTGGTCTAAGAAGCTTGACGATGCACTGTGGGCTTATAGAACTGCCTATAAGAATCCCATGGGCATGTCTCCGTACAAAATGGTTTACGGTAAAGCTTGTCATTTACCTCTTGAGCTAGAGCATAAGGCTTATTGGGCAATCAAAGAGCTCAACTTTGAGTTCAAACTTGCTAGTGAGAAGAGGTTATTTGATATTAGCTCACTTCATGAATGGAGAGCTCAGGCATATGAAAATGCCAAGTTGTTCAAAGAAAAGTTTAAGAGGTGGCATGATAAAAGGATACAAAAGCGTGAGTTCAATGTAGGTGATTATGTCTTGCTATATAATTCCCGTTTAAGATTTTTTGCAGGCAAGCTTCTCTCTAAATGGGAAGGTCCCTATATTGTTGAGGAAGTATATCGTTCCTGTGCCATCAAGATCAACAACACGGAAGGTAATTTTCCGAGAGTGGTAAATGTGCAAAGAATCAAGCATTATATCTCACGTACTCCCATAAATGTTGAAAGTAATATTATCAATACCATAACTCCGGAGGAGTACATAAGGGATATTTATCAGCCTGTTTCAGACTCAGAAAACGAAGAGGTATGTGATTCGGTAAGTAAACCGACTCCAAAACTTTTCCAGTAGGAATTTTTCTCCGTTTTGGATTTTTCGAAAAAATAGAAAAATTTAAAGTAGTCCGGAAAGCGCACGAGGAGGCGACAAGCCTGCCAGGCGTGGGCCACCCCCCTAGCCGCGCCTGGGGGGCTTGTGACCACCTCGTGTGCCTCCCTGACTCCGTTTTCTTGCGGAGTACTCCTTCTGGTCGGGAAAAAAATCATTATATATTCTCCCGAAAGGTCTGACCCTCATATCACACAAATTTCCTCTGTTTTTGTTTCGAGCCTCTTTTTGCTACAGATCTAGATTGCTATGGCGTCCCCAAAAGCTCCGAAGGACAAGATCTTCGAGAAGGTCATCAATCCCTACCTCGCGGGAGTGCTGCAACACCCTCAATCTATCAAGATGCGTGAGGGGGTGCTGCGCATCCGTGATGTTGAGGGGCCCAAGAAGACCGGAAGCATGGAAGCGAGGCTCGAAGCAATGGAGCAGCAAGTCTTCAAGTGCCAAGGGATGGTGGAGCATGGACTCAACGCCAACCACATGATGATCACGGAGTTCACCAACAAGCACAAGATCGATGCCATTGACATCGGGAAGCACCTCTCCAGGCTCTATGACAGAATTGATCACCTCCAAGCCCAGATCTATGACTTGCAGAACCAAAATTATGAGTATGAGTATAGATTTAAATCAATATGGTTGGATGCAGATTTGAGGATTCCGGAGACTCGGTCATCTTTCCATGATGGAGCACCTATGCCTTGGAAGACGGAGGATCAAACCCATGTTGCAACAACTCCACCACCATCACCTCCAAAGGAAGACAACTAAGCACGGGTATGTGCAATCCCCTTGGCTTGTGCCAAGCTTGGGGGAGTTGCCCCGGTATCGTATCACCATCACATCTTTTTTCCTTTACCTTTTCTTAGTTCGTTCCTTTTTGGTTTTATCCTTCTCTAGTAGAATAAAGTTCTTAGTGTTTTAGGCTTGAGTTTTTATTTGTGTCACCCCGGATGTATTCGAGTTCGTGAGTCATATAATAAAGAGTGTTTTAGTTAAGGGCCTTGCCTCATGCCATGATCAAAAGAATGATAAAAGAACAAAAGCATGAAAGATCATGTAATGATCTTATGGGAAGTGATGGCTTCACATATAAAAAGAATGTTGATTGAAACTTGTTGAGGGTGGACAAACGCAGACCTTGGTCATTGTTGCAATTAATAGGAAGTGATAAAGGAGAGATTCACATATAAATATATCATCTTGGGCACCATCTATGATTGTGAACACTCACTAAACTATTACATGCTTAGAAGTAGATGTTGGACAAGGAAGACAACATAATGAAGTATGTTTGCTTGGTTCCGAACAATGTTATATGATTAAATATCCCTTAGCATGTGACGATTGCTTCCACCTCATATCAGCCAAAACTTCCACACTAAGTAGAGATACTACTTGTGCATCCATAAACCTTCAACCCAGTTTTGCCATGAGAGTCCACCATACCTACCTATGGATTGAATAAGATCCCTCAAGTAAGTTGTCATCGGTGCAACCAATAAAAATTGCTCCCTAAATATGTATGATCTATTAGTGTGTGGAAAATATGCTTTGTACGAATCTGTGATGAGGAAGACATAAAAGCGACAGACTGCATAATAAAGTTCTTTATCACAGGAGGCAATATAAAGTGACGTTCCTTTACACTAAGAGGTCGCACATCCAAACCTCAAAAGTGCATGACAACCTCTGCTTCCCTCTGCGAAGGACCTATCTTGTACTTTTACTTTTTGCCCTTGAAAGAGTCATGGTGATCTATACCAATTCCTTATCTCGCCTTTTTCTTGGCTAACGTCATATGCTAGGGAAAGATCTATATTCGTATGTCAACTTGGAAGTAAGTATTCATGAATTATTATTGTTGACATTACCCTTGAGGTAAATAGTTGGGAGGCAAAACTATAAGCCCTATCTTTCTCTGTGTCCGACAGAAACTTTGATCTCATGAGTACCACGTGAGTTGTAGCAATCGTAGAAGACAAAAGGAAGATTGAGTATGTGGATTTGCTTTACAAGCTCTTACTTGAATCTTTCCGATGTTATGATAAATTGCAATTGCTTCAATGACTAAAGGCTATTGGTTGTTAATTGTCATTAAGGTTCTTGAGCCATACTGTACTTTGTGAAGGAATTATCACTTTAGCATGAGAGATTATATGATGGTATTGCTGTTCTAACTATGATCATGATGCCTGCATGTCCATATCTGGTTTTGTCGACACCTCTCTCTCTAAACATGTGGGCATGTTTATTGATCTCGGCTTTCACTTGAGGACAAGCGAGGTCTAAGCTCGGGGGAGTTGATACGTCCATTTTGCATCATTCTTTCATGTTGATATTTATCGCCTTTTGGGCTGTTATTACACTTCACGGTACAATACTTATGCCTTTTCTCTCTTATTTTGCAAGGTTTACATGAAGAGGGAGAATGTCGGCAGCTTGAATTCTAGCCTGAAAAAGAAGCAAGTTTGAGATCCCTATTCTGCGCAACTCCAAAAGCCATGAAAATCAACGAGGATTTATTTTGGAATTTATAAAAAATACTGGGCCGAAGAAGTACCAGAGGGGAGCCAGCATGAGGCCACAAGCCTGCTAGGCACGGCCTACCCCCCTGGTCGCGCATAGGGGCCTTGTGGGCTCCCAGCTGGCCCTCTGGCCCCCCCTCTTTTGCTATAAGGAGCGTCTCGTTCCAGAAAAAAACAAGAGGAGGCTTTCGGGAGGAGTCGCCGCCGCCACGAGGCGGAACTTGAGCAGAACCAATCTAGAGCTCCGGCAGGGTCGTCCTGCCAGGGAAACTTCCCTCCTGGAGAGGGAAATCGTCGCCATCGTCATCACCAACACTCCTCTCATCGGAGGGGACTCATCACCATCAACATCTTCATCAGCACCATCTCCTCTCCAAACCCTAGTTCATCTCTTGTAACCAATCTCCGTCTCGCGACTCCGATTGGTACTTGTAAGGTTGCTAGTAGTGTTAATTACTCTTTGTAGTTGATGCTAGTTGGATTACTCGGTGGAAGATTATATGTTCAGATCCTTGATGCTATTCATTACCTCTCTGGTCATGAATATGATTATGCTTTGTGAGTAGTTACTTTTGTTCCTAAGGACATGGGATAAGTCATGCTATAAGTAGTCATGTGAATTTGGTATTCGTTCGATATTTTGATGTGTTGTATGTTGTTTTTCCTCTAGTGGTGTTATGTGAACGTCGACTACATAACACTTCACCATTATTTGGGCCTAGAGGAAGGCATTGGGAAGTAGTAAGTAGATGATAGGTTGCTAGAGTGACAGAAGCTTAAACCCTAGTTTATGCGTTGCTTCGAAAGGGGCTGATTTGGATCCACTAGTTTAATGCTATCGTTAGACTTTGTCTTAATTTTTATTTCGTAGTTGCGGATGCTTGCGAGAGGGGTTAATCATAAGTGGGAGGTTTGTCCAAGTAAGGGCAGCACCCAAGCACCGGTCCACCCACATATCAAACTATCAAAGTAGCGAACGCGAATCATATGAACTTGATGAAAACTAGCTTGACAGAAATTCTCATGTGTCCTCGGGAGCGCTTTACCTCCTATAAGAGTTTGTCCAGGCTTGTCCCTTGCGACAAAAGGGATTGGGCCACTTTGCTGCACCGTTGTTACTTGCTACTTGTTGCGAATCATCTTACCACACAACTTTCTGTTACCGATAATTTCAGTGCTTGCAAAGATTACTTTGCTAAAAACCACTTGTTAGATCCTTCTACTCCTCGTTCAGTTCGACACTCTTACTTATCGAAAGGACTACGATAGATCCCCTATACTTGCGGGTCATCAGAGACCTACTACCAAAACTCAGGAGCAAACCAACTCCGCTCGAAGACGCCATCGTTACCACATGAGAAGTCACACCAACCATCCACATCACCCCGTGGTTCAGAACCCCGTGAAAATATGGAGAGTTGAGAAGCAAATTTACGATATAAGGTCAGACTAACGACACGACAAGCTAACACTAGACAGACTAACAACTAGAGGGTAAGACTAATGTTGTCGATGCTGCTATGCCAGTGGACCCTGCACATGATGGAGATGTTATGATTATAGATATGTGCCTTCGGACCTAGGCCAGAGATCTGCCGGACGAGGAGATCGTCGGGGCGATCATGTGATGGCGGCAGAAGCACTCCGAGTCTCTCCCAACAACGTGTGTGTCATCATCCGTGTGGCCCATAGACGTGTCAGGTACCTGCAACGGAAAAATACCCTAGTGTCAACCCCAAACATTGAGCCACGACGATATACACACCCCTCTCGGTTTTCCGACGCTGGATCTTCGTGTTTGGGTGTGTCGGACACCAGGGGCAGACCTAGAAACTTTATCGAGTGGGGGCAAAATACTTGAGTGGGGTAAATTTTAACACATTTTGTATAAATTTAGAGAGTTTTAGTATATATTTTCTAAATATACAATCAAATTCTACAGGGTTTTCAAAACTTGAGTGGGGGCCATGGCCCCCACTCACATCAACGTGGGTCCGCCCCTGTCG
Organism: Hordeum vulgare subsp. vulgare; assembly: GCF_904849725.1. Lineage (NCBI taxonomy): Eukaryota > Viridiplantae > Streptophyta > Magnoliopsida > Poales > Poaceae > Hordeum > Hordeum vulgare. Next base: position 579,122,709 of record NC_058524.1, on the reverse strand, counting down.
GACACACAGCCAGCTCGACCCCACGCAAGTACTTGGCCTACTAGTGCGACTGAACGTGCTCGGTTACAGTTATGTCCGTCATGGACTTTTTGGGATAAGCTGGTCGTATGTTTTGTGGGTCAGTTGGTGGGCTCGTGTCCACGTGCCCAACCTATGTGGTGCTCGTTCATCGAAATTTTTTGAGTCCCGGAGTAAGAAAGGTAGAGGTATGTCCTCTAGCATGGCCACAGACGAGAAGAACTGGCAAATGATTTGGGAAGTTAATGCTCCGGGTAAGATGAAAATCCATTTATGGAGATTTGCTCACGACTGCCTTCCAAATGGTGTTCAGCTCTGCCGACGCCATGTTTCTACAAGTGATGCATGTATTTTCTGTGGGAGGGAGGAGGATGTGGAGCACGCCTTTCTTCAGTGTCCATTCGCACAGGAAGTATGGAGGCTAGTCAAGGAGACATTCAGTATTCGGCTCAACCGTCGTGATTTCATGGCCCCTAAATATTGGGTGTTTGAGTTCCTGTCACATGCGACTGAGCTGGAAGCTACTGTGCTAACGGTTGGAGCTTGGCATATTTGGGATGCACGAAACGATGCACGTAATAACCGATGCACTCCAGAGCCGAAGCACACAAGTATGAAGATCACTGCTTTCGTTCATATGATTGTGCAACACTGCTTCAAATCAAAAGCCGGCACTAGGCGTGAGCCAGTTCAGCAGCAGAGATGGACTCCGCCGCCGCCGGGTGTGATTATGGTGAACGTGGACGCAGCTCTGTTCCCAGACTGTCGTCGGATGGCCATGGGAGCAGTATTTCGGGATCATTCCGGACGCTGCCTCGCCGCGGCCAGTGAGCCACTAATTGGCTTTACGTCGCCGGAGATTGCCGAGGCCCTTGCTCTCCGGCGGGCTGTGACCATTGCAGACGCAAAAGGTTTTGAGAGGGTGATCTTCGCATCTGACTGCTTGTCGTTGATTCAGCGGCTTCAGTCTTCCAAACCAGACCGTTCAATGGTGGGTTCTGTAATGATGGACATCAAGCACATGGTATCAAGCTTTTCATCAGCTACCTTCAGGCATGTCCGACGTAATCTGAATGAAGCGGCACATCTTATGGCTAGGACTTGTGATCTGCATAGCCTCGGTTTTATTTCTGACTTTGCTCCGGATGGTATCCGGGAGACGCTTTGTATTGATGTTATGTGATCAATAAAGTGCCGTGTTCTCTCAAAAAAAAAACCTATGTGGTGTGTTATGTCGGTTCGATTGTCTATTTGGTGCCATTTTCTTTGGACCGTCTCCTTCAATTCCTTTTATTTCACCCTCGCTTCAAGGCTTCACGCCACCCGTCCCTTGCTTTCCTCTTCTAGATGTTCTCTTCGGCCTCCTCTATGTTATCTAGTGAAGCTGCACATCGCTAGGGCCGCTTCGTGAGCTGTATAGTGGCTTTCCGGCATACTCCTTGGCAAAAGTGGTGGCTATTATTCCTGGTAGTCTAAATAACAAGGGGTGTAATGGTGGGTGGCTCAGACAGACTCTTCGTCCTTGGTGTTTCTTAGATCCGGATGTGGAGGCCAGTTCTTGCGGTGACTATTCTAGGTGCCTCATAGTGACATGGGTGAGTTGCAGAGGAAAAGCTCCATGGTCTCACACGGACAATGACGACATATGTGGGTGTCGTTATCTTCTTGTAGACGTCGTCGTGGTTCTCCTCTTTGTGGCGTGTTTGGGAGAATTTTTTTGTCCTTTTGGGCATGGAAGTGGCATTGCTTGCATTCCCCTCATGAAGGTGTTGTCGTCAAGGCTAGGTTTCTTAGGTCATGTCGACGCATTGTAATCTGGTTAGTTGTTTGGCCGCGTAGTCGCCTGTAGTTATTTTGTCCATTTATGAGGGATCCAACATGTCAGAGGGCTATCTCAACATCATGTTGTTTCGATGTGTAAATTGGATGTTATCAATTGATATATAAAGCAGGGCGAGATCCTAGTTCAAGATGGGCTATGTCTAGGTCAATAAATTAATTGAAAAACCAAAAACAACATTGGACATTCAGTTTACTTGCCAATGAAGAGAAAATTTGAACATACTGATGATATAAATGGAAAAAAATTGGTCATTAAGTTTAGTTGTGAATGAACAAGAAAACAAAACCCACACTACGGGAATCAACTAATTTGCTGTGTGCGATGGTATTTGCCATCAATGTTTCATCGAGAGAGATGGCAAAAAGCACCATTGCCGTCTGCAACTTATGTCAAAGATGTTGGAAATATGCCCTAGAGGCAATAATAAATTGGTTATTATTATATTTACTTATTCAAGATAATCATTTATTATCCATGCTAGAATTTTATTGAATGGAAACTCAGATACATGTGTGGATACATAGACAACACACTATCCCCAGTAAGCCTCTAGTTGACTAGCTCGTTGTTCAAAGAAGGTCAAGGTTTAATGGCCACAGACAAGTGTTTTCGCTTGATAATGGGATCACATCATTAGGAGAATGATATTATGGACAAGACCCACACGATGAACGTAGCATATGATCGTGTGAGTTTATTGCTACTGTTTTCTGCATCTCAATGTATCTATTCCTATGACCATGAGATCATGCAACTCCCGGACACCGGAGGAATACCTTGTGTGTATCAAATGTCACAACATAATTGGGTGACTATAAAGGTGCTCTACAGGTATCTCCGAAGATGTCTGTTGGGTTGGCATGGATCAAGACTGGGATTTGTCACTCCGTGTGACGGAGAGGTATCACGGGGCCCACTTGGTAATACAACATCACAATAAAACTTGCAAGCAATGTGAATAAGGAGTTAGTCACGACATCTTGTATTACGGAACAAGTAAAGAGACTTGCCGGTAACGAGATTGAACTAGGTATGGAGATACTGACAATCGAATCTTGGGCAGGTAACATACCGACGGACAAAGGTATCAGCGTACGGGATTAACTGAATCCTTGACATAGACGTTCAACCGATAAAGATATTCGTAGAATATGTAAGAGCCAATATGGACATCCAGGTCCCGCTATTGGTTATTGACCGAAGAGGGTCTCAGGTCATGTATACATATTTCTCAACCCCGAAGGGTCTGCACACTTCAGGTTCGGTGATGTTTCAGTATTATTGAGTTATGTGTGTTGGTAACGGAAAGTTTCTCAGAGTCCCGGATGTGATCTCAGACGTCACGAGGACCTCCGGAATGGTCTGGAGGTAAAGATTGATATATAAGAAGTCCCATTTTAGTCACCGGAAAAATGTCAGGTGTTTTCGGTAGTGTACCGGGAATGCTAGGAGGTCCATCGGGAGGGGTCACCCATGCTGGGAGGACACATGAGCCTTATGGGTGGCAAACCATCCCTTAGTGGTGGGGAAAGAGGTGGGGAAAGGAAAAAAACCAAAGGAGGGGAAGGATTCCAAATAGGAGAGGAATCCTACTTGGAGTAGGATTGGAGGTGGACTCTTCCGCCTCCTCCTAATTCGGCCGAACCCCTAGAGGGTTTATTGTCCGCCTCCTTGTTGGGGAACATCGCATGTGAAACAAAAAAATTCCTACGTGCACACAAGATCTATCCATGGTGATGACCATCTACAAGAGGAGAGAGTACTTCTCTTTTCCTCCAAAAAAATCATCAAAAAGTTTCATCCAATTCTGAGAACTTCTATTTCGGCACAAAACAACAACACCACGGTAGTTCTGTTGAAAACAACGTCAGTTCGGGTTAGTTCTAAATAAATCATATAAAGTGCAGAAAAACCATATAGAAGTATTGTAAACATAGGCAAACATGGCATGAATACTTCATAAATCATCGATACGTTGGAGATGTATCAACATCCCAAGCTTAATTCCTACTCGCCCTTGAGTAGGTAAATGATAAAAGAAATAATTATCGTTAGCGGACCCTGCACATGATGAATATGTTGTGATTGATATATAAAACGGGGCGAGAGGCTAGTTCGAGATGAGCTATGTATAGGTAAATAAATTAATTGAAAAATCAAAAGCAATATTGGTCATTCAGTTTACTTGCCAATGAAGAGAAAAACTGAACACACTGATGATATAAATGGAAAAACATTGGTCATTAAATTTAGTTGCGAATGAACAGGAAAATTAATCCCGCACTACATGATTCAGCAAATTTGTTGTGTGCGATGGTCTTTGCCGTCAATGTTTCATCGAAAGAAACGACAAAAAGCACCATTGCCGTTAGCAACTTATGGCAAAGAATGACTAACGGCAAAACCAAACTTTGACGTCTTGTTTTTATTATACTCGACGCAGAGCACATTTTGCCGTTTGTAATAGAAAATACAGACGACAAATTTTTCTCTTCTCCCCGTTTTTATTACAAACGGCAAAGAATGTTGTCGTTTGTAATAAAAAAGGTGGACTGCAAAGCAAAAACATACATCGCGGATCAATATCCACGATCGATGAGGTGGCACAATCTCCACTACACCAAACAAATCCAAGCAACGCCGCCCCCACATCCATCCCCACGTCTCTGTTCCTCTCTATCTTATCCTATCAACGCCCCCGCACACCACCACTTGCATCTCTCTCTACTCCCAACCAGATCCACGTCACCCGCCCCCGTCGGCTCCTTTGCCCCCGTCGACCTCTACTCCATCCCCAGCCAGCCACATGCCTTTCTTCCCTCGTCAGCCTCTGGCCCATCCAATTCACCCCACCGGCCTCTGCCCAATTTGTGTCGCCCTCGTTGTCCCCGAAACCTCTCACCCTTCGCCTGTGGCTCCGTCGGCCCCGCCCTGTACCCAAACCAGGACACGACCTTGCTCGCCGTCCCTAGCCCCGGACACCACCTTACCGGCCGTCCGTGGCTCCGGCCACGACCTCGCCCGCATGTCCCGGCCCCATCCCTGAACACTGTACTGTTGGAAATATGCCCTAGAGGCAATAATAAATTAGTTATTATTATATTTCTTAGTTCATGATAATCGTTTATTATCCATGCTATAATTGTATTGATTGGAAACACAATACTTGTGTGGATACATAGACAAAACACTGTCCCTAGTAAGCCTCTAGTTGACTAGCTCGTTGATCAAATATGGTCAAGGTTTCCTGGCCATAGGCAAGTGTTGTTACTTGATAACGGGATCACATCATTAGGAAAATCATGTGATGGACTAGACCCAAAACTAATAGACGTAGCATGTTGATCATGTCATTTTGTTGCTACTGTTTTCTGCGTGTCAAGTATTTGTTCCTATGACCATGAGATCATATAACTCACTGGCACCGGAGGAATGCTTTGTGTGTATCAAACGTCGCAACGTAACTGGGTGACTATAAAGATGCTCTACAGGTATCTCTGAAGGTGTTCGTTGAGTTAGTATGGATCGAGACTGGGATTTGTCACTCCGTGTGACGGAGAGGTATCTCAGGGCCCACTCGGTAATACAACATCACACACAAGCCTTGCAAGAAATGTGACTTAGTGTAAGTTGCGGGATCTTGTATTACGGAACGAGTAAAGAGACTTGCCGGTAAACGAGATTGAAATAGGTATGCGGATACTGACGATCGAATCTCGGGCAAGTAACATAACGAAGGACAAAGGGAAGGACATACAGGATTATATGAATCCTTGGCACTGAGGTTCAAACGATAAGATCTTCGTAGAATATGTGGGATCTAATATGGGCATCCAGGTCCCGCTATTGGATATTGACCGAGGAGTCACTCGGGTCATGTCTACATAGTTCTCGAACCCGCAGGGTCTGCACACTTAAGGTTCGACGTTGTTTTATGCATATTTGAGTTATATGGTTGGTTATAGAATGTTGTTCGGAATCCCGAATGAGATCACGGACGTCATGAGGGTTTCCGGAATGGTCCGGAAACGAAGATTGATATATAGGATGACCTCATTTGATTACCGGAAGGTTTCCGGAGTTACCGGGAATGACGAATGGGTTCCGGGTGTTCACCGGGGGGGGGGGGGGGGCAACCCACCCCGGGGAAACCCATTGGCCTTGGGGGTGGCGCACCAGCCCTTGGTGGGCTGGTGGGACAGCCCAAGAAGGCCCTATGCGCCAAGGATAAAAAATCAAAGAGAAAAGGAAAAAAAGAGGTGGGAGAGGAGAAAAGGACTCCACTTTCCAATCCTAGTTGGACTAGGATTGGAGGAGGACTCCTCCCTTGGTGGCACAGCCCTTGGGGCTCCTTGAGCCTCAAGGCAAGCCTCCCCTCCCTCCTCCTATATATATGGATCAATTAGGGCTGATTTGAGACAACTTTTGCCATGGCAGCCCGACCACATACCTCCACGGTTTTTCCTCTAGATCGTGTTTCTGCGGAGGTCGGGCGGAGCCCTGCTGAGATTAGATCACCACCAACCTCCGGAGCGCCGTCACGCTGCCGGAGAACTCATCTACCTCTCCGTCTCTCTTGCTGGATCAAGAAGGCCGAGATCATCGTCGAGCTGTGCGTGTGCTGAACGCGGAGGTGCCGTCCGTTCGGCACTAGATCGAAGCGGATCGTGGGAAGGATCACGGGACGGTTCGTGGGACGGTTCGGGGGGCGGATCGAGGGACGTGAGGACGTTCCACTACATCAACCGCGTTTCTTAACGCTTCTGTTGTGCGATCTACAAGGGTACGTAGATCAGAAATCCCCTCTCGTAGATGGACATCACCATGATAGGACTTCGTGCGCGTAGGAAAATTTTTGTTTTCCATGCGACGTTCCCCAACATGTACCACCTCCCGCCTCGAGGAGCAGCAGTTGTGGCGACCCTGAGTGCACCGAAGGACAGGGTCTGATGGACCCATGGTCCGCGGCCAGATCGAGTGCTCGGACGAGGGTGGCGAGCACCGGCGAGGCGGTGGAGAACTTGAGCTCCTCCGGCATCCATGCTGGCATCTGTTTGCTCATGTCCATGTAGATAGGAAAGAGAATAGAGAGAGTAGTGGCTCCGGTTGTGCAATTTTGTGTAATGAATAGAGTAATTCTGTTTAAATAAAGAAATTTTGCTCCTGCCCATAGCAACTGATGATGGATTTTTTGTAAATAGAGTAATTTTACATTGTGTTGATGGATATTTTTGTGTTTGGTATTGTCCGAGAATTCCTTATCGTGTCTGCATTTGAAGTGTTGGTTCAGATTCATTAATAAAAAATTGCCTATGCATTTGGACCGTTGAGTCAGATTTATTAATATAAAATATTCTTCGAGGTTTATGATTTTTGATGCCAACGGCAAAGACACGTTCCAGCTCGCGGCATAGATATTTTCTTTGTCGTCTCTTATAATATGGGTCACGTCAAAGGAAGTAATTTAGCTGATGGCAAAATCTTTATCGTCTGGCCTATGAAAAGTTGGCAGCAAAAATCTCTTTGCCGGCATCCTCTGGCTGCCGGCAAAATCTTTGTTGTTTGTATTTCAGCCTTTCCTGATACGTGTAGTGACACTGATGGAATAAATATAAATGAAAAAAAATCAGAAACAACAGTGGTCATTTAATTTACTTGCGAATGAACAGGAAAATTAAACACATTGATGGAATAAATACTTAAAATGTTGAACACATCATGTCGGTGTGCTAAGAGAGGTAAATCAGAAACAACAGTGGTCATTTAATTTACTTGCGAATGAACAGGAAAATTAAACACATTGATGGAATAAATATTTAAAAAATGCTGAACACATCATGTCGGTGTGCTAAGAGAGGTAAATCAGAAACAACAGTGGTCATTTAATTTACTTATGAATGAACAGGAAAATTAAACACATTGATGGAATAAATATTTAAGAAAAAGCTGAACACATCATGTCGGTGTGCTAAGAAAGGTTATAAGATATTGACTATGCATCAACACTCACCCCAGGAATCATTTATCATTGATTGCAATTTTTGTTAATAGCTTACCAAGATGACCGCTTGGTGTCAAGTAATCCAGAAATCAACATTATAAAGAGGAGTTAGAAAGTTAACACAAGCAGTATGTGACTCATTATAAAGAGGAGTTAGAAAGTTAACATAAGCAGTATCAGACTACTGATTCCTAGCCTCCCATCAGACCAGCCTTCTGCCGTTGGATCATAGTGAGGTGTACCGTTACATGCAGTACTAACTTTGGTAGGAAGTTTGTTCATATATAGAAGCACGTAATTTCAGGCAATTAATCCCAGACATTTAGGAAGTTGGTCGAGCAGTTTGAGGAAACTAATTATAGAAGGATTGATGTGGCATAAAGACTTTCCAAATGCAATTTTCTTCCTTATGAATCACATTTTATTTCTTTTTCAATATTCCTGAAAGTTGCATCGAGCGAAAATATCTCGTTAGGAAGCACTTCTTGTTTCTAATATTCCTTCAAATTGCATCAAGCGTCAAAAAATGTGCTTCGATCTGAAAGATCTGTTGCTAATTAGTTGCTTGCTTCTCACTGAAATTTGCTTCCATGTTGAAGTCAGATTTGCTTCCATGCATCTGGACTCCAAAAAAATTTGATTACATCATGAACAAATTTCGTGCCATGTTGACTGAAAATAAATTTGCTTTCATATCAACAGAAAAATAAAAATGCTCCATGTGTTCATCTTAAATGATTGTGACAATTTACAAACGTACTACCTTCAAGTTGTTGATATTACAATACATTGTATGTTCATATCACATGCTTCTTAGGTGATACATATTTGCATCAATTTGCTTGTAAATTTTTTTATTTAGTACTTCATACAAGCACTAGGTTCACTTGTTTGAGAAGTGCAAGTACGTCTATCTATCTAAAAGTCTCCAACAACTTGAACGCCGTGGCCACACAGGTTAATCGCATACTGTAGCTGGTTCTCATCGTCTCTTATCAATTTCAGTGCTTCCTTCATCTGCTTGGGTGCTTCCTTCACATGCTTCGATTATTTATGTGTTCTTTTGCTATGTATTTGAATTTGAAACACTGCATTTGTTTGAAACAAACTGAACTATTGCTTTCAAAGAAATCAAAATTTGCTTCCCTAAAACAAAACGTGGCATTACGAAAAGTTCAAACACCACTGAACTGATGGTCACCGTGCTTCCTTGCGATGGTAGTGGTACTTCCATTTGATGGCGGACGTGCATCCTTTGCGATGCTAGTCGTTCTTCCTTCTAAAATTGTGCAGGCTGGTTGTGCTTCCCTTCCTTCCAAAGCTGGACGTGCTTCCTACCAAAGCTGGTTCTGTTTCCTTCCCAAAGCATCGTGATGGTACATACTCTCAACAAAATTCATCGATGCAAGCATCGCATCCAAAGTAGCTCAAATAAAAACAAGTGATTAAAATGTGTTCAAAATAATGAAGCGATTAGAAATAAGTCAAAGATGAGATGAATCAAACCCGAATTCGGGTGCGTACATACCAGAGGATGAGCGTGAGATCTGCGCACACCTTCTTTGCCAAAGCGAAATGGTTCAACAACACTGTGGGAGGGATGGTGATGGGGCATGGTCGGGCGGGGGACGAGGCTGCGATGGGGATTACGCGGTCGGTGGTGAGAGGATGGTTTGACGGAGCAGACGGAAACGAACACGACACCGACGTCGTGGAGTAGTTGTAGCCGCCGCAGAGCTGTTGGTGCGGACCATGGTGCTCATGGTGAGCGAGCTTGGCGTGCTTCGGGATGAGCTCGCCCATGGAATGCGAAACGTGCTGGGTGGGTGGATCGGCCAGGCGAGATTTACTCGCGTAGACGTGGTGCGGTGGTTGGAGCCGAGCAGCAAGCAAGATTTTCTAGAAGTGAATTAATACATGCAATTAATTGATGGGATAAGGAATCGCTACGCTGTCGGATTAAACATAATCAATGTCGTATGACTCGTCTGATGTAAAATTTCTGCCCTGCTATTGATAAGCAGCGTTTCCCAAAACTGTTTGGCACCGCTAATAAGTCATGTTGGGTTGGCCAGGCTTGAGCTTTAGCCCAATATAAGAAGCCCTGTTCGTAACGTTGTCCTCCAAACAAAACATTAACGTAATGTTCCCTTTGTCTAAAAAAGGGTAACGTTCCCTTAAAAGAAGTTATTAACGTTACGTTCATCATTGAGCATGCATGCCTCTAGATATTCTTCCCACTAGTGGTTGTGAATGCATGCACTTTCATATTCTGCGGTCTTCAAATCTCCTTTGCTCAAGTGCTCATATTGTCATATATGCGGGCCTCCGCACAAGCGCTTGCCCACTCCGCATAGAAAATCCGCACCAGTGGTGACAAGCTAAGCATGAAGCTGATGGTGGAAGCCAAGAACATCCTGCTTACACCTGCCGGTGGTTGGGATACCGGCAAGCTGCTTCAGCTCCCCGAACCAGAGCACGATGTTGCTGCTCACATGAGTAAGAATGTTATCTATTGATGCAACAACAGCTGCAGGAACTACACTAGGGTAAGCGGCTTGTTGTGCACCAGTGCCATAATAGCATGGAAACCCCGATGCAGCCGCTTGTGGAGTCAGGCTCGGATGGGGGCGGCGTGCCTCGTGCGGCTGGCGCAGGCTTCATGAAGGAGACGAAAAGCATACTTTTCTAAATAAAAAAACTACATCATAAAGAAAAGGAGCAAATAAAGAGAAGAAATAAAAAGAAATAGTGGGCACGATATGTGCCCCTGGCCATCAGTTTCTTTAGTGTGCGCATCGTGATATTCTTTATGGCCGTGTTTGGTTAATTGCATGAAATTTTCCTTCATTAAATGCTTGACACAACTAAGTCTAGTTGAGAAAAAATCAGCCAGAAAATCAATATTCGTATGTCGTTTGGTTACCCAAATTGTATCAATGCCCATTTTATGGTATGTTGTTTAGTTATCCGGATTTATGCTTTCAGGCATGATCGCTCATCCTTCCAAATATGATGGCATTGCAGAACTTCACAACAGGCAACACAACACATAACAACAACATCTAAATAGGCATTAACGCATCAGGTAAATAGGCATAAGAACAACAGATTAATAGATAGCCGACGCAAGTTTAAAGTTTTTTTTAAAACGGAGTCAAGAGCTTTGCCTCATCTCATTAATTAAGAAGAAGAGAATTGCCCGTTCATTAATGGGAAACCGGGTAAAAACCATTACAACACGTTCACATAGGACACACAGGACGACGTGACAACCCATATAAGAATGCACACACGTCACTGAGGAGAGAACACCGTCGAGGTTGCAACCCGATGTCATCGTCATCACGCCTACACAAGGGCGACTCTGACTCCACCGTCGACAACCATCAATATAGCCCTGACCGCAAGAAAACGCCGGGGCCCATGCCGGCCACTGCCAAAAAGTTAACCGCATGCACCAACTATCAGGCAGTTTCGACTCTGTCGACGAGCATTGCAGGAGAAAAGTACTACAGATCTGTCTCCTGAAGATGGGTCAGCGGCCTGATGATGATGGCGGCGTCTAAAACATGTGCATGTAGTGTACGCTTTAGGTCTGCTGCACCGGTTGTGGGTCCCGATACGTTATGTGGATGGATCGGTGATGGCACCGGTTTTAGATATGGGGAGTGAGAGCACTCCACATTATCGAGTTTTGTAGGTGTGAGTGGTGGCTTCGGATGATTTGATGTATGTTCTTGTTAGAATTATGTTGAATAATTAAAAAATGGCTGTATGCATTGATGATGCAGAGGCCGGGGATTTGAACCTCCTTTTCCAAAAAAAGGAGAAAAGCACTAAGCCTGCATCGAGCCAGCGCTAGAACCGACCACCCGCCTCGCGTCGTCGTCGTTGCAAGGGCCCCTCCTCAACAGCTTCCACTCCAGAAAGACAAAGTAAGGCACGACCACCGAATATGGCGAATACTAACTCTATGCGTGCGCAACCCGAATCCCTGCTGTTGCTGCTGCATGTGGATGTGAACCCTTGCATGTGCTTCGTTTTCTCTCTCTTTCATATCCTGTGCACACTGACACACTTACGCATGTGTGTCTTAGATCAACACATGCATGTCTACTTTATTTTGCCCCTCCTCTCTAACTCCATCACATTTTATTTTCTTTTGACAATTTAGATGGTTTATATCTTTAAACCCGCAATTGTGTTTTTGACACTTTTTATATATTTGAACAACTGGCACCAAGGCCTTTAGAATAAGACCAGTCTTGGATGCATTTGAAATACATTTTTAGTTCAATCATTGAAGAACTTTCGAAAGATGGATATGCACTTTGTTAGAAATATGAAAGAACTTTGCTACAAAATTTATCCGGAACCGAAGAACTTTGTTAACAAGCTGTCCGAACTTTGACATAAAAATGCGAAGAACTTTATATACACAGTGTGATTGTTAGTTCGTAATGTGTTAAAAAAAGAAAAAACAACACTACAACAGGACAGACCTTTGGTAACACCATCTTGTGTTACTACAGGCCCAAAAGTGTGTTACTAGGTCAGAGAGTAACACAATTTGAAATGTGTTTCATTAGCCCGTGTTACTAAGTGATGTCAACTGTTACACATAGTAATTGTTACCATATGTTAAAAATAGTGTTACAATTATAGTATAGTAACATGCATATTATGTGTTACCAAACACATTGGTAACACAATTTTTGTAGTTATAGTAACACCCAGAGTAACACATTTTCACAAACGTACACCATTGGTGGTAACATGTTTTTCTAACTCTAATAACACAAGCGGTACACATCAACTAGTAACATAATATCGGACTATCGTAACACTATAATTTATAGTTGTTACGTACTGTAGTAACAAAATTTTGTAACTATAGTAACACTACTATATCAATATGGTAACATAATTGGTGTATTTTTTATTATTAATCACAAAATTCAGTACCTCTTTTATGGAATATAATTTTATTTAATAAAATTGATGCAATTGCACAAGTGGTTGATCATTTTATCATTATGCCAGCAGCATCAAAATGGTATAGAAATAGAAGCACAACACATATAGAAATCCTCAATATGAAGATACTGATTAAGAATATACAAGTGTATGATACATATGCATTACAATAAAGATATCATTCATATCATTTTGAGCATAGAAAACACAACTATGAAGAATATTACACCATAGAATTTGCATCAACTGGACGAAAGAAAAAGAACTTGTGGATGATATTACATTTTTCAATATATCAATCTAAACTACGACTATTGATAGATAAAATCTTTAGATTTTATTTGCTTCCGCATCCGAGAATTCAACCGTAACTCAATTATCCTTCTCTCGAATCTGTAAAAGAAAATTGCACGTTAGATATATGTGATTAAATGCACACAAATATGATTTCAAAATGTTTAAGAGAAGCTTTAACTTACAAAAGCTGAAGGCCATGCAATTAAGTATCCTGAAGAGTACGCTTCACCAATTGTCTTGCAATCAGAAACTTTCCTTACCAACTCCTCATTATCAAGCAAAGGTTGATCTATGCGCACAAGGGCAAATTCAGCACCTAACTCAATACCACACGCCGTAGTTCTTGGATCAGTACTACGAATAGTACCATACGCAACATTCCTCTTGTTGGGATATGTTGAAGTCTTCAAAACTACTTTGGAACCAGCCTATATTATGATCAATATTAGCATTCAATGACAATGATAATACAATTTACATGAACAATGTGAACCAGTGGCGGAGCTAGCACTTTTGTAAAGCCTGGGCACGTCGCAAACGCAAGGGGCTGAATGCATTATTTGAAAATGATAGTCACTATTTTTTTGTGGAAGCACGGTAAAAAAAAGCAAGGAATGGGGTGGATCTCCGGCCGGCTGGTTCACGACACACTAACTGGATCAGCCGATAGCCGTATGTACATAGTTCCTATGCGACTGCCAGTTGTCTTCTCTCGGTAGAGCTTACGATCGGGCCAGTGCATGTGAACTCGCCTGCCAGGACTTAACACGACTACCACAACTACAATAGTACGTAATTTTGGTTTTTTATAGGGTAACAAGACTATGTTCTTGGATCTTGATGGGTATTTGCAAGGTCCTGGACTACCACAACTACAATAGTACGTAATTTTGGTTTTTTATAGGGTAACAAGACTATGTTCTTGGATCTTGATGGGTATTTGCAAGGTCCTGGCTTCCAAAGTTCAGATAGCAGAGCATAGGTACAACGTGCATGGTTAAATGGTTTGAGCCACTATGGGCACGAGAGATCCGGGGAGAGATGCATGGAGGCAGGAGACCGTGCCGTGCGCATGCATGGTCCTTGTCAACCGCGATGGTTGGACATGACCGGTCACCAGTGACGCATGTGTCGTGCAGGGGAAGGTAGGCTGGCCTAATTATTTGTCTATGTATGGGCTAATCACGCAATTAGCTACGACAATTAGGCATCTACAGTACACTTGTTACAGTACATGTGTTATATTTGAACTAGAAGAAATATTGCTACGATGCATCACCATGTGAACATTTGTTGATGTAAATGAAAACAAGGAATGGGGTTCTGATTTTTCTTCTTCTAATTTAATATAGCGGCATTTGGATTTCAAATTGAGGAGCACAAAAAAAGAACTAATTGAGGAGCCCAGCCAACACAGTTATGATCGGTACATTGATTTTTCCATCTACTGTTTTGGGTACACCTGCATATCGGTCGCAACTCCCACATCCCAAGCCACCACGTTTTTTTAAGCATCCTAGCCACTACGTTAGCAATTGCAAGGCAGATCATGTGGGCGCTCCTGGGGAGATATAGGACAAGTTGCTAAGCCAGCAAATCGTGTGCATTTAAAAGTCAGGTCTTTACCTTGATGGTAGAAGTACGCCTTTTTCTTGAGTGAGCTAAGTGCGGATGTTCAGTTCTAGTACCTTGCTGGTTCTGTCTTGAAAAAGATTCACCCGTAGGATCCCCCATTTCCCTCACCTACCAAGAGACAATATATTAGATGGAAAGGTATTGATATCTTGAAGCTACAGAAACTTGCAAATTCAAACTCAAAAGCACACAGAAATAACCTCTGGCACAGAATCAATAACAAGGTCCTGCGGCAATGATGAATTTTATTGAATTTGTAATTGGTTAACATCATGGTCGCCAGCCTAGTTCCATGATACAACAACGGTAAGCAAGTAACTATCTTATATTCTATCTTTCTCATATTAGTGGGAGTAAGTGTAGGTATAACCTTCTCGTGCGAACGAGATAAATTATTATCCTCATATGGCTACACACTTGTTAACTTCTCACATTTGATGCACAAAGGAGACAAGATTGAACATGAGCCTTTTATTTTGCCTAACCAAGCCGAACAAGTCTTTTACATAGAAGACGAACTGAACCCGGGTTGGTCAGTGGTGATGCAGAATAACCTACCTAGAGATAGATGTGACACTGGAAATGATGAATGCACACGAGACGTAGACGCTGAGCCATTCCATGTTTCTCACCTTACGGATATGTTTAAAAAGAAAAGGAAAGATCAACATTGGGTAAGATCCGATATTGAGGGAACAATTGTGGATGCTACTGATAATGCTTTGATCAATGAAGAATAATGGACGGAAACCATATAAAGGTATTTCTTTGTTCGAGCAGCATTTTCATGATTATATATACACTATAGTTTTACCTGAACTCGATTTTTGTATGTTTGATGTTGGTGTGCATCAGACTTTGATTCAGATCCATCTTTCTGCATGTTGCTGTTTTATTTGCCTGCTCATTGCACCAACGTTATGACAGACATCTTAATTAAGCCTTTTACTGTCAGGTAGGCTGATCTCGTGCCCACCAGTTTCGACCAGCGGCGAGCTCGCGGGTAATTTGGAGGCCAGAAGGGATCTTAGCTCACAAGCCTGCCAATTCATCTATAAGTGGGTTCATCTTCCTTTTTCTAGTTTTTCTATCTCAATTCATTCCAAGTAAAAAAGTTAGTGCCGCTCCCTTGATGTGCACTTAATTGTGTTGGAGAATCTTTACGTTTCATTTACTCTGTTTATCTCTGTTAAGATAGGAGTATAGGACAACACTAATTTGTCGTTATTTTCCGAACTCAGTCTTTTGTACTCACTAAACTACTAGTTTAATTTAAAGTCGATGCAAATTATTGGCACCCACGTATATATGCAGGTTCTTGATAAAAAGCAACGTAGTATATCCTGATAGAATAAGATAGTCAGTGTTCTTAATGAATATTTATTTTTCATGCAGTTAATAATATTCGTGTATCAACTATCTAAGCGCATGCATTCTCCCCCATAACTGATAATAGGAACTTTGTGCCCATGTTCTCATATTTTTTGGAATAGACATGCCTTGTACTATAAGAGCGAGTGATCAATTCATACATGTGGTTTCTAATCTGCAGAAAATTTTCTTATGTTGTCTTATAAAGAGCACCGTGGATGGATATATTATCATTTTTAAGGCGTCATATCCTGGACGGCAAACAAATTCCAGCAACGGACAACCCACTGGGACGGAATGAATCTTCCTAACTGATCACCATGGCAGCTAATGCTGGTAGAGATGGTGAATATGCAGCCATGGATGGAATTTGCTTCCTTCCTTCCTCCATAAATCACGTGGCCGCCCTGAGTCTGTGCCCCATCTAGCTCCCTCGAAACCCATCTCACTTGCCCTTCTATTTCTTTCTATTTGATATGACCTGCTGTGTGTTGAATGGAGTGCACCATGTAGCAGGAGCATGTTCTCATAAACCGGAACATGCTCGACTTTTTATATGAAGGAGCAAGTGCTATCACCTAGCAAATTTCATGTACACGGAATTTGTTCAGTCTGTTAACTCATCCATGTTTCTGTTGTATGCGCAGTGATCAGTTCACCAATTCAGCAGCTATTTGTGATGTTAGTTACTTCCGGATCAGTAGTAGAAGTGGCATGGTGTAAAAGTTTTTCTGATATGGAAATGAGAGTCAAATTGTTTTATATAAGAAAGTAATTTTATTAAGTGAAATTGAGATACTCCCTTCGATCCATATTATTTATTTCTGAATTAAATGTATCTAGCACTAAATACGTCTAGATACATCCATTTCTACGACAAGTAATATAGATCGGAGGGCGTAAAAAAATATACAACAAAAGAGAATATATGCAATTGCATTTAGCATTAATTTATCGATGCGTCTCTAGGAGAATAAGAACGCCGTGTAGACATGCTTTGTAATGACGCTCTTAAAACGTTTCATTTTCGAGGCAACCTTTTCTCGATCTCTTGTTCCATGCCGCCTCACGCCTAATGCCAGGAGAAGGAGAGCGAGGCCTCGCGCGGCCTGCCAAATGTCGCCGCTGAGGTGTCTGGTGTGTCGCGTGCCAATTTTTTCTTTTGAATATTTTTAGAGGCAATTTTCTTTTGGAAAAATGCATGACTTTCTAGTTCACCCTCGACCGATCACAAAAATCGAACCCAGTTGGTATTGGGTCGTTGGCCATGCGGCGGCTCAAGGTCAATGGTGTGATTCCTAGTTTCACATGATTTTTTTAATTCATTGAAGAAACAAAAAAATTAATAACTTACCATTTTTTCGTTGAAAGACCGACACACCTTAAAAACCCGGACGAGGCCTTGGTTCCTTCTTTTTCCAGTGAAACTGTCGGTCCGGTTCTTAAAACGATGCCCAAATTTAAGCTCTCGTGTGTTGTTGGTCTTCCACTCCTTTGTGAGTATTGACATCAAATACTAAATTTCATATGATCATTTCAAAGTGTGCATTTCACATTTATAGTCACCGAGTCATCCTAAAATTCACATGAAAATATGGTCAATACACTGCAACCATACCAAAAATAGTTTGGTATTTACCAACCAAACTATATTGTTTTTTCATACCATATTACCAAAGAATGCGAACACTATTCACCAAGATAATAACATATTTATAAAAAATCATATTGACACATGCGCCCTATATGTTAAAGGTATTTGTGATCAATGTATGCAGTTGATTTTAGGTTTTTCTGGTCCCTCTATAAATAATAGAACATGTAACAATATGTATCAGCCATGCTTATGTGATACTAACACGTAACACATTTGAGTAACACATATTTATATGTTACCATATCAAAATCTATGTAACACATTCGACCAACATATATTTATATGTTACAATTGTAATATTGATGTAACACATTTTGAGGTCTTATATAGTCTGTGTTACTGCCTGTCGTTGGACACAAAATGATGTGTTACAACAATTTCACCTGTAACACATTTTTCAATCTGTTACATGATTGTGTTACTTAAAGTCTGTTTTCTTGTATTGCAACAATATTAATTTATATGTCAGATCTTAATTAGTATCCGCATAGATTACGCGTGTGATTAAAAAAGAATTACAGTCTAGGAAGCTGTTTCAAAACGTGATGAATGCATTAACATGTGACAAAGAATATAAAGTACAGTACCATACATCGCATGCCTGACATAGTGATGGGCCACGTCGATTGAACATCACGCATGATGAACCGCAACGATTTAAGTTGCGCGCACATAGAGTTAGTAAAAATCCACACTCCACGACCACCCCCCAACACGTCGGATGGGACCGACTACCAAAACTCAGAAGCAAACCAACTTCGCTCGAAGCCGCCATCGTTACCACATGAGAAGTCACGCCAACCATCCACATCACGTCGCAAGTTTAAAGTAGCAGGGGCATCCCATGCCCCTGATCACCCCGTGGTGCTGAACCCTGTGAAAAATATGGAGAGTTGAGCAGCAAATTAACGATATAAGTTTAGACTAACGACACGACAAGCTAACACTAGACAGACTAACAACTAGAGGGTAAGACTAATGTTGCCGATGCTGCTATGCCAATGGACCCTGCACATGCTGGAGATGTTATGTTTATAGATATGCGCCTTCGGACCAAGGCCAGAGATCTGCTGGACGAGGATGTCGCCGGGGCGATCCTGTGATGGCGGCAGAAGCACTCCCAGCCTCTCCCAACGACGGGTATGTCATCATCCGTGTGGCCCGTAGACGTGTGAGGTACCTGCAACGGAAAAATACCCTAGTGTCAACCCCAAACATTGAGCCACGACGATATATACACCCCTCTGGTTTCCGGCGCTGGATCTCCGTGTTTGGGTGTGGCGGACACACAATCGGATAGACCCCACGCAAGTACTTGGCCTGCTAGTGCGGCTGAACGTGCACGTGTAGGGTTATGTCCGTCACGGCTTTTTTGGGATAAGCTGGTCGCATGTTTTGTGGGTCAGTTGGTGGGCTCGTGTCTGCATGCCCAACCTATGTGGTGTGTTATGTCGGTTTGATTGTCTATTTGTTAGCCGTCCACCGGCGGATCCGTACTAAACATCCGCTACCCGAATGACCGTTCGATGTACGCACTCCTAGCCGTCTGATCCACATGCTAGCACGCGGCTCAGTCGTTTCTCCGATCAATTAATTTCTGAAGCAACGGTCTAGTTGCAGAAACAACGGATGCGTTGCGGAAATAATTTCTAAAACAACGTCTTTGGTCGCGGTGGAGACCGCGCTGCCGGGCACGAGGACGGCACCTGAGGCCACTGGGGCGTAACCCCTACTCGGCCGCATCGGATGTGGGTCCTCGGGGGCTGAGGGATGGCCGGAGGCGGCGGCAACGACGCCGGAGGCGGCGGCCGGAGCTCGGCCAGGTCGGGCCCGTCGCTATGGGCAATGAGGGGAGGAGCTGGAGGCAGCTACGGGCTCAGGGAAGTGCGGCGAATGCGATGAGGCTACTGCGACAAGCGAAGGAGCTCAGGAAATGGGAGCTCAGCGGCCATGGCCATGGCCGGAGCTCGGGCTTGGCGGCGAACGATGCTAGGAGAGGGAAACGACGACAGGGCTAGGAGAGTTGCAGGAAACTGTCTTGAAACAATAGGTGAGCTGCAGGAAAAACGGAAGCGGCTTCGGCAAACTATCCTGAAACAACAGGTGAAGCTGTCCTGAAACAAAGGTGAGCTGCAGGAAAAACGAAAGCGGCTTCGGTAAACTGTCCTGAAACAACAGGTGAGTTGTAGAAAACCGTCCTGAAACAATAGGTGAGCTGCAGGAAAAACGAAAGCGGCTTCGGCAAACTATCCTGAAACAACAGGTGAGTTGCAGGAAACTGTCCTGAAACAATAGGTGAGCTGCAGGAAAAACGAAAGCGGCTTCGGCAAACTATCCTGAAACAACAGGTGAGTTGCAGGAAACTGTATTGAAACAATAGGTGAGCTGCAGGAAAAACGAAAGCGACTTCGACGAACACGGGACGCTGTCGACTGTCTGATCAACACATGATCGAACGGCTATGGAGCCGGCAGACGGGCACGCGTGATCAGCCGATAGAATGTAATCTTTTCCCTTAATATATATACCTTTATCTGATTACATCATGAAGCTAATAAGTAGAGATATACTGGTTGTTTAATCTGAGGTGTTGTCATGACAAATTTATGTTTCGTGTGCAGTGTGCACTCATCTTCATTATGAGAACCTGGGGCGTCTCACATAGCTGAGCACAACACTCTCCCTCCCAACTTATATAAGTATAACTAATTTCATACAGTAGTAGTGGGATTAATAAACAAATTCAGTTTCCTTGTTCTCTAATTTGAACGAATTGCATAAAGTAGCAGTAATCAGACTCCATAAATTTTTCTCACATCTGCATGGATGAAGCTTATCTAATTTAGACCTCTGCTATGTTACTTTGGTAATGATTTGCCGTGTGCATAGCAATATTGATGATTTGTTATATTGTGAGTGATGGGCATCTTTCTGCTTGTCCATGAGTGGCATTTTATTGCCTGCTAACTGAGTTTGTTGCAGCCCATTTAAAGAAAAAAGAAGCCTACATTCATGCCATCAAAATAAAATTAATTATGAACTTTAGATATTAAATCTATTAAAACAAATAGTCCTTGACATAAAGACAACTCAAATCAAAGGAAAGCAGGGTAAATACTTTCGAAGTATCCAGATGGCGTGCACAAGACATCAATACAAAAAGTGATATAAAATATTAAGAAATTTTAGGTTCATTTATGTTATTCCAAGCCAAAATGTCCCAGCCAAAGAGTATCTGTACCAGCAGAACAAACATAGCAGGTTATTTTTGGAACAAAGCAGTAAAGCGCCCATGGCCAGGAAGCCACAAGAACAAATAGCCAAACACGGTACTGTTATTCATGCAGTCTCTATTGCTACAATAGAATGAGCAAAATTTTCTTAATGTTCTTTCTCGCGATGAAAAAACAGGTTGTTTGCATTATAGAATAAGATGAAACGATCAAAAATTAGTTGTAGCCCGACTGAGCACAAAGATTCATGCATTAGAGGATAGTGGGTTCCAAAGATATTGTGTAGTTTCCAGACCAGCAGGCAGCCGACCGCGTCTTCGATTGTACTTCTCGGTGAATCCGGACCTGGGTTCTGGGTTCTGGTACAAAACTGTACCAACTTGGGTTTTGGTACTGTGGTTGAACTGAATCAGCAAGGGTCCAATCAGAAGCTAACATGGTTCTGGTACTGACAACAAAAAGAAAAAGTGGAAATTTTGTAACCAATTTATATATTGATAATGAGAAAGAAGAACTACCTGAGCAGCTGAGAGGAGGGCTTGTATACACTAAAATCCAATCTTGTCCAGTGAGGGGATATTCAGCATACATGTCCACTGAAGCTGCAATGCCAATGATCTGTTGTAATACAGTTCCTGAAATTTATGATACGATATAAAATCATTTTGAGTAGTAGGCAACTACGCCACAACTGAAACTATCGGCAAGCAAAAGTTACATTCCAGTATTGAAATAAGCATACAATTTCCAAGTTAAATGCAACATACTGTACGAAGCGGAGAGAATATATCTCAATTGATTAAATAAGCAACAGATACAAAATCTGTACTCTGAGGCTGAACTTATTTAGAAACTTAATAACTAAACTGTATATGTAAGCTAGTAATCTCTCACATATACTGAAAAGGAGACTGCTAGTAAAAGGAACCAACAAGACAACCAATATGCCCAAGCTCCAGAGAAAGAAATAACCCAAATACACTGCCAAAGCAAATTAAAAAATGACAGGCAAAAAAAAAAAAAGAATGATCGACCTGAACAGATCGTAGGAAGGACAAAAACAGTCTCAAATTATGTGTTCTTTCTGAGTTGAATTACACCTTCCAAAGAAAATGGTCAATATGGTTGTAGGAAGGAACACCCAAAAATATGGCAAGAAAAGGGCATCAGTAAAATTAAGAAAAATATATCTATATGAATAATCAGAAGGAGTTGATGGTAGAGAGAAGCATACCTAGCAAAAACCCGCACCTCATGTTATGTTTGGTTGAGACGAAATAAATTGCACACGGACCGGCAAGCACCATGGAGTACAATCTCACAACCAAATCAAAAGTACACAGAGGGAAGCAAAGGAATGGAAGGAGCTCACGAGGAACATGCATCCGCTGCTGCACCTCCCTCTCCTCTTTGCTCTCTCTTTCTCCCTCATCTCCTTCCTTTGTTGAATGTGCCATCGGTATCGAAAATAACTTCTTCATGTAAGAAACTTCTCATAGTGGCTGTCATCGGCGGGTTATTCAATTAATTGAGTTGATTGCAGAGTGCGATGTGACCGTCACACTAAAATGGTTCAAATGTGGATAGTGACAATAGTTAGTAGTAAACAATGGCAGGAAGTGTAAGAAGAACTTTGATTTCTGCACAAAAATAACACCAAGGCAATTCTGCTAAAAACAGCGTCAGTCCAGGTTAGTTCCATTCAAATCATGCAAATTATAGTCCAAAACAAGGGCAAAATGAGTTTGGAAAAGTAGATACGATGAAGACGTATCAACTACCCCAAGCTTAAAACCTTGCTTGTCCTCAAGCAACTCAGTTGACAAACTGAGAGAGAAAGAAAAACTTTGACAAACTCTGTTTGATCTTGTTGTTGCAACTATGTCTAACTCATAACCAGAATTTCAGCAAGATCACAAGTTAACCACATAAGCAAATGACACAAAGGTCTCACGGTAAACTAATACCAATGGCATAATCAGCTAACGAGCAAATAATAATGAGTTTCAAATACCAACACTTCAATCAAAACAAGCATGAAGCAATATGAATAGGTGGTATCTCGCTAGCTCTTTCTGAGACCGCAAAACATAAATGGAGAGCACTTTCAAAGATCAAGGGCTGACTAAACATTGTAATTCATAGCAACGAAGATCCAGTCATAGTCATACTCAATATCAATCAAAAGCAAAGCATAAAAATGACAGAGGTGCTCTCTAATTGGTGCTTATATAAGAGGAGGATGACTCGACAGGAAAATAAATAGACAGGCCCTTCGCAGAGGGAAGCATTGATTTGCAGAGGTGCCAGAGCTCAAGATTTGAAAACAAAGATAATAATTTTGGGTGGCATGCTTTCATTGTCAACGCAATGACCAAGAGTTCTCAATATCTTCCATGCTACTCATGCTATAGGCGGTTCCCAAACAGAAAAGTAAAGTTTTAACTCCCCCACCACCAATCAATCACACTCCACGGCTACCCGAATCCTCGGGTACCGTCCATACTAACATCAATCTGGGGGAGTCTTGTTTTACAGTTATGTGTTCGATTTAAGCATGGAACTGGGCATCCCAAATACCGGCCCCTTTCTCGTGAATGACTGAGAATAAACACATGTCGAGGATAACACTCCTAGCATGGAAGATACCAATAGCCCTTTGTCACCACATGAGCGGTTCAGGCATGCAAAACAGATTATTTCTTGAAGGTTTAGAGAATGGCACATGCAAATTTACTTGGAACGGCAGGTAGATACCGCAAATAGGTAGGTATGGTGAACTCTCATGGAAAAACTTTTGGGTTCATGGAAGTGGATGCACAAGCAGTATTCCGCTTAGTACAAGTGAAGGCTAGCAAAAGACTGGGAAGCGACCAACTAGAGAGCGACAACAGTCATCAAGATGCAATGAGTTTAACTAACATTGAATACAAGCATGAAGAGGATATAAATCACCATGAACACGAACATCATAGAGGCTATGTTGATTTTGTTTCAACTACATGCATGAACATGCTCCAAGTCAAGCCACTTGAAACATTCGAAGGAGAATACCATCCTATCATACTACATCATAGTCATCTCAAAATCTATATTGGCAATCAAGACAAACCATTATAAGCTCTCAGCTAAATAAGCATGGCATCAGAAACTATGATCTCTAAGTTGTGATTGCAAACATGGTTCTCTCACAACAAAGCTAAATCTGGATCGACAAGCTAGTCATATTTACAAAAACAAAATAGATAGAGTTCATACCAGCTTTTTAGTCTCAGTCACTTCATCATATACCATCATTGTTGCCTTTTATTTGCACGATCGAGCGATGAGAACGATAATAAGCACATTGGACTAAGCTGAATCTGCAGGCAAACACAAAGGAGAAGACAAAATAATATGGCTCTTTGAAAGCTAAACAGGTAAGCATGTAAGAACCACTAAGCATTGTAACCAATATCTTCTACCTTGACACAAAGAAAAATAAAACTATTTACACGGGAAAACTCCCAACAAGCAAAAGAAGAAAGAAAAATCTTTTTGGGTTTTCTCAAAAGGACACAAAACAAGAAAACAAGAAAACGAAAAGAAACTAGCATGGATAATACAGTGGCAAAGTGTAAACACCGGCTATCAAAGTGAAAGCACAAGCATGAATGTAAAGTCGGTGAGAACACGTACTCCCCCAAGCTTAGGCTTTTGGCCTAGCTTGGTCTACTCCCATGGATGATCCTCGCGAAACCCAAAGTCATAATGGGTGTTATACGGGAGTGCTGCAGCCACTGCCTGAATAGCTGCCTCACGAAGTCGAGCAGTCGTCGCCTCCCTCTCATACTCCTCTGCCTCTCATATGGTTATGTAGTATCTTTGTTTTACGTGAAAGTCAAAGAAAGCAGGAGCATGAAGGGTAATATGGAAAACACGCTGCCGGTTAAATATCATGCGGTATAGGAGGGATCCATGATCTCTCTCAAGGAACTGGTAGCGTGTTAGAGCGACACGATCAAGGTAGGCTGTACGGAGAGGAGGGTCTTATGGACGGATGGATACCCCAAGAAAATTTGCTAAGCGTGTAGCATAAACTCCACCAAAGAAATCCCCCTCACTGGCATTTTTATTCAGCCTCCTTGCTGTAATAGCTCCCATATTGAAGCTCTTGTCACCTGTTACTGCGCTCTTAAGGATACTAAGGTCGGAAGCGCATAGGTGACAATGTGCACCCTTGCCGTTAATGCACCTACCTATGAAGAGGGCAAGGTGTTGGGATTATGCCCTAGAGGCAATAATAAATATAGTTATTATTATAATTCCTGTATCAAGATAATCGTTTATTATCCATGCTATAATTGTATTGAATGAAGACTCATTTACATGTGTGGATACATAGACAAAACACCGTCCCTAGCAAGCCTCTAGTTGGCTAGCCAGTTGATCAAAGATAGTCGGTGTCTTCTGATTATGAACAAGGTGTTGTTGCTTGATAACTGGATCACGTCATTAGGAGAATCACGTGATGGACTAGACCCAAACTAATAGACGTAGCATGTTGATCGTGTCATTTTGTTGCTACTGTTTTCTGCGTGTCAAGTATTTATTCCTATGACCATGAGATCATATAACTCACTGACACCGGAGGAATGCTTTGTGTGTATCAAACGTCGCAACGTAACTGGGTGACTATAAAGATGCTCTACAGGTATCTCCGAAGGTGTTAGTTGAGTTAGTATGGATCGAGACTGGGATTTGTCACTCCGTGTGAACGGAGAGGTATCTCGGGGCCCACTCGGTAATACAACATCACACACAAGCCTTGCAAGCAATGTAACTTAGTTTAAGTTGCGGGATCTTGTATTACGGAACGAGTAAAGAGACTTGCCGGTAAACGAGATTGAAATAGGTATACGGATACCGACGATCGAATCTCGGGCAAGTAACATACCGAAGGACAAAGGGAATGACATACGGGATTATATGAATCCTTGGCACTGAGGTTCAAACGATAAGATCTTCGTAGAATATGTAGGATCCAATATGGGCATCCAGGTCCCGCTATTGGATATTGACCGAGGAGTCTCTCGGGTCATGTCTACATAGTTCTCGAACCCGCAGGGTCTGCACACTTAAGGTTCGACGTTGTTTTATGTGTATTTGAGTTATATCGTTGGTTACCGAAAGTTGTTCGGAGTCCCGGATGAGTTCACGGACGTCACGAGGGTTTCCGGAATAGTCCGGAAACGAAGATTGATATATAGGATGACCTCATTTGATTACCGGAAGGTTTTCGGAGTTACCGGGAATGTACCGGGAATGACGAATGGGTTCCGGGAGTTCACCGGGGGGGGGCAACCCACCCCGGGGAAGCCCATAGGCCTTGAGGGTGGCACACCAGCCCTTAGTGGGCTGGTCGGACAGCCCAAAAGGGCTCTATGAGCCAAGAAGAGAAAATCAAGAGAAAAGAAAAAAAAAGGGAGGAGGTGGGAAGGAAGGGGGACTCCCTCCCACCAAACCAAGTCCAACTCGGTTTGGGGGGGGAGTCCTCCCCCCTTGGACTCGGCCGACCCCCTTGGGGCTCCTTGAGCCCCAAGGCAAGGTCCCCTCCCTCCCACCTATATATACGGAGGTTTTAGGGCTGATTTGAGACGACTTTTCCACGGCAGCCCGACCACATACCTCCACGGTTTTTCCTCTAGATCGCGTTTCTGCGGAGCTCGGGCGGAGCCCTGCTGAGACAAGGTCATCACCAACCTCCGAAGCGCCGTCACGCTGCCGGAGAACTCTTCTACCTCTCCGTCTCTCTTGCTGGATCAAGAAGGCCGAGATCATCGTCGAGCTGTACGTGTGCTGAACGCGGAGGTGCCGTCTGTTCGGTACTAGATCGTGGGACTGATCGCGGGATTGTTCGCGGGGCGGATCGAGGGACGTGAGGACATTCCACTACATCAACCACGTTCACTAACGCTTTTGCTGTACGATCTACAAGGGTACGTAGATCGGAAATCCCCTCTCGTAGATGGACATCACCATGATAGGTCTTCGTGCGCGTAGGAAATCTTTTGTTTCCCATGCGACGTTCCCCAACAGTGGCATCATGAGCTAGGTTCATGCGTAGATGTCTTCTCGAGTAGAACACAAAAGTTTTTGTGGGCGGTGATGTGCGTTTTTCTGCCCTCCTTAGTCTTTTCTTGATTCCGCGGTATTGTTGGATTGAATCGGCTTGGACTGACATTACTCGTACGCTTACGAGAGACTGGTTTCATCGCTACGAGTAACCCCGTTGCTTAAAGATGACTGGCAAGTGTCGGTTTCTCCAACTTTAGTTGAATCGGATTTGACCGAGGAGGTCCTTGGATGAGGTTAAATAGCAACTCATATATCTCCGTTGTGGTGTTTGCGTAAGTAAGATGCGATCCTACTAGATACCCATGGTCACCACGTAAAACATGCAACAACAAAATTAGAGGACGTCTAACTTGTTTTTGCAGGGTATGCTTGTGATGTGATATGGCCAATGGTGTGATGTGATATATTGGATGTATGAGATGATCATGTTGTAATAGAAATATCGACTTGCACGTCGATGGTACGGCAACCGGCAGGAGCCATAGGGTTGTCTTTATACTAACGTGTGTGCTTGCAGATGCGTTTACTATTTTGCTAGGATGTAGCTTTAGTAGTAATAGCATGAGTAGCACGACAACCCCGATGGCAACACGTTGATGGAGATCATGGTGTGGCGCCGGTGGCAAGAAGATCGTGTCGGTGCTTTGGTGATGGATATCAAGAAGCACGTGATGATGGCCATATCATGTCACTTATGAATTGCATGTGATGTTAATCCTTTTATGCACCTTATTTTGCTTAGAACGACGGTAGCATTATGAGGTGATCTCTCACTAAAATTTCAAGACGAAATAGTGTTCTCCCCGACTGTGCACCGTTGCTACAGTTCGTCGTTTCGAGACACCACGTGATGATCGAGTGTGATAGACTCAACGTTCACATACAACGGGTGCACAACAGTTGCGCACGCGGAACACTCGGGTTAAGCTTGACGAGCCTAGCATGTGCAGACATGTCCTCGGAACACATGAGACTGAAAGTTCGATCATGAATCATATAGATGATATGATTAGCATAGGGATGCTTACCACTGAAACTATACTCAACTCACGTGATGATCGGACTTGAGCTAGTGTAAGTGGATCATGAACCACTCAAATGACTAGAGAGATGTACTTTTTGAGTGGGAGTTTAGAGAATAATTTGATTAAGTTAAACTCTAATTATCTTGAACATAGTCTAAGTCCACTTTGAATATATTTGTGTTCTAGATCATGGCTCACGCGACAGTCATCCTGAATTTTAATACGTTCCTAGAGAAAGCTAAGTTGAAAGATGATGGAAGCAACTTTGTAGACTGGGCTCGTAATCTTAAGCTAATCTTACAATCTGGGAAGAAGGATTATGTCCTTAATGCTGCGTTAGGAGATGAACCACCCGCTACGGCTGACCAGGATGTTAAGAACGCTTGGTTAGCACGTAAGGAGGACTACTCAATAGTTCAATGTGCAGTCTTGTATGGCTTAGAACCGGGACTTCAACGTCGCTTTGAGCGTCATGGAGCATTTGAGATGTTCCAGGAGTTGGAATTTATCTTTCAGAAGAACGCCCGGATTGAGAGGTATGAGACCTCCGATAAATTATATGCTTGCAAGATGGAGGAAAACTCATCTGTCAGTGAACATGTGCTCAAAATGTCTGGGTACTCAAACCGTCTAGCTGAGCTGGGGATTGAACTCCTGCGAGAAGCTATCACTGACAGAATCCTTCAATCACTGCCACCAAGCTATAAAGGCTTTGTGTTGAACTACAACATGCAAGGGATGAACAAGTCCCCCGGCGAGTTGTTTGCGATGCTGAAAGTCGCAGAGTCTGAACTCCGTAAAGAGCATCAAGTGTTGATGGTGAATAAGACCACTAGTTTCAAGAGAAACGGCAAAGGCAAGAAGGGCAATTCGAAGAAGAGCAGCAAGCCTGTTGCCAATCCGACGAAGAAACCCAAAGCTGGACCTAAGCCGGAAACGGAGTGTTACTATTGCAAGGGTATGGGTCACTGGAAGCGCAATTGCCCCAAGTATCTGGCAGATAAGAAGGCGGGCAAAGAAAAATCAGGTATATTTGATATACATGTTATTGATGTGTACTTAACCGGCTCTCGTAGTAGTGCCTGGGTATTCGATACCGGTTCTGTTGCTCATATTTGCAACTCGAAACAGGAACTGCGGAATAGGCGAAGGCTGGCGAAAGATGAAGTGACGATGCGCGTAGGAAATGGTTCCAAGGTTGATGCAATCGCCGTCGGCACAGTGTCACTTCAGTTACCGTCAGGATTAGTGATGAACTTAAATCATTGTTATTTAGTGCCTGCGTTGAGCATGAACATTATATCTGGATCTTGTTTATTGCGAGACGGTTACTCTTTTAAGTCAGAGAATAATGGTTGTTCTATTTCTATGAGTAACATCTTTTATGGTCATGCACCGAATGTGAGAGGATTGTTCATATTGAATCTTGATAACGATACGCATATACATAACATTTAGACCAAAAGAGTTAGAGTTAACAATGATAGCGCCATATTTTTGTGGCACTGCCGCTTAGGTCATATTGGTGTAAAGCGCATGAAGAAACTCCATGATGATGGACTTTTGGAGTCACTTGACTTTGATTCACTTGACACGTGCGAACCATGCCTCATGGGCAAGATGACTAAGACTCCGTTCTCAGGAACAATGGAGCGTGCAAGTGACTTGTTGGAAATCATACATACCGATGTGTGTGGTCCGATGAGCGTGGAGGCACGCGGCGGATATCGTTATTTTCTCACCTTCACTGACGATTTAAGTAGATATGGTTATGTCTACTTGATGAAGCACAAGTCTGAAACATTTGAAAAGTTCAAGCAATTTCAGAGTGAAGTGGAAAATCATCGTAACAAAAAGATCAAGTTCCTACGGTCTGATCGTGGGGGTGAATATCTGAGTTTCGAGTTTGGTGCTCACTTAAGACAATGTGGAATTGTTTCACAGTTAACACCGCCTGGAACACCACAGCGTAATGGTGTGTCCGAACGTCGTAATCGTACTCTATTAGAGATGGTGCGATCTATGATGTCTCTTACTGATTTGCCGTTATCATTTTGGGGCTATGCATTAGAAACAGCTGCATTCACTTTAAATAGGGCACCATCAAAATCCGTTGAGACGACACCATACGAACTGTGGTATGGCAAGAGGCCAAAGTTGTCGTTTCTTAAAGTTTGGGGATGTGATGCTTATGTCAAAAAGCTTCAGCCTGAAAAGCTGGAACCCAAAGCGGAAAAGTGTGTCTTCATAGGTTACCCAAAAGAGACAGTTGGGTACACCTACTATCTCAAATCCGAGGGCAAAGTGTTTGTTGCTAAAAACGGAGCTTTTCTCGAGAAGGAGTTTCTCTCGAGAGAATTGAGTGGGAGGAAGATAGAACTTGACGAGGTTGTCGAACCTCTCATCCCTCTGGATGGTGGCGCAGGGCAAGGGGAAACCTCTGTCATTGCGACGCCGATTGAGGAGGAAGTTAATGATGATGATCATGAAACTCCAGTTCAAGTTTCTGTCGAACCACGCAGGTCGACGAGACCATGTGCTGCTCCAGAGTGGTACGGTAATCCCGTCTTATCAATCATGTTGTTAGACAACAATGAACCTGCGAATTATGAAGAAGCAATGGTGGGCCCAGATTCCAACAAATGGCTGGAAGCCATGAAGTCCGAGATAGGATCCATGTATGAGAACAAAGTGTGGACTTTGGAGGTACTGCCTGAGGGCCGCAAGGCCATTCAGAACAAATGGATCTTTAAGAGGAAGACGAACGCTGACGGTAATGTGACCGTTTATAAAGCTCGACTTGTGGCAAAGGGTTTTTCACAAGTTCAAGGAGTTGACTACGATGAGACTTTCTCACCCGTAGCGATGCTTAAGTCCGTCAGAATCATGTTAGCAATAGCTGCATTTTCCGATTATGAAATCTCGCAGATGGATGTCAAAACGGCATTCCTTAACGGTTTCCTTAAGGAAGAGTTGTATATGATACAACCCGAAGGTTTTGTCGATCCTAAGAATGCTAACAAGGTGTGCAAGCTCCAGCGATCCATTTATGGACTGGTGCAAGCATCTCGGAGTTGGAACAAACGCTTTGATGAGGTGATCAAAGCATTTGGGTTTATTCAAGTGGTTGGAGAATCTTGTATTTACAAGAAGGTGAGTGGGAGCTCTGTAATAGCTCCCATATTGAAGCTCTTGTCACCTGTTACTGCGCTCTTAAGGATACTAAGGTCGGAAGCGCATAGGTGACAATGTGCACCCTTGCCGTTAATGCACCTACCTATGAAGAGGGCAAGGTGTTGGGATTATGCCCTAGAGGCAATAATAAATATAGTTATTATTATAATTCCTGTATCAAGATAATCGTCTATTATCCATGCTATAATTGTATTGAATGAAGACTCATTTACATGTGTGGATACATAGACAAAACACCGTCCCTAGCAAGCCTCTAGTTGGCTAGCCAGTTGATCAAAGATAGTCAGTGTCTTCTGATTATGAACAAGGTGTTGTTGCTTGATAACTGGATCACGTCATTAGGAGAATCACGTGATGGACTAGACCCAAACTAATAGACGTAGCATGTTGATCGTGTCATTTTGGTTCTACTGTTTTCTGCGTGTCAAGTATTTATTCCTATGACCATGAGATCATATAACTCACTGACACCGGAGGAATGCTTTGTGTGTATCAAACGTCGCAACGTAACTGGGTGACTATAAAGATGCTCTACAGGTATCTCCGAAGGTGTTAGTTGAGTTAGTATGGATCAAGACTGGGATTTGTCACTCCGTGTGAACGGAGAGGTATCTCGGGGCCCACTCGGTAATACAACATCACACACAAGCCTTGCAAGCAATGTAACTTAGTGTAAGTTGCGGGATCTTGTATTACGGAACGAGTAAAGAGACTTGCCGGTAAACGAGATTGAAATAGGTATACGGATACCGACGATCAAATCTCGGGCAAGTAACATACCGAAGGACAAAGGGAATGACATACGGGATTATATGAATCCTTGGCACTGAGGTTCAAACGATAAGATCTTCGTAGAATATGTAGGATCCAAAAAGGCAGTTTTACTGACGGGTTATATAGTATATCCAAAAAGACATTGGGGGACCAGCTTACACTGCGAACCAAGGCGGGAAAGAGCATCCGCTGCTTCGTTAAGCCGTCGATCGATGTGATCCACTTGATAGCCACAGAAATGACCCGCCACATCCGACACAGCCCGTCTGTAATCCGCCATCAAAGGGTCTCGTGAATCCCAAGTGCCAGAAACCTACTGCGCCACCAGATCGGAATCGCCCAAGCATCTCACTCTCGTGAGGTTCATCTCCTTGGCGAGTCGCAAACCATGAAGCAGAGCTTCGTATTCTGCTGCATTGTTAGTACATGGAAACATGAGTCGGAGGACATAGCAAAACTTGTCACCGTGAGGCGAAGTTATCACCACGCCAACCCCCGAGCCATCCAATTGTCTGGACCCGTCAAAGTAGATGGTCCAATATGTAAGATCTGGTCTTTCCTCAGGGATTTGTAACTCGGTCCAATCATTGATGAAGTCCACGAGCGCTTGAGACTTGATAGCTGTCCCAGGTGTATACCGAATCTGGTGAGGACCTAGCTTGATGGCCCATTTAGCAATCCGTCCAGTAGCCTCTCGGTTATGTATGATATCGCTGAGGGGAGCGGAGCTGACGACCATGACCGGGTGTTCCTGAAAGTAATGCTTCAACTTTCGACTCGCCATGAATACCCCAAAAACCAATTTTTGCCAATGCGGGTAACGTTGCTTGGAGAGGGTAAGGACCTCGCTTATGAAATAAACCGTCCTTTGGACGGGGTATTCCTTCCCTTCCTCCTTTCGCTCGACAACTATTTCCACGTTGACTGCTTTGGAATTGGCCGCAATGTACTGGAGCATAGGCTCTTTGTCTGCCGAAGCCGCTAGCACCGGCGGGTTAGCTAATTGCTGCTTCAAGGCTTCGAAAGCATCGTTGGCCTCATCCGTCCATACGAAACGATCGGTCTTCTTGAGCAGCTGATAGAGAGGGATGGCCTTCTCCCAAAGGCGCCTTATGAAACGGCTCAAGGCCGCGATTCGACCCGCCATGCGCTGTACTTGGTTAACGTTGGCTGGTTTCCCAAGCGAAGTAATTGCTGCAATCTTCTCCGGGTTGGCCTCGATTCCTCGTTCTCACACCAAGAAACCCAATAGCTTTCCCGCGGGGACACCAAATACGCACTTGGCGGGGTTAAGCCTCATCTGGTAGACACACAGGTTGTCGAATGTTTCTTTGAGAACTTCCAACAGCGTCTCTTTGCGGTGAGATCAAACCACAATGTCGTACACGTAAGCATGGACGTTACGGCCTATATGGCTATGCAAGCAGTTTTGGATGCAGCGTTGATAAGTCGCCCCCGCGCTCTTAAACCCAAACGGCATGGACACATAACATAAAGCTCTGAAAGGGGTTATGAAGGATGTCTTTTCCTGATCTGCCACCGCCATTTTTATCTGGTGGTATCCCGAGTAAGCATCCAAGAAACACACACGTTCGCAACCCGTCGTAATTTGATAAATACGAGGAAGGGCGAACGGATCCTTCGGGTAGGCTCTGTTAAGGTCCGTATAGTCGATGCACATGCGAAAATGTCGTTCTTCTTGAGTACCAAGACCGGGTTAGCCAGCCACTCTAGGTGAAAAACCTCAATGATGAACCCGGCGGCAAGGAGCCGGGCCACTTCTTCTCCAATCGCCTTACGACACTCTTCGTTAAACCGGCGGAGGTACTGTCGTACCGGCTTAACCTTGGGGTCAGTATTGAGATGGTGCTCAGCGAATTCTCTCGGTACACCCGGCATGTCAGAAGGTTTCCATGCAAAGATGTCCCGATTCTCATGGATGAATTCGATGAGCGCTCTTTCCTATTTGGGGTCAAGACCCGCCCCAATAGTGAACTGCTTGGTGGAGTCGCCCGGCGTAAAATCAATGACCTTGGTGTCGTCTGCTGGTTTGAACTTGAGGGGCGGCTCAGAATCAATAGTCGGATTTTTGAGCGGCGTCATGTCTGCCGGGTCGACGCGGGATTGGTGAAATTTAAGCTCCTCGGTCGCGCAAGCTGACTCGGCATAGGCAGCATCTCCTTCCTCGCATTCTTGGGCTATTTTCATGTCGCCATGGACGGTGGTGGGACCTTTAGGTCCAGGCATCTTGAGCTTGAGATAAAAATAGCACGGGCGGGCCATGAACTTGGCGTAAGCCGGTCGTCCAAACAGCGCATAGTAGGGGCTCTTGATCTTGACTACCTCGAACAAGAGAGACTCACTCATGTAGTTTGATTCCGTGCCAAAAGCCACATTAAGTTTGATCCGCCCAATGGGGTATGCCGACTTACCAAGCACAATACCGTGGAAAATTGAGGACGATGGCATTAGGTCCTTCTCGAGGAGGTTCATCCGCCGGAAAGTGTCAAAGTATAAGATGTTGATGCTGCTGCCTCCGTCCATAAGGACTTTGGAAAGGGTGTATCCCCCGACTTGGGGAGCCACGACCAGGGCTAAGTCGCCAGGATTGTCGACTAGGGGTGGATGGTCTTCCCGGCTCCATGTTATGGGTTGCTCTGACCAGTGAAGGTATCGAGGAAGCGCCGGCTCAGCTACGAAAGTTCTGTGATTTACCTTGCGGTCCTGTTTACAGGTGTTAGTGGTGAACACGTGGTACTGCCCGCTGTTCAACTACTTGGGGTTGTTTTGGAACCCGCCCCGGTCCTCCTGTCGCTGGGGGTCTCCTTGCGGGGGAGGTTGTTGGAATATTCCCGGTGGGTGATATTGTTGGTTATGAACTTGGTATTGACCGGCATTATGCTGTGATCCGCCATGTGGTCCTTGGTTGCGGAAGCCCCCGAACGTGACCTGTTGCGTCCCGGACGGGCCGGGTTGCTCCTGCCGCTGGCCCTGCTCACCGCCTTGACTCCTTTTGAGCGCCTCGGCCTGGAACTCTTGCATCACATAGTAATCCTCCCATGAGTGAGTCGCCGATCCATCAGCTGTGGCGTGTTGCGGGCACGGGCCCTTAAGCATTTCATGGTAGTTACACGGTTTCTTCCCACTGAAGCCCCGTTTCTTCTGACGCGGGTTTGCGTTGCCAGTATTAGTATTAGCTACAAATTCCATAGGACCCTCCTGCTGCCGCTTCTTGCCATGCCCGCGATGGTGGTTATTTCCCCGGTTCTGGAACTGGGGTTGGCCCTTTTGTAACTCGCCCTTGCGGGTAGCTCCAGTTTTATCGTCGCCCTCCCCGGGATCCTTAGAGTCATCCGACTCAGCATATCTGGTAAGGGCGTCCATCAGCTCGCCCATGTCCTATACCTTTCACTTAAGTCTCCCTAGTTTCAGCACCAGAGGCTCGTAGTGGCAATTTTTCTCGAGGATCAACACCGCCTAAGCCGCCGAAATACCTTCTGACGAATGAATGACTTCCGCGACTTGCCGGGTTCAGTGATGGGCCGACTCATCCGGCCGCTGAACGTAGTGTTGCAAGTCGACGATGGTCATCGGGCGCTTGCTGGTCCCTCTGAAGTTCTTGATGAAGCCCTCCTTCAGTTCCGCCCAAGTGTTGATAGAGTTGGGCGGCAGGTTTTCCAGCCAAGTGTGTGTCGTCCCTTCGAGCATCATGGTGAAATATTTCGCGCAAATCGCCTCGCTAACGTCCAGCATATCCATCTCGAGTTCATAGCTCTCGATCCATGACCCGGGCTCGAGATCCGGCGAGTAGTTGGGAACCTTCTTGGGTCCTTTGAAGTCCTTCGGCATGCACTCGTTGCGCAAACCAGGCGCGAGACATGATACTCCGATGTGTTTGCCTCTACCATCCAGGGGCGCGGGCAACGGTGGTACGTAGGCCGGATAGACCTGACCCGCCATGGTCGTTGGCTCCATGTGCCGCGCGGCTCATGTTGCGTCCACAATATCCTGGCCTCGTGTGTCAGGCATCCCAAGCAGATCATGTTGGGGGAGCCGCCGCGGCCCGCTGGTTACTGCGGGGAAATCCTTGTGGCAACTTCTGGTGTGACTCACCTGAGGCGTGGAGTGGAGCTGATCAAGGCTATGGGAATACTGCGTGTGCTGAACCACGGCCGCTTTCAGCATCTCAATGGCGTTTCTAGATTTTATCTCGGCCGGGGTGTTTCCGTAAATCGGAAGAGACTCCAGGTGGCGGGTTGCAGCCAACACGTTGTTGATGGGGTTTCAGAAGTGACCTCGCGGTGTCTAGAATCAAGTCGCATGAGCGTCCATGGGCTGATCCGGCAGCGGATTGGGTGGTGGAATCGTTCCTTCCCTCGGGGCGACTTGCCGAGGCCGATCAGGACCCGCCCCAGGGGTGCATGGAGTGTCAAAGAGGCGAGTTGGGTGTAAATCGACTAGGACGCGCCCGCCGTGTCTTCTTTGGTGGACGGCGTCAGACGCGCGTTGTTGTATCCTGAGCCGCCAGCCTTCGGTGTGCGACCGCAGCTCGCTGTGTCTCGATCCTGGCGGCTTCTGCTTCCATGTCGCGTTGTGCTTTGGCCATTGCCTCCTGCAGTTTGGTTAGCTCGGCATTGACTGACTCCTGATTTTCAGATGTAATCGGGGTTGCCATAAGGCTGGCTATCTCCGCTGCTAGTTCCGTCATGGTTTGCGCTGGAGGCTTGGATGTTCCCCCGGTCTCGTTATTGCCAGTAGGGTTCTGAGGAGGCTGCGCTGACCCCGCCATGTAGATGGCAATTTGCCGACGAGATCTCTTGAGGACTTCGGGATCCATCGCCAACGAAAGCCCCCCGAGCTGCCCTTCCTCAAGGGGGTGGATCGATGTTGTCTCGGCCATGGATGACTCGCTATCAGAATTGACGGGGGTGGCGTCCTGGCCCGCCTCTTTGTCTTGCGAGTCGCCTCCCTGCGTAAAGCCGACAAAAACCTGGCGGCTCTTGTTCCATCGTGTGACGGGGAGGACGTACCTGGCTGGCTTGATGATGTCGGTGGAGGTGTCCGGCTCAGGAACAGGCGTTCTGATCATGGCGATGAAGATGTTGATCTTGCCAAAGGGGACTCGGTGGCCAGATTCGACGGAATCAGCCTCCGATTCCCATAGTGAGTTGTCGATGTAGTACTTCCCGCGGTGACTCTTGGTCATGATGCCAACCGCATAGCTTTCTAACCCTGATAGGGCTCCCTTCGAGAACTCAACTCCACCGTGCGCTAGCCCCACGGTGGGCGCCAACTGACGTGGTTTTGTCACGGCAGATGTCCTCATGAAAGGACTTTATGATGGAGCCATCGCACCTTGGTGGCGACTCAAAGGGGGTGAGCGAAAGCGAGACTCAGATTTACCCAGGTTCGGCCCCTCGTGAGGAGGTAAAAGCCTACGTCCTCCTTTGTGTAGATTAATGGTGGTTTAGATTACAAGGAGGGTGTAACTCACCTGACCTAGCTCTCGATTCTCTCTAACTCGCCTGACCTTTCCCTGGGACTCGCCTTTATATACAGGTCGAGGTCCTAGGGTTTACAAATTCCTGCCATCCTACTCTTGGCAGCTTTCCTTATCTCTAAGTCATCGTGCTCCACATGACCAGGAGCTTCCTTGACGTTCCATCCGCATGGTCTTCTTGAACCGCCCTACAACTCCTGGGCCACTGGACGCATGACCAAGGGTGAGTCGCCCCTTTGGTGACCCCGCCCACTAAGGGCGGGTTACCCACAGGTAACATCCCCAACAGATTGTCTAAACACACACACTTCTGCTTTCTAGATGGTTATTCTGGTTTCTCCCAAATACCTGTTGCGCAATCTGATCAGGAGAAAACCACTTTTACCTGCCCTTTCAGTACCTTTGCTTACAGGCGTATGCCTTTTGGCTTATGTAATGCACCTGCTACCTTTCAAAGAGGTATGATGGCTATATTCTCTGACTTTTGTGAAAAGATTGTTGAGGTTTTCATGGATGACTTCTCCATTTACGGGTCTTCTTTTGATGATTGCCTCAGCAACCTTGATCGAGTTTTGCAGAGATGTAAAGATACCAACCTTGTCTTGAATTGGGAGAAGTGACACTTTATGGTTAATGAAGGCATCGTCTTAGGACATAAAATTTCCGAAAGAGGTATTGAAGTCGATAAGGCTAAGGTTGATGCGATCGAGAAAATGCCATGGCCTACAGACATTAAAGTTATAAGAAGTTTCCTTGGCCATGCTAGTTTCTATAGAAGGTTCATTAAGGACTTTTCTAAGATTTCTAGGCCTCTTACCAATCTCTTGCAAAAGGATATTCCTTTTGTTTTTGACGATGATTGTGAGGAAGCCTTCGAAATACTTAAGAAGGCCTTGATAACTGCACCTATTGTTCAACCACCTGATTAGAACTTACCTTTTGAAATTATGTGTGATGCTAGTGATTATGTTGTTGGTGATGTTCTAGGACAAAGAGTTGATAAGAAGTCGAATGATATTCACTATGCTAGTGAAACTCTAGACAGTGCCCAAAGAAACTATGCTACTACTGAAAAGGAATTTTTAGTAGTCGTGTTTGCATGTGAAAAGTTCAGATCTTACATTGTTGATTCCAAGGTTACTATTCACACTAATCATGCTGCTATTAAGTATCTCATGGAAAAGAAAGATGCTAAACCTAGACTTATCAAATGGGTTCTCTTGCTACAAGAATTTGATTTTAATGTTGTTGATAGGAAGGGTGCTGAGAACCCCGTAGCAGATAACTTGTCTAGGTTGGAGAATGTTCTTGATGACCTACAACCTATTGATGTTAGCTTTCCAGATGAACAACTGAATGTCATCAATGCTTCGCGTAGTACACCGTGGTATGCTCATTATGCAAATTATATTGTTGCCAAATATATACCACCTAGTTTCACATACCAGCAAAAGAAGAAATTCTTCTTTGATTTGAGACATTGCTTTTGGGATGATCCTCACCTTTATAAAGAAGGAGTAGATGGTGTTATTAGACGTTGTGTACCTGAGCATGAATAGGGATAGATCCTATAGAAGTGTCACTCCGAGGCTTACGGAGGACACCATGCGGGAGATAGAACTGCACACAATGTATTGCAATCCGGTTTCTATTGGCCCACTCTCTTCAAGGATGCCCGTAAGTTTGTCTTGCCTTGTGATGAATGTCAAAGAATAGATAATATCAGTAAACGTCAGGAAATGCCTATGAATTATTCACTTGTCATTGAACCATTTGATGTTTGGGGTTTTGATTATATGGGACATTTTCCAAAGTCCAACGGGTATACTCATATCCTAGTTGTTGTTGATTACGTTACTAAGTGGGTAGAAGCTATCCCAACTAGTAGTGCTGATCACAACACCTCTATTAGTATGCTTAAAGAAGTTATTTTTCCCTAGATTTGGAGTCCCTAGATATCTAATGACTGATGGTGGTTCACATTTCATTCATGGTGCTTTCCGTAAAACTCTTGCTAAGTACGATGTCAATCATAGAATTGCATCTTGATAACCCACAGGTGTAGGGGATCGCAACAGTATTCGAGGGTAGAGTATTCAACCAAATTTTTTGGTTCACCAGAGGGAAGCGAAAGAATATTCTCAAGTATTAGCAGCTGAGTTTGTCAGATTCAACCACACCTGAAAGATTAGTGTGTGCAAGCAAAGTATAAGTAGCAAAGTAGTATGATAGCAACGGTGCCAGAAACGATTTGTTGACGGCAGACTATTCCTAACTGTTGTATCAATGGCGCCAGTAGGTTGCACGTGAGCGAGTAACTATTCTTCCCCGACAACAGTGTTGGAAAAGATCTTGCAACAAGTAACAGCGAAGTAGCAAGGAACAGCAGTAGCAGTGGCAGCAAAGTAACAGCAGTAGCAACAGTAGCAGCAAAGTGGCCCAATCCCTTTTGTAGCAAGGGACAAGCCTAGACAAAGTAACGTAGCGAGGACCAGT
Organism: Hordeum vulgare subsp. vulgare; assembly: GCF_904849725.1. Taxonomy (NCBI): domain Eukaryota; kingdom Viridiplantae; phylum Streptophyta; class Magnoliopsida; order Poales; family Poaceae; genus Hordeum; species Hordeum vulgare. Next base: position 579,082,567 of record NC_058524.1, on the reverse strand, counting down.
AGTAAAAGACTCGTAGGTAGTGGATTGGTGATGGATGAGTGTGGCGGATGTGATTCATCATGTAACAGCTATAACACAGAGAGATATGTAACTAGCTCCCGTTCGTCAATCTAATGTAGGCATGTATTCCTTATGTAGTCATGCCTTCTTAGGGAAAAGAACTTGCATGACATCTATTTTCCATCCCTCCCGTGGCAGCGGGGTCCTAATGGAAACTACGGGACATTAAGGTTCTCCTTTTAATAAAGAACTGGACCAACGCATTAACACGCGGTGAATACATGAACTCCTCATACTATGGTCATCTCCGGGAGTGGTTCCGGCTATTGTCACTCCGGGGTTGCCAGGTCATAACACATAGTAGGTGACTACAACTTGCAATATAGGATCTAAAACACACATATATTGGTGACAACATAATAGGTTCAGATCTGAAATCATGGCACTCGGGCCCTAGTGACAAGCATTAAGCATATCCAAGTAGTAGCAACATCAATCTAGAACATAGTGGATACTAGGGATCAATCCCCGTCAAAAACTAACTCGATTACATGATAGATCTCATCCAACTCATCACCGTCCAGCAAGCCTACGATGAGATTACTCACGAACGATGAAGAGCATCATGGAATTGTCGATGGAGAAAGTTGATGATGATGATGGCGACGATTTCCCCTCTCCGGAGCCCGAAACGGACTCTAAATCTGCCCTCCAGATGAAGAACAGGATGTGGCGGCGCCTCCGTGTCGCAAAATGCAATGAAACCTTCTCTCTAATTTTTTTTCCAGGCGAGACTGAAGATATAGAGCTGAGTTTGGGGCGGTGAAGCCACGTGGGCCCCACAAGCCCTCACGACGCGACCAGGGGGGCGGCCGCGGCCTCTGGGCTTGTGGCCCACTAGTCCACCTCCTCCGGTGGATCTTTGCGCAGGTATTTTTCTTTTATTCCAGAAAAAAACTCCGTAAATTTTCAGGACATTTCGAGAACTTTTATTTGTGCACAAAAACAACACCATGGCAATTCTGCTGGAAACAGCGTCAGTCCGGATTAGTTCCATTCAAATCATGCAAATTAGAGTCCAAAACAAGGGCAAAAGAGTTCGGAAAAGTAGATACGACGGAGACGTATCAACTCCCCCAAGATTAAATCCTTGCTTGTCCTCAAGCAATTCAGTTGACAAAATGAAAGAGACAAAAGAAAAACTTTGACGAACTCTGTTTGATCTTGTTGTTGCAACTATGTCTAACTCATATCCAGAGTTTTAGCAACATCACAAGCAAACCACATAAGCAAATGACATCTAGGTCTCACGGTAAACTCATATCAATGGCATAATCAACTAGCGAGAAAATAATAATAAGCCTCAAATGTCAACACTTTAAACAAAACAACATGAAGCAGTACGAATAGATGGTATCTCGCTAGCTCTTTCTGAGACTGCAAAACATAAATGCAGAGCACCTTCAAAGACCAAGGGCTGACTAAACATTGTAATTCATGGCAATGAAGATCCAGTCATAGTCATACTCAACACAGTTAAAAGCAAAGCATAAAAATGACAGACGTGCACTCTAATTGGTGCTTTTGTAGGAGGAGGATGACTCAACAGGAACATAAATAGGCAGGCCCTTCGCAGAGGGAAGCATTGATTTGCAGAGGTGTCAGAGCTCAAGCTTTGAAAACAGAGATAATAATTTTGGGTGGCATGCTTTCATTGTCAACGCAATGACTAAGAGTTCTCAACATCTTCCATGCTACACATGCTATAGGCGGTTCCCAAACAGAAAAGTAAAGTTTTGACTCCCCCACCACCAATCAATCACACTCCATAGCTAGCTGAATCCTCGGGTACCGTCCATACCAACATCAATCCTGGGGGAGTTTTGTTTGCAATTATCTTTTCGATTTGAGCATGGAATTGGGAATTTCAATTACCGACCCCTTTCTCGTGAATGATAGTGAATAAACACATATCAAGGATAACACGCCTAGCATGGAAGATACCAATAGCCCCCTGTCACCACATGAGCGGTTCGGGCATGCAAAACAGATTATTTCTTGAAGATTTAGAGAATGGCACATGCAAATTTACTTGGAACGGCAGGTAGATACCGCACATAGGTAGGTATGATGGACTCATATGGCACAACTTTGGGTTTATGGGAGGTGGATGCACAAACAGTATTCCAGCTTAGTACAAGTGAAGGCTAGCAAAAGACTGGGAAGCGACCAACTAGAGAGCGACAACAGTCATCACAATGCATTGAGATTAACTAACATTGAGTGCAAGCATGAGTAGGACATAAATCACCATGAACATGAACATCATAGAGGCTATGTTGATTTTGTTTCAACTACATGCATGAACATGCGCCAAGTCAATCCACTTGAAACATTCAAAGGAGGATACCATCCTATCATACTACATCATAGTCATCTCAACATTCATGTTGGCAACCAAGACAAACCATTATAAGCTCCTAGTTAAATAAGCATGGCATAAGCAACTATGATCTCTAAGTTGTCATTGCAAACATGTTTCTCTCACAACAAAGCTGAATCGGGCATGATGAGCTAGTCATATTTACAAAAACAAAATAGATCGAGTTCATACCAGCTTTTCCAGGCTCAGTCACTTCATCATATATCATCATTATTGCCTTTCACTTGCACGGCCGAACGATGTGAACAATAATAAGAGTGCTCGTGCATTGGACTAAAGCTGGAATCTGCAGGCAAACACAAAGGAGAAGACAAAGTAATATGGCTCTTTGAAAGCTAAAAAGGTATGCATGCAAGAGCCACTAAACATTGTAACCAATATCTTCTACCTTGACCCAAAGAAAAAGAAAACTATCTACACGGGAAAGCTCCCAACAACAAAAGAAGAAAAAGATAATCTTTTTGGTTTTTCTCAAACTAGACAGACACACGAAAAGAGAACTAGAAAAAGAAAATAAACTAGCATGGATGGTACAGTGGCAAAGTGTGAACACCAGCTAACAAAGTGAAAGCATAAGCAAGAATGTAAAGTCGGTGAGAAACACGTACTCCCCCAAGCTTAGGCTTTTGGCCTAAGTTGGTCTACTCCCAAGGATGGTCCTGGCGAAACCCAAAATCATAATGGGGGTTATACGGGAGCGCTGCAGCCACTGCCTGAATAGCTGCCCCACGGAGACGAGCAGCCTTTGCCTCCCTCTCATACTCCTCTGCCTCTCCTCTGGTTATGTAATATCTCCATTTTACCTGAAAGTCAAAGAAGGCAGGAGCAGGAAGGGTACTATGGAAAACACGCCGCCGGTTAAATATCTATCGGTATAGGAGGGAGTCGTCATCCCTCTCAAGACACTGGTAGCGTGTCAAAGCGACGCGATCAAGGAAAGCTGTATGGAGCGGGAGGTCTCCTTCGCGGATGGGTACTCCAAGAAAATTTGCTATGCGAGTGGCATAGATCCCACGAAAGAAATCCCCTTCAATTGCATTCTTATTCAGCCTCCTTGCTATAATAGCTCCCATGTTGAAGCTTTTGTCACCTGTCACTGCGCTCTTAAGGATACTAAGGTCGGGTGCGCAGAGGTGACAATGCTCAATCTTGCCATTAATGTATGTGCCTATGAAGAGGGCAAAGTAATGCAAGGGAGGAAAATGAATACTCCCCATGGTAGCTTGTGTAATGTCTCTAATTTCTCCAACTGTAACACCAGAGCAAAAATCTCTAACCAAAGATTTAGGAGGATCATTGAGGCTACCCCACGTAGGTATCTTGCAAATTCTATTGAAATCCTCTAAATCCAAGGTATACGATTTATCATAGAGATCAAACGGTACCGATGGCTCACGGCCAGCTGAAAATTTGAATCTACGAACAAAAGAGGCAGTGAGAGCAACATACTGTTCACATTTATCGGAGATGAATTCTTTGAGTCCGACGTTGTGAACAAGTGCATCAAACTCATCTTTGAAACCTGCCTCAATCATAAATTCATCAGAAGGCCATTCACATGGTTGTACCTGCGTGTCCCTAGGTTGGTAAGGATCAGGCTCCCGAATCGCAAGACGGGGACCTCTCTTGCTTGAGGAACCACCATGAAAGTTTCTCCTGAACATCTTCCTTTTCTCTCCTCGTAGTGGAAGGCAAGATTTTAGTTCTTGGATCTTTCGGATTCCTCGTAGTGATCAGTAGACGAAAATGCCAAGTGACTCAGAGAATATAGTTGTGCTTCCCCGGCAACGGCCCCAGAAAAAGCCTTGATAACCCACAGGTGTAGGGGATCGCAACAGTTTTCGAGGGAAGAGTATTCAACCCAAATTTGTTGGTTCACCAAAGGGAAGCGAAAGAATATTCTCAAGTATTAGCAGCTGAGTTTGTCAGATTCAACCACATCTGAAAGATTAGTGTCTGCAAGCAAAGTATCAGTAGCAAAGTAGTATGATAGCAACGGTGCCAGAAACAATCTGTTGATGGCAGACTATTCCTAACTGTTGTATCAATGGCGCCAGTAGGTTGCACGTGGGCGAGTAACTATTCTTCCCCGACAACAGTGTCGGAAAAGATCTTGCAACAAGTAACAGCGAAGTAGCAAGGAACAGCAGTAGCAGCAGCAGCAAAGTAACAGCAGTAGCAACAATAGCAGCAAAGTGGACCAATCCCTTTTGTAGCAAGGGACAAGCCTAGACAAAGTAACGTAGCGAGGACCAGTAGTAAAAGACTCGTAGGCAGTGGATCGGTGATGGATGAGTGTGACGGATGTGATTCATCACGTAGCAGCTATAACACGGAGAGATATGTAACTAGCTCCCGTTCGTCAATCTAATGTAGGCATGTATTCCGTATGTAGTCATACGTGCTTAGGGAAAAGAACTTGCATGACATCTATTGTCCATCCCTCCTGTGGCAGCGGGGTCCTAATGGAAACTACGGGATATTAAGGTTCTCCTTTCAATAAAGAACCGGACCAACGCATTAACACGCGGTGAATACATGAACTCCTCATACTATGGTCATCTCCGGGAGTGGTTCCGGCTATTGTCGCTCCGGGGTTGCCGGGTCATAACACATAGTAGGTGACTACAACTTGCAAGATAGGATCTAAAACACACATATATTGGCGACAACATAATAGGTTCAGATTTAAAATCATGGCACTCGGGCCCTAGTGACAAGCATTAAGCATAGCCAAGTAGTAGCAACATCAATCTAGAACATAGTGGATACTAGGGATCAATCCCAGTCAAAAACTAACTCGATTACATGATAGATCTCATCCAACTCATCACCGTCCAGCAAGCCTACGATGAGATTACTCATGAACAATGAAGAGCATCATGGAATTGACGATGGAGAAAGGTTGATGATGACGATGGCGACGATTTCCCCTCTCCGGAGCCCGAAACGGACTCCAGATCTGCCCTCCAGATGAAGAACAGGATGTGGCGGCGCCTCTGTATCGCAAAACGCGATGAAACGTTCTCAATGATTTTTTCCCATGCGAGACGGAAGATATAGAGCTGAGTTTGGGGGCGGTGGAGCGACGTGGGCCCCACAAGCCCTCACGTCGCGGCCAGGGGGGTGGCTGCGGCCTGTGGGCTTGTGGCCCACTAGTCCACCTCCTCTGGTGGATCTTTGCGCGGGTATTTTCTTTTATTCCAGAAAAAATATCTGTAAATTTTCAGGACATTCCGAGAACTTTTATTTCTACACAAAAACAACACCATTGCATTTCTGCTGAAAACAGCGTCAGTCTGGATTAGTTCCATTCAAATCATGCAAATTAGAGTCCAAAACAAGGGCAAAAGAGTTCGGAAAAGTAGATACGACGGAGACGTATCACATCTCCCTATCATCCTCAGTCCGGTGGTCAAGTAGAGCTAAGTAATAGATAGATTAAACTAATTCTGCAAAAGACTGTTAATAGGTCTAGAAAGAATTGGTCTAAGAAGCTTGATGATGCACTGTGGGCTTATAGAACAGCTTATAAGAATCCCATGGGCATGTCTCCGTACAAAATGGTTTACAGTAAAGCATGTCATTTACCTCTTGAGCTAGAGCATAAGGCTTATTGGGCAATCAAAGAGCTCAACTTTGATTTCAAACTTGCTGGTGAGAAGAGGTTATTTGATATTAGCTCACTTGATGAATGGAGAGCTGAGGCATATGAAAATGCCAACTTGTTCAAAGAAAAAGTTAAGAGGTGGCATGATAAAAGGATACAAAAACATGAGTTCAATATAGGTTATTATGTCTTGCTATACAATTCTCATTTAAGATTTTTTGCACGCAAGCTTCTCTCTAAATGGGAAGGTCCTTACATTGTTGAGGAAGTATATCGTTTCGGTGCCATTAAGATCAACAACACGGAAGGTAATTTTCCAAGAGTGGTAAATGGGAAAAAAGAATCAAGCATTATATCTCAGGTACTCCCATAAATGTTGAAAGCAATATTATTAATACCATAACTCCGGAGGAGTACATAAGGGATATTTATCAGCCTCTTTCAGACTCCAAAAATGAAGAGGTATGTGATTCGGTAAGTAAACCGACTCCAAAACTTTTCCAGTAGCAATTTATCTCCGTTTTGGAATTTTTAGAAAAATAGAAAAATTTAAAGTAGTCCGGAAAGCGCACGAGGAGGCGACAAGCCTGCCAGGCGCGGCCTACCCCCCTGGCCGCGCCTGGGTGGCTTGTGGGCACCTCGTGTGCCTCCCGGACTCCGTTCTCTTGCGGAGTACTCCTTTTGGTCGGGAAAAATTCATTATATATTCTCCCGAAATGTCTGACCCTCGTATCACGCAAATATCCTATGTTTTTGTTTCGAGCTACTGTGCAGATAGATCTAGATCGCTGTGGCGTCCCCAAAAGTTTCCAAGGACAAGTTCTTCGAGAAGGTCATCAATCCCTACCTCGCGGGAGTACTGCAACACCCTCAATCTATTGAGATGCATGAAGGGGTGTGATACGTCCATTTTGCATCATGCTTTCATGTTGATATTTATTGCTTTTTGGGCTGTTATATTACTTGTGGTACCATATTTATGCCTTTTCTGTCTTATTTTGCAAGGTTTGTTTGAAGAGGGAGAATTCAGGCAGCTGGAATTCTGGACTGGAAAAGGAGCAAGTCCTAGTCCACTATTCTCCATATCTCCAAATGCCCTGAAAAGTTACGTGGATTTTTCTGGATTATATAAAAAATACTGGGCGAAAGAACTACCGGAGGGGGGCCACCAGGGCTCCACAAGCCCTGCCACCGCCACCACCCCCCTGATGGCGCAGGGCAAGCTAGTGGGCTGCCTGACGGCCCACTAGCTCCCCCCTTTTGCTATATGAAGGGTTTTGGTCCAGAAAAAATCAATCGGGAGCTTTTTCGTGGTTTCACTGCCGCCACGAGGCGGAACTTGAGCAGATCCAGTCTAGAGCTCCGATAGGACGATCCTGCCGGGGAAACTTCCCTCCCGGAGGCGGAAATCGTCGCCATCGTCATCACCAACACTCCTCTCGTCGGAAGGGAGGCATCTTCATCAATATCTTCATCAGCACCATCTCCTCTCGAACACCTAGTTCATCCCTTGTAACCAATCTTCGTCTTGCGACTCCGATTGGTACTTGTAAGGTTGCTAGTAGTGTTGATTACTCTTTGTAGTTGATGCTAGTTGGATTACTTGGTGGAAGAGTTTATGTTCAGATCCTTGATGCTATTCATTACACCTCTGATCATGATTATGATTATGTTTTGTGAGTAGTTACTTTTGTTCCTGGGGGCATGGGATAAGTCATGTTAATAATAGTCATGTGAATTTGATATTCGTTCGGTATTTTGATATGTTGCATGTTGTCTTTTCCTCTAGTGGTGTTATGTGAACGTCAACTACATAACACTTCACCATATTTGGGCCTAGAGGAAGGCATTGGGAAGTAGTAAGTAGATGATGGATTGCTGGAGTGACAGAAGCTTAAACCCTAGTCTATGCGTTGCTTCGTGAGGGGCTGATTTGGATCCACTAGTTTAATGCTATGGTTAGACTTTGTCTTAATTCTTCTTTTGTAGTTGCGGATTCTTGCAAGAGAGGTTAATCATAAATGGTATGCTTGTCCAAGTAAGGGCAGTACCCAAGCGCCGGTCCACCCACATATCAAACTATCAAAGTAACGAATGCGAATCATACAAACATGATGAAACTAGCATGACAGAAATTCCCGTGTGTCCTCGGGAGCGTTTTTCCTCCTATAAGACTTTGTTCAGGCTTGTCCCTTGCTGCAAAAGGGATTGGGCCACTTGCTGCACCTTTGCTACTACTTGTTACTTGTTACTTTTTGCTTGCTACGTTTCACCTCGCTACACAATCACTTGTTACCGCTACTTTCAGTGCTTGCAGTTATTACCTTGCTGAAATCCGTTTATCAGAGCCTTCCGCTCCTCGTTGGGTTCGACACTTTTACTTATCGAAAGGACTACGATTGATCCCCTATACTTGTGGGTCATCAGGGTGCTGCACATCCATGATGTTGAGGGGCCCAAGAAGACCGGAAGCGTGGAGGCGAGGCTCGAAGCAATGGAGTAGCAAGTCTTCAAGTGCCAAGGGATGGTGGAACGCGGACTCAAGGCCAACCACATGATGATCACGGAGTTCACCAACAAGCACAAGATCGATGCGAATGACATCGGGAAGCACCTCTCGAGGCTCTATGACAGAATTGATCACCTCCAAGCCCAGATCTATGACCTGCAGAACCAAAACTATGAATTTGAGTATAGATTTAAATCAATACGGTTGGCTGCAGATTTGAGGATTCCGGAGACTCGGTCATCTTTCCATGATGGAGCACCTATGCCTTGGAAGTCGGAGGATCAAACCCTGGTTGCAACAACTCCACCACCATCACCTTCGAAGGAAGACAATTAAGCACGGGTATGGGCAATCCCCTTGGCTTGTGCCAAGCTTGGAGGAGTTGCCCTGGTATCGTATCACCATCACATCTTTTGCCTTTACCTTTTTCTTAGTTCGATTCATTTTTGGTTTTATCTTTTTCTAGTAGAATAAAGTTTTTAGTTTGTTGTAGGTTGGAGTTTTGCTTTGTGTCACCCCCAATGTATTCGAGTTCGTGAGCCATATAATAGAGAGTGTTTTAGTTAAGGGCCTTGCCTCATGCCATGATCTAAAGAAAAGAATGATAAGAGAACAAAAGCATGAAAGATCATATAATGATCTTATGGGAAGTGATGGCTTCACATATAAAAAGAATGATGATTGAAACTTGTTGTGGGTGAACACACGTAGACCTTGGTCATTGTTGCAATTAATAGGAAGTAATAAAGAAGGAGAGGTTCACATATAAATATACCATCTTTGACACCATCTATGATTGTGAACACTCATTAAACTATTACATGCTTAGAAGTAGATGTTGGACAAGGAAGATAACATAATGAATTATATTTGCTTGGTTCCGAACAATGTTATATGACTAGAGATCCCTTAGCATGTGACGCTTGCTTCCACCTCATATCAGCCAAAACTTCTGCACTAAGTAGAGATACTACTTGTGCATCCATAAACCCTTAACCCAGTTTTGCCATGAGAGTCCACCATACCGACCTATGGATTGAATAAGATCCCTCAAGTAAGTTGTCATCGGTGCAAGCAATAAAAATTGCTCCCTAAATATGTCTGATCTATTAGTGTGTGGAAAATAAGCTTTGTATGAACCTGTGATGAGGAAGACATAAAAGCGACAGACTACATAATAAAGTTCTTTATCACGGGAGGCAGTATAAAGTGACGTACCTCCACACTAAGAGGTGACACATCCAAACCTCAAAAGTGTATGACAACCTCTGCTTCCCTCTGTGAAGGGCCTATCTTGTACCTTTACTTTTTGTCCTTAAAAGAGTCATGGTGATCGACACCAATTCCTTATTTCGCCTTTATCTTGGCTAACGTCATATGCTAGGGAAAGATCCATATTCATATGTCAACTTGGAAGTAAGTATTCATGAATTATTATTGTTGACGTTACCCTTGAGGTAAGTAGTTGGGAGGCGAAACTATAAGCCCTATGTTTCTCTATGTCCAACTGAAACTTTGATCTCATGAGTACCATGTGAGTTTTAGCAATTGTAGAAGACGAAAGGATGATTGAGTATGTGGATTTGTGATACGTCTCCGTCATATCTACTTTTCCAAACTCTTTTGCCCTTGTTTTGGACTCTAATTTGCATGTGAATGGAACTAACCCGAACTAACGTTGTTTTCAACAGAATTGCCATGGTCTTGTTTTTGCGCAGAAATAAAAGTTCTCGGAATGACCTGGAAATTTACGAGGATTTTTTGTGGAATATATAAAAAATACTGGCACAAGAATCAACCGGAGGAGTGGAGCGTGGAGCCCACAAGCCCACCAGGCGCCCCCCCCCCTGGTCGCGCCTAGCAGGCTTGTGGGGCCCATGGAGCTCCACCACCTCCAACTCCAGCTCTATTTAGTCCCTTTCGTCCGGAAAAAAAATCAAGGAGAAAAGTTCATCGCGTTTTACGATACGGAGGCGCCTCCACCTCTTGTTCTTCCTGTGGAGGGCAGATCTGGAGTCCGTTCCGGGCTCCAGAGAGGGGAGATCGTCTCCATCGTCATCACCAACCTTCCTTCATCGCCAATTCCATCATGCTCTTCACCGTTCGTGAGTAATCTCATCGTAGGCTTGCTGGACGGTGATGGGTTGGATGAGATCTATCATGTAATCAAGTTAGTTTTGATGGGGATTGATCCCTAGTATCCACTATGTTCTGAGATTGATGTTGCTACTACTTTGCCATGCTTAATGCTTGTCACTAGGGCCCGAGTGCCATGATTTCAGATCTGAACCTATTATGTTTTCATCAATATATGTGTGTTCTTGATCCTATCTTGCAAGTTGTAGTCACCTACTATGTGTTATGACCCGACAACCCCGGAGTGACAATAGCCAGAACCACTCCCGGAGATGACCATAGTATGAGGAGTTCATGTATTCACTAAGTGCTAATGCTTTGTTTCGGTTCTCTATTAAAAGGAGAACCTTGATATCCTGTAGTTTCCATTAGGACCCTGCTGCCACGGGAGGGATGGACAATAGATGTCATGCAAGTTCTTTTCCCTAAGCACGTATGAGTACATACGGAATGCATGCCTACATTACATTGACGAACTGGAGCTAGTTACATATCTCTCTGTGTTATAACTGTTGCATGATGAATATCATCCGGCATAATTATCCATCACCGGTCCAATGCCTACGAGTTTTTCCTATTGTTCCTTGCTACTGTTACTTTGTCGCTATTGTTTTCGTTGTTGCTACTATTACTCTATCAATATTGTTGTCGCTGCTGCTACTGTTAGTGCTACTGGTTACCGTTGCTACTGTTGCTATCACACTACCTTGCTACTGATACTTTGCTGCAGATACTAAGTCTTTCAGGTTTGGTTGAATTGACAACTCAACTGCTAAGACTTGAGAATATTCTTTGGCTTCCCCTTGTGTCGAATCAACAAATTTGGGTTGAATACTCTACCCTCGAAAACTGTTGCCATCCCCTATACTTGTGGGTTATCAAGACTATTTTCTGGCGCCATTGTCGGGAAGGCATAGCTCTATTCTCTGAGTCACTTGGGATTTACGTGTGCTGATCTCTATGAGGAATCTAAGAGATCCAAAAACTAAAGTCTTGCCCTCAACTACGAGGAGAGGTAAGGAACTGCCATCTAGCTCTGCACTTGATTCACCTTCAGTTATGAGTAAGTTTGCGACACCACCTCGTGCTAGAAATTTTGATATGTCGCATGTGCTTAATGAGGCTACTTCTGCTGTCCATGATGCTTGTGATGATGCTTTGCTTGATACTGCTTTGCCACTAGGTGCATTCCTTGATGCACAAATTGCTAGAGTTGCTGCTAGATGTGATGATACTTCTGAAACTGCTGAGATTATTGAAGTAGAACCTGTTGTTTTACCTGTTAGAACTAGCTCTCCTAGATATGAATTGCCTGATATGCCTGAGGGTTATGTTATGGAGGGAGAGATAGTTGAGGACTTTCTTGCTTGTAAGGATAGCTATGATGTTGAGAAATTACTGTGCAAGTGGAAAGAAAAATCTCTGAACGCTAGGATGAAATACGACCCGAAGTTTGCTACTTCGCCTATCTTTGTGACCGATAAGGATTATGAATTCTCTGTCGACCCTGAGTTAATCACTCTGGTCGAATCTGATCCTTTTCACGGTTATGAGTCTGAAACGGTTGTAGCACATCTTACCAAACTGCACGATATAGCCACCCTATTCACGAGTGAGGAAAAGATTTGCCACTACTATATCCTTAAGTCGTTTCCTTTCTCGCTAAAGGATGATGCTAAGACTTGGTTCACTTCTCTTGCTCCTGGTTGTGTGCATAGCCCCTAGGATATGATCTACTACTTCTCTGAGAAATATTTTCCTGCCCATAAGAAGCAAGTTGCCTTCCAGGAAATATATAACTTTGCGCAAGTTGAAGAAGAGAGTCTCCCACAAGCTTGGGGGAGGCTTGTCCAGCTACTGAATGCTTTGCCCGATCACCCTCTTGAGAAGAATGAAATACTTGATATCTTCTATAATGGACTAACCGATGCTTCTAGAGACCACCTAGATAGTTGTGCTGGTTGTGTTTTTAGGGAACGAACTATAGAACAAGCTGAGATCCTATTGAATAACATCTTGTGCAATGAGAATGCTTGGACTATTCCCGAACCACCTACTAAGCCAACTCCTAAGAAAAGAGGTATTCTATTCCTCAGTCTTGAAGATATGCAAGAAGCTAAGAAGTCTATGAAAGAGAAAGGCATTAAATCTGAAGATGTCAAAAATCTACCACCTATCGAAGAGATCCATGGTCTTGATAACCCGATACAGGTAGTAGAGGTAAATTCTCTTCATAGATTCAATAAGAATTATATTCCTTTTGATAAACCTGCTAGCTTATGCCTGGATGAATTTGATAACTTTGTTGCCAAACAACAAAGTTTCAATGATTATGTTAGCATACAATTCGAACAGAATGCTCGTATGATTAGTCATTTAAGTGCTTGTGTGGACAGAAACGTCAATGCTCTTAAGCTCCTGAGTAAACATACCTCTATGGTTACTACTTAGGTAGAAGAAGTACCTAAGGCTCAGAATGACTTGCTCAATGAGTTGAATGACAGTTCTGTCAGAGTCGTCACTAGAGGTGGTAGAATGACCCAGGAAACTTTGTATCCTGAGGGTCATCCTAAGAGAATTGAACAAGATTCTCAAGGAGTTAGCACTGATGCACCTAGTCATCCTAGAAAGAAAAAGAAAGATGATAGGAACTTGCATGCTAGCAACCCTGATGTTGTTACACCCGAGAGTCCAAACGATGTCTTTGTTTCTGATGCTGAAACACAATCCGGTGATGAACATGAGCCTAATGATAATGTCGATAGTGATGCTCATGAAGATGCTCAACCTGGCAATGATAAGGATGTGGAGATTGAACCTGTTGATCTTGATAACCCACAGCCTAAGAATAAGAGATACGATAAGAACGATTTCATTGCTAGGAAGCATGGTAAAGAAAGGGAACCATGGGTTCAGAAACCCATGCCCTTTCCTCCCAAACTATCCAAGAAAAAGGATGATGAGGATTTTGAGCGATTCGTTGAAATGATTAGACCTGTCTTTCTGCAAATGCGTTTGACAGATATGCTCAAAATGTCTCCCTATGCCAACTACATGAAAGATATTGTGACTAATAAGAGGAGGATATCTGAGGTTGAGATTTCCACCATGCTCGCTAATTACACCTTCAAGGGTGGAACTCCTAAGAAACTAGGTGATCCCGGAGTGCCCACTATACCTTGCTCCATTAAAGGCAACTACATTAGAACTGCTTTATGCGACCTTGGAGCCGGTGTTAGTGTTATGCCTCTCTCTCTTTATCGTATGCTTGAACTGGATAAGTTGACACCCATTGAAATCTCTCTGCAAATGGCCGACAAATCAACTGCTTTCCCTATCGGCATTTGCAAGGATGTGCCATCTCTGGTTGCTAACGTTACTATCTTAACAGACTTTGTTATTCTGGATATTCCCGAGGATGATGCCATGGCGGTCATCCTTGGAAGACCCTTTTTAAACATTGCAGGGGCTGTTATAGATTGCAACAAAGGCAATGTCACTTTCCATGTCAATGGTAATGAGCATACGGTGCACTTTCCGAAGAAACAATATCGAGTACATTGCATCAATGCTATTGAAAAAACTTCATCGATTCTTATTGGGACCTTCGAATGCCCTATACCTACTGTCAAGATGAAGTATGATTTGATTGTTGGGGATATGGACATCCCCATTGAGGTAACCTAGTGACTATTCGAAAATTCTCCGTCTTTACGCGATTCAAAAAAGTTTGTCAAGAAGACTTGATCAACCTCATTGACAGATTTCTTTTGATGACCATGAGATGGATGAATCGAGGAGTCACAAACCTCTGTTCCAAACTTTTACTTTCTGTTGCTTAGAAGAAAAAATGATAGATTTAGCTTTAGTTTTCCCTGTTTTCTGCTTTTTGCGTCCCGTAGAAAAGTGTCCCGAAAATAAAAGTTCTCCGAATGTCCTGAAAATCAAGTATGATTTTTTCTGGAATTTTTGAAAAATTCTGAGACAGAGAGCTAGTCACGGGGATGCACCAGTGGGCCACAAGCCCTGGAGGCGCGGGCACCCCCCTGGCCGAGCCTACCAGGCTTATGGGGCCCACGTGTACACCCTCCACTTATTCTAGCTCCCATCTCCTTCTCCTACCTCTAGAAAAAATCGTTTCGCAGCTCAAACCCGTGTTCTTGCTCTTCTTGCTGCGATTTTCGATCTCCTTGTGCAAAGCCCCATTCACCGAACTGTTTTGGGGAAATTGCTCCTTGGCATGTGACTCCTCCATTGGTCCAATTAGTTTTTGCTCTAGTGCCTTATTCGTTGCGTATTTTTGCTGCCTTGGTGACCCTGTTCTTGAGCTTTGCATGCTAATTTTAGCTGGTCCCAAGTAGTTTTGATGCGTGATATGGCCTCTAGGCACTTGTTGGAGTAGTTGCTACGAGTTTCGTTGGGCCTTGTTCACTTTTCCTTAGAATCACTAAAAATTTCAGAAATTTTCAGAGAAAGAAAAGGAAAAGATGAGGAGGTTCTTAAGAGGCTCTTCAAGCCGTGACCCCAAGGATGATGAAAATGAGAAGAAGAAACCCAAGTATCCGGTCCCTCGAGTTGAAGAAGTTCGTGCGTGCGAGTGGCCAAGCGATGTGTTCTTACGCGCCGCCGGACTTTATGAGGACTTTTACTACTTGGTGGAGAACGCAGGCCTTACCGCCTTCGTTGAAGATAAGTGTCCACAATACCTCCTCCTCACTAATATTTTTGTGCAAAGCTTTAACTTCTATCCAAGGAAGAACCCTCCTATAGTTGAGTTCGAGTTATATGATATCCCCCAGCGCATGTCACTTCAGGATTTTTGCAATGTTTGCAAATTACCTTATGTTGGGGATATTCATGAACCTCATCCATGGGACTTGGAGGCTTTCATAGATACTATTGTTGTAGGAGAGGAGAGAGGAGTGTCTTGCGCTAGAGCTGCTAGCATACATTTTCACGTGCTTCGGTACTTCTCATTATTTGTGGCAAAATGTTTGATTGGCCATGGGAAAGTTGGGGCCTTAGCTCCCCAGATCTTGCGGTTTTGCGCGAAGCCCTTTGTAATGATAAAACTTATAGCTTGGGCGCTATAGTAGCTCAATGGTAGAACACGAACCGTTCTAAAGGCGTTGTTTATGGAGGTATCTATGCTACCCGTCTTGCTAGACATTTTGAGATACCTATTAGACTGCACGAGGAAGAAGAGATTCTTCTTCCTGAGAGATATCTAGATTATGATAGCATGGTTCGCCATGACTTTCTTGATAAAGATATAAATAAGAGGATGATTTATAACCTGGTATTTAGTTAGGGTACTCGTGAGACTATTACCTTGCCTGCTCCTTCTTTGTTCAATCTTCATCTAGGCAGGTACATTATTATGCCCTCGGACATCTACGCATATTGGGGCATAGCCCAACCACAGGTGCCCGTGCTTGAGCTACCAGTAGGAGTACCAGACGCCAGTTTATCAGTGGGAGCCAGAGGAGCTCACACAGCAGTGGCATCCTCAGTCCACTCCGGAGTACCCCGGAGATGGTTACTTCCCACCTTGGGAGTAGACCAACTTAGGCCAAAAGCCTAAGCCTGGGGGAGTACGTGTTTCTCACCGGCCTTATATTCATGCTTTCACTTTGTTAGTCGGTGTTCACACTTTGCCACTGTATCATCCATGCTAGTTTATTTCTTTTTCTCGCTTTCTTCTCGTGTGTTTGTCTAGTTTGAGAAAACCCAAAAAGATTTATCGTTCTTCTTTTGCTTGTTGGGAGCTTTCCCGTGTAAATAGTTTTCTTTTTCTTTGAGTCAAGGTAGAAGACCATGGTTACAATGTTTAGTGGCTCTCGCATGCATATCTGTTTATCTGTCAAAGAGCCATATTACTTTGTCTTCTCCTTTGTGTTTGCTTGCAGATTCCAGCTTAGTCCAATGCACGAGCACTCTTATTATTGTTCACATCATTCGGTCGTGCAAGTGAAAGGCAATAATGACGATATATGATGAAGTGACTGAGCTTGGAAAAGCTGGTATGAACTCGATCTATTTTGTTTTTGTAAATATGACTAGCTTATCGTTCCTGATTCAGCTTTGTTGTGAGAGAGACATGTTTTCAATGACAACTTGGAGATCATAGTTTCTGATGCCATGCTTATAATGTTTTGTCTTGGATGCCAACATGAATTTCATGATGATTATGATGTAGTATGGTAGGATGGTATCCTCTTTTGAATGATTCAAGTGGCTTGACTTGGCGCATGTTTACGCATGTAGTTGAAACAAAATCAACATAGACTCTATGATATTCATGTTTATGGTGATTTATTTCCTACTCATGCTTGCACTCAATGTTGGTTAATCTCAATGCATATTTATGACTGTTGTCGCTCTCTAGTTGGTCGCTTCCCAGTCTTTTGCTAGCCTTCACTTGTACTAAGCGGGAATACTGCTTGTGCATCCACTTCCATAAACCCAAAGTTGTTCCATATGAGTCCACCATACCTACCTATATGCGGTACCTACCTGCCGTTCCAAGTAAATTTGCAAGTGCCACTCTCTAAATCTTCAAGAAATAATCTGTTTTGCATGCCCGAACCGCTCATGTGGTGACAAGGGGCGATCGGTATCTTCCATGCTAGGCGTGTTATCCTCAATATGTGTTTATTCGCTATCATTCACGAGAAAGGGGCCAGTAATTGGAATGCCCAGTTCCATGCTCAAATCAATAAGATAATTGCAAACAAAACTCCCCTGGATTGATGTTGGTATGGACGGCACCTGAGTATTCGGCTAGTCGTGGAGTGTGATTGATCGGTGGGGGGGAGTCAAAACTTTACTTTTTTGTTTGGGAACCGCCTATAGTATGTGTAGCATGGAATATGGTGAAAACTCTTGGTCATTGCGTTGACAATAAAAGCATGCCACCCAAAATTATTTATCTCTGTCTTCAAAGCTTGAGCTCTGGCACCTCTGCAAATCAATGCTTCCCTCTGCGAAGGGCCTATCTATTTTTGTTTCTGTTAAGTCATCCTCTTCTTATAAAAGCACCAATTAGAGAGCACCTCTGTCATTTCTATGCTTTGCTTTTAATTGTTATTGAGTATGACTGTGTCTGGATCTTCTTTGCCATGAATTACAATGTTCAGTCAGCCCTTGGTCTTTGAAGGTGCTCTGCATTTATGTTTTGTGGTCTCAGAAAGAGCTAGCGAGATACCACCTGTTCATATTGCTTCATGATTGTTTTGATTGAAGTGTTGACATTTGAAACTCATTATTATTGCTCGCTAGTTGATTATTCCATTGATATGAGTTTGCCATGAGACCTAGATGTCATTGCTTATGTGGTTAGCTTGTGATCTTACTGAAAATCTGAATGTGAGTTAGACATAGTCGCAACAACAAGATCAAACAGAGTTCATAAAAGTTTTTCTTTTGTCTCTTTCAGTTTGTCAACTGAATTGCTTGAGGACAAGCAAGGCTATAAGCTTGGGGGAGTTGATACGTCTCCGTCGTATCTACTTTTCCAAACTCTTTTGCCCTTGTTTTGGACTCTAATTTGCATGATTTGAATGGAACTAACCCGGACTAATGTTGTTTTTAGCAGAATTGCCATGGTGTTGTTTTTGCGCAGACATAAAAGTTCTCGGAATGACCTGGAAATTTACGAGGATTTTTTGTGGAATATATAAAAAATACTGGCGCAAGAATCAACCGGAGGAGTAGAGCGTGGAGCCCAAGAGCCCACCACTCGCGGGCCCCCCTAGCCGCGCCTAGCAAGCTTGTGGGGCCCACGGAGCTCCATCGCCTGCAACTCCAGCTCTATTTAGTCCCTTTCGTCCGGAAAAAAAATCAAGGAGAAGAGTTCATCGCGTTTTACGATATGGAGGCGCCGCCACTCCTCTTCTTCCTGTGGAGGGCAGATCTAGAGTCCGTTCGGGCTCCGGAGAGGGGAGATAGTCGCCATCGTCATCACCAACCTTTCTTCATCGCCAATTCCAAGATGCTCTTCACCGTTCATGAGTAATCTCATCGTAAGCTTGTTGGACGGTGATGGGTTGGATGAGATCTATCATGTAATCGAGTTAGTTTTGATGGGGATTGATCCCTAGTATCCACTATGTTCTGAGATTGATGTTGCTACTACTTTGACATGCTTAATGCTTGTCACTAGGGCCCGAGTGCCATGATTTCAGATCTGAACCTATTATGTTGTCATCAATATATGTGTGTTCTTGATCCTATCTTGCAAGTTGTAGTCACCTACTATGTGTTATGACCCGGCAACCCCGGAGTGACAATAGCTGGAACCACTCCCGGAGATGACCATAGTATGAGGAGTTCATGTATTCACTAAGTGCTAATGATTTGTTCCAGTTCTCTATTAAAAGGAGAACCTTAATATCCCATAGTTTCCATTAGGACCCCGCTACCACGGGAGGGATGGACAATAGATGCCATGCAAGTTCTTTTCCCTAAGCACATATGACTACGTACGGAATGCATGCCTACATTACATTGACGAACTGGAGCTAGTTACATATCTCTCCGTGTTATTACTGTTGCATGATGAATATCATCCGGCATAATTATCCATCACCGATCCAATGCCTATGAGTTTTTCTACTAGTCCTTGCTACTGTTACTTTGCCGCTATTGTTGTCGCTGCTGCTACTGTTACTCTCTCACTATTGCTGTCGCTGCTGCTACTGTTACTGCTACTGCTGTCACTGCTGCTACTGGTTACCGTTGCTACTGTTTTTTTTTAAGGAAAATTGTAAGGGAAACCCCCCACAGTGAGTTTTTTTAAATAATAAGAACCCAAATTCGCGCCCGTGGGGACTTGAACCTGGGAGGCTGGGTTGTACATCCTTACCGTTACTACTGTTGCTATCACACTACCTTTCTACTGATACTTTGCCGCAGATACTAAGTCTTTCAGGTGTGGTTGAATTGACAACTCAACTGCTAATACTTGAGAATATTCTTTGGCTTCCCCTTGTGTCGAATCAACAAATTTGGGTTGAATACTCTACCCTTGAAAACTGTTGAGATCCCCTATACTTGTGGGTTATAAATTTGCTTTACAAGCTCTTATTTGACTCTTTCCGATGTTATGATAAATTGCAATTGATTCAATGACAAAAGGCTATTGGTTGTTAATTCTCAATAAGGTTCTTGATCCATACTTTACTTTGTGAAGGAATTGTCACTTTAGCATAAGAGTTTATATGACGATATTGTTGTTCTAATTATGATCATGATGCGTGCATGTCCGTATTTTTTTTAACGACACCTCTATCTCTAAACATGTGGGCATATTTATTGATCTCGTCTTTCGCTTGAGGACAAGCGAGGTCTAAGCTTGGGGGAGTTGATACGTCCATTTTGCATCATGCTTTTATGTTGATATTTATCGCTTTATAGGTTGTTATTACACTTCACGGTACAATATTTATGCCTTTTCTCTCTTATTTTATAAGGTTTACATGAAGAGGGAGAATGCCGGCAGCTGGAATTATGGTCTGAAAAAGGAGCAAGTTTGAGATACCTATTCTGCACAACTCCAAAAGCCATGAAAATAAACGAGGAATTATTTTGGAATTTATAAAAAATATTGGACGGAAGAAGTACCAGAGGGGAGCCACCAGGAGGCCACAAGCCTGCCAGGCGCGACCTACCCCCCTGGCCGCGCCTAGGTGGCTTGTGGGCCCCCTGTTGCCCCTATGGCTCCTATCTTTAGCTATGAGGAGGGTTTCGGTCCAGAAAAAATCAGGAGGAGGCTTTCGGGAGGAGTCGCCGCCGCCACGAGGCGGAACTTGAGCAGAACCAATCTAGAGCTCTCGCAGGGCCGTCCTGCCGGGGAAACTTCCCTCCCGGAGGGGGAAATCATCGCCATCGTCATCACCAACACTCCTCTCATCGGAGGGGACTCATCACCATCAACATCTTCATCAGCACCATCTCATCTCCAAACCCCAGTTCATCTCTTGTAACCAATCTCCGTCTCGCGACTCCGATTGGTACTTGTAAGGTTGCTAGTAGTGTTAATTACTCTTTGTAGTTGATGCTAGTTGGATTACTCGGTGGAAGATCATATGTTCAGATATCTAATGCTATTCAATACCTCTCAGGTCATGAACATAATTATGCTTTGTGAGTAGTCACTTTTGTTCCTGAGGACATGGGATAAGTCTTGCTATAAGTAGTCATGTGAATTTGGTATTCGTTCGATATTTTGATGCGTTGTATGTTGTCTTTCCTCTAGTGGTTTTTATGTGAATGTCGACTACATAATACTTCACCATTATTTGGGCCTAGTGGAAGGCATTGGGAATTAATAAGTAGATGATGGGTTGCTAGAGTGACAGAAGCTTAAACCCTAGTTTATGTGTTGCTTCGTAAGGGGATGATTTGGATCCACTAGTTTAATACTATGGTTAGACTTTGTCTTAATTCTTCTTTCATAGTTGCGGATGCTTGCGAGAGGGGTTAATCATAAGTGGGATGTTTGTCCAAGTAAGGGCAGCACCCAAGCACCGGTCCACCCACATATCAAACTATCAAAGTAGCGAACGCGAATCATATGAACATGATGAAAACTAGCTTGACAGAAATTACCATGTGTCCTCGAGGGCGTTTCTCCTCTTATAAGAGTTTGTCCAGGCTTGTCCCTTGCTACAAAAGGGATTGGGCCACTTTACTGCACCTTCGTTACTATTGTTACTTGCTACTTGCTACGAATCATCTTACCACACAACTATCTGTTACCGATAATTCTAGTGCTTGCGGAGAATAACTTGCTAAAAACCACTTGTCAGTGCTCCTCGTTGGGTTTGACACTCTTACTTATTGAAAGTACTACGATAGATCCCCTACACTTGTGGGTCATCAATGCCTCCTATGGTGGAAGTGTCGACCCATACTCCGGGACTAATGTCGGGCTAGGAGTTGATGGACCGGCATCGCTCTTCCTACCAGGGTTGTGTGCGACGTGAGGTGCGCAACCAACAATATCTCGTGACAGGGATGCCGCGGCGGCAGCCCCGGATGGCGGGTCGCATGCTCTCTCTCCGGCGGGAAGCATTGCGATGATGGTGTCTCCCTTCCTAGGTTGTGAGGGCAACGAGAGGTGGTGTAGCGGGTAGCTCGGACGTGCTTTCTCTCTCGGAGAGGTGGCGTCCAGATCAAAATTTGGTGATCTAGCATCGTCGTGCTCCACTTCACGGTCTCGTAGTGGCACGGGTAACTTTCCAAGCGAATGCTCCGTGCCTTGGCGCCAGCAACACCCGTGGGTGTCATGCTCTTCCTCAAGACGTCGTTGTCGTTCTTCTCCTCGTGTCAGGGCTCCAAGTGAAGACCTTTGTCCGGTGGAGTCGGCGGCAGCGACACTCTGCATCGTTTTCCCTCTTGAGGGTGTTGTCGTGGAGCCTCGGTTTTCTAGGTCGTAGCATAGGGTTGTTTAGCTCGCCCAGTGCGTGTTACCGGTAGCGTAGTCGAGTGCATTTTACGTGTGCTGGGTATCTCGGGATCGGCTTTGTAAGAGGGCCACCTCACCATTTTGTATCGTTCTGCCGTGTAATTATGTGGTTGTTGCTTTATATATAAAGCACTATGAAAGCCTGTTTCGAGGAGGGAGAAATAAATAGCGAGTACAATGTAGGTGCACATGTCATTGTCAGAAAATCTTACTCATCTTGACTATCATTGTGTTAGTAGTGTGGTTCTCACTTTGATTGTAATTTCTTGAAATATTGGAAAATTCTTTAATTTTGCTATATATTGAAATAGTTGCCTTTCGCTCAAAATATTTCAAAGATTTCATTCGTACACACAAATTCCAATAAAATTTATTTTATTTGTTTAAAAATCAAAATATATTGTTGATTCTTTATCGAATTCAATTTTTGCGGGGGTAAAGGGAGTTTTATTTCATTGTCATAGAGTTACAATCGAGAGGCCACAAGTCCTCAATACACGGTGAAATCGAGCCAAGCCACACAACGGTAGCTTGTTCGGAACGGCTATACTTAGCCAACCGACCGACAACTCTATTTTAACATCGGCTAATTTTCTTCGGAAAAAACTCCCTAGCACCTAGTAAAGCCTTAATCTCCAATACTAGATGACCATAGGCCGAGCGAAGTAGCGCGCCACTTGTAAGGCTGGAGAGAGCTGATAACCCACAAGTATAGGGGATCATTTGTAGCCTTCTTCGATAAATAAGAGTGTCGAACCCAACGAGGAGCTAAAGGCAGAACAAATATTCCCTCAAGTTCTATCGACCGCCGACACAACTCTACGCACGCTTGACGTTTGCTTCACCTAAAACAAGTATGAAACTATTTTGCAAGAATAAAACTACGAGTACTTTGCGAGAATAAAACTATGAATAAATTGCAAAATAATAAAAGTGGATAGCTTTTGTCAACAAGAAAGTCATTTGTCCCTAGGCAATCGATAACAAGTACCGGTAATCATTCTTGCAATTTTATACAATGGAGGGGAATGAGCTAACATACTTTCTCTGCTTGGATCATATGCATTTATGATTGGAACTCTAGCAAGCATCCACAACTACTAAAGATCATTAAGATCGTGAAACCCAACCATAGCATTAAGTATCAAGTCCTCTTTAGTCCCATACGCCATAACCCACTTATCCGCGTTTAGGCTGTTGTCACCCCCGCAACACCGACAATAAGCAAACCATGAACATATTGCAACACCCTACAGCGGGGGGCCCTCACATTTGCGCGACACAGAGGACACCGTAGGACAGAGCCATAAATAGAATATACAATCATACCAACCAAGATCACGATTAACCCATATGACAAAGCGAATCTACTCAAACATCATAGGATAGCCAAATATCATTGGGAAATAATATATGGAGTTGAGAACCATGTTTAAGTATAGATTACAGCAGGGAGAAGGGGTGTTACAACGCTGCATATAGGGGGAGAAAGTTGGTGTTGACGGTAGCAAGGTTGTTGATGTAGATCGCAGTCACGATCCTAGCCCCGGCAGCACTCCGGCGCCACCAGGAGAGAGGGGGAGAGAGCCCCATCCTTCTTCTCCTTCCTTGTCCTCCCCCTAGATGGGAGGAGAGTTCCCTCTCTGCTGCATGGCCTCCATGGCGGTGGAGGGGCGGGGGCCCTCCGAGATTGGATCTCCCTCTCTGTTCTCTTCTGTTTCGTGCTTCTTCTGCGTCCCAGATTCTGGCGTTTCACCGTTTCTTATATTCCCGGAGATCCGTAACTCTGATTGTGCTGAAATGTTTACACGATTTTTTCCCATAAATTATCTTTCTGGCGCCCGAAGAAGGGCTCCAACCGACCCTCCAGGATGACACAAGACACGAGGGCGCGCCTGGGGCCTATGGCGCGCCCTGGTGGGTTGTGGGCTCTGTGGGCCCCCGTTTGCATTGATTCCACCTTTCAAAAATCACATAAATTCCAAATTAATTCTCCGTAAATTTTTATCACGTTTGGACTTTGTTTGATATGGATTTTCTACGATACAAAAAACATGCAAAAAAACAGGAAGTGGCACTTGGCACTAGATCAATAGGTTAGTCGCATAAATCATATAAAAAGTTGCCAAAAGTATGTGAAAGTTGTATAATATTGGCATGAAACAATCAAAAATTATAGATACGACGGAGACGTATCAGCATCCCCAAGCTTAATTCCTGGTCATCCTCGAGTAGGTAAATGATAGAAAAAAATTGGTGTGGAATGCAATAGACTATAATTTGACATAAAGACATCAATACTCAGGCATCCCAGTAAACAATCATGTCTTTCAAAATATCAACGCTAAAGAAAGCTATCCCTACAAAGTCATATAATCTTGTCATGCTCTGTCTTCTTAACACAAAGTATAAATCATGTACCATCCCGGTGTCAGCCAAGCAATTGGTTTATACTTTTTAACGCGCTTCAGCTTTTTCAACCCTCATGCAATACATGAGCACAAGCCATGGATATAGAACTATGGGTAGAATAGAGTATGATGATAGGGGTAAATATAGAGAAGACAAAAAAGTAAGAAAGTCTCACATCGTGGTGGCTAACCAACAGGCTATGGAGATGTCCATCAATTGATATCAATGTGAGGAGTAAGGATTGCCATGCAACGAATGCACTAAGAGCTATAAGTGTATGAAAGCTCCATATGAAAACTAAGTGGGTGTGCATCTAATCCTATAATGAAAAATTCCCACCGGTATATGAAAGTGACAACATAGGAGACTCTCCATATGAAAAACATGGTGCTACTTTGAAGCACAAGTGTGGAACTAGCATGCCCCTTCTCTATTTTTCTTTTTTTCTTTCTTTCTTTTCTCTTTTTTCTCTTTTTTATATATATTTTTTCTCTTATTGTCCAAAGTCTCATCCCGACTTGTGGGGGAATCATAGTCTCCATCACCTTTCCTCACTGGGACATGCTCTAATAATGAATAATGATGATGATCACACTTCTATTTACTTATAACTCAAAAGAAATAAAAATTACAACTCGATACCTAGAACAAAATATGACTCTACATGAATGCCTCTGGCAGTAAACCAGGATGTGCAATGATCTAGCGTAACATGTATAAAAAATGATGCACGATGGCTGAGCCACAACTACTATGTCAGCTATATGATCATGCAAAGCAATACGACAATGAATGCTCAAGTCAAACGGAGGCGGTGGAAATTGGATGGCAATATATCTTGGAATGGCTATGGAAAGGCCATAATAGGTAGGCATGGTGGGTGTTTTTAGGAAGATATAATAAGGCTTATGTGTGATAGAGCGTATCATATCACGGGGTTTGGATGCGCCGGCGAGGTTTGCACCACGTCTCGAGGTGAGAAAGGGCAATGCATGGTACCGTAGAGGCTAGCAAATTGCGGAAAGGTAAGAGTGCGTACAATCCATGGACTCACATTAGTCATAAAGAACTCATATACTTATTGCAAAAGTTTATTAGCCTTCGAAGCAAAGTACTACTATGCATGCCCCTAGGGGGGAGGTTGGTAGGAGTTAACCATCGCGCGCCCCCGACCTTCACACAAAGATAGACAATCAAGGATAAATTGTGCTCCAACTTTCCGGCATAACAAGAGACTATACGTGCATGCTTAGGGAATCACAAACCTTAACACCAATATTCTTACTAACCACAATCGTTTACTAGTACCTCCCATATATTCCATCTCTATATCGCAAAACTATTGCAAGGAATCAAACATATCATATTCAATGATCCATAAGTTTTATGTAGGATTGTATGACTAACCATGCAAATGACCAATTCCTGTTGACTCTCTAAATAGATATAAGTCAAGCATGAGAGTTTAATTATTTCTACAAAATATCATGCTCTAATAAGTATAAGTGAAGCAATAGATCATTCTACAAACAACGGTTTTCTATGTGAAGAGAAACAGGCAATCCAAACTTCAAATGATATAAGTGAGGCACATGAAGCATTATATAAAGACATACTCAAAAGATATAAGTGAAGTGCAATGAGCATTCTATAAATCAACCATGGACTGTCTCATACCAGCATGGTGCATAAAATAAAAAATGAAAACTGAATGCAAAAGACGCTCCAAGATTTGCACATAACACATGAATGAAGCAAAGACGAAAACATATCGATACTTGTTAAAGAAAGATGGGATGCCTTACGGGGCATCCCCAAGATTAGATGCTTGACTATCCTTGAATATTTACTTGGGGTGCCTTGGGCATCCACAATATTGAGCTCTTGCCTCTCCTCCTTCTCCTCATACCGAGACTTCCTCGATCTTTGATCACTTCATCCACACAAAACTCAACAGAAAGCTCGGTAAGAGTATAATAAAGCAAATCACTACTCTAAGTACTGCTGAAAACCAATTCATATTTTGTTTTTGTATTGTAGCTACTGTAATATAACTTTTCCATGGCTCATACCACCGATAAAAATCGATAGTTTCATCAAAACAAGCAAAACAATGCATCAAAAAACAGAAATTGTCTTAAACGGGACAGTCTGTAGCAATCATTACATATACCATACTTCTGGTACTCCAAAAATTCTTAAATATTAGTATGAAATAAAAAAATTGTATATCAATACTGTGCAAAAAGTTTCACAACCCTTTTACGTTCCAGTAAAAAACGAAAATTCACGCGCTACAACCAAAGTTTATGTTTCTGCACCGCACATACCAACAAGCAATCTACCCATCCTAAAGGCAAATCTTGGCACATTATTTTGATAATACAATGGATATGTACAAGGGGATAATTATTTTTGTGAGAATCTTCATGAAAAATTCTACATTGTTTCCATGAGCATGAACACTGCTACCTCTTGAGCTTGCGTTGGTTTTTCCCTTGAAGAGGAAAGGGTGATGCAGCACAGTAGCAGTAAGTATTTCCCTCAGTTTGAGAACCAAGGTATCAATCCAGTAGGAGAATCAAGCCAAGTGTCCAAAGTACATGCGCAAACACAAACGAGCTTGCACCCAACGCTATAAAGGGGTTGTCAATCCCTTCAAGATTGATTGCAAAGTGAGATCTAAAGGCAGAAAGTGCAACAAAGTAAAAGTGTAAGGCTGAAAATATGATGTGAAGTAGACCCGGGGGCCATAGTGTTCACTAGAGGCTTCTCTCAATATAGCAAATATTACAGTGGATGAACGAATTACTGTCGAGCAATTGATAGAAACGTGCAAAGTCATGACGATATCTAAGGCAATGATCATACATATAGGCATCACATCCGAGACAAGTAGACCGATACTTTCTGCATCTACTACTATTACTCCACACATCGACCGCTATGTAGCATGCATCTAGTGTATTGAGTTCATGACGAACAGAGTAATGCCTTAAGCAAGATGACGTGATGTAGAGGGATAAATTCATGCAATAGATATAAACCCCATCTTTTTACCCTTGATGGAAACAACATGATGCGTGCCTTGCTACGCCTTTTGTCACTGGGTGAGGTCACCACACGGTATGAACCCAAAACCAAGCACTTCTCCCATTGCAAGAATCATAGATCAAGTTGGCCAAACAAAACCCACAACTCGAAGAGAATTACAAGGATATGAAATCATGCATATAAGAGATCAGAAGAAACTCAAATAAGATTCATAGATAATCTTATCATAAATCCACAATTCATCGGATCTCGACAAACACACCGTAAAAGAACATTACATCGGATAGATGTCCATGAAGATCATGGAGAACTTTGTATTGAAGATCCAAGAGAGAGAAGAAGCCATCTAGCTACTAGATATGGACCCGAAGGTCTATGGCGAACTACTCACGCATCATCGGAGAGGCAATGGTGTTGATGAAGAAGCCCTCCGTATCCGAATCCCCCCTTCGGCAGGGCACCAGAACGTGCCCCAGATGGGATCTTGCAGAGATAGAAACTTGTGGTGGCGGAAAAGTATTTTCGTGGATCTCTCTCGTGGTTTTGGATTTTTCGGGGATTTATAGGTGGAAGAAGTAGGGCGGACGAGCCACAGGGGGCCCACAAGCCTGCTAGGCCCGGGCCCCCTGGCCGCGCCTAGGGGGCTCGTGGCCTCCCCGGGTGGCCTCTGCCTTGGTTCTCACGCCCCCTACGTATCTTCTGTTCCAAAAAAATCTTTTCGGAAGTTTTATTCCGTTTGGACTCTGTTTAATATTCTCCTCTGAAAAGGGTCAAAAACACGGAAAAAACAGGAACTGGCACTTGGCAGTGAGTTAATAAGTTAGTCCCAATAAATATATAAAAGGCATACAAAACATCTAAAGTTTGACAAGATAATAGCATGGAACCATCAAAAATTATAGATTCGTTGGAGACGTATCAAGCATCCCCAAGCTTAACTCCCGCTCGTCCTCGAGTAGGGAAGTGATAAAGACTTAATTTTTTATGTGGAATGCTACCTAACATATTTGTCCTTTGTAACTTCTTTCATTTGACATGAATGTTCAGATCCATAAGATTCAAAACAATAGTTTGCTATTGACATGAAAACAATAATACTTCAAGCAAACTAGCAAGGTAATCATGAACTTTCGAAATAACAAGGCCAAAGAAAGTTATCCCTGCAAAATCATATCATCCCCACACAACTAATTTAAATCATGCACCACCCCGGTATTGGCCAAGTAATTGTTTTCGCACTCTTACTTTCTCAAACCTTTTTCAACTCTCACGCAATACATGAGCATGAGCCATGGATATAGCACTATAGGTGGGATAGAGTGTGGTGGAGGTTGTGAGACAAAAAGGAGGAGATGGTCACATCGACTTGGCATATCAAAGGGCTATGGAGATGCCCATCAATATATATCAATGTGAATGAGTAGGGATTGCCATACAACGGATGCACTAGAGCTATAAGTATGTGAAAGCTCAAAAGGAGAACTAGTGGGTGTGCATCCAACTTGCTTGCTCAAGAAGACCTAGGGAAATTTTGAGGAAGCCCATCATTGGAATATACAAGCCAAGTTATATAATGAAGATTCCCACTAGCATATGGTGGTGACGAAACAAGAGACTCTCAATCATGAAGAACATGGTGCTATTATGAAGCACAAGTGTGGAAAAGATAGTAGCATTGTCCCTTCTCTCTTTTTCTCTTTTTTTTTGTGTGGGCTCTTTGGCCTCTTTCCATTTTTTTTGTGGGCAACTTTGGCCTCTTTTTTTTATTTCCTCACGTGGGACAATGTTCTAATAATGATGATCATCACACTTTTATTTACTCACATCTCAAAGCTTAGATCGATGATGACTCTATAGGAAATGCCTCCGGCAGTGTACCGAGATGTGCAACGATCTAGCTTGGCGTATGACTCGCTAGCTATCTTACGATCATGCAATGGCAATATTAGAGTGACGGCACAAGTCATGAGATGGAACGGTGGGAGTTGCATGGCAATATATCTCGGGATGGCTATAAAAATGCCATAGTAGGTAGGTATGGTGGCTGTTTTGAGGAAGGCATATGGTGGGTTTGTGCACCGGCGGAAGTTGCACGGCACTAGAGAGGCTAGCAAAGGTCGAAGGTGGAAGTGCATCTATACCATGGACTCACATTAGTCATGAAGAACTCACATACTTATTGCGAAAGTTTTTATTAGTAATCGAAACAAAGTGCTAAATGCATACTCATAGGGGAAGGGTTGGTAGGTGTTAACCATCGCGCGATCCCGACCGCAACACAAAGGATGACAATCAATAGATCAATTATGCTCCGACTTCTTAACATAGCGTTTCACCATACATGCATGTTACGGGAATCACTAACTTCAACACAAGTATTTCTAGATTCACAACACCCTACTAACATAACTCTTAGTATTACCAAATCCACGTCTCAAAACTAATTGAGAGGAATCAAACTTCTCTTTCTAATCAATGCACATGAAGATGGAAGTTTTATTGTATCCTCTTTGGGTACCTATCACCTTTGGGACTACTTTCATAGCACAAGCCAACTACCAAGTTACTCCGAGAGATCACTCTCAAAAAGATATAAGTGAAGATCGAGAGTTCTTATTTCTCCAAAATATGACACCGACGTGCTCTAAAAGATCTACGTGAAGCACATATAGCAAAGTTGCCTAACTCAAAAGATATAAGCGAAGCTCAACGAGTATTCTAGCAAATTCACGATGAGTGCATGTCTCTCTCAAAAGGTGTGCAGCAAGGATGATTGTGAAACAACAAAAAGAAAATACTCCTACGATACAAGATGCTCCAAGCAAAACACATATCATGTGGTGAATAAAAATATAGCTCCAAGTAATGTTACCCATGGATTGAAGACGAAAGAGGGGATGCCTTCCCGGGGCATCTCCAAGCTTAGGCTCTTTGGTGTCCTTGAATTTGGCTTGGGATGCCTTGGTCATCCCCAAGCTTGATCTCTTTCCACTCTTTATCTCATCGTCCATGAGAACATCACCCAAAACTTGAAAACTTCACAACACAAAACTTAAACAGAAACTCGTGATATCATTAGCACAAGAAAACAAACTACCACCTCTTTAGGTACTTTAGCAAACTTGATTTCTATTTATATTGGTGTTAGATTACTGTATTCTCACTTTTCATGACTAATACCCCCGATACTATCCATAGTTTCATCAAAACAAGCAATCAACACAACAAAAACAGAATCTGTCAAAAATAGACCAGTCTATAGAAATCCGTATACTTCTGGTATCTCAAAAATTCTGAAAAATTATGACAGTTTGGGAAATTGGCATATCAACCAGCAGCAAAATGAATCAACTCAAAAGCTCTTTCTAGATAAAAATGAAAAATAATTTCGTGAGCGAAAAGTTTCTGTCTTTTTCCAGCAGGATCAAACAACCATCACCAAACTAGTCATAAAGGTTTTACTTGGCTCAAACACAAAAAGAAACACAAAAAAACACAATCATAACAGAATTATGATGGTATGGATGCAACAAAACAGAAAGCAAAAAGCAAAGATAAATTCATTGGGTTGCCTCCCAACAAGCGTTATTGTTTAACGCCCTTAGCTAGGCATAAGGTGATAGAATCATGTATCGTCGTCTTTGGTGCTCAAACCATAAGTATCCCTGATCATGGATTCATAAGGTAATCTTATTTTCTTTCTAGGAAAATGCTCCATGCCCTTCTTTAAAGGAAATTGAAATCTAATATTCCCTTCCTTCATATCGATGATAGCACCAATAGTCCTTAGGAAAGGTCTACCAAGAATGATAGGGCATGTAGGATTGCAATCAATATCAAGCACAATGAAATCCACGGGTACATAGTTCCTATTTTCAATAATAAGAACATCATTGATCCTTCCCATGGGTTTCTTGACAGTAGAATCCGCAAGATGCAAATTAAGAGAGCACTCCTCAATCTCATTAAAGCCTGGAACATCACATAAAGACTTTGGAATCGTGGAAACACTAGCACCCAAATCACACAAAGCATTGCATTCATAGTTTTTTATATTGATTTTGATAGTAGGTTCCCACTCATCATGAAGCTTTCTAGGAATAGAAACTTCCAATTCAAGTTTCTCTTCAAGAGTTTTCATCATAGCATCGATGATATGATCGGTAAAGGCCGTGTTTTGGCTATAAGCGTTTGGAGAGTTTAGAATGGATTTCATCAAGGAAATGCATTCAATCAAGGAGCAACTATCATAATTGAATTCCTTGAAATCCAAAGTAGTAGTTTCATTACTACTCAAAGTTTTGATATCCTCTACTCCACTTTCAATGCTTTTAGCATCAACATAGATAGACTCCGAATCATTGGGGGCGTTTTTCAACCAAGGTGGATGCATATCCAGCCCCATCATCATTAGGTTTGACACTAGAAAACAAGGATTCAATGCGAGTCACACCAAGCACTTTAAGATCTTCGTGATTCTCATCACGAGAACACGCCTTTTTAAGCCATTCATTTCTAGCACGAATTTGGGCGGTTCTTTCTTTACTCTCATTCATGGAAACACGCATAGCTTTCAAAGTTTCATCCATGTCGATTTTGGGAGGAGCACATCGAGCTTTTAAAGCATCAATATCAAGAGACATTCTATCAACGCTCCTAGCCAAATCGTCAATTTTGAGTAGTTTTTCCTCTATGGACGCATTGAAAATCTTTTGCGAGTTGATAAACTCTTTGATATCACTCTCTAGATCAGAGGGTAATTTATTGTAATTTCCATGAGCATTGTTGTAGGAGTTGCCAAAGTTATTAGAGGGATTACTAGGAAAAGGCCTAGGAATATAGTTTCCTCTAAAAGCATTGTTTTTGCCAAAATTCCTACCAATAAAATTAACGTCCAAGCTTTTGTTGCTACTCTGAATCAAGGAAGACAAGGGCATATCATTTGGATCTAAAGGAACACCTTTACTAGCAACCAATTTCATTAACTCATCCATCTTAGCACTCAACGAGTTAATTTCTTCTATAGCGTGTACCTTCTTACTAGTAGGTGACCTTTCAGTGTGCCACTGAGAATAGTTTGTCATGATATTGTCTAGGAGTTTTGTGGCTTCCTCTAACGTGATTTCCATGAATGTTCCACCGGAGGCAGAGTCCAAGCTAATTCTAGAAGCAAAATTCAAACCAGCGTAGAAGATTTGTATAATCATCCAAAGACTTAAGCCATGAGCGGGACAATTTCTAATCATCAATTTCATTCTCAACCAATATTGTGCAACATGTTCATGATCAAGTTGCTTAAAATTCATGATATCATTACGGAGAGAGATAATCTTAGCCGGCGGAAAATACTTGGATATATAAGCATCTGTGCACTTGTTCCAAGAATCAATACTATTTTTGGGTAAAGAAGAAAACCAAGTTTTTGCTCGATCTCGCAATGAGAACGGAAATAACTTCAATTTAATCACATCATTATCCACATCTTTCTTCTTTTGCATATCGCAAAGCTCAATGAAGGTATTAAGATGGGATGCGGCATCTTCACTAGGAAGGCCGGAGAATTGCTCTTTCATAACAAGATTCAGCAAAGCAGCATTGATTTCGTATGATTCCGCACTAGTGGCGGGAGCAATCGGAGTACTAATAAAATCATTATTATTAGTATTCGAGAAGTCACAAAGTTGGTGTTTTCAGTCATGGTGACTTCAGCAAGCAGACAAGCACACAAGCGAACAAAAAGCAAGCGAAAGAAAAGGGCAAACGAAAAAGGCAAATATTTTTGTAAATTTTTGTTTTTCAGAAGTGGGGGGGAGGAAAACGAGAGGCAAAAAAAGTAAATGCAAGAGATGAGTTTGCGACACTTACTTGGATAAGCTTCACTTAGAATAATCCCCGGTGCCAGAGATTGACACGTTGACGGGAGACTATTCTTGACTTGATCCTCCACGGCAACGGCGCCAGAAATTCTTCTTGCTACCTCTTGAGCTTGCGTTGGTTTTTCCCTTGAAGAGGAAAGGGTGATGCGGCACAGTAGCAATAAGTATTTCCCTCAGTTTGAGAACCAAAGTATCAATCCAGTAGGAGAATCAAGCCAAGTGTCCAAAGTACCTGCGCAAACACAAACGAGCTTGCACCCAACGCTATAAAGGGGTTGTCAATCCCTTCAAGATTGATTGCAAAGTGAGATCTGAAGGTGGAAAGTGCAACAAAGTAAAACTGTAAGACTGAAAATATGATATGAAGTAGACCCGGGGGCCATAGTGCCCCCTGCGTATCTTCTGTTCCGGAAAAAATCTTTTCGGAAGTTTTATTCCGTTTGGACTCCGTTTAATATTCTCCTCTGAAAACGGTCAAAAACACGAAAAAACAGGAACTAGCACTTGGCACTGAGTTAATAAGTTAGTCCCAAAAAGATATAAAAGGCATACAAAACATCCAAAGTTTGACAAGATAATAGCATGGAACCATAAAAAATTATAGATACGTTGGAGACGTATCAAACACAAGTGTTCAAGGTCAACCCTCACTTCACCAATGCATCACCTTTCAATCGCTTCTATTTTTGTGAAGTTTGAAGTTCCCCTCTATATTTTTTTAAACTTTATAAATGCAATCAACAGAATTAAATGACTCTCTAAAACTTCCGGGTTTTCTCCGTGGCAGCGCTTTCTTTAAAGCCATTAAGCTAGGCATAAAGCGCTCAAGTAATGGATCCACCCGGATCCCAAGGTATATCAAAGCCAATTTTAATTAGAAATGATTTGGCATTTAGTAGTGATCACAAAGCAACATATATCAAGCAATAACGAAGTCTAACTCTCTTCCTATGCATCGGCATGTCATACCAGAACAGTTCATGCACATCAAGTAAAGGCCAATACATAGCATAAGCAGTTTCTTGCAATTTTATCATGTTGGAAACATGGAGAGGCGGAGATGTAGTTCCTCTCTCATAATAATTGAAAGTAGGAGAAGCAAGCACATGCATATTATATTCATCAAAATCATCATGTGTAGTGGTAAAAGGCAACCCATCAATATAATTCTTAACAAGTGCAAACTTCTCCGATATAGTGTAGTTTGGAGAATTCAAAAAGATAATAGGACTATCATGTGTGGGTGCAATAGCAACAATTTCATTCTTAATATAAAGAACGATAGCAAGTTCATATCTAATAGCATAATTCATATTGGCATCTTGGCCACAAGCATAGCAAGCATCATCAAAAAGGGATATTTCAAACGAATCAACGGGATCATTGCAATTATCATAGCATTCATCCTTCGGTAAGAACGAAGGGACGTTAAACAATATATGAGTTGAAGAGTTACTCTCATTAGAAGGTGGGTGATCAATTTGTTATTCCTCCTTTTGTTATTCTCTCTCCTCGTCATCTTTTTCATCCAATGAGCTCACAGTTTCATCAATTCCTTCTTCCATAGACTCCTGCAAAATATTAGTCTCTTCTTGGACAAGGGAGACTTTCTCAATAAACGCATCAATATCGGAATTGTATTTATAATTATCATAGCAATATTTAAGGATAGCAAAATTTTCAGGTTTATAAACTGAATCGTCAAAATCTTCAAACTTTTCAAACAAAGATTCAATTTCATAAGCACCCTTAAAAGCAACAAATTCTTCTATTCGTTCCACATCATAGTAATCACATATACCATTATCAAAAGAAGCCAAGGTTTCATTATCATTAAATTTGCATGAAAAAGGAAGGTGTGGACATTCATCCTAGAGCAACAAGTAAAATCATATCTCTGGCATAAATTCCAAGCATACCAATGCAACATATCAATTTGATCCCATAATAGTTTCCCTTTTTGTGTCAAGTGGTAATCCCTAAAGTATTCACGTTAATTCAACGTGTCTCCCATTATCATGTTGAATGGGGTTTTCTCAGGATTACCAAAGTAGTGCATGATATTTTTCACATAACGAGCATCGAGGGTTTTAGGAGGTTCCCCATCTCCATGAGTAGCAAGTACCACTTTTTTTGGTGTTTCGTGTTCCATATCCATAACTAAATATAGAAGACAACTTAGAACGGGAAATAAAAACTACTTAGTGATAAAGCAAACAAGCACACACGAGAATATTCACCCCACGCTATTGCTCCCCGACAACGGTGCTAGAAAAAGGTCTTGATAACCCACAAGTACTGGGGATCGTTTGTAGCCTTCTTCGATAAATAAGAGTGTTGAACCCAACGAGGAGCTAAAGGCAGAACAAATATTCCCTCAAGTTCTATCGACCGCCGATAAAACTCTACGCACGCTTGACGTTTGCTCTACCTAAAACAAGTATGAAACTATTTTGCAAGAATAAAACTACGAGTACTTTGCGATAATAAAACTACAAATAAATTGCAAGGTAATAAAAGTGGATAGCTTTTGTCAATAAGAAAGTCATTTGTCCCTAGGCAATCGATAACAAGTACCGGTAAACATTCTTGCAATTTTATATGAGGGAGGGGCATGAGCTAACATACTTTATCTACTTGGATCATATGCACTTATGATTGGAACTCTAGCAAGCATCCGCAACTACTAAAGATCATTAAGGTCGTGAAACTCGACCATGGCATTAAGTATCAAGTCCTCTTTAGTCCCATATGCCATAACCGACTTATCCGCGTTTAGGCTGTTGTCACCCCCTCAACACCAACAATAAGCAAACCATGAACATATTGCAACACCCTACAACGGGGGCCCCTCACGTTTGCGTGACATGGAGGGCACCGTAGGACAACACCATAAATAAAATATACAATCATACCAACCAAGATCACGATTAACCCATAGGACAAAACGGATCTACTCAAACATCATAGGATAGCCAAATATCATTGGGAAATAATATTCCAAGTTGATAACCGTGTGTAAGTAGATATTACAGCGGGGAAAAGGGGAGTTACACCGCTGCATAGAGGGGGAGAAAATTGGTGTTGACGGTAGTAAGGTTGTTGATGTAGATCGCCGTCACGATCCTCGCCCCGGCGGCAGTATGACGCCACCGAGAGAGAGGGGGAGAGAGCCCCCCTCCTTCTTCTCCTTCCTTGGCCTCCCCCTAGATGGGAGGAGACTTCCCCCTCTGGTCCATGGCCTCCATGACAGCGGAGGGGCGGGAGCCCCTCCGAGATTGGATCTCTGATACGTCTCCAACGTATCTATATTTTTTGATGGTTTCATGCTATTATCTTGTCAAACTTTGGATGTTTTGCATGCCTTTTATTTATTTTTGGGACTAACTTATTAACTCAGTGCCAAGTGCCAGTTCCTGTTTTTCCATGTTTTTGACCCCTTTCAGAGGAGATTTTGAAACGGAGTCCAAATGGAAGAAAATCCCCGAAAAGTTTTTTTTCTGGAACGGAAGAAGATCGGGGGAGCTTGGGAGCCAAGGCAGCGGAGCCCCAGGGGCCCCACAAGCCCCCACCCCGCGGCCATGGGGGAGGCCGCGCCATCCAGACTTGTGGGCCCCCTGAGCGTCCCCTGACCTACGGGTTGCACCTCTATATTCCCAAAAATTCCCAAAAAAATTAGGAGATCATCGAAAGTACTTTTCCGCCGCCGCAAGCTTCTATCTCCGCAAGATCCCATCTGGGGCATGTTCTGGTGCCCTGTCGGAGGGGGATTCGGACACGGAGGGCTTCTTCATCAATACCATGACCTCTCCGATGATGCGTGAGTAGTTCACCATAGACCTACGGGTCCATAGCTAGTAACTAGATGGCTTCTTCTCTCTCTTGGATCTTCAATACAATGTTCTCCATGATCTTCATGGAGACCTATCCGATGTAATCTTATTTTGTGGTGTGTTTGTCGAGATCCGATGAATTGTGGATTTATGATCAGATTATCTATGAATCTTATTTGAGTTTCTTCACATCTCTCTTATGCATGATTTCATATCCATGTAATTCTCTTCGAGTTGTGGGTTTTGTCTGGCCAACTAGATCTATGATTTTTGCAATGGAAGAAGTGCTTGGTTTTGGGTTCATATCGTGTGGTGACCTCACCCAGTGACAGAAGGGGTAGTGAGGCACGCATCGTGTTGTTGCCATCAAGGGTAAAAACAGGGGGTTTTCATCATTGGTTTGACATTATCCCTCTACATCATGTCATCTTGCTTAAAGCATTAGTCTGTTCGTCATGAACTCAATACACTAGATGCATGCTGGATAGCGGTCGATGTGTGGAGTAATAGTAGTAGATGCAGAAAGTATCGGTCTACTTGTCTCGGACGTGATGCCTATATGTATGATCATTGCCTTAAATATTGTCATGACTTTGCGCGGTTCTATCAATTGCTCGACAGTAATTTGTTCACCCACCGTAATACTTGCTATTTTGAGAGAAGCCTCTAGTGAACACTATGGCCCCCAGGGTCTACGCCACACCATATTTTCAGCCTTACACTTTTTATTTCGTTGCTCTTTCCGCCTTCAGATCTCACTTTGCAAACAATCTTGAAGGGATTGACAACCCCTTTGATGCGTTGGGTGCAAGCTTGTTTGTGTTTGCGCAGGTACTTTGGACTTGACGAGGCCCTCCTTCTGGATACATACCTTGGTTCTCAAACTGAGGGAAATACTTACTGCTCATGTGCTGCATCACCCTTTCCTCCTCAAGGGAAAAACCGACGCAAACCAGAGAAGTAACAAGAAGAATTCCTAAGCGCTAGGGAAGGACTTTTGTTGCCGCAGCAGAAGAATTTCTGGCGCCGTTGCCGGGGAGGAAGATCAAGTCAAGAACTCATCCAAGTAGGTGTCACAAACTCATCTCTTGCATTTACTTTGTTTGTCAGCTGCCTCTCGTTTTCCTCTCCCCCACTTCACCAATTTGCCTTTTTTGTTTGCCTTTTTCGTTTGCCCTTTCTTTTTCTTGCCTTTTCTTTGCTTGTGTGCTATGTGCCTTCAATATGCTTGCATCTTCGCTTGCTGAAAATCTAGTGATATGGATCCTCACCCACTTGCTAATCTCTTTAAGAGATCCAATTATGTTGATTCAATTGCTAGTGAGTTGAGTGACTTGACTTTCTTTATGGAGTTTTGCTTGAGATGCGTGAATCTGAAAATTGCGAGGAAGAAATTTATGAAGTGATTCACGAGGGCTCCTTGGATGAAAAGCATGATTACAATTGTTTCACTATAAATTCTATTAGTGACAATCATGCCAAAAATATGCAAAACCCTAAGCTTGGGGATGCTAGTTTTGCTATCTCCACTACTGGTTGCAATGATCATGATTGGGGTAATGATTTTTCTTATGATCTTGAAAATTTGTTTAAGCCTCATGATGAATATGATGTTTGCTATATTATTGAAAGTGGGTTTGGAGACGTCATGACTTTAGTTGATGATAATCCCACTATTTTTGAAGAGCATCAACTTTGCATGCATGTGGATCATGAAAAGAATACCCTTTGTGATAGCTTTATTGTTGAATTTGATTATGATCCCACATGTAATTGCTATGAGAGAGGAAAATATTGTGGTAGAAACTTTCATGTTACCAAATTACCTCTCGTTATGTTGAGATTGCTATTGTCTCTTTCTTCTTCCTTGCATTTGGTGACTATTGGTTGTCTTGCCAATTTGTTTTCCGATAAAATTCCTATGCATAGGAAGTATGTTAGACTTAGATGTGATTTTCACATGCTTTATGTGTTGGAAATATGCCCTAGAGGCAATAATAAAATGGTTATTATCATATTTCCTTGTTCATGATAATCGTCTATTGTTCATGCTATAATTGTATTAACAGGAAACAGTAATACATGTGTGAATAAATAGATCACAATGTGTACCTAGCATGCCTCTAGTTGGCTAGCTCGTTAGTCAATAGATGATCATGGTTTCCTGATCATGGGCATTAGATGTCATTGATAACGGGATCACATCATTGGGAGAATGATGTGATGGACAAGACCCAATCCTAAGCCTAGCACTAGATCGTATTGTTCGTATGCTAATGCTTTTCTAATGTCAAGTATCTTTTCCTTCGACCGTGAGATTGTGCAACTCCCGGATACCGTAGGAGTGCTTTGGGTGTATCAAACGTAACAACGTAACTGGGTGACTATAAAGGTGCACTACGGGTACCTCCGAAAGTGTCTGTTGGGTTGGTACGAATCGAGATCGGGATTTGTCACTCCGTGTGACGGAGAGGTATATCTGGCCCCACTCGGTAGAACATCATCATGAGCTCAAGGTGACTAAGGAGTTAGTCACACGATGACGTGCTACGGAACGAGTAAAGAGACTTACCGGTAACGAGATTGAACAAGGTATAGGTATACCGACGATCGAATCTCGGGCAAGTTCTATACCGACAGACAAAGGGAATCGTGTACGGGATTGATTGAATCCTTGACATCGTGGTTCATCTGATGAGATCATTGTGGAGCAAGTGGGAGCCACCATGGGTATCCAGATCCCGCTGATGGTTATTGGCAAAAGAGGTGTCTCGGTCATGTCTGCCTGTCTCCCGAACCCGTAGGGTCTACACACTTAAGGTTCGATGACGCTAGGGTTATAGGGAATTGTTATACGAGGTTACCGAAAGTTGTTCGGAGTCCCGGATGAGATCCCGGATGTCACGAGGAGCTCCGGAATGGTCGGGAGGTAAATATTGATATATAGGACGGATGGTTTCGGATACCAGAAGTGTTTCGGGCATCACCGGTAACGTACCGGGACCACCGGGACCACCGGAGGTGGCCCCGGGGGACCACCGAAGGGGGGCAACGACCCCGAGAGATAAGGTGGGCCAAGTGGGGGTGGGAACCAGCCCCTAGGTGGGCTGGTGTGCCTCCCCACTCAGCCCATGGCGCAAGGGAGAGAAAAGAGGGGGCAAACCCTAGGCCAGGTGGGCCTAAGGCCCACCAGATGGTGCGCCACCCCCTCCTCCCCCTTCTGGCCGCCACACCTCCCATCTGGGGGGATGCCGCACCCCCTAGGGTGGGAACCCTAGGGGTGGCACCTCCTCTCCCCTCCCCCTATATATATCGGGCACTTTTGGCCATTGAGACGCACGGTTTTTCCCTCTCTCTCGGCGCAGCCCTGCTCTTCTTCCTCCTCCTCTCTGCCGGTGCTTGGCGAAGCCCTGCCGGGAGACCTCGTCTCTCCATCGACACCATGCCGTCGTGTTGCTGGAGTTCTTCCCCAACCTCTACCTCCTCCTTGTTGGATCAAGGTGCGGGAGACGTCACCGGGCTGCACGTGTGTTGAACGCGGAGGTGTCGTTGTTCACCACTAGATCGGAATCGCTGCGAGTAGGACACCATCAACCGCGTTCTAGCAACGCTTCCGCTTAGCGATCTTCAAAGGTATGAAGATGCTCTTACCCCTCTCTCGTTGCTGGTCTCTCCATAGGAAGATCTGAACATGCGTAAGAAAATTTTGAATTTATGCTACGTTACCCAACAGTGGCATCCGAGCCAGGTTTTCTATGCGTAGATTCTATGCACGAGTAGAACACAAAAGTTGTGGGCGATGATTTGTCAATTTGCTTGCCGCTACTAATCTTATTCTTTTCCGGCGGTATTGTGGGATGAAGCGGCCCGGACCGACTTTACACGTACACTTACGTGAGACTGGTTCCACCGACAGACATGCACATCGTGCATAAAGATGGCTAGCGGGTGTCTGTCTCTCCTACTCTAGTCGGATTGGATTTGATGAAAAGGGTCCTTATTAAGGGTAAATAGCTTTGGCATATCATCGTTGTGGCTGTCACGTAGGTAAGAAAGCGTTCTTGCTAGATACCAAAATCAGCCATGTAAAACTTGCAACAACAATTAGAGGACGTCTAACTTGTTTTTGCAGGGTTTGACATGTGATGTGATATGGCCAAAGTTGTGATGTTGCATGTATGATGTATGAGATGATCATGTTATTGTAATAGGTTTCACGACTTGCATGTCGATGAGTATGACAACCGGCAGGAGCCATAGGAGTTGTCTTAATTTATTGTATGAGATGCAACGCCATGTGCTTACTACTTTTACTTCATTGCTAACGGTTAGCTATAGTAGTAGTGATAGTAGTAGTTGGCGTGACGACTTCACGGAGACACGGTGATGGAGATCATGATGATGGAGATCATGGTGTCACGCCGGTGACGATGATGATCATGCGATGCCTGAAGATGGAGATCGAAAGAGCAAAGATGATAATGGCCATATCATGTCACTATATGATTGTATTGTGATGTTTATCATGTTTTACATCTTATTGCTTAAAACGACGGTAGCATAATAAGATGATCCCTCTTAAAATTTCAAGAACGTATTCCCCTAAGTGTGCACCGTTGTGAAGGTTCGTTGTCTCGAAGCACCACGTGATGATCGGGTGTGATAGATTCTAACGTTCGCATACAACGGGTGTAAGCCAGATTTACACACGCGAAACACCTAGGTTGACTCGACGAGCTTAGCATGTACAGACATGACCTCGAATACAAGAGACCGAAAGGTCGAACATGAGTCGTATGGTTGAATACGATCAGCATGAAGTTGCTCACCATGGTGACTAGTCCGTCTCACGTGATGATCGGACACGGGTTAGTCAACATGGATCATGTATCACTTAGATGACTAGAGGGATGTCGATTTAAGTGGGAGTTCATACTTAATTTGCTTAAATGAACTTAATTGTCATGAACTTAGTCTAAAAGTTGTCTTTATAAATATTGTAGATGTCCAACGTCAACCTCAACTTCAACGCATTCCTAGAGAAAAACAAGCTGAAAGATGATGGTAGCAACTATGCGGACTGGGTTCGCAACTTGAAGCTCATCCTTGAAGCAGCTAAAAAGGCTTATGTCCTTAATGCGCTGCTAGGTGACCCTCCCGCTCCCGCAGCAGCCCAGGACATTCTGAACGTCTGGCAAACGCGGAGTGATGACTACTCTTTGGTCAGGTGTGGCATGTTATACAGTTTAGAAACGGGGCTCCAAAGTCGT
The DNA here is from genome assembly GCF_904849725.1 of Hordeum vulgare subsp. vulgare. Classification (NCBI taxonomy): domain Eukaryota; kingdom Viridiplantae; phylum Streptophyta; class Magnoliopsida; order Poales; family Poaceae; genus Hordeum; species Hordeum vulgare. The sequence goes on along the minus strand of NC_058524.1, from coordinate 579,039,954 downwards.
TTTGAGCAACACGGGGCATATGAGATGTTCCAGGAGTTGAAGCTAGTTTTTCAAGCTCATGCCCGTGTCGAGAGATATGAAGTCTCCGACAAGTTCTTTAGCTGTAAGATGGAGGAGAACAGTTCTGTCAGTGAGCACATACTCAAAATGTCTGGGTTACACGATCGTCTGACTTCACTTGGAGTCGAACTTCCGGATGATGCTATCATTGACAGAATCCTCCAGTCTCTCCCACCAAGCTACAAAGGCTTTGTGCTTAACTACAACATGCAAGGGATGGAAAAGACCATTCCCGAGTTGTACTCGATGCTCAAGTCTGCAGAAGTAGAAATCAAGAAAGAGCATCAAGTGTTGATGGTCAACAAGAACACTAGTTTCAAGAAAGGCAAGGGTAAGAAGAACTTCAAGAAAGACGGCAAAGCTGTTGCCGCACCCGATAAGCCAGATACCGGGAAGAAGAAAAAGAACGGACCCAAGCCTGAGACTGAGTGCTTCTATTGCAAGGGAAAGGGTCACTGGAAGCGGAACTGCCCCAAATACTTAGCGGACAAGAAGGTCGGCAATGTTAAAGGTATATGTGATATACATGTTATTGATGTGTACCTTACCAGCACTCGTAGTAGCTCCTGGGTATTTGATACCGGTGTTGTTGCTCACATTTGCAACTCAAAGCAGGAACTGCGGAATAAGCGGAGACTGGCCAAGGACGAGGTGACGATGCGCGTCGGGAATGGTTCAAAGGTCGATGTGATCGCCGTCGGCACGCTACCTCTACATCTACCGTCGGGATTAGTTTTAAATCTTAATAATTGTTATTTAGTAGCAGCTTTAAGCATGAACATTGTATCAGGGTCTTGCTTAATGCGAGACGGCTACTCATTTAAGTCAGAGAATAATGGTTGTTCTATTTATATGAGTGATATGTTTTATGGTCATGCTCCGCTGGTGAATGGTTTATTCTTGATGAATCTCGATCGTGATGTTACACATATTCATAGTGTGAGTACCAAAAGATGCAAAGTTGATAATGATAGTCCCACATACTTGTGGCACTGCCGCCTTGGTCATATCGGCGTTAAGCGCATGAAGAAGCTCCATACTGATGGACTATTAGAGTCTCTTGACTTTGAATCATTTGACACATGCGAACCGTGCCTCATGGGCAAGATGACTAAGACTCCATTCTAAGGACTAATGGAGAGAGCAACCGACTTATTGGAAATAATACATACTGATGTGTGTGGTCCAATGAACGTTGAAGCTCGCGGTGGTTATCGTTATGTTCTCACTCTCACCGATGATTTGAGTAGGTATGGGTATATCTACTTGATGGAGCACAAATCTGAGACGTTTGAAAAGTTCAAAGAATTTCAGAGTGAGGTTGAGAATCAACGTGACAGAAAAATTAAATGTCTACGATCTGATCGTGGAGGAGAATATTTGAGTCACGAGTTTGGCACACACCTAAGGAAGTGTGGAATCGTTTCACAACTGACGCCGCCTGGCACACCGCAGCGCAACGGAGTGTCTGAACGTCGTAATCGCACTTTATTAGATATGGTACGATCTATGATGTCTCTCACCAACTTACCGCTATCATTTTGGGGATACGCATTAGAAACTGCAGCATTCACTTTAAATAGGGCACCGTCTAAATCCGTTGAGACGACACCGTATGAACTATGGTTTGGCAAGAAACCTAAGTTGTCGTTTCTTAAAGTTTGGGGCTGCGATGCTTATGTGAAGAAACTTCAACCAGAAAAGCTCGAACCCAAAGCGGAGAAATGCGTATTCATAGGATACCCTAAGGAAACTATTGGGTATACCTTCTATCTTAGATCCGAAGGTACAACCTTTGTTGCCAAGAACGGATCATTTCTAGAGAAAGAGTTTCTCTCGAAAGAAGTAAGTGGGAGGAAGGTAGAACTTGATGAGGTAATTGCACCCCCTCTCGAACAGGATAGTAGCGCAGCGCGGGAAGTTGTTCTTGTGGCGCCTACACCGACCGAAGAGGAAGTTAATGATGATGATCATGAAGCTTTGGATCAAGTTACTACTGAACCGCGAAGGTCCACAAGGGCACGCTCTGCACTAGAGTGGTACGGCAACCCTGTGATGGAAATCATGTTGTTAGACAACGGTGAACCTTCGAACTATGAAGAAGCGATGACGGGCCCGGATTCCAACAAATGGCTTGAGGCCATGAAATCCGAGATAGGATCCATGTATGAGAACAAAGTATGGACTTTGGTGGACTTGCCCGATGACCGGCGAGCCATAGAAAATAAATGGATCTTCAAGAAGAAGACTGATGCAAACGGTAATGTAACCGTTTACAAAGCTCGACTTGTCGCAAAGGGTTTTCGACAAATTCAAGGAGTTGACTACGAAGAGACTTTCTCTCCCGTAGCGAAGCTGAAATCAGTCCGAATCATGTTAGCAATTGCCGCCTTTTATGATTATGAAATTTGGCAAATGGACGTCAAAACAGCGTTCCTTAACGGGAACCTTAAGGAAGAGTTGTATATGATGCAACCAGAAGGTTTTGTCGACCCTAAGGGTGCTAACAAAGTGTGCAAGCTCCAGCGCTCCATCTATGGGCTGGTGCAAGCATCTCGGAGTTGGAACATTCACTTTAATGAGGTGATTAAAGCGTTTGGGTTCATACAGGTTTACGGAGAAGCCTGTCTGTACAAGAAAGTGAGTGGGAGCTCTGTAGCTTTCCTCATACTGTATGTGGATGACATATTATTGATGGGGAATAATATAGAGATGTTGGAGAGCATAAAGGCCTATTTGAACAAGAGTTTTTCAATGAAGGACCTTGGAGAAGCTGCATACATATTAGGCATCAAGATCTATAGAGATAGATCGAGACGCCTCATAGGTCTTTCGCAAAGTACATACCTTGACAAGATATTGAAGAAGTTCAATATGGAAAACTCAAAGAAAGGGTTCTTGCCAGTTTTGTAAGGTATGATATTGAGTAATACTCAGTCGCCGACCACGGCAACAGATAGAGAGAAGATGAGTTATGTCCCCTACGCTTCAGCCGTGGGCTCTCTAATGTATGCCATGCTGTGTACCAGACCTGATATAAACCTTGCCCTAAGTTTGGTAGGGAGGTACCAAAGTGATCCCGGTATGGAACACTGGACAGCGGTCAAGAATATCCTTAAGTACCTGAAAAGGACTAAGGAAATGTTTCTCGTTTATGGAGGTGACGAAGAGCTCGTCGTAAAGGGTTACGTCGATGCTAGCTTCGACACAGATCCGGATGACTCTAAGTCACAGACCGGATACGTATATGTGTTGAATGGTGGGGCAGTGAGCTGGTGCGGCAGCAAGCAAGAAGTCGTGGCAGCATCTACATGTGAAGCGGAGTACATAGCTGCTTCAGAAGCGGCTCATGAAGGAATTTGGATGAAGGAGCTCATCACCGACCTTGGAGTGGTTCCAAGCGTGTCGGGTCCTATGACACTCTTCTGTGATAACACTGGAGCCATTGCCATAGCCAAGGAGCCCAGGTTTCACCGGAAGACGAAGCACATCAAGCGCCGCTACAACTCCATCCAGGACCATGTCCAGAGTGGAGTGATAGATATTTGTAAAGTACACACGGATCTGAATATTGCAGACCCGTTGACTAAACCTCTTCCACGAGCAAAACATGATCAACACCATAATGCTATGGGTGTTCGATACATCACAATGTAACTAGATTATTGACTCTAGTGCAAGTGGGAGACTGTTGGAAATATGCCCTAGAGGCAATAATAAAATGGTTATTATCATATTTCCTTGTTCATGATAATCGTCTATTGTTCATGCTATAATTGTATTAATAGGAAACAGTAATACATGTGTGAATAAATAGATCACAATGTGTCCCTAGCATGCCTCTAGTTGGCTAGCTCGTTAGTCAATAGATGATCATGGGCATTAGATGTGATTGATAACGGGATCACATCATTGGGAGAATGATGTGATGGACAAGACCCAATCCTAAGCCTAGCACTAGATCGTATTGTTCGTATGCTAATGCTTTTATAATGTCAAGTATCTTTTCCTTCGACCGTGAGATTGTGCAACTCCCGGATACCGTAGGAGTGCTTTGGGTGTATCAAACGTCACAACGTAACTGGGTGACTATAAAGGTGCACTACGGGTACCTCCGAAAGTGTCTGTTGGGTTGGTACGAATCGAGATCGGGATTTGTCACTCCGTGTGACGGAGAGGTATCTCTGGGCCCACTCGGTAGAACATCATCATGAGCTCAATGTGAATAAGGAGTTAGTCACACGATGACGTGCTACGGAACGAGTAAAGAGACTTACCGGTAACGAGATTGAACAAGGTATAGGTATACCGACAATCGAATCTCGGGCAAGTTCTATACCGACAGACAAAGGGAATCGTGTACGGGATTGATTGAATCCTTGACATCGTGGTTCATCCGATGAGATCATCGTGGAGCAAGTGGGAGCCACCATGGGTATCCAGATCCCGCTGATGGTTATTGGCCAGAGAGGTGTCTCGGTCATGTCTGCATGTCTCCCGAACCCGTAGGGTCTACACACTTAAGGTTCGATGACGCTAGGGTTATAGGGAATTGTTATACGAGGTTATCTAAACTTGTTCGGAGTCCCGTATGAGATCCCGTACATCACGAGGAGCTCCGGAATGGTCCGGAGGTAAATATTGATATATAGGACGGATGGTTTCGGATACCGGAAGTGTTTCGGGCATCACCGGTAACGTACCGGGACCACCGGGACCACCGGAGGTGGCCCCGGGGGACCACCGAAGGGGGGCAACGACCCCAGGAGATAAGGTGGGCCAAGTGGGGGTGGGAACCAGCCCCTAGGTGGGCTGGTGCGCTTCCCCACTCAGCCCATAGCGCAAGGGAGAGAAAAGGGGGGCAAACCCTAGGCCAGGTGGGCCTAAGGCCCACCAGATGGTGCGCCACCCCCTCCTCCCCCTTCTGGCCGCCGCACCTCCCATCTGGGGGGGCTGCCGCACCCCCTAGGGTGGGAACCCTAGGGGTGGCACCCCCTCTCCCCTCCCCCTATATATATCGGGCACTTTTGGCCATTGAGACGCACGGTTTTTCCCTCTCTCTCGACGCAGCCCTACTCTTCTTCCTCCTCCTCTCTGCCGGTGCTTGGCAAAGCCCTGCCGGGAGACCTCGTCTCTCCATCGACGCCACGCCGTCGTGTTGCTGGAGTTCTTCCCCAACCTCTCCCTCCTCCTTGCTGGATCAAGGTGCGGGAGACGTCACCGGGCTGCACGTGTGTTGAACGCGGAGGTGCCGTTGTTCGGCACTAGATCGGAATCGTTGTGAGTACGACTCCATCAACCGCGTTCTAGCAACGCTTCCGCTTAGCGATCTTCAAAGGTATGAATATGCTCTTACCCCTCTCTCGTTGCTGGTCTCTCCATAGGAATATCTGAACATGCGTAGGAAAATTTTGAATTTATGCTACGTTACCCAACATTATGATGCTCTCGTTGTGCTTCAACTCTTATCTTTTGTGTGAGCATCATTGAATTATCAATGCCTAGCTAAGGGCGTTAAACAATAGCGCTTGTTGGGAGGCAACCCAATGAATTTATCTTTTTCTTTCTGTTTTATTGCGTCCACACTTTCATAATTCTGTTGTGATTGTGTTTTTTGTGTTTCTTTTTGTGTTTGAGCCAAGCAAAGCCTTTATGACTAGTCTTGGTAATGGTTGTTTGATCCTGCTGGAAAAAGACAGAAACGTTTCGCTCACGAGATGATTTTTTATTTTTATTCAGAAAGATATTTTGAGTTGATTCTTTTTGCTTCTGATTGATATACTTTTTGCCCAGGCCGTCGTAATTTTTCAGATATTTTGAGGTACCATAAGTATACGAAGTATACAGATTGCTACAGACTGGTCTGTTTTTGATAGATTTTGTTTTTGTTGAGTTGGTTGCTTGTTTTGATGAAACTATGGTTATTATAGGGGGGTACTAGCCATGGAAAAGTGAGAATACAGTAGCCCATCATCAATATAGATGGAATTCAAGTTTGCTACAGTACCAAAAGAGGTGGTAGTTTGTTTTCTTGTGCTAATGATATCACGAGTTTCTGTTTAAGTTTTGTGTTGTGAAGTTTTCAAGTTTTGGGTGATGTTCTCATGGACAAAGAGATAAGGAGTGGAAAGAGCTCAAGCTTGGGGATGCCCAATGCATCCCAAGCCAAATTCAAGGACACCAAAAAGCCTAAGCTTGGGGATGCCCCGGGAAGGCATCCCCTCTTTCGTCCTCAATCCATCGGTAACATTACTTGGAGCTATATTTTTATTCACCACATGATATGTGTTTTGCTTGGAGCGTCTTGTATCATAGGAGTCTTTTCTTTTTGTTGTGTCACAATCATCCTTGCTGCACACCTTTTTGAGAGAGAGAGACATGCGTTCATCGTGATCTTGCTAGAATGCGCATAGTGCTTCACTTATATCTTTTGAGGTAGGTACTTTTGCTCATAGTGCTTCACTTATATCTTTTGAGCTAGATACTTTTGCTCATAGTGCTTCACTTATATCTTTTGAGCTATATACTTTTGCTCTTGTGCTTCACTTATATCTTTTGAGCTAGATACTTTTGCTCTTGTGCTTCACTTATATCTTTTGATCTAGATACTTTTGCTCTTGTGCTTCACTTATATCTTTAGAGCACAACGGTGCGTGATTTGGTAGTCGGCTTATGCTATGAAAGTAGTCCAAAATGTGCTAGGTGCCCAAAGAGGATGCTAAAACCTCCATCTTCATGTGCATTGAGTAGAAAGAGAAGTTTCGATTCCTCTCAATTAGTTTCAAGACATGGATTCGGTAATATTAAGAGTTATGTTAGAAGGGTGTTGTGAATCTAGAGATACTTGTGTTGGAGTTAGTGATTCCCGTAGCATGCACGTATGGTGAACCCCTATGTTAGGAAGTCGGAGCATAATTGATCTATTGATTGTCATCCTTTGTGTTGAGGTCAGGATCGCGCGATGGTTTACACCTACCAACCCTTCCCCTCGGAGTATGCGTTTAGCACTTTGTTTCGATTACTAATAAAAACTTTCGCAACAAGTATGTGAGTTCTTCATGACTAATGTGAGTCCATGGTATAGATGCACTTTCACCTACCACCATTGCTAGCCTCTCTAGTGCCGCGCAATTCTCGCCGGTGCACAAACCCACCAAATTCCTTCCTCAAAACAGCCACCATATCTACCTACTATGGCATTTTCATAGCCATTCCGAGATATATTGCCATGGAACTACCACTGTTCCGTCTCATGACTTGTGCCGTCACTCTCATATTGCCATTGCATGATCGTGTCCCGGTACATTGTCGGAGGCATTTCCTATAGAGTCATCACCATTTTGAGCAGTGAGTAAATAAAAGTGTGATGATCACCATTTTTAGAGCATTGTCCCATGTGAGGAAAAAAGAGGCCAAAGAGCCCAAAAACCAAAAAAAGAGAGAAAAGAGAAAAGAAAAAAGAGAGGCCTAAGAGCCCAAATGAAAAAAAAGAAATGAGAGAAAAAGAGAGAAGGGACAATGCTACTATCTTTTTCCACACTTGTGCTTCATGATAGCACCATGTTCTTCATAATTGAGAGATTCTTGCTTTGTCACTACCATATGCTAGTGGGAATCTTCACTATATAACTTGGCTTGTGTATTCCAATGATGGGCTTCCTCAAAATTGCCCTAGGTCTTCGTGAGCAAGCAAGTTGGATGCACACCCACTGGTTTTCCTTTTGAGCTTTCACATACTTATAGCTCTAGTGCATCTCTTGTATGGCAATCCCTACTCATTCACATTGATATCTATTAATGGGCATATCCACAGCCTATTGATATGCCAAGTCAGTGTGACCATCTCCTCCTTTTTTGTCTCACAACCACCACCACACTCTATTCCACCTATAGTGCTATATCCATGGCTCGCGCTCATGTATTGCGTGTTAGTTATAAAAAGTTTGAGAAAGTAAGAGTGCGAAAACAATTACTTGGCTAATTCCGGGGTTGTGCATGATTTACATTAGTTGTGTGAGGATGATGGAGCATAGCCAGACTATATGATTTTGTAGGGATAACTTTCTTTGGCCTTGTTATTTTGAAAGTTCATGATTGCTTTGCTAGTTTGCTTGAAGTATTACTGTTTTCATGTCAATAGCAAACTATTGTTTTGAATCGTACGGATCTAAACATTCATGCCATGTGAAATAAGTTGCAAAGGACAACTATGCTAGGTAGCATTCCACATCAAAAAATCATTCTTTATCACTTCCCTACTCGAGGACGAGCAGGAGTTAAGCTTGGGGATGCTTGATACGTCTCCAACGTATCTATATTTTTTGATGGTTTCATGCTATTATCTTGTCAAACTTTGGATGTTTTGCATGCCTTTTATTTATTTTTTGGGACTAACTTATTAACTCGGTGCCAAGTGCCAGTTCCTGTTTTTTCCATGTTTTTGATCCCTTTCAGAGGAGATTTTGAAACGGAGTCCAAACGGAAGAAAATCCCCGAAAATAATTTTTCTGGAACGAAAGAAGATCGGAGAGCTTGGGAGCCAAGGCAGGGGAGCCCCAGGGGCCCCACAAGCCCCCACCCCGCGGCCAGGGGGGAGGCCGCGCCATCCAGGCTTGTGGGCCCCCTGAGCGTCCCCTGGCCTACGGGTTGCGCCTATATATTCCCAAAAATTCCCAAAAAAATTAGGAGATCATCGAAAGTACTTTTCCGCCGCCGCAAGCTTCTATCTCCGCAAGATCCCATCTGGGGCATGTTCTGGTGCCCTGTCGGAGGGGGATTCGGACACGGAGGGCTTCTTCATCAATACCATGACCTCTCCGATGATGCGTGAGTAGTTCACCATAGACCTACGGGTCCATAGCTAGTAACTAGATGGCTTCTTCTCTCTCTTGGATCTTCAATACAATGTTCTCCATGATCTTCATGGAGACCTATCCGATGTAATCTTATTTTGTGGTGTGTTTGTCGAGATCCGATGAATTGTGGATTTATGATCAGATTATCTATGAATCTTATTTGAGTTTATTCTGGTCTCTCTTATGCGTGATTTCATATCCTTGTAATTCTCTTCGAGTTGTGGGTTTTGTCTGGCCAACTAGATCTATGATTTTTGCAATGGGAGAAGTGCTTGGTTTTGGGTTCATACCGTGCGGTGACCTCACGCAGTGACAGAAGGGGTAGCGAGGCACGCATCATGTTGTTGCCATCAAGGGTAAAAAGATGGGGTTTTCATCATTGGTTTGACATTATCCCTCTACATCATGTCATCTTGCTTAAAGCGTTACTCTGTTCGTCATGAACTCAATACACTAGATGCATGCTGGACAGCGGTCGATGTGTGGAGTAATAGTAGTAGATGCAGAAAGTATCGGTCTACTTGTCTCGGACGTGATGCCTATATGTATGATCATTGCCTTTGATATCGTCATGACTTTGCGCGGTTCTATCAATTGCTCGACACTAATTTGTTCACCCACCATAATACTTGCTATTTTGAGAGAAGCCTCTAGTGAAAACTATGGCCCCCAGGGTCTACTCCACACCATATATTCAGCCTTACAATTTTTACTTCATTGCTCTTTCCGCCTTCAGATCTTACTTTGCAAACAATCTTGAAGGGATTGACAACCCCTTTGATGCGTTGGGTGCAAGCTTGTTTGTGTTTGCGCAGGTACTTTGGAGTTGACGAGGCCCTCCTTTTGGATCGATACCTTGGTTCTCAAACTGAGAGAAATACTTACTGCTCCTGTGCTGCATCACCCTTTCCTCTTCAAGGGAAAAACTGACGCAAACCAGAGAAGTAACAAGAAGAATTCCTAAGCGCCAGGGAAGGACTTTTGTCGCCGCAGCAATCTCCCTCTCTGTTCTCTTTTGCTTTGCGCTTCTTCTGCGTCCCAGATTCTGGCGTTTCACCATTTCTTATATTTTCAGAGATCCGTAACTCTGATTGCACTGAAATTTTTGCACGATTTTCCCATAAATTATCTTTCTTGCGCCAGAAGAAGGGCACCATACGACGTTCGAGGAGGGCACAAGACACCAGGGCGCGCCTGGGGCCTGTGGCGCGCCTTCGTGGGTTGTGGGCTCTGTGGGCCCCCGTTTGTGTTGATTCCACCTCCCGAAAATCACATAAATTCCAAAATAATTCTTCATAAATTTTTATCACGTTTGGACTTCGTTTGATATGGATTTTCTATGATACAAAAAACATGCAAAAAACAGGAACTGTCACTGGGCACTAGATCAATAGGCTGGTCGCATAAATCATATAAAAAGTTGCCAAAAGTACGTGAAAGTTGTATAATATTGGCATGAAACAATCAAAAATTATAGATACGACAGAGACGTATGAAGAGCTTCAGAGGAATATGATTGCACCATCACCGGAAAAGAAAAATGTTGTATTGACAATGCCATACCTTGCATGATCGCATGCACTTTAGCCTCAAGCGGATCATTGCAGGGAAGATGTATCAATAAGCTGCCATCAGAATCTCCCCCTTCTTGTTCCTAAGTACCATACCTGCTACAGCCAAGCTGTCCTCCTTCAGGAAAGAGCCATTGAACGACACGGCCAACTTTCCCAACGCCGGGGTCGGCCAAGGAACATCGACGGGGATGAGAGCCTGAGATGGCAACACAATAGCCGAAGAGGGCATCTTCCCCTTCAAGATTTATTTCGTAGAGAAGTGTCTAGCAAGCTTAATTGACTTGTAGTAGCTGTCCAGGTACTCAACTGTGGCAAGAACAGGGGGAGCCTCCTTCCCATGGGCCTTATCATTACAAATTTGCCAAATCCGCCAAAGCAACATGATCAACATATCACGGACATCAGCAGAGCACTTTTACAACTGGGTCATGAACCACTCCTTCCCATCGGAGACGAGCAGGTTGTCGTCTGGGAGTGCCCATCTTCGCTGCATGTTCACCCACAGGATTCTCACTTGTGTACATGCAATCAGGGCATGAAACGAGTCCTTCTCCTCAACATCGCATAGCGGACATATCAACCTAGTCGACAAATGTCTGAGTCTCTTACATTGTTGTGTTGCCAAAGTTCCCGTTGCACATCTCCAGGCGGTGACCTTCATCTTTTGGGGAACCGCAGACTTCCAGACATGATTCCATAAGGTTCGATTCCCGTCTAGATTAGTGCTAGAAACTCCATTGGCGAAGGAAGCATTGTGATCATATGTAGCCAACTTATAAGCACTTCTCACAATAAACATGCCACTCTTCTCCGGAAACCAGGACAGGAAATCACTCCTCTCGCGCGGTGAAGTTCTAATTTTCAAAATGTGTTCAACATCCATAGGCCATATGAACTCATGTAGACGATCAGCTCTCCAAGCACCATTGTCATGAACGAAATTAGACACTCGGTTGAAGCGACAATTTCCTTTAGGGGTAATTGGGCGGGAGGAGTGAGGCCGCGGGATACAAGGATCCCTCCAAGTGCACACTCTTGTATCGTTCCCAACTCGCTAGATGACACCTTTCTTGACCAGTTCCAGACCATGCAAAATACCCTTCCTGGCCTCACAGTCGTTGCTCACAGTGTAGTATTTAGCTTTCAGTAGCCGCACGCATAAGCTCTCTGGCATGTCTAGGAGCTCCAGGCTTGTTTAGCTAACAAGGCCTCGTTAAAGGCCCTCATGTCCCTAAAACCCATTCCTCCCATGTGTTTGGGGAGCCTCAATTTGTCCCAGCTCATCCAGGCCATTTTTTTCTTTCCATCCTCAACTCCCCACTAGTACTGACATATCATACGGGTGAGCTCATCACAAACCTAGGTCGGGAGCTTGAAGACACTCATACATAGGTGGACTCGCCTGAGCAACTTACTTGATAAGTATCTCCTTATTCCCAAATGACATATATTGCTCGCTCCAGTCAACGAGAATCTTCCTCAAGCATTCTTGGGTAGTTTCAAACTTCCCTTAATGCATGCTTCCCTTAGGAACCGAAAAGCCTAGATATTTGGGTTCAAAAACTTCCTGAGTGATCTCCAACAGACTTTTGACCTTCTGTACCACATTAGGTAGACAATGATCTGAGAATAGGATGGAACACTTCGACAGGTTAATCAGTTGGCATGTCGCTGTCGCAAACATGTTCAACAAACCTTTCACTAGGATTGCCTATTGTTCTGTCACGCGGAAGAACATGAGAGTATCGTTCGCAAACAGAAGGTGGGATATTTTCGAAGCACCTCTGCTAATTGTAACCCATTTAAGGCCATCTTCCCGCATAGCCTTTGTAATCAGCAGTGAAAGAGCATCAGCTACAAATAAGAAGAGGAAAGGGGACAAAGGATCACCTTGACGGAACCTCCTAGATGGGGAGAAGGGCTCGAGCAATTTCCCATAAAACTTCACCGAGTACTTTATCGATGAGACACATGCCATCACACGAGAAATTCATTACAAAGAGAAGCCCCATTTAGCGAGAGCCTTCACCAAAACCTCCCAATCTACACGATCATAAGACTTAGATAGGTCAAGCTTGTAAGCACATAAATCCGGGGAATTTTTCATGACTGACTGTATATGGTGAATATATTCAAAGGAAATAATTGAGTAATCAGAGATAAGCCTCCCAGGAATGAAGGCGCTCTGATTTTCAGAGATGAGCTCGGTAAGGAGGGGACGCACCCTGTTCACCATACACTTTGACAAAATTTTGTATATCACATTATACAAACTGATTGGGCGAAAGTCCTTGAGCTCCTTTGGGCGAGGGATTTTCGAAATCAGTACTATCGCACTATCATTAACACCCGCAGGCATAACACCCATAGAGAAGAACTCGAGGACCACCACAACAATTTCATCTTTTAGCAGCACCCAATTCCGTTGATAAACCTGGCTGGAAAGCCATCACAGTCGAGGGCCTTCAGTGGGCCAATTTGAAATAGAGCATTAGAAATCTCCTCCTCAGTATACGGTTTACATAATGCTTTATTCATCTCCAAGGTGACTTTAGGCGTGATACAATCAACAACCTCATCCGGGGAGAGGGTCGGGTCCTTGGTAAACATATCCTTGAAGTAGGATTGGGTCATCCTCTCCATCTCGGTAGGGACACTGCACCACAAACCATCAATCTTTCGTAAACGCTAGATATGGTTCCGTCTAGAACGCCATATAGCCTTCCTATGCAGATATTTCATGTTCCGTTCACCCTCTTTTAGCCATGTAAAATGGGAGTGCTAAAGCCATAGCATCTCCTCTCTATACAACATCTCGTCGAGCTAGTTCATCTTGGAATGGATTTGGATACGATCTGAACCTGACAGCTATAGCTCCATCAGTTGCGACCGGAGCACCTCAATTTCCTTCAGTACATTACCAAACTGTTTACTACTCCACTCTCTTAGTTCCTTCATCACCTCCTCCAAGGAGGTAGCCACTGAGCCCAGGCTGTCGGCTGGCCTGTGCTTCTCCCAAGCCCCGTCGATAACATCGAGGAGAGTGAGGTCATGCTCCCGCATTATTTCTTAACATGGGCGTGGTGCCCGACTCTTTCGATCCTGCATGCCCTCCAAAGTTATCAAGAGGGGGCAGTGGTGAGAACATGAGGTGGCAAGATGAAGGACCCTTGCTAGCGGAAAATCACCCCACCATGCCTCATCCGCACATGCTCGATCCAAGCGCACATGGACGTTGCGATCATCTGCCTGCCCATTATTGTATGAATGGAATGACACGGAAGCCGAGATCCTCTAGCTTGCAGACCTCCAAGCAGTCCCTAAAGGCAATCATCTGAACTTCAAATTGAACGGTCCTCGATAGGTGCTCGTGCTGCCACATTGTCTCATTGTAGTCGCCACACACCAACCATGGATCACGCGAGTTAGCTCCTAGCCTGCATAAGTGCTCCCACATGCGATGTCTGTTCTTCACCCGAGGCTCCCCATAGACAATGGTTCCTCTCCAAGATATACCTAAGCCACCGTCCACCACTTTAACATCAATAAACCAAGTGCATGATTCTAGAACTATCACACACAATGACTCATCCTAAAAGAATGCTAAGTCACCGCTTCTACCATCACTGTTAACTCCATGGCAGCCTTTCAGACCCAGCCTCCATCGCAACTTTTCATTTTTTTGCAGAAACTTGTCTAGTCTCACACAGGAAGACTAGATTGGGGTTATTGGCTTTTGAGAGGGACAAGACCCCACGAACTGTGTGACGGTTCCCCCCTCGATATTTCCAAGATAGGATATTCGTTGCGTCCGGCGGTCGTCCCCTAGGGAGGATGCCGATATCTCATTATTATCACTTCCATTTGAGAGTTTTACTCGCTTGCTGCTTGAAGAACTGCTTGTAGGCGAGTCCATCTCCTTCTCATCCTTCCCACTGCCATTGATGATGGCTAGTAAATCTTGCGGGTTATTAGGGGTGTCCAACGTTGCATCCCCAACGCCATCCATATTCAGCCTCTTCCTTGCATCTCTATCCGCGCCCATCCTAACCCCAATATTCTTCAAAGGACTTGTTGTCGTGTACATAGTTTTGGGGTCCCTGATCCTTAGCCTAGGGTCCTTAGCCCTTGATCCATCGGGGCAGTGGGAACTCCATTATGCTTTGCCTAGTGAGGGCCATTTGCCCTGCTAGGGTTTGGTCCAGATCATGAACAGTTGGGGCCATCAGCATACAGCCAGTCCCCAAACTTCAGCTTCTTTTCATCATGAACTCCCAAGCAACACTCCTTATGCTCATGACAAATTAGGCCACAAAACTTGCAGAACCAAGCTAACATTTCATAATGAACAAGATAAAATTGTCTTTCCTTAGCACGAACTATACTCACAAACTTAGTAAGGGGCTTTTGGATGTCATGGTTCACCCTCACCCTCACATAGTCGCCGCGAATGTTGTCGTTCAGACGCATCTCCAGAATTTTGCCAACACCCTTGAGGAGTTTCTCAACAATTTCCTTATTGCAATAAGGGTCCGGGAGCTTGTGTATCTGGAGCCAGATTGGCATATGATTGACCACGACATCCTCCGCTCTGCTAAACCCATCATATAGGCACAACAAACACCGCCAAGTTACAAAACAACCATGGGCCCTGCATCACTATGCGCTCCCAATCGCCAAAGCATGATGCCTGGCGACGAATCTGTTGGGGCCGATAGGCCAAAACCTCACCCCTTGCGCCGGATTCCATGCCGCCCTCATATCCTTGTAGAAAGCAGCTTGAGAGAAGTTTTTACTAGTGTGAACCCTAACTAGCGCTAACCACCTAACACCAGCCTTAATACCTGGATCCTCTTTGTCAAACTCCACATCATTAAACTCCTCGTCATTGAGGTCCAATTGGTCGAAGAAGTTCTCCAGATCGAGATTCACAGCCGCCGCAGCGCCGCCACTCGTAGAAAAATTGGCGACCAAAGTGGAAGCCATCAGGAGCTGGGGAGGAGGGCTGCCAAGGCCAACAAGGGGCACCGATCTGGCCGGACTCCGATGGGTAGGACTCCGGGGCAATCAGATCACCTCAGAGGAGAAAAAACCCTAACCGCGGGGGCATAGGGGAGGTCTGATTCCCCTAGAGGCTTTATCAAATTTAGTTGGAATTATCTCGATGGAGGATAGAATGGGGAGGTTTAGAGATGGCTCGCTACTACATAACAATATTAACCTTTTTATTTTCTACTCCCTGTATGCACAAATATACAATGTTTTAGATATTTCAATACAGACTGAATTGAGTGAACAAACACACTAAAACATGTGTTAATACATGTAAGTGAGAGATTGTTAGAACATCTTATAATTGTAACTGTTAGAATAAATCCAAGGCTCTCTGCCGATCTATCGAGGACCAAGCAATCACACAAGCACGACACCGAGATTTGTTAACGAGGTTCACCCGTACGGCTACATCCCCGGGGCAATGACTACGGGCGCTCCTCCCCGTGACATCGTCACAATACCGCACCTCAGCCGCCCGGGAGCCGACACACGTCGCCGACGACCCCACGCACCCGTGCTATTATGTTGGCATAGGTTACATCGTGTGTCTACCCCCACTATATATGAGAGGCCTAGGATACAAGTGTCCTATCAGGACACGACTCCATATCCTGTCTAGACACAATACTACTTAGAGTCCAACTGTAACCTACCTTGTACAATAATATTCGACACAACTCTAACAAACTCCACCTTGGCAAATATTCTCCACCACCTTGAGTCCATCCATGCGTCAAACTTTCATGTACATTGGACTTGAGATACGCCATGAGCACCACTGCTACTCCCAGACTCCATGTGACTCCACCTGCAACTGTAGTCCCTTGTCGTCTTCTTCACAGTCAACCCTCGAGCAAAGTTAAGTTCCTTATTACTCTACTTCGTGCTTCCAACTTCCGAAGTATCCATTCAACGCCATCACACACTGATCACTGACCTGCATGAAAGTGAATAACCCACATATTGGATGCCATGTATAAGAGTTATCTGAACTCAACATCCTCGCTCTTCCTTGACCGTCTATCTAAAAATTGAAGGAATTTCACCATCGCCTTGTGTCACCCCGAGTCTAATTCGCAGCTATCTCACCCTTTTTCCGGATAATCTCTGACATGTCCCACAACTATAGCACTCTGCCTCCTTCTGTACTTGTCATACACACTTTGCCATGTTCACTGAACCCCAAGAATATACGGCCATGTACTCTCTCCGCTTATGACAATTCAGACTTTCCGTCACTTTCTCAGATTCTCCATGGTAAACTCCCGTCCATCAAACCGGCACCAATAGACCCAATCACCAACTTGAATCTGATACTCGCCAACACTGCTTCAACACCCTTTTCACAATTTGTCTGACCACATGTCTGACCACCGGTGCATTGGTATGTCGCCGTGTCCCGTGCTTACCGCACGAACACCCTTTTCACAATTTGTCTGACCACATGTCTGACCACCGGTGCATTGGTATGTCGCTGTGTCCCGTGCTTACCGCACGCCTCGTCGCTATCATCGCGTCGAGCCTCTGTTGTCCTGGTCAAGTTTTCCAAGGTCGCGAACCCACACCACTCAACCCCCACTGCGGAGAACCACCGACCAATGCCGAGTATCGCGTCTCCATCAGACCACTGGTACCCAGTCCAATCCACGTGTCTCTCGCTATCCCACTGAAATAGGCTACGATTCTCCGAATTCTTACGCCGTAGCCCCTCCATCAGCACAGAGTGAAGTCTTCCGCTAGACTCCAGCTCCACCTTCAACATGATTAGCTGGCCGTCCTACCCCACACCCTGTCGACTTCAAGCTCTCATGTGTACACAACCTTGAATCAACCCCGCGCATGGTCTTGTCGAAGCCGCACAAGCCCTGAGGCCTGCACCACGTGTTTCCACGCCCCAGAAGTCGGTCACCATCAACATCATGCTCCTATGTCGTCGTCGTTGAAATCACCACCGTCTTCTGCTTTGACCAACATCCATGTCGATCCGTTAGACAGTCTAGTCCGACCGAGCTGAAATTAACCGACTGCAACCATGCTCCACCCTGCGTCGTGCCCTCCGCACATCTCCATGCATTGCTTGACGCCATGTGTATGCATGATCCTACCACGACGCGCTCCATAATCCTCCCTTATACGCACGTCGTCAACCTGCCAATCTCCTGGTAGAACCCCGTGCACAATTTTTTGCAACACATCCAAAAGAAAACCGGATTTATTAGTCTCAATGGTACATGATACGTCTCCAACATATCTACTTTTACAAACTCTTTTGCCCTTGTTTTGGACTATAATTTGCATGATTTGAATGGAACTAACCTGGACTGATGCTGTTTTCAGCAGAATTGCCTTGGTGTTATTTTTGTGCAGAAATCAAAGTTCTCCAAACGTCCTGAAAATTTACGGGGAGCAGTTTTGGAAAATATCAAAAATATCTGCGCCAAGTTCCACCTCAGGGGGTGGGCCAGTGGGCCACAAGCCCGTGCTCCTCCACCACCTCCTGGTGGCGGTGGGCAGGCTTGTGGGGCCCACAGGCACCTGCCGCCCCCAACTCCAGCTCTATAAGTTGTCTTTCGTCCCAGAAAAAATAAAAAGAGAAGTTTTCGTCGCGTTTTCGATACGGAGGCGCCGCCACCACTTGTTGCTCATGATACCACTTGTTAGAATAAATCCAAGGCTCTCTGCCGATCTACCGAGGACCAAGCAATCACACAAGCACGACACCGAGATTTGTTAACGAGGTTCACCCGTACGGCTACATCCCCGGGGCATGACTACGAGCGCTCCTCCCCGTGACACCGTCACAATACCGCACCTCGGCCGCCCGGGCGCCGGCACACGTCGCCGGCTCCCCACGCACCCGTGCTATTATGTTGGCATAGGTTACATCGTGTGTCTACCCCCGCTATATATGAGAGGCCTAGGATACAAGTGTCCTATCAGGACACGACTCCATATCCTGTCTAGACACAATACTACTGAGAGTCCAACTGTAACCTACCTTGTACAATAATATTTGACACAATTCTAACAGTAACATGTGTTAATACATGTGAGTCAGAGATTGTCAGAGATTGTTAGAACATCTTATAGTTGTGAACAGAGGGAGAAATAAACATGAAGTACAATGTAGGTGCACATGCATTGTCACAAAATATTACTCATATTGATTATCGTTGTGTTAGTAGCGTGGTTCTCACTTTCACTGCAATTTATTGAAATCTTGAATTCATTATTTTTAGTATATACTAAAATAATTCCCTTTAGCTCAAAATATTTCAATTTTTGTTAGTACACACAAATTCAATAAAATTGAATTAGTATTTTAACCAAATTCAAAATATTTCATTGGATTTTAATCAAATTCAAAATATTTCATTGGATTTTAATCAAATTCAAATAGAAAATCTGGTCGCTTGGCCGAAATGAAAACCTAAACACCGAATTTCAGCGACTTCAGCGTCTGCTAAAATGTTTCCGGAACTGAAATTTAAAACCTTGATCAGTACCATAAAAAAAAATGCAGTAACATAACACCACATCCGAAATGCTTAAAAGGAAAGCTCGTTCACCAATCTGCCAAAAAAACCGTCCGTTTAGTTATTCTTTTTAAAAGCGTCCACCACGCTGTGCAGCACCGTTCACGTAGTACACGGATCGCGATCCGCGTCACTCCCGCAAACCCAAATCCCCTCCCTCCATTTGGCCGCGATCCAACGGCGCTCATTCCACTGTCCGTCGCGCGGCCCGCCTGGCCGAAACCCGAACCACGAAATTATGGCGCGCAAAGCATCCCCCGATTCCCTTTAATAAAACCCGCCTCCATTCCCCCACCAGTCCACCACCGCCAAGTGAAATTCTCAATTCTCAATCTCCAAACACCAACCAGAGCGCAGCAGCAGCCGGATCCTTCTCCCCCCAGCTCCGATGGCCCGCACGAAGCAGACGGCGCGCAAGTCCACCGGCGGCAAGGCGCCGAGGAAGCAGCTGGCGACCAAGGCTGCTCGCAAGTCGGCGCCGGCGACCGGCGGGGTCAAGAAGCCGCACCGTTTCCGTCCCGGCACCGTCGCCCTCCGCGAGATCCGCAAGTACCAGAAGAGCACGGAGCTGCTCATCCGCAAGCTGCCCTTTCAGCGCCTCGTCCGGGAGATCGCGCAGGACTTCAAGACCGACCTCCGCTTCCAGAGCTCCGCCGTCTCCGCCCTGCAGGAGGCCGCCGAGGCCTACCTCGTGGGGCTCTTCGAGGACACCAACCTCTGCGCCATCCACGCCAAGCGTGTCACCATCATGCCCAAGGACATCCAGCTCGCCCGCCGCATCCGCGGGGAGCGCGCCTAGGTTTTTGGTCGCCGCTGGCTAGTAGCAGTTCTTGTCCTGTGGTACGGATGTGTGTCGGGTGCTTCTGTTCGTTTGTGTTGATATGATACGATGTGTCGTCTGATCCTTTGCGTCGTGATGCTTGAATGAAATTGCAATGGAAAAGTTCAGTCATGATGCTAATTCTGTCCCCCAGTGTCGCTGTTTGATTATGAATTGCTATGTGATTCTGCAATGTGCTTCTTGACATGAATCTAGCTGATTATGCAAGTGACAGGTTTGGACAATATGCTGTTCCCCATGGGCTTCGCGATTATGCAAGTGCCGCCTGCTATTTGTCTTTGGTCCCTGTGTGATTCAGTTTCTTGCACTTTTCTTTTGCACGTTTCTGCAGGCATTTGGTGAATTTATTTGGACTTTCGGCTCTGTTTGAGATTCTGAACTTGGCTGGGCTGGTTGATGTGGATCCATTAACCTGATGAGAATATAAACAAGTGTTGTGATCAGCCTATGAGAATATAAAACAGGACACACTGTAAGGCCATTATTTTCTGTATCATCCTACACCGCTGTTAACTGACCGAATGCGCAATTTGGTGTCAGCAGCACTCTCTCCGATTAAACTTGCGCTGTGATCAGTCTATGAGACCGTCTCAAAGTTTTCTTGAAAGATTACAAGTGGACATGAGTACATGCCATTCATCACCACAATTGCTATGCTATGATATTTTTTGCAGCTTCTGTGGCATGAATTCCATCCCAGCACACGTAGTTTTGCACTTTTCTGCAGGCCGTTGCATTTGCAATGTCGCCGTTTTCAAACTTGCTGGTACACATTTGGGTCAAATACTGTGAGCTCTGTTACTGAATCCAGAGCAAGCCTCGGTGTAATGCGGGAGCTACACAAGGAAGGCCAACCAGTTTCAGTAGTACCTGACACTTGTATTTTCAGATATGGATATGAACCAAAACGACTGATGTACACATTGGGTGGCAGAAATGATTCCAGAGAGAGATTACCACGAGCTTTTCGTTAATTAGTTTGGTCATTTCAAGTTATAATAACCATCAATTGTACTACCCCCATTTATCTGTAATGTCCCCTATATGTGTCTGACAACTGAAGGACGAGTTTCCCTGACAGCCTATCGTGTGCAGACAACTGCTTAAAATTTCAGGTCATCATCAGGTGTGTTTTAGAGTCTCGTGAACAGCACACAATCCATCTTGGTTTGAACAGTAAAATTCACGAAATTCAAACAATGTTCGCAGCGTCATTCTTTCAGGAGATTTTATTTCACCACAGGTGCCAACCGATCCGATCACTCTATTGCGAACTCCTTCATCCGTCGGAGCCGAATGGCGTGGGATAAGGGGCTGATCCCGGCGATGAACAACGACGTGTCGAGCGTCAGTGCCGTCAAGCCAGCGCGGCAAAGTTCATGGGCAAACATTATGAAATCAAGTGTGGGAAAAGGGGCTGATCTTCCATGTGTATCTGCTTCCTTGTCTTGCATTTTCTTTGCCATGCTGATCTTCTATTTAACCTGGTTTTCTTCCTATGTGTTTTTCTAATTAAGTCGTTCTTTTCTTCACCTCAGTGGGTTTCTGATAAAAAAAGTGTTTCCAAATTTAAAGAAAGTTCCCGAAATCCAAAAAAAACGTGAATTAAAAAAAGGTTCTTAAATTCAAAAAATGTTCGTGAAATTATAAAATGGCCACGAATCTAAAAACTGCAATAATTTAAAATATTCATGAATTTTAAAAATGTTCACTGATTTGACAAATATTCACGAGATCAAAAATGGAAACGAATTCAAAAAAATCACATATTTTAAAATATATTTGTGAATTCAAAAATCACAAATCCAAGAAAAAGGACAAATTTGAAAAATGTTTGTGAATTCAAAAGTTAGTCATCGATTTCAAAAAATGTTTGCAAATCCAAAAATTGCTCGATGATTTGAAGAAAAAGATGCTCGAGACCATTTTTTAGAGAATTTAACAAATTTTGTAGCTTCTAAACAATTCAAATATTGTTCCTGGATTTGAAAAAAATGTTCGAGAAAAGTTTTTCAATAGATGTGCTTCTCGTTGAAACACTGGTCGTGCTTTTTCCTTTTCGGGAAGCACAATTGTGCTTCTCGTGAAAGTACATATTTTGTTTTCGATTTTTTAAAGCATATTGTGCTTATCAAACTTTGAGAAAAAATCATCCAAATCGAAGGAAAAACAAGGAAAACATCAACAACGAAAAAAAGGCATCAAAACCCGAAAATTCTTATAGAAAAATAAAAATATGAAATCTAGAAGTGTCCAGCATGTGACACGTGGTGGCCACTGGATGCCCCACTTGTCATCCTTCGAGGCCGAAAACATTAGCCTCGTGGAAGCCCCCTAAGACGCAACCATTAGTTACTTGCTCCCGCGATATATAGCATTGGTGCCGCCTTGAGCTACTTGGTGACCAGGTGCCCACACACGTGCAGGCCTGAAGGTCGTAGCCCATTACAGTTTGTCCGTCGTTGATTGAGTTGTCGTGTCTCGTTCGCTCGTTTTCATAAAAGAACCATGATCTGGTTGACCTTCGGCCTGGCCCGGACTTGACGTTGGATGTCACTTCTCCAAAAAATCCCGGTGTTCAAAAACTTTCATAGATTTCAAGAAAATTTGCATATATTTGAAAAAATATCATGAATTCGAGAGAAAAGTTCAAAATTTTGGAAAAAATCTTGAATTTCTTAAAAGTTCATGAATTTGAGAAAATAAGTTCACAAATTTGAAAAATTCCATCAATTTGTAAAAAGTTTAAGAATTTGAAGAAAGTTTGTGCATTTGACTAACATCATAAAAAATTAAAAAACGCAAATTTGAAAAAGATCATGAATTTGGGAATAGTTCATGAACTTAAAAAATTGTGAAATCGAAAAAGCTCAATAATTATAGAAAAGTTCATGGATTTGAAAATAATTCATGAATTGAAGGAAGTTTATGGATTTGAAAAGGTTCATTATATAAGAAAAATAAATAAATAAAGGGGAAAAGAAAAAGGAGATGGAAAAGGAAAAACTAAATCAAACAAAAATCAGCCGAACAAAACTGAAAAATAGACGGGGAAGCATTTAGAAACTTCCCAAAATCAAAGTGCAATCGAGCTCGTGAGAAATTAGTGCGCACTGTGTTTTTTAGTGTTGCGATAGGTACATCTGACACGTTGTGCGATGAGAAGAAGAAAAAACATAAAAGGAGCAAGCCCGAGACGAGGGGAGTGCACGAGTTGTAGAAACGGTAGGAATTGGTGCTTCAAGCGCCAAATAGGGATTAGCCAAGGTCAATGCCGATGCACTATACATTGAGCTATATCTCATTTTTTCGCAACAAGGCCTAAGGAAGGAGAGTACCTTACAAACACGTCCATACTGAAAAGTAAAACTACAACCAAAGTCTTAGGGGTGCCACAGTCTTCTTACTCCTGCATTCACCGGTGGTGCACCGTGAGCGAAGCTCGATACCCCCTCTGAGCCTCTGCCTTGGAGGAGCAAACTTTTTGAGACACAAGATCTTGTAGAAGCAGCGGTGAGGAAGTCATCAATGCAAACAACAGACTCTAGCAATAGTGTTAGAGCATATATCTCCATATGTGGTTTTGGTAATTGATGACAATTCCTATGGACTAATGGTTGCCTTAAGTTATATTTATAGGATTTGTCCATAGGCACTTCTTGAAGTCCATCTGTTGGGTTCAAGGAGTTTATATGATGACCAAGATGGTATTCAAGGTATTATCCAAAGAATGGTCATAGAGACACAAGGTTGATCAAGATCTCAGACAAGGAGTAAATCAATATGATCAACACCCAAAGCATACAAGATGTACTGAGAGGGATCAAGTGATCCAATGGTATGGTAAGCATTGTCCATTACGTGTTTGTGTACTAACCCATGGTCTTTGTGAGAGTTCTATGTGGGGGTTAGGTGTGCTTCCATGGGCTTGCGTCAAAAGGAAGATCTCATACAACCCATGAAGGATGACGTCAAGTGGTGATCGTCATCAAGATTGCGGTGTGCAAGTTCAAGTGGATCAGCATGAATATATCATGCTTGATGCTTGCCGTCCATTGTGGTGGCAATGGACTTGTGAAGATATGCTGAAGAGCGGCTCACCCATAGTGTGTATGAGGGAGCAATCAACTAGTCTTCATCAAGCCAACGCAATCAAGAAAGGTGGTCCATCTTGAGGAAGCCAAGATCATCGTCATCTAGCTCAAGAGGACGAGGTGCAAGGTATAGGTTTGCCCTTGATAGGTTTTCTGTTTTAGGATAGATTGTCGTACTATCAAGGGGGGCTCTCAAGTGAGTAGCTTGATCGTATCGTTCATTGAGAGCTCAAACCATTTGCATCCTTGCATCATACTTCTTGGTTCTTGTTTGGTGTTTCTATTTGTGATTTTTAGAGCTTATGTTCATCTTCATGACAAGCTCGAGTTCATCGAAAACGGATTCCATATGCATCTTCTATGATGTTTTCGATGTTGGGAGTTTTTACCGGTCTTATTCGAAGAACGGTTCTCACCATTTTCTTATGAGACTTTTCTCACTTGCTTCTTATTGATATTTCTATCAAGATTGTGTTAGCCCATGTCGTTATCTTTCCAACAAACTTGGTTTTGTTGAATTCGAAGTCCGTATGCGAAAGTTACAACAGTTTCAGTATCCAGCGGTAGTACCGCCCCCGGAGCGGTAGTAATTTTTTACTACCGCTCCGTCGGACTATTTTTTGCATACTTTTTGGCCTCAGCATGGTTGGTGAACCTACCGAGCGGTAGTACCGCTCCATAAGCGGTAGTACTGCTCTGTGCGGGCTGTGAGGCTTAACGGTTGGATTTTTCCCCACCTATAAAAGGGGGTCTTCTTCCCCATTGAACCTTATCTCTTTAGCTCGTGTTCTTCCCCCATTGTTGACCTTCTTCGAGCTTGCTAACTCTCAATCCCTCCAATAATTCTTGTTGGTTCTTGAGGGAAAAGAGAGAGGAGATCTGGATCCACATTTCCACCAATCACTTTCTCCTCTAAGTGAGGGGAACCCCTTTGGTCTAGTTCTTGGAGTTCTTCGTGTTCTTCGTTCTTCCTCTCATTTTCCTCCCTAGCATTAGTTGCTTTGGTGGGATTTGGGAGAGAAGGACTTGGGCACCCTGTGTGCCCTTGCCATTGCATTAGTTGCATCGTTTGAGTTCTCCACGGTGATACGTGGAAGTGAAGTTTGAGAAGCTTATTACCTTTGGTACTTAGTACCCTAGATACTGATCTTCGTGGATGCTTTGGTGTCCTAGAAGCTTGGTGGTGTCTCAGAGCTCAATCATTGTGGTGTAAAGCTCCGGGCAAGCGTCGGGGTCTCCAATTAGGTTGTGGAGATTGCCCCGAGCAATTTGTACGGGTATTGGTGACCGCCCCCAAGATTTGCCATTTGTACGGGTTCGGTGACCGCCCTCAAGGGTCCCTTAGTGGAATCACGGCATCTTGCATTGCGCGAGAGCGTGAGGAGATTACGGTGGCCTTAGTGGCATCTTGGGGAGCATTGTGCCTCCACACCGCTCCAACGGAGATTAGCATCCGCAAGGGTGTGAACTTCGGGATACATCATCGTCTCCGCGTGCCTCGGTTATCTCTTACCCGAACCCTTTACTTATGCACTTTACTTTGTGATAGCTATATTGTTTATTGTCATATATCTTCCTATCACTTAGTTGTTTATCTTGCTTAGCATAAGTTGTTGGTGCACATAGGTGAGCCTAGTTGTTGTAGGTTTTGTGCTTGACAAATTAAACGTTAGTTTTATTCCGCATTTGTTCAAGCCTAAACCGTAATTATTTTAAAGCGCCTATTCACCCCCCTCTAGGCGACATCAACGTCCTTTCAATTGGTATCAGAGCTAGGTCTCTCTTTATTAGGTTTAACCACCTAGAGAGTAAGGATGTCGACTAGGGGTTTAGGATTCACTGACACGCTTAGTTTTGATGGCACAAATTTTGATGTTTGGGTAATTTGCATGCTTAATCACTTTCGGGTCTTGGACCCAAATTTAGAGCGAATTGTAGATATGGGTTTTTCTCCTCCAAAGGATTCTCAAAATATATATTTAGAGGATGAGAAAAACTCTTATCTCAATGCTCAAGCTTCTAATGTGCTTTTTGATGCTTTGAGCAATGTAGTTATATTTCAACTCATGCCATTCCGGGATGCTCATGAGTTGTGGACAAAGCTTCAAGATAAATATGGCATGTCCAAGATTTGTGGGAATGATTGTTCTCCCTCCACCTCCGGTCGTGTGGTCTTCTCAACTTCATCTACTTCACCTACATGTGGATTGCCACAAGGTAATGATATGGTGAGTAGTGGTGATCATTGCAACGATGATAGTGGGTTTATTGTTGATGATCCTTCATCACTATATTATTGCAATGCTTCATCTTTGGGCATTAACACTTCGAGCACTCTAAATGTTTTACATGCTTGTGTTGATAGTCCTTGCATATCATGTAAAAACTGCTTGACTAAATCTCATGATGATATGCTTCCTATATCTTGTTGCCATGATAAAAATGTATATATCTCCTCGAGGTGTTGTGCTAACAATGTAGAGGAAATTAATCACTCCATGGAACAAGATGTGGCCTTGAATGATGCTTCAAGGAATCCTACATCATCATCTATTGTGACTCACTTTTGCCTTATGGCTAAGGCTTCAAAGGTATCTCTTACTTTGAATCCCAATATATCTCATGATGATGATGTTGATGATAATGGGGATGAGAATAATGATGAAGAGAGTGATAATATTGCATCCTTAAAAATTAAGGGTGAAAAGATTTTTAAATCTCTTTATAAGAATAAACTTGCTTGTTCCAACTTCTTGGAAATCATGTCTATTGCCACCGAGGGCAGGAAATACATTGAGGAGTTGGAAGCTCATCTCGAGGAGCATGAGGCCACCATTGAGACAATGGAAGGTCATGAGCGTGAATACGCTAACGAGATCACGGAGCTATCTCAAGCTCTTGAAAATGAACAAACCACCAAGGAATCTCTTGAGGAAACCTTTGCTATAGAATTATCTAGATTAAAGGAATCCCATGATAGAGCTCTCGAGGTGGCTAATGATTTTAGAACTAAAAATGATAAGCTTGAAGTTGCACATGCTAAACTCGTTGAGGACTATGAGCACCTCGAAAATGGCTCAAAGGCTATTAAGAGTTCGCCCATCGAACTCACCGAGTCTCATGCTCAACTTGAAGCTTCATATGCTAAAGAGCTTGCCAAGTTGCCTTCTCCTCTTATTGTTAACAATGATGCTTGTGCTACTATTTCTACTTCTTGTGAAGCATCCATTTTAAAGGAGAATGTTGATCTAAGGTCTCAACTCGAGTTGCTATCTAGCAACTATGGGAAAATGGAAGAAAGTCATGTAATGATCACAAACTCTCATGATGATCTTCTAGTATCCCATAATGTGCTAAAATTAGCTCATGAGGCTATTACTACCAAGGTAACATCGAGTGAGCCTCATGTGGACATTAGCACTACTTCTTGTCAAAAAGATATATTGCCATGTGCTAGTCCTCGTAATTCATCTACTCACAATGTTGCTACATCTTGTGATGAATTACTTTCCATGCCTTGTTTCTCTAACAATGAAGCTTATACTTCCTCTAGTACCTGTGTTGATACTAACCATGTAGAGGAAATCAAAGAGCTCAAGGCCCAAGTCACTTCCTTGAAGAAAGACTTGGAAAAGAGTCATGAAGGAATGTCCACACTCAACAATGTCTTGTGTGGGCAAAAATCCCCAAATGACAAATATGGACTTGGATTCAACTCCAACAAGAAGAATAAGTCCAAAAGCTTCAATAAGAAGGGCCAAGAACAAGTCAAGAATTCGGCCAAGATTATTTGCTTCAAGTGCAAGATTGAAGGGCACCATGTTAGATCTTGCCCACTAAAGAAGACGCCCCAAAGTCACAAGCAACAAGGGAAGTGGCCACAAGTGCACTCACATACTCAACTACAAGTTGAAGAAATGCCCCTTCCCATGAAGACCCAAGCTAACACTCCTCATGTTGACAAATCAATAGGGAAGAAATTAAAGGGTAGATGTTGCTAATTATGTCGTGAGAAGGGTCACTTCGCTTCTTCTTGCACGAGAGGTAATTTATCCAACCCAATCATTATTGATGATATCTATTCACTTGGGAAGGATAAAGTTGGCAACGTGTTTGCCAAGTTTGTTGGTACTCAAAGTGGTGTCAAGAAAAGTACCATTTGGGTTGCCAAGCCTATTGTGACTAACCTCTTAGGACCCAACGTGGTTGGGGACCAACAAGCTCAAACTTGATCAATAGGTGTTTGTGGAGGACATTAGAGACTTGTATACATAATGAAGAATTAAGGGGTCTTCATCATTCATATTTTCTCAAGCCAAGTCATTTGGACTATCGAGTTTCTATCTTATATCCAATGTGCCTCCTTACGGTAACTTGTACTTAAACTGTTTACATTGTTAGTTTCTTGCCCCTTTGCATGTTGTGGTTTTGTACCTTGCATGTGTTTGTACATGTTGTGCTTCCAACTTGCTTATGTTGAGTAATCGAGTATATGTATGTTGGTTTGCATATCATGTACATGTGAGTCTTGTATTGAGCCTTTTTGCATCTTGTTTGTATCTTTGTTGGCTCTTGTGAGAGATTAATGGATTATCCCATTGTTGGGGAGTGATGTGCTTTGCACACCTCACAATCCTATAAATGTGTATACATGGGGAATACCACTTAGGATCGATATTTCAAGATTATCTAGTTTCTATGTGGTATGTCTTACTCATGAGAAATTCAAATTCTATATGGTCCATTAATTATCTCTTGTTGGTTTTAATTTTCCACTTGTTAATATTGTTGGGTTATCACATTATGGGGGAGTAATATGCTATGTGCATATTACAAGCCTAGAGAATGTGTACATTTGAGGTATTGCCACTTAGTGTTGATATTGTAAATTATCTTGTTCCTAGGTGGCATGTTTGCTCTACAAGTGTCATTTGCTTGCGTTTTATGGGTAAATATGATCTTGGATATATTTGCGATCTACCAATGAGTATCATTTCCAAAATACTTCTTGTCCTTGACAATTGGTATTCCATCATGCGGTAAGAATTGCTAATCGTCTTTACATTGGATTTTGTGTTTCGTTTGTCTTCCTTGCCTCTTGTGGATCTATTTTAAAATGTCTAGTGTTTTTATATAGAGAGAGAAAGTGATGATCCCATCTTGTGCATTTTGTATTTAAATGCAAATTCTATATAATGCACATCCCTTGGGGGAGCTATCCTATTTTCTTTAGAACACTCTCTTTATTCGCCCATCATAAAATCTTTAGATCCCCATCAATTGTGTGTTGATGGGAGGCAAGTCTTGCTCTTTATGATGCTTTGTGCCATCATGAAAATTTGTCGAGGGTTTGGTTTGTTGGAACCTAGATCTCTTTTGGAAACTAGATACCTCGTGTTTGTTTCCTTTCAATTGGTAGCTTGTTTCCTTTTATTTGGCATGTGTAAATGGATATCTCATTCCTTGAGGTATCTTTTAATTGATATCCTTCAAGTGATAGTTTTTTGTTTGGTATCTTATTATCACTTGATACCTTGTCTTTTGGTGTCTTATCAACTTTGTGTTGAGTTGATTATTGAAAGCCTTGAGCATGCATATTTACCATATATAGCTTCTTTTGCTTGTTTTCTTTCTTTGACCCAATATATAGGGGAAACTCCACCTTGTCATAAATTGGCTAAAGTATGCATGAAATTCAAATTCATATATATGTGCACATATTTATGTGGAGTTTGTCCTATGTATTGTTGGTTTTCTAACTCTTTGGTCCCAATGAGCTTGGGCACCATTTTGTTTGTTTTGTTGTTCCAGGAACAATTGGAGATGCATTAGATGCTCGGATCACCTATAAGGAAGGTGTTGAGACCATGTGGTTATTGGAGCCAAGTTAGGATGATCAACGAACAACTATCTACTACATCAATCCAATGTTGTCTCGGTAACAAGTATCTACTTCATGCATTCATTTCTTGCAAAGGCCCAAACCTGTCTTTTCTTTTCGAGGTTGCATCATGGCATGAATCTCTTGATTCGTTCTTGTAGTACTTGTTTCCTTTCTCAAAGCATCCGAACGATGATGTCTTGTTGCTAGTTGGGATGTCTTTGATGTTCGTATGTTGGAAGTTCATATTGTATAATAAGAAAATATTAGGCCATGTGCTATGATTCCAAGCAAAGATCTTATTGATATATTTATGACTTTCTTTTGGATATCTTGTTTGTTCCTTCTTGTAACCATTTCGTGTGTACATCCTTCTTTGTGGATATATATATCATCATGATTGTCTTCTATTTAGAATCTTTTACACATGAGAGAAGTTACATCTCTAATTGATATCCTATTTTCTTTCACGTCCACCGTTGCATTTCCTTTTTCAGTTTATGGTGGCTTCGTGAAAGGATTTTTCTTGAGTACGTATCTTATTTTCCTACATCTTGATGCACTCTTTGGCCGTGAAGATTATTTTTCCTCATGCTTGTCTTGATGAGAGTTTTGCCATTTCGATTGGTATCCCTCCTCTTGACAAGGTTCTTATTTCCTATCTTCGCCATGGGTTGTCACAAGCGTTGGTTCTTATTTTGTTTATTAGTAAGCTTGTGAACCCATTTTCTAGTATGTGTGTGTGGGAATGATATGTCTTGCACTTTGTGTCTCATTTCATCAAGACTATGTTGATGAGTAATGCTCATCCTTATCTTAGTCTTCTCAAGTGCTTTGCCATGACTCACACACATTATTTTGGTTGAGCCTATTCTTAACTTGCTTATTTTACATGTTGCTCAACCATTTGTTTTGTGCAATTGATATGCTTATTGTCTCATCTATCTTCTTGCACTCGTTGTGTGTTTTTATTAATTTTGGGGGAGCAACGATCCTATTTTGTGCACTTGTATCAAATACAAAAATCTCGTATTAGTGCACAAATCATGGGGAGATTCTCTAGTTTTGATAAAAACACTCTGTTGCCTTTATCATAATATCTTTTATTCATGTGGTTCCAAGGACCATATGATTGTTTGTTCCATCTGGTATCTTTTGATTGCTGGCCTCTATTTTTTGTATGTCTTTGTGGCATACGATCCTTTTATTTGCAATCTTCGGGTCCTCAGTATAGTTTGTTTTCCTCCAACTACTTATCATTGTATTTGTGTATTTCTTTGCACTCATTTGCTGGGAAGTACACACTTTTTGGAGGACCACCTACTATATTGGCTTTCTAATCTTTTCGTCCATTTTGACAATCGATGCCAATGGGGGAGAAGTTTAGAGAGTTTACTTTGGATATGTTTAGAGGGTTTTGCTTTTATTGCATAAGCATTTACATCTTTCACGCATGCATTATTGCTTTGTATGTGTGCGCTTGGTTATGCTTATTTCCTTATATAAACTCTCTTGAAGTGGTTGTCATCAATTACCAAAATGGGGGAGATTGTTAGAGCATATATCTCCATATGTGGTTTTGGTAATTGATGACAATTCCTATGGACTAATGGTTGCCTTAAGTTATATTTATAGGATTTGTCCATAGGCACTTCTTGAAGTCCATCTGTTGGGTTCAAGGAGTTTATATGATGACCAAGATGGTATTCAAGGTATTATCCAAGGAATGGTCATAGAGACACAAGGTTGATCAAGATCTCAGACAAAGAGTAAATCAATATGATCAACACACAAAGCATACAAGATGTACCGAGAGGGATCAAGTGATCCAATGGTATGGTAAGCATTGTCCATTACGTATTTGTGTACTAACCCATGGTCTTTGTGAGGGTTCTATGTGGGGGTTAGGTGTGCTTCCATGGGCTTGCGTCAAAAGGAAGATCTCATACAATCCATGAAGGATGACGTCAAGTGGTGATCGTCATCAAGATTGCGGTGTGCAAGTTCAAGTGGATCAGCATGAATATATCATTCTTGATGCTTGCCGTCCATTGTGGTGGCAATGGACTTGTGAAGATATGCTCAAGAGCGGCTCACCCATAGTGTGTATGGGGGAGCAATCAACTAGTCTTCATCAAGCCAACGCAATCAAGAAAGGTGGTCCATCTTGAGGAAGCCAAGATCATCGTCATCTAGATCAAGAGGACGAGGTGCAAGGTATAGGTTTGCCCTTGATAGGTTTTCTGTTTTAGGATAGATTGTCGTACTATCAAGGGGGGCTCTCAAGTGAGTAGCTTGATCGTATCGTTCGTTGAGAGCTCAAACCATTTGCATCCTTGCATCATACTTCTTGGTTCTTGTTTGGTGTTTCTATTTGTGAGTTTTAGAGTTTATGTTCATCTTCATGACAAGCTCGAGTTCATCGAAAACGGATTCCATATGCATCTTCTATGATGTTTTCGATGTTGGGAGTTTTTACCGGTCTTGTTCGAAGAAGGGTTCTCACCATTTTCTTATGGGACTTTTCTCACTTGCTTCTTATTGATATTTCTATCAATATTGTGTTAGCCCATGTCGTTATCTTTCCAGCAAACTTGGTTTCGTTGAATTAGGAGTCTGTATGCGAAAGTTACACCAGTTTTAGTATCCAGCGGTAGTACCGCTCGTGGTGCGAGCGGTAGTACCGCTCCTGTAGCGGTAGTACCGCCCCCGGAGAGGTAGTATCGCCCCCGGAGCGGTAGTAATTTTTTACTACCGCTCCCTAGCGGTAGTACCGCTCCGTCGGACTATTTTTTGCATACTTTTTGGCCTCAGCATGGTTGGTGAACCTACCGAGCGGTAGTACCGCTCCATGAGCGGTAGTACTGCTGTGTGCGGGCTGTGAGGCTTAACGGTTGGATTTTTCCCCACCTATAAAAGGGTGTCTTCTTCCCCATTGAACCTTATCTCTTTAGCTCGTGTTTTTCCCCCATTGTTGACCTTCTTCGAGCTTGCTAACTCTCAATCCCTCCAATAATTCTTGCTAGTTCTTGAGGGAAAAGAGAGAGGAGATCTAGATCCACATTTCCACCAATCACTTTCTCCTCTAAGTGAGGGGAACCCTTTGGTCTAGTTCTTGGAGTTCTTCGTGTTCTTCTTAGTTCTTCCTCTCATTTTCCTCCCTGGCATTAGTTGCTTTGGTGGGATTTGGGAGAGAAGGACTTGGGCACTCCGTGTGCCCTTGCCATTGCATTAGTTGCATCGTTTGAGTTCTCCACGGTGATACGTGGAAATGAAGTTTGAGAAGCTTATTAGCTTTGGTACTTAGTACCCTAGTTATTGTTCTTCGTGGATGCTTTGGTGTCCTAGAAGCTTGGTGGTGTCTCAGAGCTCAATCATTGTGGTGTAAAGCTCCGGTCAAGCGTCGGGGTCTCCAATTAGGTTGTGGAGATTGCCCCGAGCAATTTGTACGGGTATCGGTGACCGCCCCCAAGGTTTGCCATTTGTACGGGTTCGGTGACCGCCCTCAAGGGTCCCTTAGTGGAATCACGGCATCTTGCATTGTGCGAGAGCGTGAGGATATTACGGTGGCCTTAGTGGCATCTTGGGGAGCATTATGCCTCCACACCGCTCCAACGGAGATTAGCATCCGCAAGGGTGTGAACTTCGGGATACATGATCGTCTCCGCGTGCCTCGGTTATCTCTTACCCGTACCCTTTTCTTATGCACTTTACTTTGTGATAGCCATATTGTTTATTGTCGTATATCTTGCTATCACTTAGTTGTTTATCTTGCTTAGCATAAGTTGTTGGTGCACATAGGTGAGCCTAGTTGTTGTAGGTTTTGTGCTTGACAAATTGAACGTTAGTTTTATTCCGCATTTGTTCAAGCCTAAACCGTAATTATTTTAAAGCGCCTATTCACCCCCCCCCCACTAGGCGACATCAACGTCCTTTCAAATAGTGATATGTAAATAAAATCATCTCCCCGGAGAAGAGAACGTAAATAAGGATGTAGAAACTCTGAAATCCATCAAAGGTGGTAGAATCAAGACAAATCCACCAAAAACCTAAACGCCTAGATCTTGGAAGACCCATAGGAGACATGAAACCACCCTATGCGCACATTGAGATGTGGTTTAGAGAGCAATTTAAAGTGGCGGGTGTAGGAACGTTGGTGTATATGTTTGGAGTGTTTCGAGACAGTCATTTAAGTACCTCAATTGGGACGCACTAAAAGCATCAACGACACCGGTTACAACTCCTGATGGGAAAACACCACTCGCACCGAAACACTCACCGGCCACCGCTACCATCCTCCTCTTTAAGATGTCTCTCCTTGCCATATCATACCATTCTTTGGTTATGTCGTCCATGTCATCGCGGTTCAATGTCACGATCTTATTCTCCTCGGCAAGAAGCTTGGCCATGGCTTTGGTCTCATTGGCAAAGACTCTTCTCTCTTCAATGGTCGCCTTGCGCAACTCCTCGTCCTTGAGCAATTGCCACTTCTCTTGCTTCTCTCGTGCCTTCTTCTCCGCCAACTCTTTCTTTGCCTCCAATGCCTTCGTCAACATCAACTCCTTTGATTGCACCATGGCATCTATCTTGTCACGCAAGCTCGATGCCTCGTGTTCCCTATTGATCTTCTTCCTTGACTTCTTGTCTCCATTGGGCTTCTTCAAGTTTTGTGGGCCATCATCATCTTTATCATCATCCATGGTCGTAAGTGAACCTCTCTTCAATGGGGATTCTTTCTCAATCAACTTCCACTTCTCACACTTTTTTAGCAATTCCCAACAATGCTCTAGTTTAAATTTTTTGCCTTCGGAAGCTTCCATGTCATTGTCTCTTTGTTGGACAATATTGTACTACACAATGAAAACAATATCAAATAATGCAATCACTTCAAATGATACAAATGATTTGCACAACTTGGAACGTGAAAACGAACTCACATAGTCGGATTCCACAGTTCCACTTGGAGGAGCATTGCGAACTTGTTGCAAGCAAGCAACCCAACGGCTACAAATCGTCTTGACCACGTCCCAACGACCTTGGAGTGACCGAAAGGTGTGTGGAGTCCTATTGGGACACCTGGCCATCATGCATAAGTATTGATCTTCAATCCTTTGCCAATACCTATTGGCGGTTTGAGATGTGCTAGTGCACGCATCAAGAGACATTGCACTCCAAGACTTGATTAAGATTTGGTCTTCAAACAACGTGTAGTTCTTCGATATCACGCCTTTTTTTCTTGCGCTTGGTCATACACAGTGACAGCCCGAGACCGACGTTCCAGAAGATTCCCCTTTCCTTTCCGTTTCTGTCGTGTGGGTATTTTTTTATTTGTTGCATCATCATCGCATCATTCACATCATCTGCATTGCATCGGCATCTCCGTTGCCGCCAGTTTTCAAAACTTGCATCCGCTAGTAGTTGCCGGTTCTCGTCGTTGTCCGTTCTGAGTCCGACCGCACACGCACGCGCCCGCGGCACCGTCGAAACCCTGTTTTTAAAGTGTGCGTAAAACTTTCTCTGATTGGGTTGAGATTTGACGTGCGGTGTTATTTTAATATAGGTAGGCCTCCTGTCAAGTTTCGTCGCAATCGGAGACCGTCTGGTACCCGAACGGTCGACCGTATCGGCACCGTATTCGGGCTACCCTCGGACGTCTGTCGGTGTTTTAAAATACGTTGCCGGGTCGCCCATTGTCGTGGTTTTGTCACGGCAGATGTCCTCGTGAAAGGACTTAGTATGGGAACCATCGCACTTTGGTGGCGACTCAAAGGGGTTGAACAGGAGGAACGCGGCGGATTACCCAGGTTCGTCCCCTCGCGTGGAGGTAATAGCCTACGTCCTGCTTGGCGTGTATTGATGTGGATTCGATTACAAGAAAGGCGTAACTCGCCTCACCTAGCACTCGATGATTTCTAACCTATCTCTCCCCCTTCAGACTCGCCTTTATATATAGGTCGAGGCCTTAGGGTTTTACAAGAGTCCCTTCCTCCTTACAAATCGTGACCACCGCGGTCTCTAAGTCGCCGTCTTGCAAAACCCAAAGACCTTCCATAAATCATAACCATCCCGCGGCCTTGAACCGCCCAGGCTGAGGCCCAACTAGCCCCAAAGGATGAATCGCCTTACTAGTAACCCGGCCCATATTGGGCGGGTCATTTAATAAGCAATATCCCCAACATTAGGCCCCAAATTGACTTGAATTTTCATGCCAATGCTTCCGCTTTAGTTGAAGGTGATTCACTCCTTAGTTTTCCTCCATACGCCAGAAATTTTAACTCGCCAACCGGTACCGGAAAAATCTTTGAGTCGCCAATCCATTTCCCGTCAGCATCTTCCTTAGCCCTCGATCTTCGGGAAATTTAACACAATCCCAACGGATCTTTTAGTGCATCATTATCCCAAATTTTTCGGACGTCATCATGGTGAATCTTTTATTCCCAAACGGTTCCCGCTCATGGCGCCTCGATCCCAGCGCCCGTCCTGACAAATAGGCGGAAGGGACAGGGCTGGCGCTGGCCACCTACCAGTCTCGTCAGTTCCCCCCATTATCGCAGCAAAAGACCGCACCACTTCCCGAGGGTTCCGCCGCCGGCCGCAACTTCCACCCCCGTTCGAGGAGCTCTAGTGCCGCCCGCAAGCCATCGCCGTCATCAAGCTTCGCACCTCGGTCGATCTGTCCGCCGTCATTGCCCATCGCGTCATCACCGGCAACCTCGCTGCTCGCCCCGAGCTCCGCCGCCGCCAAAGGCCTCTTCGTTCATCGGGACCCCCGCGCTTCCCCAGCGATCTCCGTCACCACCGGTCTTCTTCGACCGAGAACATCAGGTTAGATCCTCGTTCCCTCTCCTAGGAGTAGGTTTATTCCTTGCTCGTATCTTCGCCATTGCCGTAGCTTTGAAGCTTTCCGCTCGTAGTCATTCATTTTCCTCGAATCCATTAGTCCGAGCGCCGCTAGGGTAGCCAGTGCCTTGAATAATTTTAACCATTCGCTGTTCTTGCGAATTTCTGAATACAATATCTTCTTCAAACGAGGGGCATCACCTGATAATACATTGTTCATCACCTGATAATACATTGTTCATGCTCAGCCATATTCGTAGGCCTTATATCTGTTCGGCAGATCCATTCCTCGTTTACTGTTTGTAAAAAACGGTTTGTAACCTTCATTCCCCCCTTAGTGCTTCGGAACGAATAGATTTTACCATCCACAGTAATGTTGCCTTTGGGAATAGCCCTGCTTCGATAAGTCGCCATATCAATCCAACCCGGCCTCTTAGTCTGGCGGGTTAACGGGAGCTGATCCCGATTCACATAGTAAATGTTCAAGACATGTAATACCATACTTCTACCTATTTGTAGCATGGGTGCCGTTTTCAAGAGCGATTGGCTTCCTACCAAAGTTGATGATGCTGTTTTAGCTAATTACGTGAAAGCGGGCTGTTTGGATCCTCAAGATGTCATTGGATGGCGCACCGGGTTGGGAGAAGACCTCCCCAACCCCAAAGAAGGGGAAATAGTAGTCTTTGTGGAACACTTGGAACGGGGTTTTAAGCCGCCCGGATCCAAATTCCTTAGGGACGCTTTGACCTTCATGAATGTCCGACTCCAGGATTTGGGACCCAATTCTATAAGCAACTTGAGTCAGTTCCAAGTCCTTTGTGAAGCTTATCTGCGGATCGAACCTTCCGTTCCTCTATTCTGGCACTTTTTCCATCTGAATCGCCAGACGGAATTCCACAACGGCCCCAGTTTGGAACTCGGCGGTGTCAACGTCCAGCGCCGTAGGGATAGGCTGTTTCCTTCACTCATCATGCCTAGCCATCCCAAGGGCTGGGGTGAATCTTGGTTTTATTGTAAAGAAACGTCCCCTGCTGGTGAGAACAAACTTCTGGGCTATAGGCCAACCCGCCTTCCGGTTAACTTCAAGCTCCCCGACAAGCTCACCGAGGAAGAAGAGTCGGAGTTCGTCCCAATTTTGTCCGAACTGAGATCCTTGACGAACAATGGTCTTACCGGGGTTGACCTGATCCCCTGCTGGGTCGAATGGCGGATTCTTCCTCTGAGCTGCCGAGATGGTCTAATGTGTGAATTTGACGGCACTCTGGATCATCCCCAATGCTACTTTCACACAGCATTAACAGAGAAAGACATTGTCGCCATCATCAAAAAACTGACCGGCGAGCCCGCAGGAAAGTGCGGCCAAATCGGCCTTAAGCCCTTCTGCAAGATTAACCCGGCGCCCAAGGTAACCAAAGTTGACCCGCCCTTGATCTTTATTCCTTCTGTTTTATTGCCATTATGACTTCATGCCATATATCTTTCCAGAAAGGCGACAAGTTCTGGTCCAGGAGACCTAAAAAGCAAGCCATGAAGACTGCTAAGCCGCCCTCCAAGAAAAACAAGGGCAAAGGTAAATCTGTTGCGGCCGAGCCATCTGAAGTCGACGAATCTCAAGCCGGCGACGCACTTTCAGAGGTACAAATCCGTCCCCTTTTCACTCGCCACCTATTACTTTCGACCTCTTATCCATATCTCCCATTCTTCTTGTAACAGAATGAAGATAACAAAAGCCAAGAGGACTCCATTGAGGTAATTTCTGTTTCCTCCGATTCATCTCCTTCCCCGCCTAAGCCGGCCCGGCGAATATGTGGGAAAGTCCCCTTCTCACATCCAGATGCCCATTTGGACCCAAATTTCTTATTGAAGAGAACACAGCACGCCTCAAACCGGAAGACACGAAGTCACTCCGGCGATCTAATATCTGGCCTGCCAGCAACAAACAAAAGAAAACCAAGCGAGGTACCTTTTTTATATAAGAACAACCATTGTTCGTGCTGCTTTGGATTACATCTGCAACCCGCCTGCATTATTAATGTATAATTCTTGCAGAATTCTCCCCCTCTTTCGGCGACTCAGCAATGTCAACACTTCCACCAATGATTCGAGTTCCGGGGTAAGTCTTTTGCCTTGACTTTTTGAGAGTAATGATCTTTTTCAATTCCTTAACTCGCTTATCTCCTTTGGTTAGGGCACAAGCCAAAAAAAGGAAAACCAGTGGATCAATCCCTGACGCAACTTCCGAACTTCCAAGGAAATCAACTCCGACTCAAGAGGATCCGGGTCAAGCTGAGCCGACCATGCAAGTGGATCTTCCTGAGTCACCGAAAGAAACAGCGGATGCCCCTGAATCGCCAAACATATTGGCAACAGCGGATGACCCAGACGTTGTAGTCATTACTGGTTCCGGTTTTTCCAAGCCGGCGGCGACAGTTCTGTCCAAACACGTAGCATCCTCCTCTCAAGCAATCCCCGAGTCTGGGCTCTCCAAGGCGAAGCTTTCCGACTATGCAAATCTGGAGTTTAAAGAACTCTGTTCTGGCTTCGCAAGTCGCCTGGAAGTGAGCTATGAGATGGAGAAAAATCTGTTGAAGATGTTAAACGACAAACATGAGGTAAATTTTATACTCTATATCATTCCCAGTAACCCCCAAGGGCCGGGTCATCAGTAAAAGATGAGCCGGGTCTTAAAAAAAAACTTCGCGACCAGTAACCCCCAAGGGCCGGGTCATTAGTAAAATGATGAGCCGGGTCTCTATTTCTGTATAATTTTCCTTGAGAAATTATACATTAGCCCCCAAGTGTCAGGGGTATTGCCTTGCAATAATTCTGAGACTTGTCTTTGTTTTAAACTTTTAAATAGGAAAACCTTGCCCAGACCGAACTAGCGTTGGGCGACTTAAGGAAAAACTTAGCTGATCAACAAGATGCCCGAACTCAGTCGGAAGATAAGTATAAATTGGCTCTGGTTGAACTCGAAAAGCTTAAAGCCGAGTTAGAAAAAACTCAAGCTGACCAAAACACGGCTTTGAAGAGAGCAGAAAAAGTTGAAGCAAAGCTGGCGACTGTCCAACAGGAGCTGTCCGGCTTAAAACGTCATATCTCTAACATGACGCAAGCCATCTTCGGTAAGCCTTACCTAAATCTCCAATCTTATCCCCTCCTTTGGGCCAAATTCCTGACGTTAAGTTACCGGTTTATCAAATTCCAGGTCCAAGAGTCGCCAACCTGCAAGAAGACTGTGTGTTGATGCTGAAGGCGATCTATACGCTGACAGAGCAACTGTACACAGGCAGTGTGTTGACCGTCAAAGCTGTAATGGGCGCAAAAGAGCCGATTACTTCCATCAAGAAAGTACTTGGATGTCTGTCCACACTTCCTCCCCAGATTGGCGAGTTAACTCGGTCAGCCGCCCGGAAAGGCGTCCTGGCGGCCCTGAGTCGCTGCTTAGCGTATGCTCCGGAGATTAATTTCGAAGAAGTAGCCGCCGACTTCCCTCAGCTCAAAGACGATGGCTAGGAATTCGTGGAAGAGGATTACCAGAAAGTTGTCAAGGATTCTCGGTTGGCTGCAACCCAACTCGCCGCCAGTCTTGATTTAACGAAGTATCAGGCGGCTTATGACGGTAAGAATAAGAAAATCAGCCCGCCAACCTTCGTGGTGACCAACCTAATTCCTCGGCGACCCAAGAATCCCTTCGACTGGGAAGCAGACCTGGCATCAATCTTGACCGATGAAGACGATTTTGCTTCTTTGTCCAGGTGCAATTGGGTCTTGGGCGATTTACAAATCGAAGCTGGTCAGAGCTCACGCCAGGACTTAGCGGAGTAGACTTTTCTTGAATTTGGCCCGCGAGCCATGTAATAGTCAGTACTATCTTTTGATGACATCTTCTGCAAGAAAAACACTTATACCGCTTTTGAGGCGGTTTGAAATATTTGGTCCGCCCTTATAAGAATCTTCTGCAATGCTTAATCCGCCAAGGATGAAACCTTGAACACATCATCTGTGAAAACAAAAGAACTACAAATAGTTTCAGCAAACATGCAGAAAGGATAAAAATCTCCAAGATTAAACCATAACACGAGTAATTTTGTC
Source organism: Hordeum vulgare subsp. vulgare (assembly GCF_904849725.1). Taxonomy (NCBI): domain Eukaryota; kingdom Viridiplantae; phylum Streptophyta; class Magnoliopsida; order Poales; family Poaceae; genus Hordeum; species Hordeum vulgare. The sequence goes on along the minus strand of NC_058524.1, from coordinate 578,999,123 downwards.
GGCTCATACGGTCGCGACAAGGGGAGGCGAGTCAGAAGGCTCGTGCACCCACCCTAAATGCAGGTTTCGTCGGCTCATACGGTCGCGACAGGGGGAGGCGAGTCAAAAAGCTCGTGCACCCACCCTAAATGCAGGTTTCGTCGGCTCATACGGTCGCGACAGGGGGAGGCGAGTCAGAAAGCTCGTGCACCCACCCTAAATGCAGGTTTCGTCGGCTCATACGGTCGCGACAGGGGGAGGCGAGTCAGAAAGCTCGTGCACCCACCCTAAATGCAGGTTTCGTCAGCTCATACGGTCGCGACAGGGGGAGGCGAGTCAGAAAGCTCGTGCACCCACCCTAAATGCAGGTTTCGTCGGCTCATACGGTCGCGACAGGGGGAGGCGAGTCAGAAAGCTCGTGCACCCACCCTAAATGCAGGTTTCGTCGGCTCATACGGTCGCGACAGGGGGAGGCGAGTCAAAAAGCTCGTGCACCCACCCTAAATGCAGGTTTCGTCGGCTCATACGGTCGCGACAGGGGGAGGCGAGTCAGAAAACTCGTGCACCCACCCTAAATGCAGGTTTCGTCGGCTCATACGGTCGCGACACGGGGAGGCGAGTCAAAAAGCTCGTGCACCCACCCTAAATGCAGGTTTCGTCGGCTCATACGATCGCGACAGGGGGAGGCGAGTCAAAAAGCTCGTGCACCCACCCTAAATGCAGGTTTCGTCAACTCATACGGTCGCGACAGGGGGAGGCGAGTCAGAAAGCTCGTGCACCCACCCTAAATGCATGTTCTGTCGGCTCATAAGGTCGCAACAGGATGACACAAATTGCTCTTTTTAAGGAAGAAGCCCCCAAGTCGGGGAACATTTTATTACTTCATAATGAAACTGAAAAACTTACAAAGCATGGAGTTTTTAAGAACTCAAGTGTAGTAAGGCCGCAAATGGGCAATATTCCAAGGGCGAGTTGACTCAGCCTGTGTAGTCGGTCGATCAGGCCAAAGATCCATCAAGTAGTAAGAGCCATTGCGGAGGTTCTTGCTGACGACGAAAGGCCCTTCCCAAGGGGGCGAGAGCTTGTGCATGCCTGCCCGATCTTGTATCAGACGAAGTACCAAGTCACCCTCCTGGAAAGCCCGACTCTTAACCCGGCGACTATGATAACGCCGCAGATCTTGCTGATAGATGGCTGATCGAGCCGCCGCTAAGTCACGCGCCTCTTCCAAGGCATCCAAGGAGTCCTAACGCGCCAACTCGTTATCTTGCTCCACATATGCGGCGACTCTAAGAGAATCATGCCTTATGTCGGTAGGAAGGACAGCTTCTGCTCCATAGACCAAAAAGAAAGGGGTGAACCCCGTGGACCGATTCGGGGTGGTCCGGATGCTCCATAATACCGAAGGTAGTTCTTCAACCCAACACCCTGGGGTCCTTTCCAGGGGAACCATGAGGTGAGGTTTAATCCCTCGTAGGACTTCCTGATTCACCCGCTCTGCTTGCCCGTTTGACTGCGGGTGAGCAACTGCAGAAATATCAAGCCGGATATGTTCACGGCGACAGAAATCCAGCATCGCTCCTTGGGACAAGTTAGTACCATTGTCCGTGATAATACTGTGTGGATATCCAAAACGGAAAATCAGCTTTTTCAGAAATTTGACCGCAAGCTCCAACAGGTTCCGCCTCAACCCATTTAGTGAACTTATCAACCGCCACCAATAAGTGAGTTTTCTTGTTAGAGGACATCTTAAAGGGACCGACCATGTCCAGCCCCCAGACCGCGAAAGGCCAAGTAATGGGAATCATCCTCAATTCTTGAGCCGGCACATGAGCCTGTCTCCCATATCGTTGGCACCCCTCACACCGCCGTACTATATCTTCTGCATCTGCATGAGCCGTCAACCAGAAGAAACCATGTCGAAAAGCTTTTGATACCAAAGAACGTGACTCGGCGTGATGCCCGCAGTCTCCAGAATGGATGTCATTTAGGATTACGCATCCTTCCTCGGAAGAAACGCACCGCTGAAAGACCCCTGAAGCACTTCGTTTATATAGCTCGCCATTAATGATGACCATGGACTTCCTACGTCGAACGATCTAGCGAGCCAAAACTTCGTCGGTGGGTAACTCGCCACGAGCGAGATAAGCCAGATAAGGAAGAGCCCAATCCGGAGTGGCATGGAGAGCCGCCACAAGCTGAGACTCGGGATCTGGTATCGCCAATTCCTCCTCCGTGGGTACAGTCACCGACGGTTTATGCAAGACATCCAAGAAAACATTAGGGGGGACCGGTTTTCTCTGTGAGCCGAGTCGCGAGAGGGCATCAGCTGCTTCGTTGAGTCGCCGATCAACGTGATCAACCTGGTACCCATGAAAATAGCCCGCCACGTCAGATACAGCTCGCCTGTAAGCCGCCATCATAGGATCCCGAGAGTCCCAGGTACCCGAAACCTGTTGCGCCACCAAATCTGAATCCCCAAAGCATCTGACTCGGGTTAGGTTCATCTCTTTTGCCAGTCGCAAACCGTGAAGCAGAGCTTCATATTCTGCCGCATTATTTGTGCAAGGGAACATGAGGCGGAGAACATAGCAGAACTTATCTCCTTGAGGGGATATCAACACCACACCAGCCCCCGAGCCCTCCAACTGCCTAGATCCATCAAAGTAAATAGTCCAATAGGTAAGGTCAGGCCGATCTTCCGGAGCCTGAAGCTTCGTCCAATCGTTAACGAAATCAACTAGTGCCTGGGACTTGATGGTCGTGCGGGGGGTATATTGTATGTGATGCGACCCAAGCTCTATCGCCCATTTGGCGATTCGCCCTGTTGCCTCCCGATTTTGGATGACGTCACCGAGGGGCACGGAACTGACCACGGTGATCGGGTGCTCCTGGAAATAATGTTTAAGCTTTCGACTCGCCATGAACACCCCATAGACCAGTTTCTGCCAATGTGGGTATCGCTGTTTGGAAAGAGTTAACACCTCACTGATAAAGTACACCGGGCGTTGCACCGGGTATTCCTTTCCTTCCTCCTTTCTTTCAAAGACCACAGCCACGCTGACCGCTTTGGAATTCGCGGCGATATACAGGAGCATAGGCTCCTTTTCAGTCGGGGCTGCCAGGACCGGCGGGTTAACCAATTGATGCTTCAAGGCCTGAAGCGCCTCGTCTGCCTCCTCTGTCCATACGAATCGGTCGGACTTCCTCAACAATTGATAAAGAGGAATCGCCTTTTCTCCGAGGCGGCTCACGAAACGACTTAGAGCCGCAATGCGACCCGCCAATCGCTGAACTTGATTAACATTCGTCGGCCTGCCGAGGGAAGTATCCGCTTCAATTTTGTCCGGGTTAGCCTCGATGCCGCGCTCCGATACCAAGAAACCCAGTAGTTTTCCCGCAGGTACGCCGAAAACGCATTTGGTAGGATTTAGCTTCATCTGATATACCCGTAAATTATCAAAGGTTTCCTTAAGGTCTTCCAGAAGTGTCTCCTCCCGGCGGGTCTTGATCACAATGTCGTCAACATAAGCATGGACGTTGCGGCCAATTTGGTTATGAAGACAATTCTGGATGCAGCGTTGATAAGTCGCCCTTGCGCTCTTGAGCCCGAACGGCATGGACACATAGCAAAAGGCCCCGAAGGGGGTTATGAAGGCCGTCTTCTCTTGATCTTCCACAGCCATTTTAATCTGATGATAACCTGAATAGGCGTCCAAAAAGCACAATCGTTCGCATCCCGCCACCGAGTCAATGATTTGGTCGATGCGGGGAAGAGCGAAAGGATCCTTGGGACAAGCTCTGTTGAGGTCCTATAGTCAATACACATACGGAACGTGCCATTCTTCTTGAGTACTAACACCGGGTTAGCCAGCCATTTGGGATGAAAGACTTCCACGATGAACCCGGCGGCTAAAAGACGGGCGACTTCCTCTCCAATCGCCTTCCGTCGCTCCTCGTTAAACCTGCGAAGGTATTGTTGGACAGGTTTGCATTTTGGGTCAATATTAAGATGGTGCTCAGCGAATTCTCTCGGTACACCCGACATGTCAGAGGGTTTCCATGCGAAGATGTCCCGATTCTCACGGATGAATTCGATGAGCGCGCTTTCCTATTTGGGATCCAGACCCGTCCCAATGGTGAACTGCTTGGATGAATCGCCATGAATGAAGTCGATTGTCTTAGTATCCTTCGTCGGCTTGAATTTGAGGGGCGACTCAGAATCTGTAGTCGGCTTCTTGAGTGGTGACATGTCTGCCGGGTCAACATTGGCCCGATGGTGTTTGAGCTCTTCCGCCGCACAGGCGACCTCCGCATAAGCCGCGTCCCCTTCCTCGCACTCCTTTGCGATTCTTCTATCTCCATCAATCGTGATGGGTCCTTTGGGACCCGGCATTTTTAGTTTGAGGTAGACGTAGCACGAGCGGGCCATGAAACGGGCGTAAACCGGTCGCCCGAACAGCGCGTGGTATGGGCTTTTCAGTTTGACCACCTCAAAGATTAGGGATTCCGACCTATAATTCTGCGCAGTCCCAAATGCCACTGAGAGCCTGACCCAGCCTATGGGATAAGCCGACTTGCCCGGGACAATGCCATGGAAAACCGTGGTTGAAGGCATCAAGTCTTTTTCCGATAGATTTATCCTCCGAAAGGTGTCGAAGTATAGGATATTAATGCTGCTTCCACCATCCATTAGTACCTTTGACAAGGTGTAACCTCCCACTTGGGGAGCCACGACTAATGCCAGGTCGCCCGGGTTATCTATTCTTGGCGGGTGATCCTCTCTGCTCCACGATATGGTCTGCTCGGACCAATGGAGATACCTGGGAATCGCCGGCTCAGTTACGCTGTATGCCCGGTGATTTACCTTTTTATCACGCCTGCAAGCATTAGTGGTGAAAACGTGGTACTGCCCATTATTTAGCTGTTTGGGATTGCTGCGGAAGCCCCCGTTGTCATCCTGGTCCTGTGGAGCCCCCTGTGGGGGCGGCTGTTGGAAAACTCCCGGCGGGTTGTACCGCCGTTGGTGGTGCACCGGGTACTGGCCGCCGCCCGGGTGCGGGCCTCCCTGAGCCTCCTGTTCGGGAAAGCCGCCGAAGGGGTTGTGCCTTTGGTTGGGCGCGGCGAGTTGGTCCTGGCGACAGTTCGGATCTTCGCTTTGGCTCTTCTTGATTGCCTCGGCCCGAAATTCTCGCATCACGAAACAGTTCTCCCACGAGTGGCCCGCCGGGCCGTCGGCCGTGGCGTGGTGCGAGCAAGGGCCTTTGAGTAGCTCTTCATAATTACGCGGCCTTTTCCCACTGAAGCCTCGATTCTTGTTTTTGCCGTCGTTGGCGTTGGTGTTGGCAACCAAATCTGAGGGCTCCTCTTGTGACCTACGCTTGCCGTTGGTCCCCTGGTTGTGACGGCTGCGGCCTTGGTGGCGGGTGTTGTTTTTGGTCGAATCGCCCTTCTTGGGCGAGTTACCCTTTCCATCCTCGCCGGGATCCTTGGTATCATCGGCCTCGGCGTACCTAGTGAGGGTGTCCATCAGTTCGCCCATATCCTGAACTTTCCGTTTGAGTCGCCCCAATTTCTGGACCAGCGGTTCATAGTGGCAGTTGTGCTCGAGGATAAGCACAGCTTGCGCTGCCGTGATGCCATCCGATGACTGGATAATTTCCGCGACTCGCCGCGACCAATGGTGCGCCGACTCATCCGGGCGTTGTACGCAGTGTTGTAAGTCGATGATCGTCATCGGCCGTTTACAAGGTCCCCGGAAGTTTTTGATGAAACGCTCTTTCAGCTCGGCCCAGGACTGGATAGAATTGGGGGGTAAGTTTTTCAACCAAGTGCGCGCCGATCCCTCGAGCATCATGGTGAAGTACCTGGCGCAAACCGCCTCGTTTACGTCGAGCATGTCCATGGCGATCTCATAGCCCTCGATCCATGATGTTGGTTCAAGATCTGGTGTGTAATTAGGCACCTTTCTTGGTCCTTTGAAATCCTTGGGCATTCTTTCGTTTCGAAGGGCTAGGGACAAGCAGGGCACCCCAACTCGCCCTCCGGTCCCCGCAAGGGGAGTCTGGCCTCTTGAACGTTGGGTGGATCCCTGCCCGGCGGGTTCCGCTCGGGCGGGTTGTCCTGCGGGAAGTGTCGCGGGGCACTGTTTACGGCTGGCTGATTCTCCGGCCTACTCCTGGTGTAGCTCGCCTGGGGGGTGGAGTGCAATCTCTCAGGGCTGTGCGAGAACTGCGCGTTTTGGACCACCGCCGTTTTCAACATCTCGATGGCGTTCCTTGCTTCAATCTCAGCTGGGGTGTTGCCGTGGATCGGAAGAGACTCCAGATGGCGAGTTGCGGCAAGCACGTTATCCACCGGGTTAGAGAAGTGCCCTCGAGGGGTACGGAAACGAGGAATTTGACCCTCAGTCGGCTGAATCGGCGGGTTAGGAGGGCGGCCCGGTCCTCCTGCTGGGGCGGCTCCCATCCCGGGTGTTTGGGGAGTGTCGAACAGGCGAGTCGGATTGAGGTCATGGGGCAAGCGACCCTGGTGTCTCCGCTGATGGACGGCGTCGGACGCGCGCTGCTGTCTTTCAAGCCGCCAATTGTCGGTGTTCAATCGCATCCTTTCGGCCGTAATCTGGGCTTGTCGAGTTTCCATCCTGGCGGACTCCGTCTCAGCATCCTGATGGGCCTTTGCCACCGCCTCCCTCAGCTTTGCTAACTCTGCGTTTATCTCTTCTTGGTTCTCTGGCGTGAGGGGGGTTGACATTAGTCTCGTGATTTCCGCCGCTAAATCCACCAGGACTGCTGACGCACTTCTGGATGTCCCGCCGATCCCAACGCCTCCGGCGGGGTTCTGTGCGGGTTGAGTCGCCCCGGCCATGTAGATGGCGATCTGGCGGCGGGTTCGATCGAGGATTTCCGGATCCATGGCCAATGACAAGCCTCCGAGACCGTCTCCGTGGAGGGACTAGATGGAATCTGAATCGCCCATGGATGATTCATCGTCAGAGTTGACCGGGGTGACCTCCTGAGCCGCCGCGTGCTCTGGCTCCTCCGACCCCTGCGTGAACCCCACAAAGACCGGGTGGGTCAGATTCCGTGTTATGACTGGATGGACGTACCTGGTCGGCTCGACGATGTCGGAGGAGATGTCCGGCTCAGGAACAGATGACCCGATCACGCCGATGAAGACGTTGATCTTGCCGAAGGGAACCCTGTAGCCTGATTCGAGAAAATTCGCTTCAGGTCCCCATCGTTGGTTGTCGATGTAGACTATGCCGCGTCGGCTCCAAGTCATGAGCGCTGTCGCATAACTCCCAAACCCTGGTAGGGCTCCCTTTGAGAACTCAACTCCACCGTGCGTACGCCCCACGGTGGGCGCCAACTGTCGTGGTTTTGTCACGGCAGATGTCCTCGTGAAAGGACTTAGTATGGGAACCATCGCACTTTGGTGGCGACTCAAAGGGGTTGAACAGGAGGAACGCGGCGGGTTACCCAGGTTCGGCCCCTCGCGTGGAGGTAATAGCCTACGTCCTGCTTGGCGTGTATTGATGTGGATTCGATTACAAGAAAGGCGTAACTCGCCTCACCTAGCACTCGATGATTTCTAACCTATCTCTCCCCCTTCAGACTCACCTTTATATATAGGTCGAGGCCTTAGGGTTTTACAAGAGTCCCTTCCTCCTTACAAATCATGACCACCGCGGTCTCTAAGTCGCCGTCTTGCAAAACCCAAAGACCTTCCATAAATCATAACCATCCCGCGGCCTTGAACCGCCCAGGCTGAGGCCCAACTAGCCCCAAAGGATGAATCGCCTTACTAGTAACCCGGCCCATATTGGGCGGGTCATTTAATAAGCAATATCCCCAACACCCATCTTCCCTCTCATCTTAGCCAACGCCACTCTACACAGCAAACGCTAACCCGCCTCTTCGATCGGACCGTACGATCGCGATCGGAGGGTCGAAAACCCCCCAGAAACCCTCTAACCTAGCCCCTTCTATAAATAGCTGCCCTCCCTGCCATTTTAGGCAAACCCTAGCGCCTAGGGATCCGTGCCCAGCCGCCAGCCCCACCTCACCATGCTCTCTCCTCCCACCTCCAGCCGTCGGGCCCGCCCGAGCCCGGGTGAGGCCCGCGAAGCCCATCTGGCGAGCTCCTCCTGAGCCAGCCAGCGCCCCGCTCCTCCCGAACATTCCAAAGCGCTGCCCTCGCGTCGCCGCCGCCCACCGACCGCTGGTCGCCGCCGTCGGCAGGCTGCAGGAGCCCCCTGTCGCCAGCGATGTCCTACCCCGTCGTGGATCCGTCGCCGGACGCCGCACAACGCGTTCCCCGCACGCGCGCCGTCGTCCTCGAGCTCCTCCCGAGCCAGCTGCAAGACCTCGTCGCCCTCGCGAGCCCCGCCGTTTACCGAGTCCCCGTGATGCCGCGCTGTGTTCCCCGTCGCGTCTCGCCGGATCTGGCCTCGCTCGCCGGAGCCCCAAGTTCTGTCGCCGCCGGTTCCCTGCTCGCGAGAGCTCCGCCGCTCTCGATCTGGAGCAAGAACCAGATCGGGTCCCGTTGACCGCGCCGCTTGGGCCGTGACCAGCGCCTCCCACGGCCCAGGTCCCGCACCAGGCCGAGGCCCGACGTCGGCCAGCTCCACACCGCCTCGGCCCAACTTCGCCTCCGCAGCCAGGCCTGGAACCTCTTCACCACGCCGGCCTAGAGCGAGGTGAACCTCTTTTCCCTCGCCCGAGGGGAACGTTTGCTATATTGCGCTGCCCTTTTGGCCCAGTTCGGCCCCGATTAGAATTTAGAGATTTTTCCGCGATTTAATAATTTTAGGAATATAGTTATATTAAAACGTCCGTAACTTCTATACCGTAATTCGGATCGCGACATGTAGTATATGGTTTTCATGTAGTTTCTCGCGTAGAATGCGATTTTATAACTTGCATGTTTGTTTGATGTAGTTTTGCCTGCCGAATGCCTAGATATGTGTGCTGTTTATATTGTCTTGGCCCCGTGTTATTTTTTCGCGCGTGTCCGGTTTGTCGGAATGCCTTAGATAAAATGTTCATGCTCTAGGGATCCATTTGCCATGTATTTTAGAGTAGCCGTTGGTATTTTTGCGCGTAGGGATTTGCCGTTAGTTTATTTTTCCGCGTCTAGGCCTTTATCTCGCATTTTCGTGTGGCATTCTATTGTTGTGCAACCTCACATATTTTATATGTTTTCGGGGTAGAAAAATCCAATAAAATCCATTGGATTTTTCTGTGCAATTAGTTTTAGCTTTTGAGGAAGTTAGTTCGCGCGATATTTTGCCGTGATGCCCTTTGGTTTATTTCGTAGGATCTATTCCGTGCTTCGTTTGACGGAGTTGTCAACTAGGGCGTTGTTCTTGGGTGTTGAGACTAGTCCTTGGTATTTTTAGTTGCAATAGAAAAGCATGTTCAGGTCTAGTTTGCTTGCTCTCAAGTTGCTAGAAAAAGTGCTGATTTTGAGGAGCTGAAATATTTCTAAGTCTGGAATCTGTTATATCTTGTTGTTGTCTTGCCTTGCTTGTATCTTGTGATCTGTAGCTCTTTTAAGGTTGGTCCAATTGAGTAAGTTGTAGTCCTTGTGTTTCTCTAGCTTGCTGTGAATTTTCATGACATTTGGAGTCCTGTAGCTATTGGTTTTGCTGCTGCCAATATAGCTTCGGATCGAAAACTGCATTTTCATGAGGTGTAATTTTCACTAAGTCTGAAATAGTGTGTGAGATGCCATTTTGTGACTTCTTTTCCTAGTGTTCCTTGCTGCCATGCTAGTTGTTGTTAGTTGTTTGTAGTAGCGCTTCTTGCCCTCTTTCGTGTCATGCCTTGCTTGAGTTTATCGGAGTTGTGTAGCCCGTAGTTGCGGGGTGTAGAAAATGCTATGTGGCTGATTTTGGCAGATTGTAGTGAGTTCTTGTTTTGCTCGTAGTTTTTGAACCGTAGCTCCGATTTGATCGTGTCCTACATGAAACTTGCTTAGAAACTCGTGTAGTTTCATTTTATCTTGCTTGTTGGGTGTTTTGAAGTGCTCGTGACCGTCGTTGCACACATATTGCATTCATGCCATCATATCTTGCGGTGCTTGTATCTTTTGATCCGTAGCTCCGTTGGAGATGTTCTTTATGTATAGGTTGCTTGAAATGTCGCGTAGAATCACGTGAACCTATTTATTTTGCTATTTAACAACTAATTAAATGCATTAGTTCAGATCTGGACAGAATTGTAAATTAGCTTGTGAGGTCGTTTCGGAGGTGCTATATGTTATTTCCGACCTCATTTAAAATGCCTAGATAGGTAGTTCCATTGCGCTTCACCTCTTGCCATGTTTAATCACATTTAATATAACCGTGTACCTAATCGGGATAGAACTAAATAATTAACGTGGAGTTTCATCAATATGCAACTCGTTGCATATTGAACTTCACTTAAAGTGTAGTGTTTGATTGTGTAAATTGTCGTGCCATGACTTGCATGTATTCAGCTGCTCATGCATCATATTAAGTTTGCATCATGTTGTGCATCGTGCGGTGAATATTTGTGTTGATGTTTGTTTCCGGTTTGCTCCGTCTCAATAGAGTTCCGCAAGCGTGTCGGAATGTGAGGACCCGTTCGACTACGTTGGTTCACCGACTTCGCGGAGTCATTCTTCTTCCAAGCAGGATCTCAGGCAAGATGACCATTTCCCCAGATACCATTACTATCATTGCCATGCTAGTATCACCGTTTCTATCGATTATGTCTCATTGCCTACCACATGTTAAATATCAGCCTCTCAACTATGCCATGAAAACCTTCAACCTGATCAACCTAGCAAACCACTGATTGGCTATGTTACTTCTTGCTTAACCATGTTGTTAGCGTTGCTAGTTGCAGGTGTAGTTGCTTCCATGTGATAACATGGGTTCCTTGTTATATCACCCTATTAAATGCTATTTAAATTAAAGCACCTATATACTTGGTAAAAGGTGGAAGGCTCGGCCTTTCTAGCCTGGTGTTTTGTTCCACCTTTTCCCCCTTAGTTTCGGCTACCGGTGTTATGTTCCATAAATGAGCGCTCCTAACACGATCGGGGTTGTTATGGGGACCCCCTTGATAATTCGTTTTAGATTAAAGCTGGTCCGGCAAGGCCCAACATTGGTTCTACAGTTGCCCAACATAATAATTTTGTTAACACTGAAATGCATAGGGCGTCATGAACCCGAGGAGTAATTTTACATAAACAGGAGGGGCCAGTGCTGATGGTGTTGGTCCCAAAAGGACAGACTGCGGGGCCACCACGGGGCAACTCGAGGTTTGGTACCTGTAGGCTTTTCCATCCGACGTGTCCTGGGAACGAGATACGCGGCTCCTATCGGGTTCGTCGACACGTCGGGCAGCCTTGCTGGATTAGTTTTACCTTTGACGAGATATCTTGTGCATCGGGATTCCGGTGAGGCTTTGGGTAATCTCGGAGTTGAGGTTTTCCACTAGGGAATCCGACGAGATCGCGAGCTTCGTGATTGATGATTTCTATGCGGCTTGTGGTAATTTGTGATGGACTAGTTGGAGCACCCCTGCAGGGTTAAATCTTTTCGGAAAGCCGTGCCTGCGGTTATGTGGCAACGTGGAAACTTTGTTTAACACTGGTTCTAGATAACTTGAAGTAATATAATTAAAATATGCCAACTGTGTGCGTAACCGTGACTGTCTCTTCCGTGAGTTCTTTCTCCGATCGAGGACACGGTGGGGTCATGTCTGACGTAGGTAGGTGTTCAGGATCATTCATTTGATCATCAGTAGTTCACGTCCGCTATGCGTAGATCTTCCCCCTCTTATTTCTTGTACTCGTAAGTTAGCCACCAAATAATGCTTAGTCGCTGCTGCAACCTCACCACTTAACCATACCTCACCCATTAAGCTTTGCTAGTCTTGATACCTTTGGGAATGAGATTGCTGAGTCCCCTTGGCTCACAGATTACTACAACACCAGTTGCAGGTACAAGTAAAGGTTACTTGACGCGAGCGCGTTGATTGCACATTTGGAGTTACTTCTTCTTCTTCTTCTTCTTCTTCTTCATCGATCTAGGATGGGTTCCAGGCCGGCAGCCTGGGATAGCAAGGATGGACGTCATTCTTCTTTTGTCGTTTGTTTTCGTTCGTAGTCGGACCCTGCTCTTACTCTTGATGATTATGTAATGTACTGATGTGACTCTAATGTAGCATGTGGCGAGTGTAAGCCAATTCTTTATATATATCTCCTCTTTTCAGTACATGTACTTGTAACGATACCCATTCTTGCGACACAACGAGATGCACTTCTATCCCTGACGAGACCTTCGTGCCAAATTGAGGATAGGGTCGCATCTTGGGCGTGACATACACCCCCTCGTATATCTCCTCCACCCCATCTTCACCACCATGACCATCCACACCACTATCCATTTCATTGTAATTGAAATCATCGATCGGAGATTGATCGATGTCGACGGTGTTGGTGTCCACAAAGTTGACGAACTCGACCGTGGCATCGTTCGAACCGGCCATTTCGTCGAATACCTCGCTTGCGGTGGAAGCAACACCATTGAACGGCATCGTCGTGGTACGTCTTGCCGGGGTAGAGGGAAATGATGAAGTCGTTGGCCTTGTCACAGGAGCCTTCTTGCGCTTCACCCCCGAAACCTTGCCATTCTTCTTTCGTGGTGGCCAGGGGAAATCGCGCAGCAGCTGCGGCGCCGGGCGCCCGTGCCTTCCTGGCGGGGCCAGACAGATTTCTGCCCTCCACGAGAACATTGCCCTGCCGCTTGCGGACAGGCGTGGTGGTGCCTTGAGCAATGACGGGGGCAATATGGCCGACGACAAGATCAGCTGGAGGGGATTGCACATGCGTGACATCCATAGTGAAGGGGGACGGCTGGGAGGCTTTCATGGCGGCAAAGAATGGTCGGGGTGTTGGAAATATGCCCTGGAGGCAATAATAAAGTAGTTATTATTATATTTCATGTTTCAAGATAATCGTTTATTATCCATGCTATAATTATATTGAATGGAAACATAAATGCATGTGTGGATATATAGACAAAACTATGTCCCTAGTGAGCCTCTATTTGACTAGCCTGTTGGTCAAGGACGGTTAAGGTTTCCTAGCCAAAGACAAGTGTTGTCACTTGATGATGGGATCACATCATTAGAAGAGTGATGTGATGGACAAAGACCCAAACTATAAACATAGCATATGATCGTGTCATTTTGTTGCTATTGTTTTCTGCATGTCAAGTATACATTCCTACGACCATGAGATCATGTAACTCACTGACACCGGAGGAATGCCTTGTGTGTATCAAACGTCGCAACGTTATTGGGTGACTATAAAGGTACTCTACAGGAATCTCCGAAGGTGCCCGTTGAGTTAGCATGGATCAAGACTGGGATTTGTCACTCCGTGTGACGAAGAGGTATCTTGGGGCCCACTCGATACTCCAACATCACAAACAAGCCTTGTAAGCAATGTGACTAAAGAGTTAGCCACGGGATCTTGTATTACGGAACGAGTAAAGAGACTTGTCGGTAACGAGATTGAAATAGGTATGGCGATACCGACGGTTGAATCTCGGGCAAGTAACATACCGAAGGACAAAGGGAATGATGTACGGGATTGTGTGAATCCTTGACATAGAGGCTCAACCGATAAGATCTTCATAGAATATGTAGGATCCAATATGGACGTCCAGGTCCCACTATTGGATATTGACCGGAGAGTGTCTCAGTCATGTCTACATAGTTCTCGAACCCGTAGGGTCTGCATACTTAAGGTTCGGTGACGTTTTTGGTATAGTTGAATTATTGATGTTGGTAACCGAATGTTGTTCAGAGTCCCGGATGAGACCCCAGACGTCGCGAGTGTCTCCGGAATGGTCCGGAAACGAAGATTGATATATAGGATTGTTGCATTTGGCTTCCGAAAAGATTTCAGGACATTACCGATAAAGTACCGGGAGTGACGAATGGGTTCCGCGGTTTTACCGGGAGGGGCCACCCACCCGGGAGAGAACCAAATAGACCCATGGGTGGCGCACCAGCCCTTAGTGGGCTGGTGAGGACAGTACAATAAGGCTATTTTGGCCAAGGAAATAATAACGAAGGAAAAAAAGAAGTAGGTGGACAAGATAGGAAGGAGTCCTCCACCAAACCGAATTGGAGGAGGACTCCTCCCTCCTTGCCTCGACCAAAGGCTCCTCCTTGGAGTAGGAGGCAAGCCACCCACCCCTTGGTTCCTCCTATATATAGTGGAGGGTTTTAGGGTTTTTGCACCTCAAGCCTTTGTGCATCCCTCTCTCCCTCCACTACTTCGTGACACCTCGTAGATAGATTGGTACGACACGGCGAAGCCATGCCAGAGTAGCTTCACCATCATCACCGCCACGTCGTCGTGCTGATGGAGAATTCAGCTACATGTTTGTCTCTCTTGCTGGATCAAGAAGGCAGCGATCGTCATCGAGCTGTGCGTGTGCTGAACGCAGAGGTGTCGTCTGTTCGGCACTAGATCGGGACGAATCATGGGATGGCGGCGATTTGGATCGCGAAGACGTCCCACTACATCAACCGCGTTTCTGAACGCTTCCCGCTTGGCAATCTACAAGGGTATGTGGATCCGATCTCCTTCTCGTAGATGATCATCACCAAGATAGGTCTTTGTGTGCGTAGGAAATTTTTTGTTTCCCATGCAACGTTCCCCAACACGGGGAAGATGGACCAGAGCGGGCGGAGGCGGGGCAATGGAGGCGAAGGGGGTGGGAAGCGGGAACATCCTCGCGGAAATTTCCCTCACGCCAAATCTTGTTGCGGATAGGGGGCGAGCTCGGGTCGGCCTCCCATCCCGTGAATCTAAAGGTTGAGGGCGAACTTTTGCCACGCCCCACAAATATTTTTATAGGTCGCATCCCGATACGGGGTCTGATCGAGTAGTTTTTTTCACGCACACCGATATTTTGGCGATTATTTTGCGGGTTGGGCATTATACGGGGTCTGCTAGAGATGCTCTTAGCTCTTCACCTGACCACGTGCAATGCCCTCCTGGCAGGCTACATATTTGATATTTTATCTATACACATACTTTCTCATCCCTTCATTAGCTGCTCTTCATTCTCTTCCTCGTGCCTTCACCCACCTACCTTCTCTCATGTTCTGCCCCCTCTCTATTGGATGTGCTCTTTCACTTTCCTTCCTTGTTCATCGACTTGCCTTCCATTCAGTTACCTTCTCCTTAATACTCTCCCACTTCCTTCTGTTAGACAGGTTCTCTCTCTAGCTCCTCTGCTGGTTGATGACTTAGGACCCTTCCCCTTTTTGTGCATTTGTTTGTGTCTGCTCGTAGATGAGAATGATGCCATGTTTAGCGGTCGCATAACTAAAGACATCATATTTTCATGTGATTCATGGAAGCTATTTTGTTCCTCTTCTACCACATGCTACATTGAATTTGATTATTTTCATAGTTATGGGTATATCAAGTCCTAGTTTTATTTGTATGTTGTTCCCTCTCATTTGCTGTGTGTGTTCTTTGTTTATATAGATTTATAGCTATGCCATTTGCCCGTTTCACATTGGTGATATGATATTTGGGATCATTACGAACTATTATAATACTTGAAGAGCATGATTTCAGTAAATACTAGTAATGTTTATCATTTTGTTTGCAGTTATTACAGTTTTATGGACAATTGTTCTAATGCCAACCGATTTGCTTAAATATTTTCTCAGCATATCTCTCAATGTTTTTTTAACTGGCATATGTAACTGCCAGTTATCCAACCACTTGTAGCAATGTTTTGTGGGCAGTTTGTTTTCTTATGTTAGGTGTTCCATACTTCGTATTAAATGCATGATCAAAATGGCCAGATTCACCATAAATGCTACTTTTATCATGAATTGCATCTTGCACTAACATTTATCATTAGAAGTGTTGGCCAAAGTATTGTTTCGACGTTGTACAGATTTAAAAAAGAATGAAATACATTGTAGATTGAATGAAAGTGTATCTACAGATAAGAGCATCTACAACAGCCGCATTATATAAGCGTCACGCTAAAAAACAGATTTTTGCGTGCACGCAGCCGCTCCAGGCGTTCCAACGGATGCGCAGAAAACGCGTGGGCGGCATAAATGGTTCAGCGCGCGGGGAGAAACGGCATGACGCGTCGCTTATTTTGAGCACCCGCTCCCGCGCGCTGGACGGCCACGACTCGCGCGCGACTTCCACACACCAGTAGATCCAGTCGCTCGCTCTTGCGGCACCGCCCGCGCCACCCATTTGCTCCGGTGACCCGATGACGCTTCCCTGGCCTATCCCCGTGCCGTCGCTGCTTCCTCCGTCTCCCTCTACCCGTCGTTGCTTCCGCCGCCTCCCTCAACATGCCATCGCCCCTCGCCCACGCCATTCCTCTGACGAACAGCGTTCGTCCGCCCACTGCCGCTCGGCGCCCACAAGGTGTTCGACAAAACGCTTGCAAGTTATGTATTGCTTCAACTTCATCTTTTTTTACATGAATTTGATGCACATTTTTTTGTAGTTTTTAGACTGGTTTAATTCAATATTGTAGATGAGTTCGTCATATAATTCTTCCGAAGAAGAATTTGATATTGAAGAGGAGGAGGACCTTGCAATGATCCTAGCTATGCACATCAACAAAACGCCGAAGCACGGTGGTTCGGTTATGGGTAGATCAGGAAATTAGAGGGATAAAATTGATGCCCATAATAGATTGATGAGGCACTATTTTATGGAGAATCCCACATACCCAGAGTCCTACTTCAGGCGTCGGTTTAGTATGAGCACCGAATTGTTCAGGCGCATTGCAGATAAACTGGCGAGCGATGATCGGTTCTTTCAGCAATGGAGGAATGTCGCCGGAGAACTTGGGCATAGCACCTTTCAAAAGGTGACAACCGCTTTGCGTATGTTGGCGTATGGTATTCTGGCTGATCTAGTTGATGATGACTTGGCCATGGATGAGAGTCGGGCCATCATGTGTGTCAAGTGCTTTGCATTCGAAATTGTGCAAGTGTTTGGCCCGGAGTATTTGAGATCTCTCTGTTTCTAGCAAATGGTCATACATACAACTATAGCTACTATCTTGCGGATGACATCTACACAAAGTGGCGAACATTTGTGAAGCCGTTGAAAAAACTGAAAGGTAGGAACAATCTAGATTTCCACAATGCTCAGGTGGCGGCTCGAAAAGATGTGGAGAGAAATTTTGGGATTTTGCAAGCCCAATTTGCTATTGTGAGAGGACCTGCTAGATTTTGAGATCAAAAGATCCTTTGATACATTATGCACGCTTGTGTGATCATGCATAACATGCATCGAGAATGAGCGTGACCAAGATTTAGACTACTCTCGGTATGAGCTATTGGGACATCCCGTGCAAGTGCGGCGGAGTGCTGCGAGGGTGGCCCGATTTGCTTCCTCTTATCATGCCATTCGACGTGCCCAAACGCATAATGATATGTAGAAGAATCTAATCGAGGACTGGTGGACATGGAATGGCCAACAAAACGATTGATGATTTGTATGTTTGATGTTGTAGTGTCGAACTATTAATTGTATTGAAAGATAAACTATTTGTCAAAAATTTAACTATTTATTGTTGATTTTTTTATCTGTTTTATTTTAATTGGTTTTGTTTAGAGTGTCATATGTTGTTTGTGCTCGACGCGCACGCCATTCATTTACAGCGTCTGCTAGAGCGGCTCGCGCGCAATTTTTTGCGTCGGGCGCTGGAGTCAGCGCTCTCTGGTGCGCTAAAAGTCTTTATTTCAATGTTGTAAAATGTTGTTAGCGTGCGCGACGGTTACGCGGCTGTTGAAGATGTTTTAAGAAAAATATGACTATGAGCTGAAAACCATACGTTGTTGAGTTGCGACTAACAGAACCCTCGTATGGAGCTCTTTAAACAACTATTCTTTAGCCTCTTGTAAGACCGAAGGCAGCCAAAAACATGATGAGGGCAATAGAATTGATTGGCGTGCCAATATTCTACAAATCACCTATTGCTTCTCTATGTTTGTATTGCTGGCGTTGTGTTAGTGCCGAGAGGATCCAAATTTGGAGGTTTCGGTAGAAGTCCGCACTACTAATGAAGCCATATGCATATCAAAACAAAAGAAATGTTTTAAATGATTTGATAAGCTAGCCTGTTCAGAATTGACCTCTGATGGAGCTCTTTAAACAACTATTTTTTAGCATCTTCTAAGAGCAATGACAATAGTAGAGCCGACTGCCGGTTGTAAGCTCATGACATGTCATCTATAGCTCATTTTATAGCTAACGTGTATAATTTTTAAAAAAAAATTGCAGAAGGAGGAAACGAACCCCCGGCCTCTGCATCAATCGATGCATGCAACCATATTATTAAAGATAATTCAAAATAGTGTCTTAGGTCCACAAAGCTCAAAAGCCCAAAGTGCAAATGAAATCAAAATGAAATTTTAAAAACTGCCACATTCGGCGTGTCTAAAAATAGACTACAATGCCTATACACCTAGCCTATTATTAGCACGCCATCCAAATCGATTGAAGGCAACCCGTGCGGCCATCTTCCATCGGTTGCACCCAATATCCATAAGCCTTGTGGAGTCTGCATGCCTGAGTAACGACCACGTACGGATCCAAGACGTTGCTCTGAAGATTACGTGCAAAAAATTGTTGAAGTTCTTGCCATTAAAGATCATGTCATTCCTGGTATTCCATATTAGCCCAAAACAGAGCACAGATCCCAATTCCGATAAGTTTTGATATTTTAACGTCAACTCCGTTTAGCCACGTTGTAAATATTGAACTAATACATGTAGGTGGGATGATATTAAAAGCTATTTGAATAGTTCTCCATAATAGTTTTGCAAGAGGGCATTTTATGAAAATGTGTCTTATTGTTTCATTTTGCTCACAATAGCAACAATGAGACCTACCTCTCCATCTATGCTTAATTAAGTTATTTTTGGTTAATATCACACCTTTATGTATAAACCACATGAAAATTTTAATCCTGAGCGACACTTTGATGTTCCAAATAGGTAATGATCTGGATAATATTCCGGTGTTTATCAGATCCGAATACATGAACTTTACTGAAAATACACCATTCGTAGCTAAAGTCCACCTAACATTATCTGTGTGTTCAGATAATTGCACCTGCATGAGTCTCCCAACCAGATGCACCATGCATTCCAGCGAGCTCCCACTAAAGCACGTCTCAACTGCATATTAAGTGGTATCGATTGTACTACCGTTGATACATAGTCCTCTTTATGTTGTGCAATATTGTATAACAAGGGGTATTGAAGTGCCAGAGGTGTGTCCCCAAGCCAAGTATCTTCCCAAAACCTTGTTGAGGCACCATTACCAACTATCAATTTCACCCTCTGGAAAAAGTTCACCTTTATCTTCATTAACCCTTTCCAAAAGGGGAGTCATTTGGTCTAGATGTAACCTGGGCTAAAGTTTTAGGATTTAGGTATTTATTCTTCAGTATTTGAATCCACGTTCCTTCAGACTATGTGGATAACCTATACAACCATTTGCTAAGCAAACATCTGTTTTTCACTTCCAAATTCTCAATGCCCAAACCCCCCTAGTCTTTGGGTCTACATATAATATCCCAACGTGCCAATCTGTATTTCTTCTCAGCTTCATCACTTTGCCAAAAGAAACGAGATCTGTAGAAATCTAGTCTTTTTCGTACCCCTACTGGTATTTCAAAGAAAGACAATAGGAACATGGGTAAGCTTGTTAACACGGAGTTGATTAATACTAGCCTCCCTCCATATGACATAAGTTTGCCCTTCCAGCAACTTAATTTTTTTTTCAAATCTATCTTCAATACATTTCCATTTTTTATTTTTCAGTCGCCTATGATGGATAGGGATCCCAAGGTAGCTAAATGACAGTGATCCCAGTGCACAACCGAATAGCTGCCTATAAGCGTCTTGCTCCTCTTTTGCCTTTCCAAAACATATGAGTTCGTTTTTGTTATAATTAATTTTCAGCCCCGATAGCTGTTCAGATAAGCACAATAATAGTTTCATATTCCTCGCTTTAGCCAAATCGTGTTCCATGAAAATAATTGTATCATCCGCATATTGTAATATAGATACACCCCCATCTACGAGGTGTGGAATGAGTCCTCCAACTTGGCCCTTATCTTTGGCTCGAGCAATGAGTATTGTCAACATGTCTGCAACTATGTTGAACAACACTGGAGACATTGAGCCCCCCCCCCTACCTTAATCGTTTATGTGTTTGAAAATAATGACATATGTCATCATTTACTTTAACTCCTACACTACCTTTCTGAATGAAAGTATCAACCTGATCTCTACATCTTTCATTGAATCCTTTCATACGTAAGACCCGTTGAAGAAATGACCATTTTACTTTATCGTACGCTTTCTCGAAATCCACTTTAAAGATAATCCCATCCAATTCCTTTGTATGGCTTTCGTGCAACGTTTCATGTAGAATGACAACACCTTCTAGGATATGTCTCCCAGACATAAACGCAGTCAGCGTCGGCTGGACAACTCAGTGAGCTATCTTCGTCAATCTATTTGTGCCAACCTTTATAAAAAAATTGAAGCTCACATTGAGCAGACAAATCGGTCTAAACTGTTCAATGCGTATAGCCTCCACCTTTTTTTGGCAATAACGTAATTGTTCCAAAGTTAAGGTGGAATAGCTGCAACTGGCCATCGAATAAATCCTGGGACATAGGCATGAGGTCCCCTTTGATAATATGCCAGCACTTTTTATAAAATTCTGCCGAAAACCCATCTAGTCCCGGTGCCTTATTCTGTTTCATTTGTGCTATTGAATCATGAACCTCCCTCTCTGTAAAAGGAGCTGATAGCACCTCATTCTCCACTGCATTGAGTTGAGGTATATCATGAGTCGAGCTTTCATCCAATGAGACCACCGTCTCTTTTGGAGGACCAAACAATTTCTTGTAATATTCATAAATGTATATTTTTAAGTTTTCATGACCTACTATTGTTCCTTCATCTTGCTCAAGTTGGATTATTTTTTCTTTCTTTGTTTGCCATTTGCAATCATGTGAAAGAATTTAGTATTATCATCTCCATGAACTACCTTGGTCACCTTAGCTCTTTGTGCCCATTTCATTTCCTCTTCTCTCAATAGTTTCTGCAACTTACTTTCAGCATTAATCTTATCATTCATATCTGATAGATTTAGCTGCGCCGACTCGGCTTTCACGTCTAATTCGTCAATCAAACGAGTAAGTCTTTCTTTTTCTATTTTATAAATACCGCTATGATTTTTTCGCCCATCCTCTCAGAAATTGTCGTAAATGTCTTATTTTGTTTTGCCATCTTTCTATATTCGTAGATCCACCCAAGTCTCTAGCCCACTCTTGAGCTATGAGATCCATGAAGCATTCTCTTTCGAACCAACTTAATTCAAATGAGAAGACATTTTTATTACCCACATGGTTGGCCTCCCCTGAGTCGATCATGAAAGGTGTGTGGTCTGAGATGGCTCTTTGTAACGCCCGAACTGTGACCAAAGGGATAGTTTTGTTCCCACTCAACACTGGTTAATACTTGGTCCAACTTCTCATATGTTGGCACCGGTAGTGAGTTTGCCCATGTGAATTGTCTACCAGTGAGGTCAATCTCCCTCAGATCGAGACTCTCAATAACCATGTTGAACATGAGTGACCATCGTTCATCAAAGTTATCATTATTATTTTTCCTCGTGCCTCCTAATGATATTAAAGTCCCCCCCCCACCACCACCACCATAATTGGAAGTGTACTGCTTATTTATTATATGGCTCACCTTTCATTCTCATAAAAAATTTAGGAGCACGTGCTAGAGGTGGCTCTTTACTAAGAGCCCCCTTACCTTCTATCTCTCCTTCCCTCTCCTCCAACTAAACAAAAATATACTACTTTATTCCTTATAACCACCTGACTCGGCTCTATTGTACTTGCTCTAAGATCGAATGCAGCAAAAACATGATGGTGGCAATAGAATTTATTGGTGTGCCACTATTCTACAAATCACATATTGCTTCTCTATGTTCGTATTGTTGGCATTGCGTTAGTGCCGAGAGGATTCAAATTTGGAGGTTTCGGTAGAAGTCCAATACTAATGAACCCAACGTTTGTTGTTGTACTAGTTGTACAAAAATTGGGCGATATAATTTAATAGATTTTTTATTAAATGGCTTGTACCGATTGGTTTGACTGACGAAATTGATTGCTCTGCAGGAGTCTGGAATTGCACTCTGGTCGCAGATTTAGAAATGGCTTTTCTGCTGCAGGTTCTTCCATTTTATATGCAGTGCAGGTATTCTGTTGACATTAGTAAACTGGCATGAAGACACCATGGCGTATTTGGACTAATGATTGGCGTTGGCCTGGTCTGTTAATCTCCCGTTACATTTATGCTTGCAAGCGCTGATGCAAGCTAAAGTCTTATGTCTTGTGTTGAGTCTGGTCGAGATTGCAACTTGTAATCTTTGCTTAAGCTTTGTCCCATGATGTTTTGCAACTTGTTATCTCTGCTTAAGCTTTGTCCCATGATGTTCCTTTATTCTTCTCTTTTGTGTGGGTGCGTGCGTCCGTGCAAGCTCTTGGATTTGTACTATTAGATATAAATTTGTATGTCGAAAAAGATAGCAATGCTGCAGTGATGCTATTATGAGTTGAATTTGTACCATGATCAACACACACACACAGTTCTTATTTCCCTTGTGTTGTCACCAGGATGCCCAATATGGGAGTCCTTTAGGATTTTTGTTTGTCACTGAGGACGTTCCGACATGGATAATTTCACTGGGATTACATTCAGAAGGTTGTAAGTTGTCTTGAAGTAGTTCCGTTTTACCCTCTGCAGCTCTATATATGGCTAAATCATCCCTTAATTATAAAGATGCTGCATGTGTTGATACAGAAACAAACCGAATGCCTTTTGCAACCCAAAAAAAAAGGAAGAGGAAGAAAGAAACATTGTCTGCAGAAACAAAATCATCCATGTTTAATCTGCCCTTACTAACATCTGTTTCTGCCTTAAGTGAATCCAAAATAACTCGTACCTCATCTGGTTAGTTAGTTTAGTTGCATAGCAGCCTCAGGTTTGTGGTTTGAAAGTTTATTTGTCTGCAAGAATATTTTGAGCATGGTCAAGCTATAAGTTGACATGTTTTTCTGCATCTACTAGCAGCGAAATGTTTCTCAGGTTTGTGGTTTCAAAGGTTAAATTGTCTGCAAGAATATTTTGAGCTACATAGCTCAAGCTATAATTTGCCATGTTTATCTGCAAGACTTCTGAAGCATCTTGCAGTTTTTGGTTCCAACTATTCCTTGTGCAATCTAGCGCCCCCATCATTTCTTGGTTTCGCATGGACAGGGATATATGAATCGTGAGGCATGATTTCTTCAGAGAATCAGCTTCCTGCAGCTTGACAGGAATATGATGGTGTGATCAACATAACATAAGGGGAATTTTCAGATGATAGAAGAGAGAATTTCATACAAATGGAACTTATTTAGTAGTAGCAAGCAAATGTTCAGAAGCAAAAGCAGGTGTCAAGCATTCACAAGACAGATTGCAGAAGGAGTGCATCTTTTGTAGTAGTATTTCCCACAGAAATCAGAGATACAATGTCCCTTGCTCGACGAATCTGACGAAAGGTCAGCTACCTACAAACTAGTCGTCTTGTCCATGAGAAATGGAACAGAGCAACACTGGCTAGGTCTACACCTTGGCTGCGGCCTTCTTGGGGGACTTGGTGGCGGCCTTCTTCTTGGGGGACTTGGTGGCCTCCTTCTCGGCCGCGGCGGGGGACTTCTTGGGGAGCAGGACGGAGTTAATGTTGGGAATGACGCCGCCGTGGGCGATGGTGACGCCGGCGAGCAGCCTGCCGAGCTCCTGGTCGTTGCGGACGGCGAGGAGCAGGTGGCGCGGGATGATGCGGGTCTTCTTGTTGTCCTTGGCCGCGTTGCCGGCAAGCTCCAGGAGCTGCGATTCATTCAACCAAGAAGGGATCAGTCATCCGTCCAACACGAAAGGAGCAGAGCAGGACAGGCGCTCGAGGACAGCGAGAAGATCTGCGGTTACCTCGGCGGCGAGGTACTCGAGGACGGCGGCGAGGTAGACTGGGGCGCCGGAGCCGACGCGCTGCGCGTAGCGGCCCTTCTTGAGGTAGCGCCCGATGCGGCCGACGGGGAACTGGAGCCCGGCCTTCACGGAGCGGGTCACCGCCTTCTTCCTCTCGCCGCCCTTCCTTCCGGCCATCTTCTTGCTGCTTCTCCGGCGAACGGCAAACCACTCGAGGTGTGGGGAGCGGGTGTTGGATCGGAATTACTGCGGTCTGCTCTGAGTTTGTGGGTTGGGACGGCGCAGGGGTCGCAGGTTTTATTGGGGGAAGGAGGTTCGCCGGAGGGGGGATCGATCCGCGTGACCACCGGATGGACCAATCAGAGCGCAGGGATTTTTGCTATTACAGACTTCAACAACCTTGTCGATAGGTGGAAGGGGGCTTTGAATTGGATTTGGTTCAAAATCAAACCGGCCTCTGTATTTAAATTTGCTACAACTAGCAAAAGGACCCGTGCGTTGCACCGGAAGAAAAAAATACCACACACTTTTAATCTTTTTATAATCATTTTAATTTATTAAAATAATAAGCTAACTAACTAATGTAGTAAGTCCTATCCTATTTTGTTGAGAAATCAACCCGTCCATTATTAATTTCACAATGGTGAGAAATTGAGCGGGACAAGCAAAGCAAAACAAAGAGGCTACGTGAATTGATCAATAGATTGTTATCTTATTTTAAGGTGGTGTTCCATTCTCTGTCTATACAACAATACAATCTTACATTCAATACATTCATTCATCAGCAAACAAATCCCCACAAAACAAAATTTCTTGCCGGTGCTTGGCACACGGTTGGAGGCATGGGGAGGGGTCTCACCAGATGATGAGTTCCTGCCGAAGGAGGGGATACGATGAGGGAAGCAAGGGTTAGGCACCTCTATCTGGCCATAAGGAGTCGTCGTTGCCGCGCCATAACCTCGGAGTTCCCGTGTGAGCCATGGATGTACTTCGCTCCGCCGCGCCTTATTCGCGCGCCGCCGCCGTTCTGCATCGAGCAGACGCATCATCCCCAATCACTGTAGTTGTCGCGTTGATTTGATCCAGAAGCTGTGCTCGAGCGTCGAAACGGGGGCAGCAAGCGGGCAGAGGTACGTCCCGGAGGCGGGTGAGTTGAGATCGACAACAACGGTGGTTGAAGTCGGCCGTGGCGGCGAGTGGTGTGGCAGCGGCCTGGGCAAAGGCCAGGGTGGACCAGGGTCGACGCGATGCGCTCGAGCGCCGCAACAGGGGCAGTGAGCGGGGAGAGGTACGGCCGCGGAGGCGGGTGGGTTGAGATCGGCAGCGGTGGCGGTTGAGGTCGGTCGCGGCGGCGAGTGGTGTGGCGGCGGCCTGGGCACAGGTCAGGGTGGCCCAGGATCGACGGGAGGAGGCGATGCGTACGGGTATAATTTTTGCAGTGAATCGTTTTTTCCTTTTGCGTTGCAGATAAATGATGGAGCGCGGGTTGAATAACAAAAATTACAGGGACTTTTTTATAAAAATGCCACGGTGGGTTTTCCGACGGAAGCAATAGCCTCTTTATTATTAGGTATAGATTCTAAATTTGTTGTTTGGTTGTGGATAGTAGTTGGAATTAAGGGTATCTCCAACTATACGTGGGCATTTTCCGGGTCGGGCCAAAAAAAACCCAAGCCAAGCTTGGCCCGGCCCGACCAACGGGCCTGAATTTTCGGCCCAAGCCCAGTGGTCGACGAGGAGGAGGCGGCGTACCACGAGCGGCTCGCGGAGACCATCGTGTTGTGTGCCGCCGGCGACTGCGTCGTGCCACCTCTGCCAAAGACCGAGCCCACAGAGCGCAGCGGGAGGTCTGCCAGTAAACCGCCTGCCTCCGCGAGTGGGTCAGCGCGCCGCCCATCTGTTTGGGTGCAACACCGGAGGAGGAGGAAGCCTACCTCCTGCACTCGAAGTCGCGACACCTGTCGACGGAGCACGCCGAAGGCCGTCGATAGATGGCGCTGGAGAAGGAGGCGGAGGAGGAACAATGGAAGATGGAGGAGGAGGAGCGTGTCCGTGTTGCGCTGTCACCGCCATCAGCACATCCCGCACTAGCAGAACAGACGACGGAGGCACCAGCGGGACGACGACGAAGCCCAAGGCTGCCTTCTAGTTTATCTTTTTTTATGTTTAATTAATGTAGTGGAGACGCGTTGTAGGTTTAGGGTGTAGGACGACGACGACGACGGAGTACATAGGAATAGGAAAATTTAGTTGTTACACGATTGGGGAAACCCGGGAAATTTCAATTCTTTCCTACACAATGAAATTAAAGAGCCACGTCATCGATCCGCGCCTCTCTCTCCCGGATCGCCATCTTAACCGTCCAATCCCGTATGGATCCAACGGTACGCTGTAGCCTCTTCCCTTGTTAAATCTCCCTCCCCCTCGCCCCTCCTACCACCACCAGCCGCCGCCACCACCGCTCCTCATCCATTCCTATCTCAGTCAGCTCCAAGGAAGGAAGCCGACAACCATGTCCGGCCGCGGCAAGGGCGGGAAGGGCCTCGGCAAGGGCGGCGCCAAGCGCCACCGGAAGGTGCTGCGGGACAACATCCAGGGCATCACCAAGCCGGCCATCCGGCGGCTGGCGCGTCGTGGCGGCGTGAAGCGCATCTCGGGGCTCATCTACGAGGAGACCCGCGGTGTGCTCAAGATCTTCCTCGAGAACGTCATCCGCGACGCCGTCACCTACACCGAGCACGCCCGCCGCAAGACCGTCACCGCCATGGACGTCGTCTACGCGCTCAAGCGACAGGGGCGCACCCTCTACGGCTTCGGCGGCTGACCTGCACCTGCTGCCCCGTCGAGTGAACTCCGCTAGCTGCTGCTGCTGCTGCTGTTCTTGTGATATGGTTTCGTTTCTGAGTGCGTGCGTTGTTGTTCCATGTGCCTGTGTAGTTAGTGGAAGGCAATGAATCTGAATGCAGTCAGTTCGTTAGAGTGTGTGTGTCTGTCTCTGTACTCTGTATCCAGTTCTTCAATGGAATGTGATGAATATGAATGCAATGGTATTGTTGGTTCTCTCTATCTGAATCTTGCCACCGCCTTCGTTCAGTTTCTTTTTCGTGTTACAGTCTGTCCACGAATTTACCATAAGGGCTTGCTCAAGTTCAGGAGAAGAGCTATGCCACCAAGGGGGGAAAGTGTCCACCAACTATCTCCATCTGAAGAGGTGCTGTTGTTCAGATCCTAGAAGTTTTATCTCTGATGCTTGCCGTTGGTGCATCACGATTCTGTTCTGTAGTACTTTCGGCACTACTCTTGGCGTTGGAATGCTGTACTTGGCGCCTGATTATGGACTTCATGATGAGAGCCGGGAGTGATCCTCCTGTTATTCTTATTTTTGTTGTTTATGCAGAAACGTTCTCTGAAATTAAGTGTGTGTTTTCATCGGTATCCATCTGTGTTATAAAACTCTGTGGATGGCTAGTTTTTAGTTCAGTCGAATGGTTGTAGAATTGTCCAGCAACCACATTTCACACAAGTACTCCCTCCGTCCCATAATAGAAAAAACAATTCATTATGACCACCGATTAAGTGTG
Organism: Hordeum vulgare subsp. vulgare; assembly: GCF_904849725.1. NCBI lineage: Eukaryota > Viridiplantae > Streptophyta > Magnoliopsida > Poales > Poaceae > Hordeum > Hordeum vulgare. The sequence goes on along the minus strand of NC_058524.1, from coordinate 578,971,441 downwards.
TTGCCTTCATTCTTCATAGTCATTGCGATTCAACAGATTCATCACCAATTGTTAGTTTGATAGTAGGAGGAGTTGGGAATGAACGCTCGGTATGAAATGAGAAGCTGGAACTTCATGATGCAAAGGACTGCTTGAGAAGACACTATGCTGCCTTCGACCTCCATACATGCCAGAAAAAAAAACTTCCAGATATAGTTTTGTTATAACAAATAAATGTTCAAAATTGTGTTGTGAGAGTACCGACTATTCTGGTGTTAGGCTGTGATACAAGTTGCCTCTGTGCGCTAGCAGAACAAACACAAACAACTGAGCATGGCTAAGATATTTATCACAGGTGATGCCCATCAACTGATTATCACTTATAAAGCACATCATGTGAAAATCTTGTTCTTGTGCGGCGCTCGCGTGCCTTCTGCACTTTACTCGAACTGAATAATCTATAACTCTAAGAAGCTATAACTAAAGCACAAAAAGAAAAGTTTAACAGATTTTGGTAGAATATAATTAAACCTCAAAATTCAGAGATCGTATAGCAACTTAAGCACCCACCTAATAAAGTTTGACGCTAGAGTTCACCCCTGCATATTTTGTTTGTGTATAATCCATGAAAAATTGACTACTGTTGCAATAAAGGACAAAAGTCTCCTCCATAGTAATCTAGTATGAAGTCCTTGCAAGAAACTCCCTCTAGAGCACATCTTTTACACTATGGAGCTATAACCATACGCATTTTTTAATTTCGAAACAATTTTTCCAACACAACTACAAGCCAAACATTTGAATAAAATTGTTAGTGGGGATCAATACCAAACATAGTGCTGAGAATTCACACGGCCAAGACATTAACTGAAGCTGAAACCCAGATAATTTTGGAAACGTTTTCAGCGAGAAATCTCTCCAATGGATAAACCATTTGATCTGATGCACCATACTGTCATTTATCAAGCAACTGCCCACGTATCTAAAAAACAACAAAATGTAGGACTTTCTTGTGCTAGGCTTGAGGATGATAATCAAAGACTAGCTAAACAATTGATGAAGCATGTCGATTACACTGCAGTTTATAGTCAGGAAAAATATGACATGATATTACTTTTACTTGTTCATTCAGGAGAGGAAAATGGGGTCTTCCAAAGATTGGATGACCTTATTTGCCGAGTTGCCAGGCAGATTAGCAAAGACATAACTAGACAAGCATACAGATTAGCAAAGGCCTTGCTTGTGTTTACTTTGCAAGCTGAAAGCTAATCAATCTCGGCAGAAACGCAAGAAGCAAGTGGTACCATTAGACAGAAGCTACCCACAACCTTTACTGACGATTAATGAACACTGGTGATGAAATACAGTGAACATAATTGTTGGGAACAACACCAAGATATCCAGTAGACAGTACGGCAAGGAATTTCAGAGACTTTCGGTTGCAGTAGTTGTCAAACAAACAAAAAAATCAGTCCAGAGTCCATTAACTTTCTAAGCATACTAACTGTGACATTAGCATGACAGACGAGCAACCAAAGCATGACATTAGATGGAGCAAACTGAAACTTTGGTTGGGACTTTCAGCTTAAATTCCAAGAAAATCTCGAGGAACACCATGGATGAAGCAAAGAAACAATTCGTTGATTTTTGAGGTGTACAAACAACTTTCATTCAGATTGCTGATGACAACAAGATGGTAACATCAGACAGTGCACCAGAACATCACAGCACACCTAACAGAGCACGAACGAGGAATCTTCCTACCACAACACTAGATTTCCACCACGCAACACGGGTTCAGGAGCTAACCTAGAGTACTCTACACCTGCAACGAAGTCAGGAGCTGGAAGCACCCTAGGCCCTCTCTCCCCTGATGCGGCGGGCGAGCTGGATGTCCTTGGGCATGATGGTGACGCGCTTGGCGTGGATGGCGCAGAGGTTGGTGTCCTCGAAGAGCCCCACGAGGTAGGCCTCGGCGGCCTCCTGCAGGGCGGAGACGGCGGAGCTCTGGAAGCGGAGGTCGGTCTTGAAGTCCTGCGCGATCTCCCGGACGAGGCGCTGAAAGGGCAGCTTGCGGATGAGCAGCTCCGTGCTCTTCTGGTACTTGCGGATCTCACGGAGGGCGACGGTGCCGGGACGGAAACGGTGCGGCTTCTTGACCCCGCCGGTCGCCGGCGCCGACTTGCGAGCGGCCTTGGTCGCCAGCTGCTTCCTCGGCGCCTTGCCGCCGGTGGACTTGCGCGCCGTCTGCTTCGTGCGGGCCATCTGGGCGGGGGGTGGGAGGGCTGGGCTGGGGTGGATTGCTCGGGAGATTGGGGAGATGGAGATCGGAGAATGGCTCCGGTTCCGGTTCCGGGAGCGTTTTAAGGAGGAGGGGATGGGCGCGAGCGATTTTCCGTGCTGTGTGTTTCTGGAGGGAAAGGGGAGGGGGGTTTCGAGCGTCCGATCTGGGAGGAGTGGATGGTGGCGATTTAGTTTCACGCGGATCGTAGGGGAGCGATCCGTGGCGTTGGGTTTCTACGCTCTCATTGGTTGAGAGCTAGCAGGTGCAGGCGTGATCACACTAGCATCATACAGCAATGATGCGAAATATTCGATTCTCTCTTAGGCCTTGTTTGGCAGGAAGGGGTTGTGGAGGATTGGGGGGGGGGGGGGGGGGGTGTTTGGGTGAATTCCTTTCTTCCATCCAATTTCCTAAATTGTCAAATCCCAAAGCCATGAGACAAGGTTTCTGAGCCGCGTGGGTAGAAAAAATCGAGGGGGATTAGAGATGATTGAAGGGGTTTGCTCACCACAAACCCTGTCCACCAAATGGACATGCGAGGAATCGCGGGGACTCTGATCCCCTCGGGGATAATCCCCTACAAACCTCCTCAAACCCTACGCACCAAACAAGGCCTTAATCCCTATCAGGAGGGGATTGAAAAGGATCGAAGGGGATTTAGGTAAAATTTGACTTGTAGGAAATTTAATCCCTTTCAATCTTCTTCAAACCCCTTCAAATATAAAGGAGCCGAACAAGGCATAAAGAGGCTTCAGCAACAAACCTCAAACCACATGGTTTTATGCACAATTGTTAGGCTACTACCTACTACGGGTATAGGGTTTAGTATATTTTACATTCATGCGAATATATTTTTTGCAAACGAATGATTTCATTTTATTCTGGATAAAACAATTATAATTAAAATTGACGCTATATAAAAGTTATTATTCATGACTTATGTTCTCACGATTTTGTTTTCTTGACCCTCCGGTCGGTCGCTTCATGAAACTTTTCACGTAAATGTAATACCTAATCATGTTTGATTCTAAAATGTTTTAGTATTTTTACTGTATTGAATTTTTAAATTATTTTTACCAATTTATGCCGACCCGAGACCCATTTGTTATTTTCCTCTTCACTACAATCATGCCACACGTTTATGAGTCGATGACATGTGGGGTTTCTTCACCACAAGTGTGACCGCATACTAAACCGAAGGGTAACTTAGTCAAGTTTGTCTAATTTATGGTGTGTCAATGTCTGGCGAACTTAGTATGAAAAGCAAACACGCCATCAAACAAAAAACATAGTCGGAAAAAGCAACCGCCACACGGTGAAGTTTCACCGCCGCTTCGCCCCATCCACGTCTACGTCGCTCGGTTCCTTCAGTTGTCTCACCATCCAGAACCTCGCCACCCAGTTCCATCGCTCGGGGTCGTTGTGGGTGTCAAAACCGACGAATCTTGAGTAGGGGGTACCGAACTGTGAATCTTGGATAGATGGGTAACAGGAGACAAGGGAGACGATGTTTACCCACGTCGGACCCTCTTGAAGGAGGTAAAATCCTACGCCCTGCTCTTGTTTATATTGATGAACTACATACGGATGTACATAGACATATTTTAGATTACAGGTTCACTTATTTTACTTCATATGTAGTCTTTTAATGAAATATCTAAAAAGTCTTATATTTTGGAATGGAGAGAGTACATCCCAAGCATGGCATAATACCGCATGCATGTGGGCGGGAAAATCTGGAGCCCAAATCACAGGAAGAACGCACTGACTCCGAGGCCAACCAGATTCCCGGCCGGCCGCCTGGGGCCGAGGCGGCAGGGCCCACCTAGCTGTCGCCGTTACGGTACCGCAGGGCGGGAACGGATTCCGCAGCCGGCCGCCTGGCCTCGTGGCGGCAGCCCTGCCGGCCGCCTGGGCCTGTGGCGGCAGGCCCGAGCCGCCTCGGGCGGTGGCGGCAGGTGCCACGTGCCGCCTAGCGCGCTTGCCGCCACCCGGGGAGGGGGTCCTTTCCGTTTTTAGCATCCGCATGTGGTCTTTTCTGGCTATTCTGTTCGCGAGGGGGTCCTTTTGAACAAAAATTCAAGAGAAAGAGGTACGCACTGAATGATAGCGAATTTCTAGATGAAGAAGAAGCTTTAAGAAGTGTAGGTAGCATATTTTGTTTCGCACTGCATATAATTTATGTAGCTCATTCATTCTATGAAGCATATAATTGTAGATATTGTTTACAGCAGGAAAATGTGTTTGAACTCATGTATAGATGATTTTTAATGATTACTACCATACTGCACTATCAGACTCATGGTAATCGCTATTTTTAATCCAGCAACCACAAAGACTGGGAAAGTCATCTTTGTTGGACAATTAGTACTTAAGACCAAGTACAAGGCGAGCCACCACAAATCTAGAATTTACAAAGGTGTGTTTCCACGAAAAAATAACGCATGTTTTTCCTGGTGAGATATCAATGATTTCATAGGCATCATGCGTCATTAACTCATTTTGTAGGAAAACAAAAGAGCCGATTGTACTGTGAAGCAGAGAATGAAAAGAGTTCCGCAATTGCAATTTTCTTGGTACCAAAATGCTCTTTGGAATTTGATGCTCACGTTGCAAGCCAGATTGTTCTGCTTACAAAAGGTAACAAAGGCATACTTGCAAATAAGGAAACCAGTAGTTCAGCTGGTACATTATACTGAAATTACAATCACTATGCAAATGCAAATAGATTATTAAGAGTGAAGATATCATTACATGTTTAATAATATGCACACAGATCGTCAAGCAAATGTGAATTCCGCTTTCAATACGGGGGCATAACAACCACGGGAACCGGAGACGTCATTGGTGAATTACTCTTCCCAACAGAATATGATGCGTTTCGGAGGTCAACGAAGCTGATAGTTTAAAACAACATGCCATTTATGAACTAAGATACCAATGCCAAATAACATGCACATCATACGCCACACGTTGGGATGTCATATAATGCGAATTCTGCTTTCACTACAGGGGCAGAGCAAGAAGTGGAACCATAACCATCCCTGGTGAATTTCGTTGCACAACAAACTACGGTGCAGTATGAAGGTAAATAGAGGTGAAAGGTTAAAATAGAATATACCATGTTTGAACTAAACTATAAAGCCCGAACAATATGCAGATCATACGACTGGAAGGTCCTCATTTGAGTTTGACAGATCCAACATAGACCACAAGCCATCACACAACAATAAATTCTGGAGATGGTTGCGGAGACAGAATGAAAGTGATTTATCATTGTATGTATTTCTTGCATACATATAAGTATTATGCATAGCATAGTTATAGATATTGATCAATAAACTTGTGTTCTCGCAAGTAAGAATATCAAGGCCTCTGAATTAGTAAATGCAAGTCAACTTCACGTTGACACACACCTAATAGGTAGTATACACCCAGTGGATGAGAAATCTCCACAAACCCACGTCATAGTATGCACCCAGTAAATGCAAGTGGATGGGACATGCAAGTCAACTTCACGTTGTCTGAATTAGTAAATGCAAGTCAACTTCACGTTGTCTGAATTAGTAATTGTTGAGGAACGTTGCATGGGAAACAAAAAAAAATCTACGCACACGAAGACCTATCATGGTGATGTCCATCTACGAGTGGAGATTAGATCTACATACCCTTGTAGATCGCTCAGCGGGAAGCGTTAAGAAACGCGGTTGGTGTAGTGGAACGTCTTCACATCCCTCGAACCGTCCCATGATCCGTCTCGCAATCCGTCCCACGATCCGTTCCGATCTAGCGTCGAACGGACGACACCTCCGCGTTCAGCACACGTACAACTCGACGATGATCTCGGCCTTCTTGATCCAGCAAGCAAGATGGAGAAGTAGATGAGTTCTCCGGCAGCGTGATGGCGCTCCGGTGGTGGTGATGATCTACTCCTGTAGGGCTCCGCCCGAGCTCCATAGAAAACCGATCTAGAGGTAAAACTATGTGGAATAGGCTAGAGTTGCACGTGGCAAAGTTGTGTCTCAAAAAGTCCTAAACCACCACTATATATAGGAGGCGGGGAGGGGATAGCCTTGGGGCACAAGGGCCCCAAGGTGCGCCGGCCGCCAAGAGGAGGAGGACTCCTCCTCCAATTCGGTTTGGGAAGGAGGAGTCCTCCTCTTCCTTCCCACCTTCCTCTTTCTTTTTTTCTCTTTTCTTTTGGTATTTTCTTATGTGGCGCCATAGCCCTCTTGGGCTGACTGCACCAGCCCAATAAGGATTTGGTGTGCCAACCTAGGGCCTTGGGCTCACTCCCGGGTGGGTGGGCCCCTTCCGGTAAACACCCGGAACCCATTCGTCACTCCCGGTACATTGCCGGAATTGCCCGAAACTTTCCGGTGACCAAATGAAACCATCCTATATATCAATATTCATTTCCGGACCATTCTGGAAGCCCTCGTGACGTCCATGATCTCATCCGGGACTCCGAACAACCTTCGGTCACCAACACATATAACTCAAATATACTAAAACATCATCGAACCGTAAGTGTGCAGACCCCGCGGGTTCGAGAACTATGTAGACATGACCCGAGACACTCCTCGGTCAATATCCAACAGCGGGACCTGGATGCCCATATTGGATCCTTCATATTCTATGAAGATCTTATCGGTTGAACCTCTATGCCAAGGATTCATATAATCCCGTATGTCATTCCCTTTGTCCTTCGATATGTTACTTGCCCGAGATTCGATCGTGGGTATCCGCATACATATTTCAATCTCGTTACCGGCAAGTCTTTACTCATTCCGTAATACAAGATCCGTGACTTACACTTAGTCACATTGCTTGCAAGGCTTGTGTGTGATGTTGTATTACCGAGTGGGCCCCGAGATACCTCTCCGTCACACGGAGTGACAAATCCCAGTCTTGATCCATACTAACTCAACAGACACCTTTGGAGATACCCGTAGAGCACCTTTATAGTCATCCAGTTACGCTGCGACGTTTGATACACACAAGGTATTCCTCCGGTGCCAGTGAGTTATATGATCTCATGGTCATAGGAATAAATACTTGATGCGCAGAAAACATTAGCAATAAAATGACACGATCAATATACTATGTTCATAGTTTGGGTCTAGTCCATCACATGATTCTCCTAATGAAGTGATCTCGTTATCAAGTGACAACACTTGTATATGGTCAGGAAACCTTGACCATCTTTGATCAACGAGCTGGTCATCTAGAGGCTTACTAGGGACAGTGTTTTGTCTATATATCCAAACATGTATTTGTGTTTCCAATCAATACAATTATAGCATGGATAATAAACGATTATCATGAACAACGAAATATAATAATACTAATTTATCATTGCCTCTAGGGCATATTTCCAACAGTAATTGCAAGTCAACTTCACGTTGACACACACCTAATGGGTAGTATACACCTAGTGGATGGGAAATCTCCACAAACCCATGTCATAGTGCACACAATGGTCGGGACATCGGAATACCCGACTCAATCGCATTGGGAAATCACGAGTAGTCACATGGGTAATGATATTTCCATCAACTATATATTGATATATAGATTCTGGAGAAACATATAACCAAAAGTCTACAATTGTCGACCTACATTTCTCAACTAGATTGCAAAACCTTACAAATGAGTCGGATCCAAAGACCACGGCCATGGCAAAGTGTGAACAACACTCGAACTGAACTCAACCAATGGGAGGGTATTCGTATGCAATACCTACATCAGTTTTCTTCTGGAAACGGAATTGAGAACAACAAGGTGGTGAAACATAGAGCAAGTATTGTAGCACAAGGGTTCACGCAGATACCCAACTATTCTCCACACGTGGAATCTATTTGTGATAACTTGTGTCATTGGCAGTACAAAATCATCTATCTATGTAGTGGATAGATGTAGTGATTACATATCCATTTGAATCACTAGATTCAGACATATGTGGTTCCCGTTGGAATCTCGCTTGTGACTCGAAATGCAAAATACAACATACATTGTGAAAGTCAGTAAGTCACCATACAACTTATTGTTGTCGGTACATATACAACCGACACAGTGAGTTCCTTATACACAAGGATTACACATACAATGATGATTATCCTTGTTTGTATCTCTGCAATGACGACAAATGTAATCATCTAAATGACGGAGTTTAAAATGAAGGATTTGGATAAACCAAAGTACCGCTCGTTACTACAACTTGAGCACCTTCATTCATACATTATGGTATACTATGTTGTCTATATCCAAAATATATTGGAGAAATTCATTGTGGACAAATCTTATCCATCCATAACTCTCATGGTAGTTCATTCTCTAGACGTAGAGGACGATCGCCCTTGGATCCACCAAACACAATTGGTTGGGACTCAAGAATATCTACCGATATCTCCAAAGGCATCGAACATCTTGTCCTGGTTTTCAGTTTTAGAGGAATCTGAACACCAATACCATTGGATACATTGATCAGATTCCCGCTATAACAAATCATAGACAAGCTTAGTATTCCTACTAGGTGTGATAGTCATTCCATAGCAGTTTTTGAAACAGACCTCATGGCTACATCCACCAACCATTATCACAAAGACAATGTTGCTCGTGTTTCCCGGATGCAAACATGTTACTAATAAGTAATATATTTATATTGCATATCTTGCTAGTCAAATCATGTAAATGATTTGTTCACCAAGTCTCTACCTACTTATACATTCCAAAAATATGTTCATGGAATTGGTATGTGACGGCTTCGGAATTTGCAAGAATCAGGGGGGGGGTATCTTCCTCCATTGTTCCCGCTCAATGCATCATATTATACTCTTTTTCCCTTCATGAGTTTACTATACAGGTTCTTATAAAGGCTTTTAATGAAGTAATATCAACATGAGATAATATGTCATGCTTTAGGTTTTCCCCATCGGGGTTTTTGGGAAAGTATATACGACATATTTATTGTCCTCTAAACTCTATGAATTTTCTCGAATTTAGTTAAAAGAGACAATAACAATTATATGTTGCATCATATTCTCCTTATTTTCCCACTAGGTTCGAAGAAGTTTTAGCAACACATCAAACACCTATCTCCTCACATTTTTCTCATAGGGTTTTTCGAGGAGCTTTTCAAGATGATGACTACTAACAAGATAAAGCAATGATTAGGGGGTGTTATGATTAATTAATGGATTATCCTATGCTTTGTATAACCGCGGGTTGTTGCTTTTCCAACTCACGTGTTGGATCACACGGTGGCGTCTCCGTGTACAAACACCTCTCTAATGGCATCTCCTCAAAATGTATATATATATGTAATCACATCATCAATAAATAAACTAACAATTCACTTTTACATCCTTGTCTCTCTCCCTACTTTTTTACCTTCGAACAGATTCTACCAAACCATTTCGAGCCTAGACATTAGGACAAATTGCTAAACTTCAATCCAAGGGCCATAGAGAAGGCACTCAAGGAGAATTCTGCAATGTTATCCATTCGATTTTCTCGAAATCAATGCCAAGATAATGAGCCAATGGTTTCGTGTGAATAAAACACACACTCAAGACCATCATGTAGATATGTATTTTAGAACCATGGAATACGTGAATAGTCTAGTCAATGGATGGGAAGAGCCACTTACCTCAACTTGATGCATTCGAGGAGTCTGAGTGGTTCAGTGTAGACTTTAAGGTGCGTGAGCCTCAAAATTAGCTCCCCTGCATCATTTGTAGTGCACATAATATCCAAATGTTGTTGGAATTTAGCATCATAATAATTATAAACTACTGGCATTGATGATAGTTTCGGTTTCAACCCAATGTCTCGATGATCTAGGCCAGTATGCCAAGTTCGTCATGTACAAGACACTTTGGAAAACTATCTCGTACGTAACATGTGTTACGGTTTGTGTCGTATGTATAGTACAATCCAGATGATACATAGAGAATGTGCTTGCCGTATCCGTTGCATATGGTAAAGATAAGCTATTTCTCTTTGTTGTCATCATAAGTTTTGCTATGAAAACTGTTTTAACTGATACCTCTATAGTTTAGTAGGGTACGAGTTAAACCTGGGAAGCAATAAAGCATCCCGGCGTTATTCGAGTACCCACAGGGATAATAAATATGACTTGAGTTGAGCGAATAAATACCTTTCGCGTCTAGCGATTTTAAAATATCTCCTTTCTCTCGACACGAGTGGAAACATTGGACTTCCCACTGTATAGAGTTTGTGGTGCATTTGTCCACAAGGCACATATCATCTTTCATCGGATTGAATCCCGTAGAAATCTATATATAGACATGAAGATTCTCAATATGAAAATCACTCAGATATATAGAATACACAAAAATATACTGGTACCAAAATTTTGATACAATATATGACTACTCAAGAGATCGAGATACTATTAATAGTCTCCAAACATGCCGGGTGAGGCATATTCAACCACACGTTCTCCTTGCCCATAGGGTCCCGTCATCACTGGTGATGTCGGGTTGAAGGTTGAAGTGAGCTTCAAACCTTTGTCCTTGAGTTCATTGTATCCCAGGAATTACTGGTACGGAATAACCGGATGCTGAGATCTGAATCTAATACCTTATAATGTATAAGACAACATTTTTCTGTTAGCGGTGTGATCCGGACCAGACGTGAATCCTCGATTGCACACATTGTCCCATAAGATACAAGAGCCACTACAAGAAACTTGTTAATACATGACGACTGTTAGAGCATATATCTCCATATTTGGTTTTGGTAATTGATGACAATTCCTATGGGCTAATGGTTGCCTTAAGTTATATTTATAGGATTTGTCCATATGCACTTCTTGAAGTCCATCTGTTGGGTTCAAGGAGTTTATATGATGACCAAGATGGTATTCAAGGTATTATCCAAAGAATGGTCATAAAGACACTAGGTTGATCAAGATCTCAGACAAAGAGTAAATCAAGATGATCAACACACAAAGCGTATAAGATGTACCGAGAGGGATCAAGTGATCCCATGGTATGGTAAGCATTGTCCATTACGTGTTTGTGTACTAACCCATGGTCTTTGTGAGAGTCCTATGTGGGGGTTAGGTGTGCTTCCATGGGCTTCCGTCAAAAGGAAGATCTCATACAACCCATGAAGGCTGACGTCAAGTGGTGATCGTCATCAAGATTGTGGTGTGCAAGTTCAAGTGGATCAGCACGAATATATCATTGAAACTATTGTTAATGATCATGTGTTGATAAGGACAAGCTGATGTGCTAACAGGGGCAAGATCAAGATAAGCATTCCTGAGCACTACATGCTTGATTCTTGTGGATGTTCACATGGTGGACAAATGTCTTGCTTTCAACTTGAGCCAAGAAGACTTCATCAAGTGAAAGGGCTACTTGAAGACTTCATCATGTCTTGATTTCAACTTGAGCCAAGAAGGAACAACAACATCAAGCTCAGGTGAAAGGGCTAACTCAAAGGTATCAGTTCCTTTGACGTTAGTTGTGCAGAGTGATGATGAGCGAATAAAAGTATACACTCAAGTATGGATCATCAGTACCCTTTTATGATTCTTGAGTCCTTAGGGATCCCGCACTATTAAGAGGGGATCACATGTTTTGCGATGAGCTTGCTCAAACTACATCTCCACTGTTCTGCTCAGCCACATCTCCACTGCTCTGCTGTTTTCTGAAAACAGAACACATGCCTCGGACATCCGCCTTCCTCCGGACGTCCGAGGGCCGGACGACCGACTGCTTCGGAAATACGGAATCCTATACCAGAGAAATCAGAGCCATATAACTCGGACTTCCGGCTCCCTCCAGACGTCTGAGGCCCGGTCCTCCGACCAGCTTCAGAAATCCAGAACTATGCACCAGAGAAACTTGAGCCATATAACCCGGACTTCCAGCTCCCTCCGGACGTCCGAGGGCCGGACGTCCGACCAGCTTCGGAAGTCCAGAGCTTTGCACCAGAGAAACTTGAGCCATACAACTCGGACTTCCGGCTCCCTCCGGACGTCCGAGTGCCGGACGTCCGTCCACTTTCGGAAATCCGGAATCTTGCACCAGAGAAGTTTGAGTCGAATAACTCGGACTTCCGGCTTTCTCCGGACGTCCGATCCCTGTTCAACTACAAAGTGGTTCTAGATATATTTACATCCCTCGGACGACCGACCCCTGTCGGACGTCTGACTCCTTGTGGACGCCCGGACATCCGTGAATTGTCGGATGTCCGACCCCTGTCTGACTTAAAGTGTCCCCAACGGCTGTTTTACTCTCCCCACTATATATACCCCCTCCCACTTCGTGAGAGGGTGTATAACACAGCCTTATTCTCATAAAAACACATTTCTACCTCACACACATTTGCTCACACCAAATCTTAGATCCCAAGAGCATTTGTGAGCCCCTTTGAGAGTTGTTCCAATCAAAAGATAGATTGTCTCCCTCTCCTCCTCTCAACCCAAGCTATTTGAGATTTGAGCAAGTTTTGAGCATTCCCCGTGATCTTGTTACTCTTGGACGTTGGAGACTCCTAGGCGGTAGGAGTTCTTCGGAGAGGAATCACTCTGTGTGATTTCCCCCGGAAAAGTTTGTGAGGGTTTGGAAGCCACCTCAAAGGCTTACCACTAGTGGTTGAGAAACGCCTTCGTGGTGTTATCTCAAAGGGAGAATAGGGTGAGCCTTCGTGGCATTGGTGTGCCTTCGTGGTAACTTCCACCTCTCTAACGGTGACTAGCTTCCCTCCAAGGAAGTGAACATCGGGATACATCTTCGTCTTAGTGACCTTGGTTATCCTTAACCCTAACTCCTTACTTGTGGTTTACTTGTGTTACTTGAGCATACATACATTGCATATTGTTTGTGCTCATTATATTGTGTTGGCTATTTCTTGTATAAGATTAATCATTCAAGCATACCCTCTATATCCACAAGTTCACACTTGCAGCTTTTGATATATCGTGTGCTATAGTGTGATCTAGTATCTTGTGTCGTTCACCTACTTGTCGTGTGATATAGCTCAAGTAAGCTTGTGTAACTTACTTGGGCTTTTTAGTAACTGTATTGTGTCCATCTTGGTACATTGTGTTGTTGATACACGTTGCAGTGCCTAGTGCATTTAGGATTTGTGCTTGACAAGTATCCTCTTAGTTTATTTCCGCATTAGGTTTAAGCCAAATCCGAAGAAGTTTTTAAATAGCCTATTCACCCCCCCTCTAGGTGTCATCGAGGTCTTTTCAATTGGTATCAGAGCAAGGTCTTACTTTAATTAGGTTTCACGACCTAGAGAGTATCGATGTCGACTATTAGATTAGTGCACAATGACACCTTTGACTTTGATGGCACAAATTATACCCTATGGAGAATCCGTATGCTTCATCACTTTCGGGCCATGGGCCCAAATACTTTACGAATTGTTCTTGTAGGGATTGCCGACAAAAAGGATGATGCATCTTCATCTACTAATGAAATGTATCTTGATTGTGAGGCTTTTCTTGCCATTGATCGAACCATAAGTCCTGAAGTGTTTAAGTCTATCTCGACTTGCAAGTCAGCTCATGAAGTTTGGACTAAACTTGAAGATATATATGGTGGGTCCAATCTTGATGAAGACGATATTATGATGAAGGAGTTGGTGCATGAGCTCTTCACTCTTTTCGATCATAAAGAGTCCACCACTACTTCCATATCCGATTGCTTGCACACCTCAGCATCTTCAATCTCACAAGGTAATGACATGATGAGTGAAGAAATATATGTTGATGTAAATTTCATAGCCTCTATGGACATGAGCATATCTAGCACCACACATAGTGTAAATTATTGTGTTGATAGGTCATGCATTTCACCTAAAGATCCCTTGACAAATGTCCGTGGTGATATGCCTGCTCTCCCATTTCCTCTTGATCAAAATATCTTGTTTCTCCCTAGTTGTTCTATGACTAATCATTTAGGGGAAATCAAGAAATATGAAGTACTTTTGACTAATGAAGAATCTGATTCACCAAAAGAATCATCATCAACTCCTCCAGTTCACATGTGCCTCATGGCAAGAGGTAATAATGAGGTATCATCTTCCCTGTGCAATAACGATGATATTTGCGATGAGGATGATGATGATGACTTGACTGAAAATATCTATGTGATCAGTAAAATTCTTCATAAAGCTAAAACTAACGTTCTTCAAAGGTTCCAAGATGTTCTTGCTTACTTTGAAAATTGTAATGATTCACTTAATCATGAAGAAGCTAAAAGTGAACAACTTGAACATGAACTTGAGAAGAGTCATCAAGCATGTAGAGACTTAAGATCTTCAAAAGGAGAGATTGAAGTTGCCCATGATAAACTTAAAAGGGATTTTGAGGTCCTTCTCCTTGAATGCAAGAATGTCAAGGGAGAGCTCGTCAAAACCTCTAAGATCTATGAGGAGCTTCAATCTACTCACGAGAAGTCTCTAATCGCTACTTACTCCTCTCATATTGTTGATGATACTTGTACATCTAACCCTATCTCTTTTGAAGTATCAACATTGAAGGAGAATGTTGAGCTACGTGCTCAACTTGATTTACTAACTAGCAATTATGGGAAGTTGGAAGAAAACCATGTAATGCTCACAAGCTCTCATGCCGATCTTCTAACATCCCATAATGTGCAAAAGTTAGCTCATGAGGCTATCATCACCAAGGTAACATCTAGTGAGCCTCATGTGGACAATGGCACTACTTCTAGTCAAAGTACTATATTTCCATGTGCTAGTCCTCGTAATTCGTCTACTCATAATGTTGCTACCTCGTGTGATGAATTACTTTCCTTGCCTTGTTGCTCTAACATTGAAGCTTACACTTCCTCTAGTACTTGCATTGATACTAACCGTGCAGAGGAAATCGAAGAGCTCAAGGCCCAAGTCACTTCTTTGAAGAAAGACTTGGAACAGTGTCATGAAGGGATGTCCACACTCAACAACGTCTTGTGTGAGCAAACATCTCTGAATGACAAAAATGATGTTGCGGTAAACTCAAACAAGAACAAGAGGGGCCTAGAACAAGTCAAGAATTCGTCCAAAATCATTTGCTTCAAGTGCAAAGTTAAAGGGCACCATGTTAGATCTTGCCCTCTGAAGACGAAGTCTCAAAGTCACAAGCAACAAGGGAAGCAGCCACAAACTCAATCACATATTCAGCTACAAGTTTAAGGAAGGCCTCTTCCCAATAAGACCCAAGCCAACACTCCCCAAGGTGAGAAATCAACTAGGAAGAAAGCAAAGGGTAGATGTTGCTACTTATGTCGTGAGAAGGGTCACGTCGCTTCGTCTTGCACAAGAGGTAACTTATCCAACCCAGTCACTATTGATGATATCTATTCCCTTGGGAAGGATAAGGTTGGCAATGTGTTTGCCAAGTTTGTTAGTACTCAAAATGGTGTCAAGAAAAGAACCATTTGGGTTGCCAAGCCTATTGTGATTAACCTCTTAGGACCCAACGTAGTTGGGGACCAACAAGCTCAAACTTGATCAATAGGTGACTATGTAGGACATTAGAGACTTGGATACGAAAAAATTAAGGGGTCTTCATCATTCATATTATCACAAGCCAAGTCATTTGGATTATCGAGTTTCTATCTTATATCCAATGTGCCTCCTTACGGTAACTTGTACTTAAACTGTTTACATTGTTAGGTGCTTGCCCCTTTGCATGTTGTGGTTTTGTACCTTGCATACGTTTGTATATGTTGTGCTTCCAACTTGCTTATCTTGAGTAATCGAGTATGTGTATGTTGGTTTGCATATCATGTACATGTGAGTCTTGTATTGAGCCTTTTTGCATCTTGTTTGTATTTTTGTTGGCTCTTGTGAGAGATTAATGGATTATCCCATTGTGGGGGAGTGATGTGCTTTGCACACCTCACAATCCTATAAATGTGTATACATGGGCAATACCACTTAGTTTTGATATTTCAAGATTATCTAGTTTCTATGTGGTATGTATTACTCATGAGAAATTCAAATTCTATATGGTCCATTAATTATCTCTTGTTGGTTTTAATTTGCCACTTGTTAATATTGTTGGTTTATCACATTATGGGGGAGTAATATGCTATGTGCATATTACAAACCTAGAAAATGTGTACATTTGAGGTGTTGCCACTTATTGTTGATATTGTAAATTATCTTGTTCCTAGGTGGCATGTTAGCTCTACAAGTGTCATTTGCTTGCGTTTTATGGGTAAAGATGATCTTGGATATATTTGCGATCTACCAATGAGTATCACTTCCAAAGTACTTCTTGTCCTTGACAATTGGTATTCCCATCATGTGATAGGAATTGCTAATCGTCTTTACATTGGATTTTGTGTTTCGTTTGTCTTCCTTGCCTCTTATGGATCTATTTTAACATGTCTAGTGTTTTTATAGATATAGAGAACGTGATGATCCCATCGTGTGCATTTTGTATTTAAATGCAAATTCTATATAATGCACGTCCCTTGGGGGAGCTATCCTATTTTCTTTAGAACACTCTCTTTATTCACCCATCATAAAATCTTTTGATCCCCATCAAGTGTGTGTTGATGGGAGGCAAGTCTTGCTCTTTATGATGCTTTGTGCCATCATGAAAATTTGTCGAGGGCTTGGTTTGTTGGAACCTAGCTCTCTTTTGGAAATTAGATACCTCGTGTTTTTTTTTCCTTCAATTGGTTTCTTGTTTCCTTTTGTTTGGCATGTGTCAATGGATATCTCATTCCTTGAGGTATCTTTTAATTGATATCCTTCAACTGATAGTTCTTTTTTTGTTTAGGATCTTATTATCACTTGATACCTTGTCTTTTGGTGACTTATCAACTTTGTGTTGAGTTGATTCTTGAGAGTCTTGAGCATGCATATCTACTATATACAACTTCTTTTGCTTGCTTTCCTTCTTTGACCCAATATATAGGGGAAACTCCACCTTGTCATAAATTGGCTAAAGTGTGCATGAAATTCGAATTCATATCTATATGCACATATGTATGTGGAGTTTGTCCTATGTATTGCTGGTTTTCTAACTCTTTGGTCCCAATGAGTTTGGGCACCATTTTGTTTGTTTTGCTGTTCCAGGAACAACTGGAGATGCATTGGATGCTCGGCTCACCTATAAGGAAGGTGTTGAGACCATGTGATTATTGGAGCCAAGTTAGGATGATCAAAGAACAACTATCTACTACATCAATCCAATGTTATCTCGGTAACAAGTATCCACTTCATGCATTCTTTTCTTGCAAAGGCCCCAACCTGTCTTGTCTTTTCCAGGTTGCATCATGGCATGAATCTCTTGATTCGTTCTTGTAGTACTTGTTTGCTTTCTCAAAGCATCCAAACGATGATGTCTTACTACTAGTTGGGATGTCTTTGATGTTCGTATGTTGGAAGTTCATATTGTACAATAAGAAAATATTAGGCCATGTGCTATGCTTCCAAGCAAAAGATCTCATTGATATATTTATGACTTCCTTTTGAATATCTAGTTTGTTCCTTCTTGTAACCATTTCGTGTGTACATCCTTCTTTGTGGATATATATCATCATGATTGTCTTCTACTTAGAATCTTTTACACACGAGAGAAGTTACATCTCTAATTGATATCCTCTTTTCTTTCACGTCCATCGTTGCATTTCCTTTTTCAGTTTTTGGTGGCTTCGTGAAAGGATTTGTTTTGAGTGCGTATCTTATTTTCTTACATCTTGATGCACTCTTTGGCCGTGAAGATTATTTTTCCTCATGCTTGTCTTGATGAGGGTTTTGCCATTTCAATTAGTATCCCTCCTCTTGACAAGGTTCTTACTTCCTATCTTCACAATGGGTTGTCACAAGCGTTGGTTCTTATTTTGTTTATTAGTAAGCTTGTGAACCCATTTTCTAGTATGTGTGTGTGGGAATGATATGTCTTGCACTTTGTATCTCATTTCATCAAGACTATGTTGATGAGTAATGCTCATCCTTATCTTAGTCTTCTCAAGTGCTTTGCCATGACTCACACACATTACTTTGGTTGAGCCTATTCTTAAGTTGCTTCTTTTACATGTTGCTCAACCATTTGTTTTGTGCAATTGATATGCTTATTGTCTCATCTATCTTCTTGCACTCGTTGTGTGTTTTTATTCATTTTGGGGGAGCAACGATCCTATTTTGTGCACCTGTATCAAATACAAAAATCTCGTATTAGTGCACAAATCATGGGGAGCTTCTCTAGTTTTTGATAAAACACTCTGTTGCCTTTATCATAATATCTTTTATTCATGTGGTTCGAAGGACCATATGATTGTTTGTTCCATCTGGAATCTTTTGATTGCTTGCCTCTATTTTTGTATGTCTTTGTGGCATACGATCCTTTTATTTGCAATCTTTAGGTCCTCAATATAGTTTGTTTTCCTCCAACTACTTATCATTGTATTTGTGTATTTCTCTGCACTCATTTGCTAAGAAGTACACACTTTTTGGAGGACCACCTACTATATTGGCTTTCTAAACTTTTCGTCCATTTTGGCAATCGATGCCAATGGGGGAGAAGTTTAGAGAGTTTACTTTGGATATGTTTAGAGGGTTTTGCTTTATTGCGTAAGCATTTACATCTTGCACGCATGCATTATTACCTTGTATGTGTGCGCTTGGTTATGCTTATTTCCTTATATAAACTCTCTTGAAGTGGTTGTCTTCAATTACCAAAATGGGGGAGATTGTTAGAGCATATATCTCCATATGTGGTTTGGTAATTGATGACAATTCCTATGGGCTAATGGTTGCCTTAAGTTATATTTATAGGATTTGTCCATAGGCACTTCTTGAAGTCCATCTGTTGGGTTCAAGGAGTTTATATGATGACCAAGATGGTATTCAAGGTATTATCCAAAGAATGGTCATAGAGACACTAGGTTGATCAAGATCTCAGACAAAGAGTAAATCAAGATGATCAACACACAAAGCGTATAAGATGTACCGAGAGGGATCAAGTGATCCCATGGTATGGTAAGCATTGTCCATTACGTGTTTGTGTACTAACCCATGGTCTTTGTGATAGTCCTATGTGGGGGTTAGGTGTGCTTCCATGGGCTTGCGTCAAAAGGAAGATCTCATACAACCCATGAAGGATGACGTCAAGTGGTGATCGTCATCAAGATTGTGGTGTGAAAGTTCAAGTGGATCAGCACGAATATATCATTGAAACTATTGTCAATGATCATGTGTTGATAAGGACAAGCTCATGTGCTAACAAGGACAAGATCAAGATAAGCATTCCTGAGCACTACATGCTTGATTCTTGTGGATGTTCACATGGTGGACAAATGTCTTGCTTTCAACTTGAGCCAAGAAGACTTCATCAAGTGAAAGGGCTACTTGAAGACTTCATCATGTCTTGCTTTCAACTTGAGCCAAGAAGGAACAACAACATCAAGCTCAAGTGAAAGGGCTAACACAAAGCTATCAGTTCCTTTGACGTTAGTTGTGCGGAGTGATGATCAGCGAATAAAAGTATACACTCAAGTATGGATCATCAGTACCCTTTTATGATTCTTGAGTCCTTAGGGATCCCGCACTATTAAGAGGGGATCACAGGTTTTGCGATGAACTTGCTCAAACTACATCTCCACTGTTCTGCTCAGACCACATCTCCACTGCTCTGCTGTTATCTGAAAACAGAACACATGCCTCGGACATCCGGCTTCCTCCGGACGTCCGAGGGCCGGACGACCGACTGCTTCGAAAATCCGGAATCCTATACCAGAGAAATCAGAGCCATATAACTCGGACTTCCGGCTCCCTCTAGACGTCCGAGGCCCGGACGTCTGACCAGCTTCGGAAATCCGGAACTATGCACGAGAGAAACTTGAGCCATATAACTCGGACTTCCGGCTCCCTCCGGACGTCCGAGGGCCGGACGTCCGACCAGCTTCGGAAATCCGGAGCTTTGCATCAGAGAAACTTGAGCCATACAACTCGGACTTTCGGCTCCCTCCGGACGTCCGAGGGCCGGACGTCCGTCCACTTTCGGAAATCCGGAATCTTGCACCAGAGAAGTTTGAGTCGAATAACTCAGACTACCGGCTTTCTCCGGACGTCCGGTCGTTGTTCAACTACAAAGTGGTTCTAGATATATTTACATCCCTCGGACGACCGACCCCTGTCGGACGTCTGACTCCTTGTGGACGCCCGGACATCCGTGAATTGTCGGATGTCCGACCCCTGTCTGACTTAAAGTGTCCCCAACGGCTGTTTTACTCTCCCCACTATATATACCCCCTCCCACTTCGTGAGAGGGTGTCTAACACAGCCTAATCCTCATAAGAACACATTTCTACCTCACACACATTTTCTCACACCAAATCTTAGATCCCAAGAGTATTTGTGAGCCCCTTTGAGAGTTGTTCCAATCAAAAGATAGATCGTCTCCCTCTCCTCCTCTCAACCCAAGCTATTTGAGATTTGAGCAAGTTTTGAGCATTCCCCGTGATCTTGTTACTCTTGGAGGTTGGAGACTCCTAGGCGGTAGGAGTTCTTCGGAGAGGAATCAATCTGTGTGATTTCCCCCGGAAAAGTTTGTGAGGGTTTGGAAGCCACCTCAAAGGCTTACCACTAGTGGTTGAGAAACGCCTTCGTGGTGTTATCTCAAAGGGAGGATAGGATGAGCCTTCGTGGCGTTGGTGTGCCTTCATGGTAACTTCCACCTCTCTAACGGTGACTAGCTTCCCTCCAAGGAAGTGAACGTCGGGATACATCTTCGTCTGAGTGACCTTGGTTATCCTTAACCCTAACTCCTTACTTGTGGTTTACTTGTGTTACTTGAGCATACATACATTGCATATTGTTTGTGATCATTATATTGTGTTGGCTATTTCTTGTACAAGATTAATCATTCAAGCATACCCTCTATATCCACAAGTTCACACTTGCAGCTTTTGATATATCGTGTGCTATAGTGTGATCTAGTATCTTGTGTCGTTCACCTACTTGTCGTCTGATATAGCTCAAGTAAGCTTGTGTAACTTACTTGGGCTTGTTAGTAACTGTATTGTGTCCATCTTGGTAGATCGTGTTGTTGATACACGTTGCAGTGCCTAGTGCATTTAGGATTTGTGCTTGACAAGTATCCTCTTAGTTTATTTCCACATTAGGTTTAAGCCAAATCCGAATAAGTTTTTAAATAGCCTATTCACCCCCCTCTAGGCGTCATCGAGGTCTTTTCAATTGGGAACAAAACCAACCGTTATCTTCACTGTCAGCACGCTCCTGGCGGTACTACCAGTTCGGCGCCGCGGTACTACTACTACCGCCAAGGAGGAAGCGGTACTACCGCAACCACGGCGGTACTACCGCCAGGACCAAGCGGTACTACCGCTAGGCTGACACAAAGCCACGGTAGTATGAATACTACTACCGAGTCTACCATCGCTGGAAAAGTGTTCGCAAAAAGTCCGACGAAGTACCGCTCAGAGAGGGAGGTATTACCGTCGCTGGCGGTACTACCGCCAGGAGCCGGCGGTACTACCGCTAGACATTCTGCAAAGGCTGTGAGAGACCTAGCGGGTGCTCCATTGCCGCAAAGATAAAGTGGTGGAAATAAAAATGTGCGCGTGAGAGAGTTGATTCCACCCAAACCTTTCCGACGCGGACCCCCTCTTAATAGTATGTCTTTCCTACTTACTCAATACTTAAAAAAGATAGTCGTAGGAAACACCGTGCTCCAATAACATCGAGTGGCGACAAACCATCTTGTACTTTGTTATGTATTATCTGAAATGCTCAGTGCACACGATTAGTCCGCTGAGGTGTTGTCATCAATCACCAAAACTACTTAGAACAAAATATGCCCTAACAATCTCCCCCTTTTTGGTGGATTGATGACAACACCGGATTTGCCAAAACACATAATAATGAAAACATAGACATGTGAGCATACAGATAATAGCACAAGATGAATGATCTCACATGATAAGTACAGAGATAGACTTTAGAGATAATATAGGGATAGCATATGTCTCACACCATATGACGAAGAGTCTTCACACACATAATAACATATCCAACAGATTTAAACCAACCAAGTTCAAAAAAGAAAGACTCAAACACGAACGAGAACACCAAAGGCAAATCTCTAACACTCTCTCCCCCTTTGGCATTAGTCCACCAAAAAGGCAGAGAGAATCGTGAACACAGGTGGTGGCTCATGCATCCGCATCCTCATCAGACACATCCGTAGCGTCCTCATCGTCCTCATCATCCTCCTGCTCCTCCTCGAGATCAGACCCTGCTGCAGCTTCTTCGTCCTCAGAACCAACCCACTGGTAGTCTCTAGCCTGCATCCAGGCAGCCTCTGGAGTGATGACATCCTGAGAACCACTAGAGACGTGCATATCAAGCGTCCTCAGCAGGTGCTTATTGCGCTGACGGTTCTCCTTCTGAGCCACATGAGTTTGATACTGTCCTTTTGCCTGCATGCAAAATAAGGTCCTTCGGAGCTTATTGCGCTGACGGTTCTCCTTCTAAGCCACATGAGTCTGATACTGTCCTTTTTCCTGCATGCAAAACAAGGTCCTCATCTGGTCCTGCACGGACCCATCTGTGCCGTTAGCTTCTTGGCCCAAGATGGCTCAACAAAAGAACGGGTTTGGGAAGCAGGGTCGCCCTCAGCCCGAGCAGCATCAGTCTCCTCCTCAGCCTCCATGTGAGCAGTAGAACGGGAAGAGGAGGTGTTGGCCCACTTCTCTTTCTAGCGCAGTTTGATGGGATCATGGCTGACGAGCTCTGTGGGTGCAGGAAAGGCCATGGCAGGGAAGGTCTCAACCCACTTGGTCTTGACGTAGTAGTACAAGTAAGGCCCATAGATGGGGACCCTACGGTTGTAAATGGCCATCTGAGGCTCGCAGAACATCACATTTGCCACATCAAATGGCCCATTTGGCTGTTCCGGTCCTTCTTGACACATCAGGAGCATGTCCACCAGATAGGAGTGAACCTCGTCTTTGTTACCAACACGAGGAAACAAAGTGTTGCGGAGGACCCGATGCATGATATCCAAAAAGAGAATGAGCACACCCTTCCTGACATAGAATGGCCGCAGCTTGTCCTTAGCGGTGATGACCCACAAGTATAGGGGATCAATCGTAGTCCTTTCGATAAGTACGAGTGTCGAACCCAACAAGGAGCAGAAGGATCTGACAAGTGGTTTTCAGCAAGGTAAAATCTGCAAGCACTGAAATTATCGGTAACAAGTAGTTGTGTGGTGAGATGTTCATAGCAAGCAACAAGTAACAAAAGTAGCAACGGTGCAGCAAAGTGGCGCAATCCCTTTTGTAGCAAGGGACAAGACCGGACAAAGTCTTATAGGAGGAAAAACGCTCCCGAGGACACACGGGAATTTATGTCATGCTAGTTTTCATCATGTTCATATGATTCGCGTTCGTTACTTTGATAGTTTGATATGTGGGTGGACCGGCGCTTGGGTATTGCCCTTACTTGGACAAGCATCCCACTTATGATTAACCCCTCTTGCAAGCATCCGCAACTACGAACGAAGAATTAAGACAAAGTCTAACCATAGCATTAAACTAGTGGATCCAAATTAGCCCCTTACGAAGCAACACATAAACTAGGGTTTAAGCTTTTGTCACTCTAGCAACCCATCATCTACTTACTACTTCTCAATGCCTTCCTCTAGGCCCAAATAATGGTGAAGTGTTATGTAGTCGACGTACACATAACACCACTAGAGGAAAAACAACATACAACACATCAAAATATCAAACGAATACCAAATTCACATGACTATTATTAGCATGACTTATCCCATGTCCTCAGGAACAAAAGGAACTACTCACAAAGCATAATAATATTCATGACCAGAGATGTAATGAGTAGCATCAAGGATCTGAACATAAACTCTTCCACCAAGTAATCCAACTAGCATCAACTACAAGGAGTAATTAACACTACTAGCAACCTCAAAAGTACCAATCGGAGTCGCGAGACAGAGATTGGTTACAAGTGATGAACTAGGGTTTGGACATGAGATGGTGCTGATGAAGATGTTGATGATGACGAGTCCCCTCCGATGAGACGAGTGTTGGTGATGACGATGGCGACGATTTCCCCCTCCGGGAGGGAAGTTTCCTCGACAGGATCGTCCTGCCGGAGCTCTAGATTGGTTCTGCTCAAGTTCCGCCTTGTGGCGGCGGCGAATCCACGAAAAAGCCTCCTCCTTGATTTTTTCCCGGACGAAGACCCTTCATATAGCAGAAGAGGGGGGCCAAAGGGCCAACTGGGTGCCCACAAGCCCCCTAGGCGCGGCCAGGGGGGTGGCCGCGCCTAGTAGGCTTGTGGCCACCTGCTGGCGCCCCTCTGGCACTTCTTCGGCCCAGTATTTTTTATAAATCTGGAAAAAAATCCTCGTTGATTTTTACGGCGTTTGGAGTTGTGCATAATAGGTATCTCAAACTTGCTCCAATTTCAGGCCAGAATTCCAGCTGCCCGCATTCTCCCTCTTCAAGTAAACCTTGCAAAATAAGAGAGAAAAAGGCATAAGTATTGTATCGTGAAGTGAAATAACAGCCCAAGAAGCGATAAATATCAACATGAAAGCATGATGCAAAATGGACGTATCACGGGGTGGTACCAGGGTTGCAATGAGGGCGCATGCCAAGAGAACTATGTAGTCGAGTGAACTTGATCCCCAAAAGCTTCATGAACTCAGCCCAAGAGCCATGTAATAGCTCGCCATGAGACATCCAAGACAAAGAGAGGATCTCATCTTTCTCGAAGAAGACAGTGGTGTAGAACTGAGCCACTACCTGTGCATCAAAGTCACAGTAAAAGGTGATTATGCCCTCAATTCCAAGTTGCTCAATCGTATGCAGGGCCTCACCAAAATAATCCATATCCCTCCGGAGATGATTGATATCAATCCACTGCACCGGAACAAACTTATTCTTCTTGGTCAGGACGACATCTTGATAGATCACGAGTTGTTGCTTGGTCCAAAACATTTCTCCGCCCTGAACTCCTCCCTTTCTTGGATAGTGTCAAAGTCAATGGTGCCCCTTGTCCTTGGATACAGTCTTCTTGACGGGGCACTTGAAAGGACGGGAACTTTTGCGAACTGGATTGGAACGACGACACGCAACAAAAACACGCGAAAAATACAAGAAGAGTCATGGCAACATCCAAAACAAGGAGAAAACACAAAGGAAACCAACTAGAAGCTAGCAAAGGCAACAAATCGAGAGCTAGTGGTAGTACCGCTCGACCAAGGCAGTAGTACCGCTTCAATAGCAGTAGTACCGCTTCACGAGCTAGCGATAGTACCGCTCAGGGTTGGGCGGTAGTACCGCGTGGTTCCAGATCTGGAGGAACAAGAACGAGTCTACCCACAAAGCTCCATATTTTGAAAAAAATAAGAGACCAAAACTATGGATCTAAGCCCAAAACTAAGCAGATCCTATGCAGCAACGCAAATAGGGGCACTTCCCAACTTCTCTCCTCCAATATATGAACAAAACAAAATCATGCCACAACAATGGAGACAATACATTAATCCCTAACCCTAGAGCAAGAACATCAACACAACACAAAGGGGATAGGGGTAGTACCAGAGTCCATGGCACACAAAGGATGAAGGAGGAGGAGGGCAATCCTTCCAACTGGAATGGAAAGAGAACCGCCGCGGAAGAAGATCGAATCTGGGGAAACTCGGGGCAGAGAGGGAGAGCCCCACGAAGAAGAAGCAAATGTGGCAAGAAAAACGACCTCCCTCTCTTTATATACCCCACGACACGGGCATGGCGGTAGTATCACTCGGGAGGAGCGGTAGTACCGCTGGCCACGGTAGTACCGCCAAAATCTTGGCGATAGTACCGTTAGGATCATCGCGGTAGTACCGACGGAGGCAGTAGTGCCGCTACCAAAAAGGATTTTCAGATGCGAGCCCTAGGCAGCGTTAGTACCACTCCTGTCATTGCGGTAGTACCGCTGGAATCACGGCGGTAGTACCAACGCTCATCTTTAAAGCACAAGTGCCATCAGTAATGACCAATGTGAAAGACTTGATCGATTTATGCACAATGGGGGGAGGGAAAGTTCATTGAGAGAACAACACTCCCCCTATGTCTATGCCTACACCTAAAACAAGACATAATGCGGAATGAGGTGCAGAGTGCCTAGTTTCAATCCACATTACTTGAATCAATGATATTTAGCTGATGCCTTAACTCCCGGAACCTTGTTTCATCTAGGGGCTTAGTGAAAGTATCTGCAAGTTTCTCTTCAATCTTGATGAAGTGAACCTCGATATCACCATGCTTGATATGCTCACGAATCAAGTGATGGCGAATATCAATGTGCTTGGTCTTGCTATGTTGCATCGGATTGAGGGAAATCTTGATAGCACTTTGATTGTTATCGCAAGTGGAATCGACAAGAATCGGTATCTTTATTGATGATTGAGTACAATTATATATAGCCCCTGAGGGGATGCATCCAATAGACGCGGTGGTCTGAAGAGACACGAGCGAACACTCGCGTCCTTTGTGCATGGCGGTTAGGGATAGTGGAGTTCTCCTTAATTAACACATGGGTTAATTAAATCTCAACACTCCCCCTAATCTACGCTATCCTTGTAGACATTGTATCTTAAAAGCTCCTCCAAAAACCTTGTGGGAAAAATGTGAGGAGTATAATATTTGATGTGTTGCCAAAACTCCTTCAAACCTAGTGGGAAAAATAAGGAGAAAATGCTGCAACATATAATAGTTGTTGTCTCCCTTAACTCAATATGTCGTATATACTTTCCTAAAAACCCAAGTGGGGAAAACATAAAGTAGGACATATGATCTTGTGTTGATATTACCTCATTAAAAACCTTCATGAGAACCTATATAGTAAACTCATGGAGGGAAAAGGAGTATAATATGATGCATTGAACAGGAACAATTCAGGAAGATACCCCCCTGATTCTTGCAAACTTCGAAGCTGTCACATACCAATTCCATGAACATATTTATAGAATGTAGATGTTGGTATAGACTTCGTGAACAAATCAGTCACATGATTTAACTTGCAAGATATGCAATACAAAGATATTGCTTATTTGTAACATGTTTGCATCCGGGCAACACAAGAGACATTATCGTTGAGATAATGGTTGGTGAGTGTAGCCATGAGGTCTGTTTCGAAGACTCTTCATGAGAGGGATACCACACCTAGTAGGAACACTATGCTTGTCTATGATCTGACATAGCAGGGATCTGATCAATGTATCCAATGATACTGGTGTTCAGATTTCTCTAAAACTTGAAAAACCAGGACAAATGTTTGCTGCCTTTGAAGATATCGATAGATATTCTTGAGTCCCAACCAATTGCCTTTGGTGAATCCAATGCCTTATGGAACGTTGAGTCCCAATATCTCATTTCCATCATCTCTTGGTCTAAATAGATCTTTCTCTACATCTAGAGAATGAACTACCATAAGAGTTATGAATGGATAAGATTTGTCCATAATGAATTTCTCCAATATATTTTGGATATAGACAACATAGTATACCATAATGTAGGAGTGAAGGTGCTCAAGTTGTAGTAACGAGCGGTATTTTGGTTTACCCAAATCCTTCATTTTAAACTTCGTCATTTAGATGATTACATGTGTCATCATTGCATACACACAAGCATGATAATCATCATTGTAGGAGTAATCCTTGTGCATAAGGAACTCACTATGCCGGTTGTACCATATGTACCGACAACAATAAGTTGTATGGTGACTTACTGATTTTTACACGATGTATGTTGTATTTTGCATTTCGATTCAGAAGTGAGATTCCATCAGGAATCAATCATATATGTCTGAATCTGGTGATCTACATGGATATGTGATCACTACATCTATCCACTGCATAGATAGATGATTTTGTACTGCCAATGATATAAGTTATCGGAAAGATATTCCACCTCTAGAAAATAGTTAGGTATCTGCGTGAACCCTTGTGCTACAATACTTGCTCTTTGTTTCACCACCTCGTTGTTCTCAATTCTGTTTCCAGAAGAAAACTGGTGTAGGTATTTCTTATGAATACCTTTCCATTATGGAGCAAGATCATTTCTACCTAGATTATACCCTTTGCTTGAGTTCAGTCTGGTGTTGTTCACACTTTGCCATGGCCATGGTCTTTGGATCCGAATCATGTGAAAGGTTTTGCAATCTAGTTGAAAAATGTATGTCGACAATTGTACACTTTTGGTTATATGATTCTCCAGAATATATATATCAATATATAGTTGATGGAAATATCATTACCCATGGTGATTACTCGCATTTTCCCAATGCGATTGAGTCGGGTATTCCGATGTCCCGGTCATTGCGTGCACTATGACCTGGGTTGGTGGAGGTTTCTCATCCACTGGGTGTACTACCCATTAGGTGTCTGTCAACGTGAAGTTGACTTGCATTTACTGATTCATAGGCCTTGATATCCTTGCTTGCAAAGAAACTGAATCCTAATGTACTTTTGCCTTACATCTCCCCCTGTTGCATCGAACGGGGAGTGGAGTGGTTTTTGTTGGTACCTCCACTCTTTCATACGTACTTTTGTAGGATTGTAGGATTATGTGACACCATTATATTCAGTAAATGAGTCTGGCAGGTTATTTGCAATGTGTTGCAAATATTTTGAACGCATGGTTCAGATCTTTGAGTACGTGGATTTGAGGCAGAAATGTGTTGAACATTCCACTAATTTCCTGGCATTCTTCATGGTACTTGAATTCTCCCCCTAATGCCTGGAAATATTCCTCATTAAATCAACATACTGGCCTTGAATAACTCCCCATTTGAGGGGCTTGATGTATTGACGAAAATACAGTTATTCCTCACATAGATCCCAACTATATGTTGAGGGGCCAATGATGTATGTCAGGTGGTGATATCGGTATGCAACCGATTTACCGCAGATGGGAAATACTTGGTAGATTTCCACGTATCAAAGATAGAGGGGAATAATATTATGCAGTTCTGTCATGAGCGTGTAAAATTGCATGACTCCAACGTAAAGTTGGTAAGTTGCAATTCCAAAGTAAAGACAATGCAATCAGCTTAACTCTTTGGATAAAGGATTCTACCAATCCATTTTGGGTCTAGACATTAGGACAAATTGCTAAACTTCAATCCAAGCGTCATATAGAAGGCACTCAAGGAGAATTCGACAATGTTATCCATTTGATTTGCTTAAAATCGATGTCAGAATAATGAGCCAATGGTTTCGTGTGAATAAAGCACACACTCAAGACCATCATGTAGATATGTCTTTGAGAGCCATGGAATACGTGAATAGTCTAGTCAATGGATGGGAAGAGCCACTTACCTCGACTTGGTGCATTCAAGGAGTCTGAGTGGTTCAGCATAGACTTTAAGGTGCGGGCCTTAAAATTAGCTTCCCTGTGTCACATGTAGTGCACACAAAATCCAAATATTGTTAGAATTTAGCATCAAAATAATCATAAACTATTGGAATTGCTGATAGTTTCGGTTTCAACCCAATGTCTCGATGATCAAGGCGAGTATGCCAAGTTTGTCATGTACAAGACACTCTGGAACACTATCTCGTACGCAACATGTGCTACAGGTTTGTAGTATGTGTAGTACAATCCAAATGATACATAGAGAATGTGCTTGCTATATCTTTTGCATATGGTAAAGAGAAGTTAGTCCTCTTTGTTGTCATCATAAGTTTCGCTATGGAAACTATTTTGACAAACACCTCTATAGTTTAGTAGGGTATGAGTTAAATCACGAGAAATAAAGCATCCTGATATTACTCGAGTACCCAGAGGGATAGTAAATATGACTCGAGATGAGCCAACAAATACCTCATCGCGTCTAGCGATTTTAAAATATCTCCTTTCTCTCAACGAGAGTGGAAACATTGGACTTCCCCAAGTATAGAGTTTATGGTGCATATGTCCAGAAGGCACATATCATCTTTCATTGGATTAACTCCTGTAGAAATCTATATATAGACATGAAGATTCTCAATATGAAAATCACTGTCAGATATATATAACACATATAAATGTATTTGTACCAAGATGACGATACAATATATTGTGATATACAATATATGATGAAAAAAATACTTATGTTGTTGATACAACATCATAAATAGACATAAATAAATATTGATCACTCAAGAGATTGAGAGACTATTCATAGTCTCCAAACATGTCGGTTGAGGCATATTCAACTATCACGTTCTTCGTGTCCATGGGTTCCCGTCATCACTGTGGTGTCGGGATGAATGTTGAAGTGAGCTTCAAACCTTTGCCCTTGAGTTCATTGTATCCCAGGAATTGCTAATACACAATAATCAAATGCTAAGATCTGAATCTAATGCCTTATGATATATAAGACACTATTTTTCTATTAGCAGTGTGCTCCTGACCAGAAGTGAATCCTGGATTGCACACTTTATCCCATGAGACAAGAGCGATCATGATGTCCATGGTCCAGATAGGGCAGTGGTGGCCATTGAGGGTGAGTGCCTCAAATTCTATAGCCATATTTTACCGCTATGGATAACCCTGAGATAATCAATTTACGGTTAGTAAATTAAATACCACATGGTTGATGTTGTAATGCACTTAGCAAAATCAATGGGTATTCCAAGAAGTTATCTTGAAACCATTAATGTGAATCTCAAATTGTTAAGTATGACACCTTGAAGATAATCTCCAAAATGGAGTAGATCTCGCAACACTAGGGAGTATAATCTGATGAAATCACTAGATACTCTCTCGTAGTTCCTTATGTCATGACTTTAGAAAAATGTGTGGAAGATCACTTTGTAAAGCAACCGTAATGTCGAAACGACAAAATGTAGGCTTTATCAGTAGTCCTTGATAATCTGCGTAGCCAGTAGATCCAAGTGACTACCTTGTGATCCCAACCATCAATTTGAAAAACAACACTTGGAATTTTGCATATCAATTCTTGCTTGTATCAAACCAAAGGCTCAATTAAGATGATGAATTGATTTTTATTTGCAAGAAATTAAAATTCTCAATTGCAAATAATAGAGGTAATAAATCTCAACATGTAGCAAACATGGAAATATATATTACATCACATATGTTCTAGAATACAAAGTACTCTAAAAACAGTACTAAAAAAACACATTGAATTTAACAGGATCTAAAACAGAGATTAATCTACTGCTAGAGCTACTGTTAAAAGACTAACATGCTATGCTAAATCATAGGAGCAAATTTAGCAAACTAATCAAATAGTACTAGAAATACTACTAAAACCTGCTGGACTGCTGATGCTAGACCGCATGTGCCTAGGCCACTTTGGTCAACACAGCAGGACACAGTCATTTATTCACAGTCTATTCATGGGAGGATAAGGACCCAGGCGGAAGCCTCAACCAAATCAAATCCCCATCAACGTGATAGAAACAAGGGCGGCGGCGAATCAGGCAAAGTTCCGCGCGTGCAGCCGCGCAGCGCTCACCGGACACGGGCGAAGGTGCCCCCGCCGCGCTCGTCCACGTCCTCGTCTGAAGACCCGCCTGGGAGCAAGGTTCCCGACGCGATGCCGTTGGAGACACCGTTCGCGAGCCCAAGGGCGGCCGAGCTCCATGTCCCTGCGCGCGTGGCGCGGCTGCTCGACGGAGGGCTCAACGCCGTGAAGCCGAAGGGCATCAGCCGGAGGCGAGGAGGAGGCGTGGCAGACGTTGGAGATGGCAGGCGCGGGGGCGTGGCCGGCGTCGCAGGCGCGATGGCATCGATGGTCGCCGCGCTCGAGAAGCTGCGGACGCCAGAGCCGAAGACGAAGATGGAGGCCCCGGTCGGCGCGGACACGTACGTGGAGGCGCGGACACGTACGCGGTGGCCGGCGCTTGATAAAGTTTTGAAGAGGTTCAAAATGGAACAGTCCAAGAAAGGGTTCTTGCCGGTTTTACAAGGTACGAGATTGAGTAAGACTCAGTGCCCAGCAACTGATGAGGATAGAGAGCATATGAGCACCGTCCCCTATGCTTCAGCCATAGGTTCTATCATGTATGCAATGCTGTGCACTAGACCGGACGTTAGCCGGGCCATAAGTATGGCAGGTAGGTTCCAGAGTAATCTAGGAGTGGATCACTGGACGGCGGTCAAGAATATCCTGAAGTACCTGAAAAGGACTAAGGAGATGTTTCTCGTGTATGGAGGTGACGAAGAGCTCGCCGTAAAAGGTTACGTCGATGCAAGCTTCGACACAGATCCGGACGACTCTAAGTCGCAGACCGGATACATATTTATTCTTAATGGGGGTGCGGTAAGCTGGTGCAGTTCCAAGCAAAGCGCCGTAGCAGATTCTACATGTGAAGCGGAGTACATGGCTGCCTCGGAGGCAGCTAAGGAGGGTGTCTGGATGAAGCAGTTCATGACGGATCTTGGAGTGGTGCCAAGTGCACTGAATCCAATAACCTTGTTCTGTGACAACACGGGTGCCATTGCCTTAGCAAAGGAACCACGGTTTCATAAGAAGTCCAGACACATCAAACGACGCTTCAACCTCATCCGCGACTACGTCGAAGGGGAGGACGTGAATATATGCAAAGTGCACACGGATCTGAATGTAGCAGACCCGCTGACTAAACCTCTTCCACGGGCAAAGCATGATCAACACCAGAACTGTATGGGTGTTAGATTTATTACAATGTAATTCGCATGATGCTGTGAGGGCTAGATTATTGACTCTAGTGCAAGTGGGAGACTGTTGGAATTATGCCCTAGAAGCAATAATAATATAGTTATTATTATAATTCCTGTATCAAGATAATCGTTTATTATCCATGCTATAATTGTATTGAATGAAGACTTATATACATGTGTGGATACATAGACAAAACACTGTCCCTAGCAAGCCTCTAGTTGGCTAGCCAGTTGATCAAAGATAGTCGGTGTCTTCTGATTATAAACAAGGTGTTGTTGCTTGATAACTGGATCACGTCATTAGGAGAATCACGTGATGGACTAGACCCAAACTAATAGACATAGCATGTTGATCGTGTCATTTTGTTGCTACTGTTTTCTGCGTGTCAAGTATTTGTTCCTATGACCATGAGATCATATAACTCACTGACACCGGAGGAATACTTTGTGTGTATCAAACATCGCAACGTAACTGGGTGACTATAAAGATGCTCTACAGGTATCTCCGAAGGTGTTCGTTGAGTTAGTATGGATCGAGACTGGGATTTGTCACTCCGTGTGACGGAGAGGTATCTCGAGGCCCACTCGGTAATACAACATCATACACAAGCCTTGCAAGCAATGTGACTTAGTGTAAGTTGCGTGATCTTGTATTACGGAACGAGTAAAGAGACTTGCCGGTAAAGGAGATTGAAATAGGTATACGGATACTGACGATCGAATCTCGGGCAAGAAACATACCGAAGGACAAAGGGAATGACATACGGGATTATATGAATCCTTGGCACTGAGGTTCAAACGATAAGATCTTCGTAGAATATGTAGGATACAATATGGGCATCCAGGTCCCGCTATTGGATATTGACCGAGGAGTCTCTCGGGTCATGTCTACATAGTTCTCGAACCCGCAGGGTCTGCACACTTAAGGTTCGACGTTGTTTTATGCGTATTTGAGTTATATGGTTGGTTACCGAATGTTGTTCGGAGTCCCGGATGAGATCACGGACGTCACGAGGGTTTTCGGAATGGTCCGGAAACGAAGATTGATATATAGGATGACCTCATTTGATTACCGGAAGGTTTTCGGAGTTACCGGGAATGACGAATGGGTTCCGGGAGTTCACCGGGGGGGCAACCCACCCCGGGGAAGCCCATAGGCCTTGGGGGTGGCACACCAGCCCTTAGTGGGCTGGTGGGACAGCCCAAGAAGGCCCTATGCGCCATAGGAAGAAAATCAAAGATAAAAAAAAGGACTTGGGAAAAGGGGGAAGGACTCCTCCTTCCAAACCTAGTTGGACTCGGTTTGGAAGGGGAGGGCTGCCCCCCTTGGCTCGGCCGAAACCCTTAGGGGTCCTTGGACCCCAAGGCAAGGCTCCCCCTCTTCCCCCTATATATGGAGGTTTTGGGGCTGATTTGAGACGACTTTTCCACGGCAGCCCGACCACATACCTCCACGGTTTTTCCTCTAGATCGCGTTTCTGCGGAGCTCGGGCGGAGCCCTGCTGAGATAAGATCACCACCAACCTCCGGAGCGCCGTCACTCTGCCGGAGAACTCTTCTACCTCTCCGTCTCTCTTGCTGGATCAAGAAGGCCGAGATCATCGTCGAGCTGTACGTGTGCTGAACGCGGAGGTGTCGTCCGTTCGGCACTAGATCGTGGGACTGATCGCGGGACGGTTCGCGGGGCGGATCGAGGGACGTGAGGACATTCCACTACATCAACCGTGTTCACTAACGCTTCTGATGTACGGTCTACAAGGGTACGTAGATCACACATCCCCTCTCGTAGATGGACATCACCATGATAGGTCTTCGTGCGCGTAAGAAATTTTTTGTTTCCCATGTGACGTTCCCCAACAGTGGCATCATGAGCTAGGTTCATGCATAGATGTCATCTCGAGTAGAACACAAAAGTTTTTGTGGGCGGTGATGTGCGTTTGGCTGCCCTCCTTAGTCTTTTCTTGATTCCGCGGTATTGTTGGATCGAAGCGGCTCGGACCGACATTACTCGTACGCTTACGAGAGACTGGTTTCATCGCTACGAGTAACTCCGTTGCTCAAAGATGACTGGCGGGTGTCAGTTTCTCCAACTTTAGTTGAATCGGATTTGACCGAGGAGGTCCTTGGATGAGGTTAAATAGCAACTCATATATCTCCGTTGTGGTGTTTGCGTAAGTAAGATGCGATCCTACTAGATACCCATGGTCACCACGTAAAACATGCAACAACAAAATTAGAGGACGTCTAACTTGTTTTTGCAGGGTATGCTTGTGATGTGATATGGCCAACGATGTGATGTGATATATTGGATGTATGAGATGATCATGTTGTAATAGATAATATCGACTTGCACGTCGATGGTACGGCAACCGGCAGGAGCCATAGGGTTGTCTTTATACTAACGTTTGTGCTTGCAGATGTGTTTACTATTTTGCTAGGATGTAGCTTTAGTAGTAATAGCATGAGTAGCACGACAACCCCGATGGCGACACGTTGATGGAGATCATGGTGTGGCGCCGGTGACAAGAAGATCGTGCCGGTGCTTGGTGATGGAGATCAAGGAGCACGTGATGATGGCCATCTCATGTCACTTATGAATTGCATGTGATGTTAATCCTTTTATGCACCTTATTTTGCCTAGAACGACGATAGCATTATGAGGTGATCTCTCACTAAAATTTCAAGACGAAATTGTGTTCTCCCCGACTGTGCACCGTTGCTACAGTTCGTCGTTTCGAGACACCACGTGATGATCGGGTGTGATAGACTCAACGTTCACATACAACGGGTGCAAAACAGTTGCGCACGCGGAACACTCGGGTTAAGCTTGACGAGCCTAGCATGTGCAGACATGGCCTCGGAACACATGAGACCGAAAGGTCGATCATGAATCATATAGATGATATGATTAGCATGGGGATGCTTACCACTGAAACTATGCTCAACTCACGTGATGATCGGACTTGAGCTAGTGTAAGTGGATCATGAACCACTCAAATGACTAGAGAGGTGTACTTTTTGAGTGGGAGTTTAGCGATTAATTTGATTAAGTTAAACTCTAATTATCTTGAACATAGTCTAAGTCCACTTTGAATATATTTGTCTTGTAGATCATGGCTCACGCGACAGTCACCCTGAATTTTAATACGTTCCTAGAGAAAGCTAAGTTGAAAGATGATGGGAGCAACTTTGTAGACTAGGCTCGTAATCTTAAGCTAATCTTACAAGCTGGGAAGAAGGATTATGCCCTTAATGCTGCGCTAGGAGATGAACCACCCGCTACGGCTGATCAGGATGTTAAGAACGCTTGGTTA
Organism: Hordeum vulgare subsp. vulgare; assembly: GCF_904849725.1. Classification (NCBI taxonomy): domain Eukaryota; kingdom Viridiplantae; phylum Streptophyta; class Magnoliopsida; order Poales; family Poaceae; genus Hordeum; species Hordeum vulgare. The sequence continues at coordinate 578,935,157 of NC_058524.1, read as the reverse complement.
GCACGTAAGGAGGACTACTCAGTAGTTCAATGTGCAGTCTTGTATGGCTTAGAACCGGGACTTCAACGTCGCTTTGAGCGTCATGGAGCATTTGAGATGTTCCAAGAGTTGAAGTTTATCTTTCAGAAGAACGCCCGGGTCGAGAGGTATGAGACCTCCAAGAAATTCTATGCTTGCAAGATGGAGGAGAACTCGTCTGTCAGTGAACATGTGCTCAAAATGTCTCGGTACTCAAACCGTCTAGCTGAGCTGGGGATTGAACTCCCGCAAGAGGCTATCACTGACAGAATCCTTCAATCACTGCCGCCAAGCTATAAAGGCTTTGTGTTGAACTACAACATGCAAGGGATGAACAAGTCACCCGACGAGTTGTTTGCGATGCTAAAAATCGCAGAGTCTGAACTCCGTAAAGAACATCAAGTGTTGATGGTGAATAATACCACTAGTTTCAAGAGAAATGGCAAAGGCAAGAAGGATAAATCAAAGAAGATCGGCAAGCCTGTTGCCAATCCAACGAAGAAACCCAAAGCTGGACCTAAGCCTGAAACAGAGTGTTACTATTGCAAGGGTATGGGTCACTGGAAGCGCAATTGCCCCAAGTATGTGGCTGATAAGAAGGCGGCCAAAGAAAAATCAGGTATATTTGATATACATGTTATTGATGTGTACTTAACCGGCTCTCGTAGTAGTGCCTGGGTATTCGATACCGGTTCTGTTGCTCATATTTGCAACTCAAAACAGGAACTGCGGAATAGATGAAGGATGGCGAAAGATGAAGTGACGATGCGCGTAGGAAATGGTTCCAAGGTTGATGCAATCGCCGTCGGCACAGTTTCACTTCAGTTACCATCAGGATTAGTTATAAACTTGAATCATTGTTATTTAGTGCCTGCGTTGAGCATGAACATTATATCTGGATCTTGTTTATTGTGAGATGGTTACTCTTTTAAGTCAGAGAATAATGATTGTTCTATTTCTATGAGTAACATCTTTTATGGTCATGCACCCAATGTGAGAGGATTGTTCATATTGAATCTTGATAGCGATACACACATACATAACATTGAGACCAAAAGAGTTAGAGTTAACAATGATAGCGCCATATTTTTGTGGCACTGCCGCTTAGGTCATATTGGTGTAAAGCGCATGAAGAAACTCCATGCCGATGGACTTTTGGAGTCACTTGACTTTGATTCACTTGACACGTGCGAACCATGCCTCATGGGCAAGATGACTAAAACTCCGTTCGCCGGAACAATGGAGCGTGCAAGTGACTTGTTGGAAATCATACATACCGATGTGTGTGGTCCGATGAGCATAGAGGCACGCGGCGGATATCTTTATTTTCTCACCTTCACTGACGATTTGAGTAGATATGGTTATGTCTACTTAATGAAGCACAAGTCTGAAACATTTGAAAAGTTCAAGCAATTTCAGAGTGAAGTTGAAAATCATCGTAACAAGAAGATCAAGTTCCTACGGTCTGATCGTGGGGGTGAATATCTGAGTTTCAAGTTTGGTGCTCACTTAAGACAATGTGGAATTGTTTCACAGTTGACACCGCCTAGAACACCACAGCGTAATGGTGTGTCCGAACGTCGTAATCGTACTTTATTAGAGATGGTGCGATCTATGATGTCTCTTACCGATTTGTCGTTATCGTTTTGGGGTTATGCATTAGAAACAACTGCATTCACTTTAAATAGGGCACCATCAAAATCCGTTGAGACGACACCATACGAACTGTGGTATGGCAAAAGGCCAAAGTTGTCGTTTCTTAAAGTTTGGGGATGTGATGCTTATGTCAAAAAGCTTCAGCCTGAAAAGCTGGAACCCAAAGCGGAAAAGTGCATCTTCATAGGTTACCCAAAAGAGACAGTTGGGTACACCTTCTATATCAAATCCGAGGGCAAAGTGTTTGTTGCTAAAAACGGAGCTTTTCTCGAGAAGGAGTTTCTCTCGAGAGAATTGAGTGGGAGGAAGATAGAACTTGATGAGGTTGTCGAACCTCTCATCCCTCTGGATGGTGGCGCAGGGCAAGGGGAAACCTCTGTCGTTGCGACGCCGGTTGAGGAGGAAGTTAATGTTGATGATCATGAAACTCCGGTTCAAGTTTCTGTCGAACCACGCAGGTCGACGAGACCACGTGCTGCTCCAGAGTGGTACGGTAATCCCGTCTTGTCAATCATGTTGTTAGACAACAATGAACCTGCAAATTATGAAGAAGCAATGGTGGGCCCAGATTCCAACAAATGGCTAGAAGCCATGAAGTCCGAGATAGGATCCATGTATGAGAACAAAGTGTGGACTTTGGAAGTACTGCGTGAGGGCCGTAAGGCTATTCAGAACAAATGGATCTTTAAGAGGAAGACGGACGCTGACGGCAATGTGACCGTTTATAAAGCTCGACTTGTGGCAAAGGGTTTTTCACAAGTTCAAGGAGTTGACTACGATGAGACATTCTCACCCGTAGCGATGCTTAAGTCCGTCAGAATCATGTTAGAAATAGCTGCATTTTTCGATTATGAAATCTGGCAGATGGATGTCAAAACGGCGTTCCTTAACGGTTTCCCTAAGGAAGAGTTGTATATGATGCAACCCGAAGGTTTTGTCGATCCTAAGAATGCTAACAAGGTGTGCAAGCTCCAGCGATCCATTTATGGACTGGTGCAAGCATCTCGGAGTTGGAACAAACGCTTTGATGAGGTGATCAAAGCATTTGGGTTTATACAAGTGGTTGGAGAATCTTGTATTTACAAGAAAGTGAGTGGGAGCTCTGTGGCGTTTCTAATATTATATGTGGATGACATATTGCTGATTGGAAACAACGTAGAGTTTTTGGAGAGCATAAAGGATTACTTGAATAAAAGTTTCTCTATGAAGGACCTAGGAGAAGCTGCTTACATTCTAGGCATTAAGATCTACACGGATAGATCAAAACGCCTGATAGGACTTTCACAAAGCACATACCTTGATAAAGTTTTGAAGAGGTTCAAAATGGAACAGTCCAAGAAAGGGTTCTTGCCAGTTTTACAAGGTACGAGATTGAGTAAGACTCAGTGCCCAGCAACTGATGAGGATAGAGAGCATATGAGCACCGTCCCCTATGCTTCAGCCATAGGTTCTATCATGTATGCAATGCTGTGCACTAGACCGGACGTTAGCCGGGCCATAAGTATGGCAGGTAGGTTCCAGAGTAATCTAGGAGTGGATCACTGGACGGCGGTCAAGAATATCCTGAAGTACCTGAAAAGGACTAAGGAGATGTTTCTCGTGTATGGAGGTGACGAAGAGCTCGCCGTAAAAGGTTACGTCGATGCAAGCTTCGACACAGATCCGGACGACTCTAAGTCGCAGACCGGATACGTATTTATTCTTAATGGGGGTGCGGTAAGCTGGTGCAGTTCCAAGCAAAGCGCCGTAGCAGATTCTACATGTGAAGCGGAGTACATGGCTGCCTCGGAGGCAGCTAAGGAGGGTGTCTGGATGAAGCAGTTCATGACGGATCTTGGAGTGGTGCCAAGTGCACTGAATCCAATAACCTTGTTCTGTGACAACACGGGTGCCATTGCCTTAGCAAAGGAACCACGGTTTCATAAGAAGTCCAGACACATCAAACGACGCTTCAACCTCATCCGCGACTACGTCGAAGGGGAGGACGTGAATATATGCAAAGTGCACACGGATCTGAATGTAGCAGACCCGCTGACTAAACCTCTTCCACGGGCAAAGCATGATCAACACCAGAACTGTATGGGTGTTAGATTTATTACAATGTAATTCGCATGATGCTGTGAGGGCTAGATTATTGACTCTAGTGCAAGTGGGAGACTGTTGGAATTATGCCCTAGAAGCAATAATAATATAGTTATTATTATAATTCCTGTATCAAGATAATCGTTTATTATCCATGCTATAATTGTATTGAATGAAGACTTATATACATGTGTGGATACATAGACAAAACACTGTCCCTAGCAAGCCTCTAGTTGGCTAGCCAGTTGATCAAAGATAGTCGGTGTCTTCTGATTATAAACAAGGTGTTGTTGCTTGATAACTGGATCACGTCATTAGGAGAATCACGTGATGGACTAGACCCAAACTAATAGACATAGCATGTTGATCGTGTCATTTTGTTGCTACTGTTTTCTGCGTGTCAAGTATTTGTTCCTATGACCATGAGATCATATAACTCACTGACACCGGAGGAATACTTTGTGTGTATCAAACATCGCAACGTAACTGGGTGACTATAAAGATGCTCTACAGGTATCTCCGAAGGTGTTCGTTGAGTTAGTATGGATCGAGACTGGGATTTGTCACTCCGTGTGACGGAGAGGTATCTCGAGGCCCACTCGGTAATACAACATCATACACAAGCCTTGCAAGCAATGTGACTTAGTGTAAGTTGCGGGATCTTGTATTACGGAACGAGTAAAGAGACTTGCCGGTAAACGAGATTGAAATAGGTATACGGATACTGACGATCGAATCTCGGGCAAGTAACATACCGAAGGACAAAGGGAATGACATACGGGATTATATGAATCCTTGGCACTGAGGTTCAAACGATAAGATCTTCGTAGAATATGTAGGATACAATATGGGCATCCAGGTCCCGCTATTGGATATTGACCGAGGAGTCTCTCGGGTCATGTCTACATAGTTCTCGAACCCGCAGGGTCTGCACACTTAAGGTTCGACGTTGTTTTATGCGTATTTGAGTTATATGGTTGGTTACCGAATGTTGTTCGGAGTCCTGGATGAGATCACGGACGTCACGAGGGTTTTCGGAATGGTCCGGAAACGAAGATTGATATATAGGATGACCTCATTTGATTACCGGAAGGTTTTCGGAGTTACCGGGAATGACGAATGGGTTCCGGGAGTTCACCGGGGGGGCAACCCACCCCGGGGAAGCCCATAGGCCTTGGGGGTGGCACACCAGCCCTTAGTGGGCTGGTGGGACAGCCCAAGAAGGCCCTATGCGCCATAGGAAGAAAATCAAAGATAAAAAAAAAGGAGGTGGGAAAAGGGGGAAGGACTCCTCCTTCCAAACCTAGTTGGACTCGGTTTGGAAGGGGAGGGCTGCCCCCCTTGGCTCGGCCGAAACCCTTAGGGGTCCTTGGACCCCAAGGCAAGGCTCCCCCTCTTCCCCCTATATATACGGAGGTTTTAGGGCTGATTTGAGACGACTTTTCCACGACAGCCCGACCACATACCTCCACGGTTTTTCCTCTAGATCGCGTTTCTGCGGAGCTCGGGCGAAGCCCTGCTGAGATAAGATCACCACCAACCTCCGGAGCGCCGTCATGTTGCCGGAGAACTCTTCTACCTCTCCGTCTCTCTTGCTGGATCAAGAAGGCCGAGATCATCGTCGAGCTGTACGTGTGCTGAACGCGGAGGTGTCGTCCGTTCGGCACTAGATCGTGGGACTGATCGCGGGACAGTTCGCGGGGCGGATCGAGGGACGTGAAGACGTTCCACTACATCAACCGCGTTCACTAACGCTTCTGCTGTACGGTCTACAAGGGTACGTAGATCACACATCCCCTCTCGTAGATGGACATCACCATGATAGGTCTTCGTGCGCGTATGAAAATTTTTGTTTCCCATGCGACGTTCCCCAACACAGATGACCCACCCGTGCGCACGGCACCAAAATCCCGGCGGCGCTGCCCCTTGTGCCACGTCGGTGTTCACGTCGGCCCCGAGCATTGGCGGGGCTGGACTAGCGAGAAGCCAGTCAAGAACTTCCAGCGCGAGCGGGGCGAGGGGCGTGGCGCCGTCTGTCGGACCAGCACCACTCAGGGAGCGGTTTCCCTGGCCGTGGAAACGGTGCACACCGTGGCGGCGCGCACGGTAGCCACCGGCGCTGTGGCGGCGGCCGATGTATTGGCCCACCCCGTAGTGCCGACCGTCGAAGCGGCGGCTCTCTACAAACCTGTACCTGCGGTGGAGTGCAGCGAGGCGGCGACGACGGTCGTCGTTCTGCTGCAGTCGGCGACGGTACGAAGGCATGAAGCGAGGCATTTTCCTCACCTTTTACGTGTCGATCTCCCGGAATAGATTTCGTCGGAATCGCTCTGGTAGAGCAGTGCTCATAATGTATTGCAAGTGGAATCGAAAAGAATCGGTATCTTTATTGATGATTGAGTACAAGTATATATAGCCCCTGAGGGGATGCATCCAATAGACGCGATGGTCTGAAGAGACACGAGCGAATAGTCGCGTCCTTTGTGCATGGCGGTTAGGGATAGTGGAGATTCTCCTTAATTAACACGTGGGTTAATTAAATCTCAACAATTGTCACATAGAATAGGCACTTCGTCACAAGTGATATCGTAATCCTTTAAAGTTTGCCTCATCCATAGGAATTGTGCACAACAACTCGTAGCTGCAACATACTCAACTTCGGTGGAAGACAGTGAGACACAATTTTGCTTCTTTGAAAACCAACTTACCAATGAACGACCGAGAAATTGACATCCTTCAGAAGTTGACTTCCTCTTCACACAGTCTCCCGCCCAATCTGAGTCAGAATGACACGCTAGGTTGAAGTTTTCCCTTTGGGATACCATAGGCCAAAGTTTGGGGGTATGAGCCAAATATCGAAAGATTCATTTAACAACCATATAATGGATCTCCTTTGGTGCAGTTTGAAATTGTGCACAAATCCCTACACTCAACATGATATCCAGTCTAGATGCACAAAGTTAAAGAAGGGATCCAATCATGGAGCGATATACCTTTTGATCGACCGCTTTACCATTGGGATCACTGTCAAGTTTGCATCTGGTTGGGATGGGAAACTTGACCGGCTTGACGTCCTCTAGCTCGAACCTGTTGAGCATGTCTTGGGTGTACTTGGCTCGTTTGATGAAGGTCCCTTCTAAACCTTGTTTAATCTCAAACCCGAGGAAAAACTTCAACTCACCCATCATTGACATCTCAAATTTCTCGGTCATTAGTGCAACAAATTCTTCATTGAATGATTCGTTAGGAGAACCAAAAATGATATCATCAACATATAGTTGGCATATGAACAAATCCCTTTTGACCTTCTTGGTAAAAAGAGTGGGATCAATCTTTCCAACTTCAAACCCACGATCTTGTAATAACTCAGTAAGGTACTCATACCACGCTCGTGAGGCTTGTTTAAGGCCATAGAGTGTCTTATTAAGTTTATATACATGATTGGGGAGCTTGGGATGTTCGGATCCCGGAGGTTGTTTGACATAAACCAACTCATTTAAAGGATCATTAAGAATAACACTTTTCACATCCATTTTTTGTAGTTTGAAATCATGATGAGATGCAAATGCAAGCAACATGCGAATAGATTCTAGACGAGCAACACGGGCAAAGATTTCACCGTAGTCGATACCCTCGACTTGGGAGTAGCCTTGAGCCATCAATCTTGCCTTGTTTCAAACCACAATCCCATTGACATCTTGCTAGTTTTTTAAGATCCATTTGATCCCGATGACATTATGTTCCTCCTTTGGTCTTGGCACTAATTTCCAGACTTGATTACGCTTGAAGTTGTTGAGTTCTTCATGCATGGCCATAAGCCAATCCTCATCATCGAGCACTTTCTGTAACTGTTGAGGTTCACAATACGAAACAAACGCGTGATGCTCACAATAATTTAAAATTTGTTGACGAGTGGATATTCCCCTTTTTAAACTTTCAAGCATGTTCTTCATAAGATGTGACTTGACTCTCAGCTTGGATGCAATCTTGGTTGTGCGACGCTCCAAGAGTTCCGCACTTGATAACTAGGGAGCATCAACTTGACCACGTTGCTTGGCCTTGAGTTTTGATCCTTCCTTGGCACCACGACCCCTCTTAGGTGTTGATGAGGGAAACTGAGAAGAAGCATCCTGATCAACTTGATTTTTGTCTCGAACAGGCTCAATTGTTTGTTCTTGATCTTGTGGCTGCTCTTGATATTGATCTTGTGCCTCCACTTGATATTGTAGCTGCACTTGATCTTGATCTTGAACAGATTCGAGACCTTATGTGAGCACTTGGACATCATGAGGTGCATCACCATCTTCGAATGATTGTGTTTGAAGAAAATGAGATTCTTGATTCAATGATGACAGAGATCTGTCATTTTATACAACGGGAGGAGACGCGATCATCCAAAGGGATGTGTCGGTTCCAGGAAGAAAAGAGAGAGAACCGTCGTTGCGGGAGGAACCGCTTGACGGTTGGGCAAGGAGAGATTTTCCCCTAATTACATAATTAGTTTTAACACTCCCCCTAATCTACACTTGACCATGTGGAGTTATCTTCATGATTGTCCGGGAAGCTTTATCATCTCAAAAACTCTTCTTCAAAAGTTCTTCATAAAGACTTTGATGTGAACCTGAAATGTAAACTCACAAAGAGATAGCACAATGTGATGTTATTTGAACAAGGATATCTCAAGAAGAAACTCCCCCTGTTGCCTGCAAGTCTCTAAGTCGTCGCATACCAATTCCGTGAACATATTTCTGGAATGTTGAGTTTGGTAGAGACTTAGTAAACAAATCAGCAAGGTTGTCACATGATTTGACTTGCAGAATGCTTATTTCCCCGCTTTTCTGAAGATTGTGGGGGGGAAACCATTTAGGAGAAATATGCTTAGTGATATTGCTCTTGATATATCCTGTCCGCATTTGTGCAACACATGCCGCATTATCCTCATAGATAATGGTGGGTGATTCAATAGAACCAATTCCACATGACTGTTGTATGTGTTTTATCATTCTGCGAAGCCATACACATTCATATGATGCTTCAAATAATGAAATTATTTCAGAATGATTGGTAGATGTAGCCACTAGAGTCTGTTTGGAAGACTTCCATGATATAGTTGTACCACCATGTAGGAACACAAAACCGGTCTGAGATCTGGCATTATGGGGATCAGACAAATAACCGGCATCTGCATACCCAATCATATCAGAGTCCAGATTTTGCTGGAACTGAAAAAATAGGCCAAGATCCTTTGTGCCTTGGAGATATCGAAAGATATTCTTTACTCCAGACCAATGTCGTTTGGTGGGAGCTGCGTTATGTCTAGCAAGTAGATTCACTGCAAATGCAATATCAGGTCTTGTGCAATTTGCAAGATACATAAGCGCTCCAACTGCACTGAGATATGGAACTTCAAGTCCCAACACCTCTTCTCCATCATCCCTCGGTCTGAACGGGTCTTTCTCTACGTCTAGAGATCGAACCACCATAGGAGTTTTAGATGGATAGGATTTGTTCATATTCAATTTCTCCAATATTTTCTCGATATAGGCAGCTTGGTGTACCATGATTCCTAAGGGAAGGTGCTCAAGTTGAATACCTAAGCAAAATTTGGTTTTACTCAAATCCTTCATCTCAAATACCATCTTTAGGTGATTGTGTGCTTCATCAATGTCTGGTGCACTGCCAATGATGTTGAGATCATCAACATACACAGAAATGATGCAAAATCCTGTAGAGGACTTCTTGATGAAGACACATGGGCAATCATCACTATTGGAGTAACCTTTCTGAAGAAGGAACTCACTTAGTCGGTTGTACCACATCCGTCCCGACTGTTTTAAGCCATACAATAACTTATTCAGCTTTACACAATACATGTTGCATTTTGCACTGTTATTCGGGACGGAGATTCCGTCAAGAACCTTCATATATATGTCCGAATCTAGTGACCCGTAAAGATATGTGGTCATGACGTCCATCAACTGCATGGATAGACGATTTTGTACTGCCATAGATATAAGATATCGGAAAGTGGTTCCACTCATTACTGGAGAGTATGTTTCATTGAAATCAATGCCGGGTTTCTGCGTAAAACCTTGTGCTACGAGCCTTGCTTTATATCTCACCACCTCATTGTTCTCATTCCGTTTCCGGAGGAAAAACCATTTGAATCCCACGGGTAAAACATTGGGAGGTGTAGGTATTGCTTCAGCGAATACCTTCCTTTTGTTAAGCGAGGCAATTTCTGCTTGGATTGCATCCTTCCATTTAGGCCAGTCGGAGCGCCTTTGGCACTCGACGATAGACCTTGGATCATGATCAGTGAGAAGGGTATCTGCAATCTTTTCAGCAAAATATATGTCGACAGTCGTAGTCTTACGGTCAAATGATTCTCCAGAATCAACATAGTTGATGGAAATTTCCTGCACCCCTAGAGACTCTTCGTGATTTCCCAATACGGTTGAGTCTGGGTGTTCCGATGTTCCAGCTCGTTTGTGCACACTGGAGCTGGGTTGTGAAGGTTGCCCTTCCACTGGGTGTGAACTACCCATCAGGTGTTTGTCAACGTTGAGTTGACCTGCATTTACTGACTCCGAGGATTTTTTTCTCGATTTCCTTTGCTGCTTGCTAGAAGCTAGCTCCAGGTCAGAAGCCATACTACTCCCCCTCTTTTTAGGAACAGGGAGTTGAGTGGTTTTTATTGGTACCTCCACTCTTTCTGGCGCGTTTCTGGCCGGATTTAAGGATTTTGTAACACCTTTTAGATCAGTAAATGAATCTGGCAGATTATTTGCAAGATGTTGCAAATTAATGATCTTCCGAACTTGAAGTTCGGTCTCATGGGTACGTGGATCAGAGGATGAAATTGCATGAGCATTCCAATTGATTTTCGGGCATTCTTTCTGGTACTTGAAATCTCCCCCTAATGCCGGGAAATGTTCCTCATTAAAATGCAATCAGCGTGACGGGCTGTGAACAGATCCCCAGTTAGGGGTTCCAGGTACTTGATAATCGACGGCGATTTGTACCCCACATAGATCCCCAACTTTGTGTGTGGGCCCATGGATGTCCGCTGTGGTGGTGAGATCGGGATGTATGCAGCACATCCGAACTTACGCAGATGAGAAATGCTAGGAGGATTTCCACGTACCAATTCCAGAGGGGAAGAACTGTGATATGCAGTTGGCCTCAATTGTATCAAGTCAGCAGCGTGTAAAACTGCATGACCCCAACAAGAGGTTGGCAAGTTGCAATTCATCAACAAAGGTCTTGCAATGAGTTTAATCCTCTTAATCAATGCTTCAGCCAAACCATTTTGTGTATGGACATATGGAACAGAGTGCTGAACTTCAATCCTCAAAGCCATGCAATAATCATTGAAGGCACGTGAGGAGAATTCTGCAGCGTTGTCCATTCGAATTGTCTTAATTCGACTTTCAGGATAATGGGCTTGCAACTTAATGACTTGCCTCATTATTTTGGCAAATGCATGGTTTCGTGTCGATAGAAGACACACATGTGACCATCGTGTAGATGCGTCAATCAGAACCATGAAATACCGGAAAGGTCCAGATAATGGCTGAATGGGACCACAAATGTCTCCTTGAATACGTTCAAGGAATTGAAGTGGTTCAGCTTGTATTTTGAGGTGCGAGGGCCTCAAAATTAGCTTTCCCGTGGCACAAGATGTGCACACAAAATCAGAAGATTGAGGAAATTTTGACTCAAGCAAATTATGACCAATGGAATTGCTAGTAATTTTTCTCATCATCCCTATTCCAGGATGGCCTAGGAGATCATGCCAGGTCTGGAATGCGTCAACATTCTGAAAAATTACTTTGTATCCAACATGTTCCACGGGTTTGATGTACGTATAGTACAAACCACATGACAGAGAAGGAATTTTCTCATGTACCTTTTTGCCATATCCGTGATCTTTAGTAAAGAGTAAATAATCCTCTTTGTTGTCTTCATGGGTTTCAATATGAAAACAATTCTTACGGATATCTCGATAACTGATCAGGGTACGTGATGAGTCAAGATACAATAAAGCATCCTCTATCTTCACTTGAATCGCCAGGATACAATACAAGCTGAACCACTTCAATTCCTTGAACGTATTCAAGGAGACATTTGTGGTCCCATTCAGCCATTATCTGGACCTTTCTGGTATTTCATGGTTCTGATTGACGCATCTGCACGATGGTCACATGTGTGTCTTCTGTCCACACGAAACCATGCATTTGCCAAAATAATGAGGCAAGTCATTAAGTTGCAAGCCCATTATCCTGAAAGTCGAATTAAGACAATTCGAATGGACAACGCTGCAGAATTCTCCTCACGTGCCTTCAATGATTATTGCATGGCTTTGGGGATTGAAGTTCAGCACTCTGTTCCATATGTCCATACACAAAATGGTTTGGCTGAAGCATTGATTAAGACGATTAAACTCATTGCAAGACCTTTGTTGATGAATTGCAACTTGCCAACCTCTTGTTGGGGTCATGCAGTTTTACACGCTGCTGACTTGATACAATTGAGGCCAACTGCATATCACAGTTCTTCCCCTCTGGAATTGGTACGTGGAAATCCTCCTAGCATTTCCCATCTGCGTAAGTTCGGATGTGCTGCATACATCCCGATCTCACCACCACAGCGGACATCCATGGGCCCACACACAAAGTTGGGGATCTATGTGGGGTACAAATCGCCGTCGATTATCAAGTACCTGGAACCCCTAACTGGGGATCTGTTCACAGCCCGTCACGGTGATTGCATATTTAATGAGGAACATTTCCCGGCATTAGGGGGAGATTTCAAGTACCAGAAAGAATGCCCGGAAATCGATTGGAATGCTCATGCAATTTCATCCTCTGATCCACGTACCCATGAGAACGAACTTCAAGTTCAGAAGATCATTAATTTGCAACATCTTGCAAATAATCTGCCAGATTCATTTACTAATATAAAAGGTGTTACAAAATTCTTAAATCCGGCCAGAAACGCGCCCGAAAGAGTGGAGGTACCAATAAAAACCACTCAACTCCCTGTTCCTAAAAAGAGGGGGAGTGGTATGGCTTCTGACCTGGAGCTAGCTTCTAGCAAGCAGCAAAGGAAATCAAGAAAAAAAATCCTCGGAGTCAGTAAATGCAGGTCAACTCAACGTTGACAAACACCTGATGGGTAGTTCACACCCAGTGGAAGGGCAACCTTCACAACCCAGCTCCAGTGTGCACAAACTAGCTGGAACATCGGAACACCCAGACTCAACCGTATTGGGAAATCACGAAGAGTCTCTAGGGGTGCAGGAAATTTCCATCAACTATGTTGATTCTGGAGAATCATTTGACCGTAAGACTACGACTGTCGACATATATTTTGCTGAAAAGATTGCAGATACCCTTCTCACTGATCATGATCCAAGGTCTATCGTCGAGTGCCAAAGGCGCTCCGACTGGCCTAAATGGAAGGATGCAATCCAAGCAGAAATTGCCTCGCTTAACAAAAGGAAGGTATTCACTGAAGCAATACCTACACCTCCCAATGTTTTACCCGTGGGATTCAAATGGGTTTTCCTCCGGAAACGGAATGAGAACAATGAGGTGGTGAGATATAAAGCAAGGCTCGTAGCACAAGGTTTTACGCAGAAACCCGGCATTGATTTCAATGAAACATACTCTCCAGTAATGAGTGGAACCACTTTCCGATATCTTATATCTATGGCAGTACAAAATCGTCTATCCATGCAGTTGATGGACATCGTGACCGCATATCTTTACGGGTCACTAGATTCGGACATACATATGAAGGTTCCTGACGGAATCTCCATCCCGAATAACAATGCAAAACACAACATGTATTGTGTAAAGCTGAATAAGTCATTGTATGGCTTAAAACAGTCGGGGCGGATGTGGTACAACCGACTAAGTGAGTTCCTTCTTCACAAAGGTTACTCCAATAGTGATGATTGCCCATGTGTCTTCATCAAGAAGTCCTCTACAGGATTTTGCATCATTTCTGTGTATGTTGATGATCTCAACATCATTGGCAGTGCACCAGACATAGATGAAGCACGCAATCACCTAAAGATGGAATTTGAGATGAAGGATTTGGGTAAAACCAAATTTTGCTTAGGTATTCAACTTGAGCACCTTCCCTTATGAATCATGGTACACCAAGCTGCCTATATCGAGAAAATATTGGAGAAATTCAATATGAACAAATCCTATCCATCTAAAACTCCTATGGTGGTTCGATCTCTAGACGTAGAGAAAGACCCGTTCAGACCGAGGGATGATGGAGAAGAGGTGTTGGGACCTGAAGTTCCATATCTCAGTGCAGTTGGAGCGCTTATGTATCTTGCAAATTGCACAAGACCTGATATTGCATTTGCAGTGAATCTACTTGCTAGACACAGCGCAGCTCCCACCAAACGACATTGGTCTGGAGTAAAGAATATCTTTCGATATCTCCAAGGCACAAAGGATCTTGGCCTATTTTTCAGTTCCAGCAAAATCTGGACGCTGATATGATTGGGTATGCAGATGCCGGTTATTTGTGTGATCCCCATAATGCCAGATCTCAGACCGGTTTTGTGTTCCTACATGGTGGTACAGCTATATCATGGAAGACTTCCAAACAGACTCTAGTGGCTACATCTACCAATCATTCTAAAATAATTTCATTATTTGAAGCGTCATGTGAATGTGTATGGCTTCGCAGAATGATAAACCACATACAACAGTCATGTGGAATTGGTTCTATTGAATCACCCACCATTATCTATAAGGATAATGCGGCATGCGTTGCACAGATGCAGACAGGATATATCAAGAGCAATATCACTAAGCATATTTCTCCTAAATGGTTTTTCCCCCACAATCTTCAGAAAAGCGGGGAAATAAGCATTCTGCAAGTCAAATCATGTGACAACCTTGCTGATTTGTTTACTAAGTCTTTACCAAACTCAACATTCCAGAAATATGTTCACGGAATTGGTATGCGACGACTTAGAGACTTGCAGGCAACAGGGGGAGTCTCTTCTTGAGATGTCCTTGTTCAATAACATCACATTATGCTATTGTTGTGAAGTTTATGTTTCAGGTTCTCATCAAAGTTTTCATGAAGAATTTCCTGAAGACTGGTCGTTTGGAATGATGGCACTACCCGGACAATCGTGAGATGATTCTATGTGGTCAAGCGTAGATTAGGGGGAGTGTTAAGATTTATTACATAAATGTATTAGGGAATCTCCTCCTCTCCCAAGCCGTCGGACGGTTCTCTTCCTCAACCGACGCTTCTCCCGCTTGTCTAGAACCGACGCCTCTCTGAACCGTCGTGTTCCTCTGGGTCATATATATTGCACCCTGTAACCATCGATGTAATCACTCAATCATTCGTTGATTCAAAACAAGGTGCAAGGGCCTCAAAATTAGCTTTCCCGTGGCACAAGATGTGCACACAAAATCAGAAGATTGAGGAAATTTTGACTCAAGCAAATTATGACCAATGGAATTGCTAGTAATTTTTCTCATCATCCCGATTTCGGGATGGCCCAGGCGATCATGCCAGGTTTGGAATGCGTCAACATTCTGAAAAATTACTTTGTATGCAACATGTTCCACGGGTTTGATGTACGTATAGTACAAACCAGACGATAGAGAAGGAATTTTCTCATGTACCTTTATGCCATATCCGTGATCTTTAGTAAAGAGTAAATACTCCTCTTTGTTGTCTTCATGGGTTTCAATATGAAAACCATTCTTACGGATATCTCAATAAATGATCAGGGTACGTGATGAGTCAGGATACAATAAAGCATCCTCTATCGTCACTTGTGTACCACTTGGGAGTGTGAATAAGGCACGTCCAGGACCAACAATCACTGTATCGCGTCCAGCGATAGTTAGAATATCTCCATTCATCTTTTTCAGAGTTTGGAAATATTTTATCTCCCTCAGTATGGAGTTTGTGGTACCACTGTCCATAAGGCGTAATTCCTCTTCCATCGGATTGTCCCCGTAGAAAAACTATATAAAAACGAAAGAATTTTCAATAAAAAAACCTTATGTTAATACATAGAATACAATCTTTATTATATCAAATGTGCTGATACAATACAATATAAAGACAACAACAAACTTATGTTCTTATTACAATCATCACAAATGGACATAGTTAAATAGATCACTAAGGAGGTCGAGGGACTAGTTAAGGTCACCAAACACATCGTTTGAGGTGTACTCAAGTAACATGGCCTCCATTTCAGCAGGGTCCTCAAGTGGATAAGGAATCTTGGCGTTGCTTGGTCCAGGAGGAATATCCTGTGAATCGCCAGCTCCATTTGCGCTATGCGGATGTAGGTTGAAGTTAGCTTCAGGCCTTTTCCCTTGAGGTGCTTTGCGTCCCTGAGATTGCTGGTACAGCATGACCAGATGCTTGGGCATGGAGCACTTTTCAATAGAATGCGAGTAGCATCCACACTTGTTGCAAAGGTTAGATTTATCGAACTTTGGCTTTGCAGTGCCTTTTCCCTTGCCCATGTTTCTGAATTTTCTGTTCCCATTGCGCTTGTGCTTGTGCTCAGAATTGGAATGTTTACCTCGAAAGGTACCATTAAACTTCTGTCTATTCGCGACATTCAGATGGACTTCAGGTAAAGGTTGTGCCCCAACTGGGCGCTGAGAGCCATTCTTAGCAAGTAGCTCATCATGCTTTTTAGCCTGAAGTAAGATGTGAATAAGCTCGGAATAGACAGTGTAGTTGCGAGCACGGTATTGCTGTTGGAGGATCCTATCAGAAGGGAGCATAGTAGATAAAGTTTTCTCTATCATCTCCCCCTGAGTAGGTTCCTTTCTCACAAAAGCGCAGTTTGGAACATATCTTATGAACAGCATGATTGTACTCACCAATGGACTTGAAATCGTAAAGGCGGAGATGAGTCCAATCATGGAGTGCTTCAGGCAGGACCACTGCCTTCTGCTGTTCATAACTCGTTTTGAGGGCCAGAAACAGAGTACTAGGAGATTCCTCCTGTAAATACTCAGACTTGAGATCTAGATGAATATGGTGCCTTATGATGAATAAAGCAGCATAATTCTGTTGTTCTGTCAGCGGCGTGGCTCCAGCCGGGAGAGGAGTCTCCGGGGGCTGGATTGCACGCGCAATCCCACGGGACGCAAGACTGATCTTGATGTCCATGGCCCATGTAGGATAGTTGTGGCCATTGAGGGAAAGCTCCTCAAACTCTTTGGCAGTCATCTTGGCCTACATGGGAACCAGAGATAATTAATTTACGGGCGGTAAATTAAAAACCATCATGGTTGTGTAATAAGAATGCAAAAATTTGATAGTCAAGTGTAAAACTTGAAAAATTCTCAACCTTAATTGTGTCAACATAACACATTGAAGATCACTTAGATCTCACAGTAATAGGCTGCATGTCCATTACCTTGTGTATGCTACAATTTAGATATAAGGAATACACGTTGAAGGTAATCGCTTGTCAAGATTGACAAAGCATAGACCTCACAGTAAGAGAGGATAGTCTGCACAATTGCAGTAGATCACAACTCATTACCTTGTGATTCCAAATAAGACGAGGGAGAAATATTCAAAAATTTGCAAGTTTGAGATGCGAGAGAAGCTAATCTCAATCGCAATAAGAAACATGTTCAAAAATATGTGGTAAAGACATGGAACATGCCATTCTTCCCGGATGAAATCCGGTACTTTATTTATATTATCAAGTCATTACATAATATAAACACACTTGTAATTACACAAATCTTACACTAGAATAAATCTAGAACTGGACTAAATATAAATAGTAGTACTAAAATAGTACTAAACATAGTCTAAAACTATACTATATACAGTAATTAGTGCTAGACTAATAAAAAAATAAAAAAGAAAAAGAAAAACTGAAACAACAGCCACCCGGCACCACGTGATAGCCATCCCACTACATGGCCTAGGATGGATATGATCAAATATCCAATACGTGGCCTAGGCTGGACACCACACAACCACACACTAGCACCATGTGCCCCACACACTAGCACATAAGAGAGAGGAGGAGGTGGGGTCGGTTTGGATCAGATCCATCCGCATCCCCTCGCTCCCCACCTCCTGTGCGAGCCAACCCACCACCAGCGCCCAGCCAGAGGAGACCTGGCGACGGGAGTGAGGGCCGATGTACTCTCCGGTGATCACCAACGCCTCACGGAGGACCCCTCCTCGTCGGAAGAGGAGGGGACGACGACGGGGGCATGGGAGGCTGCTCCGAGGCCAAGGCTCGCCGGAGCCCACGAGCCGGCGCGGCGGCCGGGCTGGCGGTCGAGGGCAGCGACGGCGCGCCCAAAGAGGCGGCCGAAGCGCCGCTCCGCGCGGCTTCTCGTGCCCGCGGTCGTTTCCCGCGGTGGCCAGGCGTTGGCATCCGCACCATCCATCCCCACTCCGAGGCGGACGACGCCAGAGGCGCCGGTTGGTGCAGAGACGAAGCTGAGTGCGGCCTCCTCGTCCACCATGACCCGCATCGGGACGGGCGCATAGCCAGGGGGGCCACGGCTTGGGCCGGCGGTCTCGGCGGCCGGCGTGGGCGTCGGCGGCGCCATCCAAGCCGTCGGTGGAGGAGGTGGTGGAGGCGGAGATCCGGGGGGCGGGGCAGGCGCGGCTGCATCCTCGTGCACCGCAGGGGCGCTCGGGCCGGCCACTAGCGAGGGGTCGAACCCCATCGGCGTCGGGCCATGGGCGCGAGGAGCACCGCGGTGGGCGCATCCGGCGGCGTGGAGGCCGCTTCCAGAGGCGTAGTAACCTCCACTCGCATCCCTTCGAGTGCCATGGTAACCGCGTCCAGCGGCATCGCGACCGAAGCGGCGGATGGCTTGCATCCTGCGACGGAAGCGCCGAAGTCCACCTACTCCATGGCGGCGACGGGTTATGAGGCGGTAGCGGCGACCATCCTCACGGATGAGGCGAAGGAAAAAGGAGATGAGGCCTGGCATCTCACCGGCGGCAAGTTCCCCTTCCCTTCTCTCCTTCTCTGTTTGCTTTCGCTCTCTCTGGTAACGCAAGTGCTGATAACGTGTTTGAAGAAAATGAGATTCTTGATTCAATGATGACAGGGATCTGTCATTTTATACAACGAGAGGAGACGCGATCATCCAAAGGGATGTGTCGGTCCGAGGAAGAAAAGAGAGAGAACCGTCGTTGCGGGAGGAACCGCTTGACGGTTGGGCAAGGAGAGATTTTCCCCTAATTACATAATTAGTTTTAACAGATTGATCTTGTACTTGATCTTGTTCAGCTGGTTGAGGGTTTTCTCTTTGTTCATTAGAAGTGTGTGGGGCTTGCGAGGATGATGGCTCCACTCGAGTAGAGCATTGTTCTTCTCTTTCAGCCACAAGGGGTTCCTCAATGGAGAGTATTTGACCAATCTTCTTATGGCTTGGGAAGGAATTTATCACCTACATCACAAAGATCACTTTGCTCCACTTGGGAGCCATTATTTTCATCAAACTCCACGTTACACGTTTCCTCAATGAGCCCCGTGGACTTGTTGAGGACACGGTAAGCATGAGAGTTTCTGGCATAACTAACAAAAATGCCCTCTTAATCTTTAGAATCAAATTTACCTAAACGTGCACCTTTCTTGACAATGAAACACTTACACCCAAATACCCGAAAGTATTTGAGATTGGGTTTGTTTCCGATAAGAATCTCATATGGGGTCTTGTTCAAGAATTTGAGGACATAGAGCCGATTGGATGCATGACATGTTGTGTTGATGGCTTCAGTACAAAAGTTATACGGAGATTTGAATTCCGCCATCATAGACATAATTTTTTCTATCTTCTCCGTGGTAAACACATTTCTCGCATGGTAAACACATGGAACATGTCGTTCCTCCCAAATGAAACACGATACTATAATTATATTATCAAGCCATTGCATAATAAAAATACACTAATTACAGAAGTCCTAACCTAAATAAATTTAGAGGGTGCTTGAATCCAAGGGATTAAAACTAGTCTGACTAAAACTAGTCTTTTTAAGAGGCTATAAAGTTCCAAGCACCCCTGACTAAAGAGAGACTAAAACTAGTCTTGAGACTAAAATCTTTTAGTCAGGGGTACCCCTACTAAAATATGCATTAGTCCTCTCTCTCCCCATTTAACTCTTCATGCAAGTTCTGGATTAGAGGGTTTGAAGGATAATAAATGTTCATTAACTTGATTTTAGTCTCTTTAGTATTTGGATCCAAGCATGGGTGAGGCTAGCAAGTTTTAGTCCCACTACTTTTAGTCATGGGACTAAAACGTATCCAAGCACCCTCTTAGAACTCAACTACACTATTAACAAAAAAACATAAAGAAAAGTCAAATCCCTCTTGAGCCGGCCAACAACCGAGCAGAAGCAGGCAACCGGGCGTCTAGGCCTCGGACACCACGGCCTTCAACCGATCCAAACCTCCACCGCATAAGAGAGGGAAAGGGGAGAGGGTTGTTACGGATAAGGGTCAAAGCCAAGATCCATTCCAGTCCACCACTCGATTCCCACCTCTGGTAAAAAAAGCGACGTAAGGAAAGGGCCGCCGACGTTGGCCGCCGCACCCCAAGCTTCATCGGCTAGCCTCCAACAAAGCATCCTCCCCCTCCAAAGAGATGACGACGCCAAGGGCGGGGAGAGGGTCTAAGAGCCCAAAAACTGACACAACAACCAAAGCAATGGACGAGAGCGCCGCTCTACGCGGTTGTTCAAGCCTGCATTCCCCTAATGTGGTAGCAAGCCGTTGGCGTCGGCGAATGCGCACATCGAACACTTCCATCCACGAATGCGCACATCGAACAGGCAGGTAGCCCAAATGGCACAAGCTCAGGCCGACAGTCTCCACTACCAACATGGGCATTCACGGCACAAGCCAAGCCGCTGGTGGAGCAGGCACGGGCATGAGAAGTGTTAAAACTAATTATGTAATTAGGGGAAAATCTCCCCTTGACCAACCGTCAAGCGGTTCCTCCCGCAACGACAGTTCTCTCTCTGTCTCTCCTGGAACCGACGCATCCCTTTGCGTTTGCGTCTCCTCCCGTTGTATAAAATGGCAGATCCCTGTCATCATTGAATCAAGAATCTCATTTTCTTCAAACACGTTATCAGCACTTGCCGAAACAGAAAGAAGAAAGCGAAAGAGAACTTGTCGCTGGTAAGATGCCAGGCCTCGTTGCCTTCTTCCTTCGCCTCATCCGCGAGGACGGTCGCCGCTACCGTCGCCGCCACGGAGTAGGGGGACTCCGGCGCTTCCGCCAGAGGATGCAGGCCATCCGCCGCTTCGGCCGCGATGCTGCTAGAGGCGGTGGGATGGGTGCGCGTGGACGCGGTCGCCGCGCCGCCGGATGCGCCCACCGCGGCGCTCCTCGCGCCCGTGGCACTACGCCGATGGGGCTCGACCCCTGGCTGGTGACCGGCCCGAGCGCCCCCGCGGTGCACGGGGCTGCCGCCGCGCCTGCCCCGCCCCCACCACCTCCTCCACCGACGGCTTGGATGGCGCCGCCGACGCCCACGCCGGCCGCTGAGACCGCCGGCCCGAGTTGTGGCCCTCCTGGCTACGTGCCCGTCCCGATGCATGCCTTCGCGGACAAGGAGGCCGCGCTCGACTTTGTCTCTGCGCCCACCGACGCCTCCGGCGTCATCCACCTCGGTGTAGGGATGGAAGGTGCCGACGCCTCAGCCCCGCCACCGCAGGACATGGTCGCGGGCTCGAACGGCATCGCGGAGCGACGCTTCGGCTGCCTCTTCGGGCGTGCCGTGGTCGGCCTCGACCGCCGTCCTGGTCGCCGCCCCGGCTCATGGGCTCCGGCAAGCCTTGGTCTCGCCGCCGCCCCGCCTCAGGCTGGTCGCCGAGCTCCTGCTGCTGTGGTCGTCGTCTTTTCGGAGGAGGAGGCCACTTCGTCTGTGACAGGCCGGTGAAGCCGTGCAGGCGCTGGGAGGTGCAGCGGTTTGGGGTCCGTCGGCCGCGTTGTGCAGGAGGTGGAGATCGAGCGGTGGTGTGGTTCTGGTCGCTGCCAGGCTGCCTTATCCTCTCGATCCCTCTCCCTCTCCCTCTCTTATCTCGTGATGGTGATGCGTTATGCTGGCTACAGCCAAGGCCCCACGTCTGGGCTGGTTTCACGTGGAGCAAAACCAAGCCGTATTGGCTGGGTTGCCTCAGGCTAGCCCTTGTGGCCGTGTGTGTGTGTGTGTTTTTCTTTCTTTCTTTTTCTTACTTTTCTGTTTAGTACTAGTTAGTATTAGTACTAGTTTGTGTACTAATGTAGCTTTAGGCCAAGCCTAGTACTGTTTAATACTTAGTTTGACAACTACTTACGTTTTAGTCCTGTTTTAGATTTATTCTGTGTTAGGACTTGTGTAATTATTAGTAGGTATGTTGGATTGCATATAAATAAAGTACCGGATTTCATCTGAAAAAAATGACATGTTCCATGTGTTTACCACATTTTCTCGAACATGTTTTTGCGATTGAGATCCGCTTCTCTCGCGTGTCAAACTTGCAAATTTTTGAATATTTCTCCCTCGTCTTATTTGGAATCACAAGGTAATGAGTTGTGATCTACTGCACATGTGCAGACTATCCTGTCTTACTGTGAGGTCTACGCTTTGTCAATCTCGACAAACGATTACCTTCAACGTGTATTCCTTATATCTAAATTGTAGCATACACAAGGTAATGGCCATGCAGCCTATTACTGTGAGATCTAAGTGATCTTCAATGTGTTATGTTCACACAATTAAGGTTGAGAAATTTTTCAAGTTTTTACACTTGACTATCAAATTTTTGCATTCTTATTACACAACCATGAGGGTTTTTAATTTACCACCCGTAAATTAATTATCTCTGGTTCTCCATGTAGGCAAAGATGACTTCCAAAGAATTTGAGGAGCTTGCCCTTAATGCCACAATTACCCTACATGGGCCATCGACATCAAGATCAGTCTTCGGTCCCGTGGGATTGCGCGTGCAATCCAGCCCCTGGAGACTCCTCTCCCGGCTAGAGCCACGCCGCTGACAGAACAACAGAATTATGTTGCCTTATACATCATAAGGCACCATATTCATCCAAATCTCAAGTCTGAGTATTTACAGAAAGAATCTCCTAGTACTCTGTTTCTGGCCCTCAAAACGAGGTATGAACAGCAGAAGGCAGTGGTCCTGCCTGAAGCACTCCATGATTGGACTCATCTCCGCCTTCAGGATTTCAAGTCCATTAGTGAGTACAATCATGTTGTTCATAAGATATGTTCCAAACTGCGCTTTTGTGATAAGGAACCTACTCACGGGAAGATGATAGAGAAAACTTTATCTACTCTGATAGGATCCTCCAACAGCAATACCGTGCTCGCAACTACACTGTCTATTCCGAACTTATTCACATGTTACTTCAGGCTGAAAAGCATGATGAGCTACTCGCTAAGAATGGCTCTCAACGCCCAGTTGGGGCACAACCTTTACCTGAAGTTCATCTGAATGTCACGAATAGACAGAAGTTTAATGGTACCTTTCGAGGTAAACATTCCAATTCTAAGCACATGCACAAGCGCAATGGGAACACAAAATTCAGAAACATGGGCAAGGGAAAAGGTACTGCAAAGCCAAAGTTCGATAAAACTAAACTTTGCAACAAGTGTGGATGCTACTTGCATTCTACTGAAAAGTGCTCAATGCCCAAGCATCTGGTCATGTTGTACCAGCAATCTCAGGGACGCAAAGCACCTCAAGGGAAAAGGCTTGAAGCTAACTTCAACCTACATTCGCATAGCGCAAATGGAGCTGGCGATTCACAGGATATTCCTCCTGAACCAAGCAACGCCAAGATTCCTTATCCTCTTGAGGACCCTGCTGAAACGGAAGCCATGTTACTTGAGTACAAATCAAACGATGTGTTTGGTGACTTTGACTAGTCATTCAACCTCCTTAGTGATCTATTTAACTATGTTCATTTGTGATGATTGTAATAAGAACATAAGTTTGTTGTTGTCTTTATATTGTATTATATCAGCACATTTGATATAATAAAGATTGTATTCTATGTATTAACATAAGGTTTTCTTATTGAAAATTCTTTCGTTTTTATATAGTTTTTCTACAAGGACAATCCGATGGAAGAGTAATTATGCCTTGTGGACAGTGGTACCACAAACTCCATACTGAGGGAGATAAAATATTTCCAAACTCTGAAAAAGATGACTGGAGATATTCTAACTATCGCTGGACGCGATACGGTGATTGTTGGTACTGGACGTGCCATATTCACACTCCCAAGTGGTACAAGTGACGATAGAGGATGCTTTATTGTATCCTGACTCATCACGTACCCTGATCAGTTATCGAGATATCCGTAAGAATGGTTTTCATATTGGAACCCATGAAGACAACAAAGAGGAGTATTTACTCTTTACTAAAGATCACAGATATGGAAAAAATGTACATGAGAAAATTCCTTCTCTATCGTCTGGTTTATACTATACGTACATCAAACCCATGAAACATGTTGCATACAAAGTAATTTTTCAGAATGTTGACGCATTCCAAACCTGGCATGATCGCCTGGGCCATCCCAGAACCGGGATGATGAGAAAAATTACTAGCAATTCCATTAGTCATAATTTGCTTCAGTCAAAATTTCTAGTTGGGGTCATGCAATTCCATTAAGCAAAAATTGCCTCGCTTAACAAAAGGAAGGTATTCACTGAAGCAATACCTACACCTCCCAATGTTTTCCCTGTGGGATTCAAATGTGACAAATCCTATCCATCTAAAACTCCTATGGTGGTTCGATCTCTAGACGTACAGAAAGACTCCCCTGTTGCTTGCAAGTCTCTAAGTCGTCTAGAGGTTTCAAATGGGACTTATTATCTACAGGGGGAGTTTCTTCTTGGGATATCCTTGTTCAAATAACATCTCAAGGTGGGGTTTAATTACATAATTAGTTTTAACCCCTGTAGATTAGGGGGTGTTAAAACTAATTATGTAATTAGGGGAAATCTCCCCTTGACCAACCATCAAGCGGTTCCTCCCGCAACAACGGTTCTCTCTCTGTCTCTCCTAAAACCGACGCATCCCTTTGCGTTCGCGTCTCCTCCCGTTGTATAAAATGACAGATCCCTGTCATTATTGAATCAAGAATCTCATTTTCTTCTTACATTTTCTTCAAATAAGAAGAAACGCTCCACTAGCACCCCTCCGAAAACAATGGTGGTTGTCGCCCCTCAACACAACAGCAGCACCATGCACCGTAGGGATACTCGGGACTGCCATCAGCAAAGGGTCAAACCCCATCGGCATAAGGGCACGACCCTCCCAACACTGTGGTGACCTCCAAGCACGCCCCTCTCAACACCATGGTGGCCGCATCCAGCGACATTACGACCAAAGCTGGAGGCCCCCCACTACATGGCGACGGCCGAAGCTGAAGGCCCACTACATGGCCACGACAGGCAACGAGGCAATAGCAACAACTATCAACAAGTGCACTTTCACTTCTCTGTCTTGTTGCTGTTCGCTCTCTTCTGGTAGGAAGTGAGTGTCAACAAAAAGAGAGTACGTAGTTCACTAGTGAAATCTCTAGAAAGACTTATATTTAGGAACGGTGGAAGTACATAATAACATAAATAAACCAAGGACAAAAGAAAAGGAACTTGTATTTGCAATGGCTCATATCAAGAAATGCACCCACGAATTGGTATTTCCATTTCAAGGGTCAATCAGAAGCGCAGGTAAGATTCTAATCACTGTCACCAAACCATTAAGATCTGAAATAGAAACAGAGGAAATAAGCATGAATCCGTTGCTCTGACACAAGATTGCTCGTCCAAGTATGTATCAGCATTGGGGCTTTCCTTTATCATTATATCAATACAGGGTTATCATCATGCAGAAAAAAATCACTTTTGATAATGTATCCTGAAGAAAGCTAATTTAAAAAGTACGAGCTAAGCCTTTTTAAGCCTCAGAAAGCCGCAAAAATATCATCATTTGGAATCTGACGGTCATTCAAACATAAAGCTAATCATCATCCGCTTCAAATTGCATTGTAGCTTGAAAACAGGGCCATGTAATGTCACCTTTGCATCTCCACCTTCAAATTGGAGTTTAGTTTGGAAGGTAAGAAGAAGCAAATTGTCAATGAAACCATAAGTATGGTCTGTTCGTGCTCAGATTCTATGGGTGTATAGGTGTCGTTCAGAGGGATCTCCCTTCAGTACGAGGAATGTTATATAATCATTGCACCAGCAACGGTTCAAGTGGCTAAATCAGTGATACAACAAGAACTTGAATTATATTCCCTCTTTCCTAAATTACTTGTCACAGAAATGAATGTATGTACATACTTTTAGTCCTAATACATCCATTCAAAAGAAAGCACGAAAAAAAGACTAAACTGGAATTTGGGGGCGAGCGTAACCCAAGATCCATCTAGACGGATTTGTGCTCTAAGCGCCACCTGAATACCTTTCGGGAGCTTTGTAAACTCGGATCCACCAGAGAACGGCGGCCAGACATTGGGACAGTGCTCCCAAATCATACAAACATAACAGAAGCAAAATTGTTCTGAATATGTGTGGCGAGTTACTAATGAAGCACCTCCACTAGGAAAGAAGGCGCTATCAGCGAAACTCCCAGACATCAGTCTTGGCCTCCCATGAATCAGAAGAACAGCTAAGCAAGTTAATCCGGGATTATGAAGGCCAGAGAGAAATTAAAAACATAAACCATGGAACAACAAAGATTAGATTCGAAATTTTCAAGAACCAATCCAACACCAAGCAACAGATGTGGAGGGTGAGACACGGTGGAGGCTCTAGATAAGTGTACGCCCGCAACGGAACCAGCATGGCAAAACAAAATCCAGCAGGATCTCTCAAAGGCAACCATGTGTTAACACCAAATATTGCCTACATATGAAAATGGAATAGAAGTATTGCAGAGCCAAGTCAACTCCTGGGGAAAAAACATGCCTCAGATAAACACATCCGTAGCTACTGGCCATCACATATTAAACTAACAGTGAAGTAGTATTAAGACCAAGAAATAAATCAAAAGAAATAAAGACGGAATTTTATTATTCATCAGGACAATGCAGCAAGATATACCACAAACAAAGCAAACAACACAGGCCAATAATACAATGAGCATTTTAATATATCTGTTCATGTTTAAAGAATTTTATTCCACCAGTTCTGCTTAAGAAAATAAGACTTAATTCCTTCAGTTAACTTTCCATGGGTTCTGCAACACAGATGATTCAAGCAGGAATACATATGAGTGAATCTGGTGTCGTTATTTAACTCCCATCTCGTAGGGCAGAGAGACGAAGCTGATGACAACACACAATCTGCGAGTTTTTCAGCCTCTTCCACATATAAGAGGTACTTGTGAAGAGGATAGTTAAACTCAAGAGATAAATACACAGCCATTTAATTATCAATTAAAAAACAGAGGTTAACTGGATAGCATTAAGATAAGTTTCTTGTGATCATCAAGAACCTCAGACTTGCCCATGAATGTCATGCAGACACAGCGCCTCCAGGTAGGTTCATCCTGTAAACAGGATCCTGGAGTCATCTGCACCTCCAAATGTAGGGTGTAGCATCACTGGCAATTCAGATGGTGTTTCATAACAAATTACATGCCAAAATATTTAGATAGAAAATGTACGGAAGTGAAGATAATCAATCATTAATTTACAGGTATCAACAACGGTACAACACAGTGCAAAATAGCTCAGATATTATATAACAGATTTTTCAGTCATGAATTCTCAGAAGCAGAACTGGCATGTTTGCTGAAAGTGTTAATCATCACTGCCATGGTAAAACAAAAATACACAAAATCTAAAACAGAGAACCAAGATTAAATAATGGCTCATATTAAGAAATTCAACCATGTTTTCCCTTGTACTTCATGGATTAATCAGAAGCGCGGGTAAAATTTAAATCATAGCCATCATTCAAATGAAATACAAAAATGATAAAGAAATAGTGGAGAAAAGAGAACATGAAAAGATACTTGAATGCTGAGGTGGCATCAGATAATAAGCGGAGTTTTGTAAACATATCAAAGATTCAGTGTTTAGCATACAATATTTCACCTCATTTGCCACCCTAAGATACATGATTGATAAAATTGCAAGGAAAATAGCTGACAAATGCAGAGTGTGAATGGAAGGCATCATCAGATAATAATCAGAGATTCATTAGTCCGTGCATGGAATTTTGCATTAAGAGTGCAGGATATTTTCAGATTGTCGGAAACAGAAATCTGAGACAATACATTTGACTACGAGCAATGGCCTCGGATTGGGGCAAAGTAATAAACTGAAACACATCAATCTATGAGGACGAATATGAGCTTAGACACAAATTTTACAATAAGAAAACAGAAACATACAGCTGGAAAAGAAACATCTTGTTTTCTCTCAGATGCTATCCACAAGGGTAAGCACAGATGATGCAGACATATCAACATGGCATCAGTTCAGACCGCCCGTCTGCTTTTACTCGCTTCACCGAGAAAGATTTCGGAGCAAATCACGGAAAACAACAATATGAAAACGAAAGTAATCACATGATAAGCTTAAAACAAACACAAAAAGGAACTAACATGATTTCTGGCTAGGAATCCTGATGGAAGGGGAAAGGATCCTAATTTCCATTCCATTTACAAATCAGAGCACAAACAATACAAACAGAAAAATGTGCGTCAAGATTATTTGGAGACATGGATCAGATTTCTGGCTTGGAATCCTCTGATAAAGGAGTACAGTTGCGCACAGTATAATCACCGTCGATCATTTGGGGAAAGGATCCTCACTTCCATTCAAGTACTCAAAATAGAACAATCAAAATCAGAAAGTTAGAAGAGATGATGTCTGGTTTGGAATCCTCCAATAGAGGATTAAATTTCTGAGTGGTGAAAACAAAATAAATTAAAAAAAACTAAGGTGTCAAAGATAACAATGATGGATCAGAGTTCTGGCTTGGAATCCTCTGATAGAAGATTACAGTAGCGCACAGTATAATCATAGTCGATCAGTTGGGGAAAGGATCCTCACTTCCATTCAATACACAAATCAAAGCAGCAAAACAAAGGTAACATACAAGACGGGAAAAGGGGGATGGAGATTGTTGAAAGAGATGGATCAGATTTCTGGCTTGGAATCCTCTGATAAAGGATTACATTTGCGCACAGTATAATCATAGTCGATCAGCTGGGGAAAGGATCCTCACTTCCATCTAAATCCAGAACGCAATCTCAGAAACAAGAGAATCCATGGGCGGCAACTGGTCTAATTGCTTGTGGTTCAAAAGTTTTACTAGAAGAAAGGAGTGTAAGCTCTGCTAACAAGAAAAGAAACTGTTCTATTAGACCAGAAAGTCAAACTGGAGCAGATCAAATTCATCCAAAGCAGAAATACCTAACAGAGCAAAAAAGGATGACCAAAGCTGAAACAAGCTAAATGGCTCACATGGTCGCATCCCTCGGATCTCATAGCTATGTGCCATCACAGACAAACTTAAAAGCACACTAGTTTTAGCCACAAGCCACGGGTACAAAGAATACACTAAATGGCTTGAAGCTAAAACTAATCGACCATTCATCTTTGGGACTAAATTCTTTCTTCATTGGGATACCGCTACTTGAGCTAGATACCACATACAAATAAAACTACTTAACAGGACAATGGTACACTAGGTTAATCGTAGTATAAACCAAAGGAGAAGGAGGGATTACGCTAACCGTAGTAGAAATCAAAGGAGAAGGACGGATTACGTGATCATATTGATGGCGTCCCTCAGATCTCATAGCTAATATGGCCATCACCGACGACCCTAACAATGGTTTTAGCGCCAAGCCACCAGCTCAACAAAACTGCAAGATAAGACGGCTTGAGGCTAAAACCAGTCATCAGTCGTCTTTGGACCTGAATTTTATCTTCACGGGGACCGTCAATCGAATATATAACCGATCTCGACGTAACGAAAACTGGCAGGCGTGAGTATGCACGGCAAAACAACAGCAATGGCATGAATTCAAAAGTATAGATCGACCAGGGTTCGCTGAGACGAGCTTCGAATCCCAGATCGGTGGGAACTCGCCGCCCGGACCGCCGACCTCGGTTGGACTGAGAAAGCGGATACGCCGCGGCAGCTACCACAGGTTAGGCGACCGTGCGACTCTCCGCCGTCGGAAGGCTACCCGTGTCGGGGCATCCGGTGGGCGACAACGCCTGAGGGGTGGCCGCCGGCCCGTCGCGGGGGGCGAGAACTAGAGCACGAGGGAACCTGAGCGAGTGCAGGCGGGGAGGCGGCGGCGTGGTTGCAGGAGGCGCAGGTGGGTGGCGGCGGCGGCCGGACTGGGGAGACAGGGAGTAGGGGGGCGTGACCCTGCAGATTAGGTTTCCGCTCCCTTCCTTTTGTAGCCGGCTCGACGTGAACCCTGGGGGGGGGGGGGGGGGGCATAAGAGGCCGGAACGGTAATCCTTGTGAGGCCAGGCCAGGCCCGGCCCGTTAGAAGCTGCAAACTGGGGGCGGTGTCGCCCGCTCGGGTGGGCCTAGGTGTCGCGCCAGCTCGGCCGCTCGCGAGATTCGCCCGCTGGTTCTTTTTGTCCCTTTTTTTCTGCTGTTGCTCTCGTAGTGCTATAGGTACAAAACCAGGCGGGTTTTTTTATAATATATAATACCGTTCAAAATTTTGAGATCAATTTTTTTTACCGACTATGGAAAAGATGACATGAATTTAGCCTTTTACCAAGACTGTTGAAAGTGGCGCCTTACATATAAAATACGGTTTAGCTTTTTCAAGGAATGCCTAGAAGATCTATGGCTTGCTCAAGGGTTTTAGTGTTGGCGGCTGACCTCAATCTTTCTCATCTGAAGTTGACCACATAGTGCAAATCACTGACTTCGTAATTATCAAGGAGAACAAGCAGCGAGCTTTGGTGTTCCATTCTTGATCCTTCGTCTATGAAGGGCGCCGCCGAATGTAGATGCACATTGTTTAGCTAAACACGCTCTGACTCTTTCATAGGGGCGTCATGTCTCGTTCTTAAACCCACATGTTATTCTGGTATTGCCTATGTAAAACTATCTTCTGAGTAACAAAGTCGAGTGTGTATACCCTAAAAAACACATGATATTTTTTCTTATCTCATTTTTCTTTCTTCTCCATTATTTTCTTCACACTATACCTAGCTATGTATGCGGTCCTTTTAGAAATGCAGTGTATACATGTTGTCAAAAAAGCAGTGTTACATTGGCAGGTAGAAGGATATTTGTTTTTCTTTTTTGTATTTGGGATAAAAAAGCTCAAGAATTAAAAAAAATCTTCATATATTTGTAAAAACGTTCTTGAAGTTTAGAAAATAATTTTCAATTTGAAAACTATTCAAAACTAGAGAAAAATGGCGAGATTTTGTTTTCACAAATTTGAAAAAAAGTTCATAAAGTTGAGTACTGTTTGCAAACTTTAAAAAAACTACTACCTTCGTCCAATACTATAAGAACGTTTTTGACACTAGTGTAGAGTAAACACGCTCTTATATTAAGGAATGGAGGAAGTAGAAGTTTAAAAAGGGTTTGCTAATTTAAAATAATGTTCACAGATTCATATTTTATTTGCAAAATAAAAAATCATTACTTTAAAATCGTTAAATTTTCTGTAAATATATCACTAATTATGATGTTTGTTAATTAAAATAGTAAATTAAAAATGTTACATAATTCAAAAAGTTCGCAAATGAGAAAAATGTTCACAAGTTGAAAAATATTTGCGAGTGAAAAAAAATCCTCGGATTAAAAAGGAAGTCAATTAAAAAATGAAATTAAAAAGAAGAATAAGAAAGAAAAACAAAAGATATAAAGAAAAGGTGGAAATCCCATTGATAAAAAACTGATGAATTGTTTTCTATAGAACCTTCCCAAAACCAGGAGGAAGGTCTCAGAAAATTCCTAATATCGGTTGAACAAAGTCGTCTGTACATCACTAAAGAAAATTGTTTGTACCTAGGGCTTTGTTACCACTAAATGGGCCAACCTAGTTGGCTTCTCCGATAAGGGGATGATAGCGCAATGCAATCTGCTACACGAGGTATTTGATTATAGTATTAGTGGCGAAGAACCAAGCGTGGAATTTATACACAAAGTGTGTATCTCTATTTGAGGCATCAATGGATGATGATCTACTAGTACAAATGCCCATACGTTGCACCGGACGAAGAAAGAGGCACAACCAGCTTTATATTTCATTTTGCATCATTTTATATATCCAAGTTTAATAGACATCGGTAATAAGGTAAAAGTGATTATTGCTTTTTGTAGAATCAAGTTTGGACGTGAAGAAGCCAACTTAGCGTTCTTCATCATATGGAAGAGAAGTTTTGCATGGAATAGTTTGTCAATGGTTTTTTTTGTAAACATGAAATTTCCTTATTTTTAATAGAAGTTAAGGTTTACATCAAAATTGGGACACTTCGTTATTAATCTTAATTGTTTATGAAAAGCAGAACATTTCTCTAAAAAAAATCCTTCAATAGATGTTTTTTCTTTAAAGAATGTTTTATTTTTTTGTACATTTTAAAATATATTTTTAGTAAAAATGGATTCTTTAGAATTCTTATGATTTTAAAACAAGTGCAAACATATTTTTTGAAACACAATTGTGTGAACATGTGTAAAACCATGATTTTTTTTAAACTAATGTCATGAAAAATAGGGAAAGTTACAATCTCACAAACAGGTGATACAACATAGTGCTGCAATCCATAAAGAGCCCTTTCTTAATTTCATTTGAATACGTGTTGGGCCACAACATAAGATCATAAAAACTCTTGCTACAGTAATGTGCAAATCCTCAAAAACAACCCAGAAGAGCTTGGAGTTCCTGCGCTTCCATATATTCCAAAGGACCGCGATAAGCACAGTAGAGTGAATCTTGTTGAAATAAGTTTCTTCTGAGAGATCTTCGACTGAATCAACATTGAATGGATGAAAACTTTGTAGTTCAGACCACGGCAAGGCTAAGGAGGAGGAGTTGATTAACATATACGAAATATTCTCTCATTCATCACATAAAGGACAATGGTCCGACTCGCATATGAGCACTATCCACTCTCACTGTCTATTACCACTCTACCGATCAAATTGAGTAGCAATATTACCAATAGCAGCAATAGGGAGTGTATATCAGGACCAATCAGCAGCATACATATATTAGTAGCAGCATATGAAGCAATCGGCAACATACATATATCGGTAGCAGCATATGAAGCAATGAGCCACACCCCGATTCTCTCACTTATGTTCTCACCACAACCTGGCCAATAAAAAGAATTTACCCCTCCTCAGCCTCCCTTCTTGTTGTATTCATCTGTATGGGGAACAGTCACCCAAGTGCTTAGTTTATACAATGGATGTAAACAATTAGTAAGCAGCAAAATCCTTGAAAATACTCTTCCAATGGGTTGACATGTGTAAAGCATACATATATTACAGCCTTGTGAGCAAATTGAGGAATATTGGGCATCTCAATTCCTATGAGCAGAATTGAAGTTTCTGAAAAAGAGATTAGTTAAATATTAAAGATGCCTCTTTGCCAGAGTGGCTAATCAACATGTTTATAAAATAAACTGAATAATTATGTCAAGTTTCAGTGTTACATGAGCACAACCCAACTACGACGACTCTGTATTGTCGTTGGGCGGTCGGAGACCACCCAATACATCCTTGTTTCCAAACAGATTTCCCTCAATGTACATACACCAAAGCAAACAAGAAATGATGCACATGGCCCCATGCAACCACTACGAAATTACCCTCTAAGCTGGCAAGCTTATACTCTCAGCGTAAGGTCGGGATGATATGTACAATATAGCATGTTATTATTTTGCTACTGAAACTTACTGAACCCCATCATTATTCATTGGGAATCAGTGGAGCGTCAATAATCCATCAGAAGAAGAGGGCACGCCCCGAAACAAGGAAACATGCTTGCGTTCTTCGTTCTATCGGACAAACCGCATCATGGATAGCGGTTGGCCAATTTGATCGACAAAATGGGCGTCTGTGACGCCCTCGGCTTAATCGTACGCTAACCATACAGGCAAATGCGTACGATCAAACCCAAGGACTCACGGGAAGATATCACAGCACAACACTAGACACAAATAAAATAACATCAACTTCATATTACAAGCCAGGGGCCTCGAGGGCTAGAATACGAAAGCTCGATAAACACACGAGTCAGCGGAAGCAACAAATATCTGAGTACAGACATAAAACATGGGGGTGCCTTAGATAAGGCTAGCACAAAAGATACAACGATCGAACGAGGCGAGGCCTCCTGCCTGGGAACCTCCTAACTACTCCTGATCATTAGCGGCCTCCACGTAGTAGTAGGCACCATCGGGGTAGCAGCCGTCGGTGGCGGGGACCTCCATCTCCTGGGCTCCATCATCTGGTCGCAGCAAACGGATCAAGGGAACAAGGGGGGAGCAAAGCAGCGGTGAGTGCTCATCCAAAGTACTCGCAAGTCTTACATCAGAACTATTCTAATTATGCATCAGTATCAAAGAAGGGGGTTATATGTGGACTGACTGCAGCAATGCGAGAATAGAGAGAGAAGGCCTAGTCCTATCGAAGACTAGCATCTTCAGGGTCTTGCAGCAATAGACGAGAGTAGAACAGGGGTAAAACATAAATAATCATATTGTTGCAGCAATATTAAAGTGAGGTCACGCCTGTGACGCCCTCGATTTAATCGTACGCTAACCAAACACGCAAATGCGTACGATCAAACCCAAGGACTTACGGGAGGATATCACAACACAACTCTAGACACAAATAAAATAACATCAGCTTCATATTACAAGCCAGGGGCCTCGAGGGCTAGAATACGAAAGCTCGATAAACACACGAGTCAGCGGAAGCAACAAATATCTGAGTACAGACATAAAACATGGGGTGCCTTAGAGAAGGCTAGCACAAAAGATACAACGATCGAACGAGGCGAGGCCTCCTGCCTGGGAACCTCCTAACTACTCCTGATCATCAGTGGCCTCCACGTAGTAGTAGGCACCGTCGGGGTAGCAGTCGTCGGCGGCGGGGACCTCCATCTCCTGGCTTCCATCATCTGGTCGCAGCAAACGGATCAAGGGAACAAGGGGGGAGCAAAACAGCGGTGAGTACTCATCCAAAGTACTCGCAAGTCTTACATCAGAACTATTCTAATTATGCATCAGTATCAAAGAAGGGGGTTATATGTGGACCGACTGCAGCAATGCGAGAATAGAGAGAGAAGGCCTAGTCCTATCGAAGACTAGCATCTTCAGGGTCTTGCAGCAATAGACGAGAGTAGAACAGGGGTAACACAAAAATAGTCATATTGTTGCAGCAATATTAAAGTGAGGTCACGCCTAAAGATCCTCCCTCGACTCCCTGCGAGGAAGCAATCCCGAGGCAAACTAAATCCAGTTAAGTAACCATTGTAGTTGTAAAAGATCGGGGCACAACTCCAAGTCGTCCTGTAACCGTGGACACGGCTATCCGAATAGTTAATTTTCATCCCTGCAGGGGTGCACCACATGTCCCGTCACGCTCGATAACACTCTGGTCGGACATACTTTTCTGGGTCCTGCCCGGCCTCGGAATATCGACACGTCGCAGCCCCACCTAAGACTAATCAGAGAGGCCAGCCCGCCGGTCTAAATCCTAAGCACAAAGGGTTCGTGGGCCCAGTTCCCCTTCACGCTCCTGCACGTGGCGTGGGCGGCCGACGTCAGTCCTAGCATCCCTTAATCACAAGCGCGATGCATCTCGGGACCACTCGGGCGCGCGCCGCTACATTGCTGGCATCTGAAAAGCTTCGGCTGATACCGCGACGCCGAGTACCCATAATTCTTCCCGCGTAGCCGGTTAGTGCGAAAAGGTCTCCGACCAACCCAGATCAAATACCCAAATCCATTAGCATTTTAATTAGGCCATCAACACAGTCTCACGGGAATCCACCCGTCTTACAACTAATCACCCATGATCCCAGTAACATGGTCGAGTAACTGTGTGGCTGTAACATCGGGGGGGGGGGGGGGGGTCCGAGGTATCACCCTCGTTGGACACCGAACGATGTACCCGTCAAGGTGGCCTTAGAGGAATCACCCTCGGGGGTCCCACACTCGCGGGGTTACACGACAGAGGCGTCATCGGGAATGGTGAAAGAGGAATCACCCTCGATAACCATGACCGACTAGCTATACTACAGAGATATCATCACGAGTACTTAGCGAGGTGTCACCCTCGGTACCCAATAGTATCCCTGTAGCGTCGTACAACGAAGGGGGGGTGAATGTGTTGTGTCGGGTCTGGCTCGTCGATCAGAGATCGATATTTGAAAACAAGCGGGGCAACTGAACTACGGGATCAGACGGGATGACTGCTCCACCTATACTAAGCATATTAAAAGTACAGGACTGAAAGTAGCGGTTCATCAAAAATAGGCTATGCATCAGATATAGGAGCTAACTACAACAATAGCAAAATACTAATGCAAGCAGTAGGAAGAAAGACATAGGCGATATAGGAATGATCAAGGGGAGTTTGCTTGCCTTGCTGCTCTGCGGCAAAGGACTGATCGGCAGGGTCGTAGATGTACCCGGCAGCAGCGTCAGTCTCGGGGTCTACCGGTAAGAAGAGGGGGAAGAAACAATAAATAATAGCACCGATACAACACAAAGCATGACATGGAAAGATGCAGGCTAGACATGAGCTAACGCAGCAACATCCGTCATAGACGGGTCGGAAGAATATCTGACGATATTTTCCGGGTCTCGGGCTACTACCGGTTATACTGGAAACGATGGAAAAGTTTCATGTTTGCTATGCTAGGGACGTGTGACAGACGAACGGGCCGTGTATCCGGGTTCGTCTCGCTTTGCTGATCAACTTTCATGTTGAAATTATTTTGATCTGACTTACGGATTATTTAATATTAATTTTCAAAGTTTTATTAATTATTTAGGAATTAAAAACAGATTTAAAAGATTTAATAAAATTCCATTTATGACATCATCGTGATGTCATGCTGACATCAACATTTGACCGGTCAACTGACCTGCGGGTCCCGAACGTCATAGACACAAGTTTTTATTAAGATTAATTAGTTATTAATCAGATTAATTCAACGAGGGACCCACGTGTCATACTCTAATTATGTTAATTAATTATTTTAACTAATACATCTATTTATTTATTTAATAAAACATTATTTTTTTATTATTTATATTAACTACCGCATGGGGCCTCCCTGTCATAGACAGCGGATGCATTGGCCCCACCGGTAAG
The DNA here is from genome assembly GCF_904849725.1 of Hordeum vulgare subsp. vulgare. Taxonomy (NCBI): domain Eukaryota; kingdom Viridiplantae; phylum Streptophyta; class Magnoliopsida; order Poales; family Poaceae; genus Hordeum; species Hordeum vulgare. The sequence continues at coordinate 578,898,017 of NC_058524.1, read as the reverse complement.
TGGCCTAAGGTTATTTTCTCATTTTTATTATTAGATACCTAACCGTGCAAATACCGTATTCCTCTAAATATCCATATACGCAAATACATACATCACATCTCATACATACATACATACATACGCATTTAATACATCATTTGTTTTTATTCATTTTTCTTTTCTCTCACAACACTCATCTCAGAACTCTCTGCTAACTCCACCTAGAAGAACCGAAAGTTCAAATGCTCCTACCGGAGTCTACCGTCGACGGATCGAGGTCCCGTTTGCCGGAACGGAACCGGGACGGTGAGGAGATCGACACGGTGGGAGGAGCCCGAGGAGGGGCTCACCGACGGTGACGAGACGGCCCGGTGAAGCCGGAGTTCGCACGAAGGTGACGGTGGAGACGACGTGGTTCCGGTGGTGGAGGGGACGGTGATGATGGTGATGACGCGCCGGCGAGGGGGAGCCGGCCGGATCCGGTGAGGTGATGACGTCTCCCTGCCCTGTCCCTCCCGGACCGAGCGGGAGAAGGCCGACGGGGGCCGGGGCTCGCCGTGGAAAGAAGGACCGAGGGGGGGGTCGGGGCTCGCCGCGGGAAGGAGGAGGCCGAGGGGCTCGCCGGCGGGAGGAGGTGGCGCGCCGGCCGGGGAGGGGGCTCGCCGGGGGAGGAGGAGGCCGTGAGGTGGGGGGCCGCCGGGGGAGGAGGGTCAGTGGAGGGAGGAGGCCGGCGGGGGAGCTCGCCGGCGGGAGGCAGGGGAGGCCGCCGGCCGAGGTGGGATCTGGGGCGACGGGAAGAGAGGGCTCGTGGGAGGGAGATGGGGGCGAGGGTAACGGGAGAGATGGGGAGGGGCCTGGCGTCGTGGGAGTCTCGGTGGGGGGACCGAGAGAGGGGGGGAGGTGGCGCTGTCGTGGGGGTGGGGCCCCCCACGAGGGGGAGGCTGGCGGCGGCGTGGGAGGAGGGAGTAGCGAGGGAGGGAGGCGGCTCCCTCGCCAGGGGGCTAGGGTTTGAGCCAGGGAGAGGGCGCGGGGGCCTGGCCAGTTGGGCCCTTTTGGCCCAGCTCGGCCAGGGGGGTGGGGTTGCCTTTTTTTGTTTTTTTGTTGTTGTTGTTTTGTTTTGTTTTGCCTTTTCTTATTATTATTTCTTTCTTTCCTATTTATCTTACTATCTGATTTTTCTTTTTAAATTCTTTCTTTCATAAACATAATCTTTTAAAATTTGTAATGAACTTATAAAGTACTTTACTTTTGTTTTCAAATTTGGAATCCGGACAAACTCGAATCAACGCGGGTCTGAGATGTAAATTCGATGACGTGGCATCATTAGCGGTTGATCACTGTAGCTTAATTACAATCACTACTGTAGCAAAAGTCGAGGATGTCACAACGCCTAAAGATCCTCCCTCGACTCTCTGCGAGGAAGCAATCCCGAGGCAAACTAATTCCAGTTAAGTAACAATTGTAGTTGTAAAAGATCGGGGCACAACTCCAAGTCGTCTTGTAACCGTGGACACGGCTATCCGAATAGTTAATTTTCATCCCTGCAGGGGTGCACCACATGTCCCGTCACGCTCGATAACACTCTGGTCGGACATACTTTTCTGGGTCCTGCCCGGCCTCGGAATATCGACACGTCGCAGCCCCACCTAAGACTAATCAGAGAGGCCAGCCCGCCGGTCTAAATCCTAAGCACAAAGGGTTCGTGGGCCCAGTTCCCCTTCACGCTCCTGCACGTGGCGTGGGCGGCCGACGTCAGTCCTAGCATCCCTTAATCACAAGCGCGATGCATCTCGGGACCACTCGGGCGCGCGCCGCTACATTGCTGGCATCTGAAAAGCTTCGGCTGATACCACGACGCCGAGTACCCATAATTCTTCCCGCGTAGCCGGTTAGTGCGAAAAGGTCTCCAACCAACCCAGATCAAATACCCAAATCCATTAGCATTTTAATTAGGCCATCAACACAATCTCACGGGAATCCACCCGTCTTACAACTAATCACCAATGATCCCAGTAACATGGTCGAGTAACTGTGTGGTTGTAACGTCGGGGGAATCCGAGGTATCACCCTCGTTGGATTCCGAACAACGTACCCGTCAAGGTGGGCTTAGAGGAATCATCCTCGGGGGTCCCACACTTGAAGGGTTGCACGACAGGGGCGTCATCGGGAATGGTGAAAGAGGAATCACCCTCGATAACCACGACCGACTAGCTATACTACAGAGATATCATCAGGAGTACTTAGCGAGGTGTCACCCTCGGTACCCGATAGTATCCCTATAGCGTCGTACAACGAAGGGGGGTGTATGTGTTGTGTCGGGTCTGACTCGTCCATCAGAGATCGAGATTCGAAAACAAGCGGGGCAACTGAACTACGGGGTCAGAGGGGATGACTGCTCCACCTATACTAAGCATATTAAAGTTACAGGACTGAAAGTAGCAGTTCATTAAAAATAGGCTATGCATCAGATATAGGAGCTAACTACAACAATAGCAAAATACTAATGCAAGCAGTAGGAAGAAAGACATAGGCGATATAGGAATGATCAAGGGGAGTTTGCTTGCCTTGCTGCTCTGCGGCAAAGGACTGATCGGCAGGGTCGTAGATGTACCCGGCAGCAGCGTCAGTCTCGGGGTCTACCGGTAAGAAGAGGGGGAAGAAACAATAAATAATAGCACCGATGCAACACAAAGCATGACATGAAAAGATGTAGGCTAGACATGAGCTAACGCAGCAACATCCGTCATAGACGGGTCGGAAGAATATCTGACGATATTTTCCGGGTCTCGGGCTACTACCGGTTATACTGGAAACGATGGGAAAAGTTCCAAGTTTGCTATGCTAGGGACGCGTGACAGACGAACGGACTGTGTATCCGGGTTCGTCTCGTTTTGCTGATCAACTTTCATGTTGAAAATATTTTGATCTGACTTACGGATTATTTAATATTAATTCTTAAAGTTTTATTAATTATTTAGGAATTAAAAACAGATTTAAAAGATTTAATAAAATCCCATTATGACATCATCGCGATGTCATGCTGACATCACATTTGACTGGTCAACTGACCAGCGGGTCCCGAACGTCATAGGCACAAGTTTTATTTAAGATTAAATATTAATTAATCAAATTAATTTAGTGGGGGACCCACGTGTCATACTCTAATTATTCTAATTAATTAATTTAACTAATATATCTATTTATTTATTTATTTAATAAAAACATTATTTTTATTTTTATTTTAACTATCGCGTGGGGTCTCCCTGTCATAGACAGCGGGTGCGTTGGCCCCACCGGTAAGTGACCCAAGGCCATTTACGCATTTTATTAATCACAAATACATAACCATACACATGTCGTATTTCTCCACATGCCTATATACGCAAATACATACATAAATACGGGTATCGAATACATACATACATACATACGGAATACAACATTTGTTTTTATTTCTTTTTTTTTAACTCTCAACACTCATCTCTCTCTCTCTGTTAACAGACACAGAACAACTCTCTCCTAACTCAACCTAGAGGAACCAAATATTCAATCCTTCCTACCGGAGTCTACCGTCGACGGATCGAGGTCCCGTTTGCCGGAACGGAACCGGGACGGCGAGGAGAACGACATGGTGGGAGGAGCCCGAGGAGGGGCTCACCGACGTTGGCGGGAGGGGCCGGTGAAGCCGGAGTTCGCACGAAGGTGAAGGTGACGACGGTGACGCGGTTCCGGTGATGAAGGGGACGGTGATGATGGTGGTGACGCGCCGGCGAGGGGGAGCCGGCCGGATCCGGTGAGTTGGAGATGTCTCCCTGCCCGGTCCCTCCTGGACCGAGCGGGAGAAGGCCGACGGGGGCGGCGGGTGGTAGGCCGGCGAGGTTGGAGGGCCGAGGTGGTGCTGCTGGCCGGCGCGGTGGGGGTGGGGGGCTCGCCGGCCGGGAGAGGGGAGGGGCCGCCGGGGGAGGAGGAGGCCGTGAGGGGGGGGCTGCTCGTCGGCGGGGGGGAAGGCGCGCCGGCCAGGGAGGAGGCAGGAGAGGGGCGACGGGATGAGAGAGGTGGGGGATCTGGCGTGGGGTGGGGCTCCGAGGGGAGGGGCGACGGGCTCTGCCGAGGGGGCGTTGGGAGGGAGAGCAGGGTCGTGGGGGGAGGGAGAGAATCACGAGAGAGAGAGGGAGGTCGTGGGGGCTCGGGTTGCCCCTGGTGGCGGCGCTGGAAAGGGAGTGGGGAGCCGAGGGGAACCAGGGGGGGCTCTAGGGTTTGCCCCCCCCCCCCCCCCCCGAGTTGGGCCGGTCGGTGGTGGCCAGCTGGGCCACCACGCCCAGCTGAGCCAGGGAGGGAGGGGTTGGTCCCTTTTTTTTTTAATCTTTTATTATTATTATTTATTCTAATCCCTTTTATTATTCTATTCTTATTTACTTTCTATTATAATTTATAATCTATACTTTTAGTCCTTTCTTTTGTTTATTTATCTTCATTTACTATATTTCTTTACTTATTTTGTTAAAGCTCCTTTCTTAATATATCGGGATCATCAATGATTCCAAAAGTACCCGACTTGATATTATAATCTGCTAGGGAATCTTTATAACTCCCCGACGTTGTTATCTCAACAACATAAAAATCTTTTCACGTTTGACTTAATCCCAAAGCTTCGAATTATGATTCGGTTTCAACCATCACGAGAACATTGATATAGTTAACGGTGACGTGGCATCATTAGCGTAGGATCACTGTCGCTTCATTACAATCATCACTGTAGCAAAAGTCGAGGATGTCACAGCGTCCCCGACCACGTGCACCAACTACTGCTCCAGAAACAGCACGAAACAAACCGGCGGCAATGCGGATGCCCAGCGAAATTCACGAGCATTTGATCAAACAGGTAGCCAGCGCCGCGCATTGGATGGGAGCACGCCATACGATCCAGCGGACGCGACGGGCATTCGTGCGCAGTGTACGTCCGTAGGTACCGCTGCTGTGGGGGCCCATGATGGAGACGACGGCGTAGGAGAGCCCGCAACCGGCGACGCCCGCGACCGTCATGAACCGCTCCGCCGAGTCGCCCACGAACTCGCCCTCACCGTCGATCAGCTGCACCGCCTGCGCCCCAGCCGCAGCCGCAGTCGCCGCGTCCTCCTCCGCAATCTCCGGTAGATCCAAGGCGCACCGGTAGGATTCGTGGGGTGCGGGGGAGTGGGAGGGGGCGGAGGCGATCGATGACTAACGCGGTCGCTGGCTCGCTCCGTCCGCCCCGCGCCGCGCTTCGCTTTCTCTCCAGCCTCTCGGCTTTAGCGGGGCACGAAAACTGCAGGGTCTATTTGCAAGAATGAAACGCTTTTCCAGATGCCACTTAAAGAGGGACGGTGGGTTCTATTACCAGAAACTACAAGGACTTTTATGTAAAATTACCACGACGTACGACAGAAGCAGTAGCTGATTTATTATTAGGGAAAGATAGAGGAGGGCATATGATTCTTTTTTTCTCGTGGATACAGAAGGACGAAGATCTTGGTACCCCTAAGAAGTTGGATGTACTTTTTATTTCCTTGTAAGGATTTGTTTGTATCGATAGCGTGCAATGAGCATAGTTCGATGTTGTCCTCGACCATCCGCCTCGACAAAGAAAAAAATTAGATAGATAAATCTTGTGATACATCTACTCATCTTGTCTGCAATCTGCTGATGCCTACTTTTCCATTTGATTGTTTTTTTCTTTTCTACTAGTGGCACTCAACACTAGAAAGTCATTCGCGCCAGGCCTAACAAACATGCCGACGGGGAGAAGATGGCATTATCATCTTGCAAAATCAATCGTTTATGATATCCTTACAATTCCCTTTGCGCGGATTGTTTTTGTTAAAATTGCTCCCATACAATAAAAGTATCTACTTTGAACGTTTTTATTACTTCAAACAAACTTTAGACAGAATCTATAAACCTTGTTTTCAGAGAGGAAGGGAAAACCGAAAAGGGAAATGGGCCAGCCTATTTGGTGGATCCAGCCCATGCCTACAGCCCGCGTCCTCAAAGGCCTTCTCGTGAAGGAGACGCGAGTTCCTCTTTGCCGCACCGACGAGCTCCGCCGCCTCCTTCTCTTCGCCGACGACGTCGCGGAGGGGCGTGGCGCGCGGATGGCCGGCATCCGCTCTCGACGGCGTAGAAGAGATCGCGCTCTGCGGCTGGCCGCCGAACCCTCACCGCCGGAACCCGCCACTCTCAGCTCCAGGTCAGTACCCTCCACCTTAGACCCTAACCTTGCCTGACTCTCTTTCCGCTACCCATTACCATTATTGATTATGATCTGTTTACGTTGAGGTAATAAGGGGGTGAACAACACCGGTCACGCATCAATCGATCAGCACTGCCGCTTTAGTGAATCAGTAGTGAAATTTCAAGATTCTTTTGGTGAATTAGTAGTTATTTTTGTGGTGCATTTTGGTTAACTAGTAGGGATATTGATGATAGATAAACTGGCAGTGGCAGTGATATGTAGGGTATTTTGGTGAATTTCTGAATTGGAGTAACGCGGTCCGTAAGGCGTGTAGGTGTAGTTTAAGAATACTCTGATGCAGTGTGTATGGTCTAACATGGAACAAGTCAATTGCAGATCACTTCTAAATCCTGCATTGAACTATGGTCACTTGGTCTAGTGACGAATTGGAACGTAACGTCAAATGTGGTTTTCTGGATATTTTTTATGGTGAAGCCGATTATTGACAAAGGATAAACTAAAAACAATCAAAGTTGTCCACATAAACATGCAACATGCTTATCGCCCTCTTTATATAATGGAAATTGTTATATTCATCTCTTGATGTAAGTTGGTTTATTAGGCGGGTCGGTTGGATCCAAAGTAAAATCAAGGAAAAACGCCTCTGGTGAGTATCACCGTTGTGAGTACTGATAGTACTACTGCCTGTTTGAGGATACTCTGCAAAAAAAAAAAAAAAAACTCTGCCATGATTTGAAATAATAAATTGTACATCTGGTTGGCACACTGAAAAATATTATAGTTATGCCATTGTGGGAAAAAAAATCAAGCTGTAGGTGGTTCCGGCTTATGTTGTACTGGTGGAAATTTAGCAAGCTTAAATAAACACTCTCTGTTTGCCTTTCTGTTAAGTTAAAGCCTACTGGCAGTTTATTAGTTATATGTATATCTTTATAATATGTTTTGCACTTTTTTATTCTGATCAATTGGATTTTTTTCTTGGACAGGGAAGTTGCTGTTCTAGGAACCTCTGGCTCTACCTCCTCGCCTTCGCCTGAACCTCATGTTTGTGCAGATCTCCTGGACACCCTGCTTCATGAAATCATTGCTCTTTTTAACTCCTTCCATGACTTCCTTGCTTTTATAGGCACCTGCCGCTCTTGGCGCATTGCAGTTTCTTCCTTCCCGTCTATTTATACCTTCAACTTTCCGCCTTTGCACCTAAAACCAAATCTTTATGCTCGTCCGCATAGCGCTGGTATTAAGCCTGTCCTTTTATCTGACTGCAAATGGAAGCTGAGTGATCCTACCCAGAAAAACGTATCCCTTTGTTGTTCTGTGCCCCAAAACACTCCAAATCAGATGAACTATTTGGGCTGCTCATATGGGTATCTTATCTTCTCCTATGAGGAGCACTGCCTCCTTGTCGATGTGCACAATGGTACCAAGGTGAAACCCCCCAAAATTCCATCCAACAACCGCCTTGGGTACTTTTGTGGCATAGGCATTCTTACAGGTCCACTTACTTCACCCAACTCACGCCTCCTCCTGTGCTTGAGAACCTCCATGTTTGAGTGGCAAGTTGGAACAAACTCGTGGTCAGAACACCCTCTTGCTCTTAAAGAAGAACGCATCCGTCAGATAGTGTTGTTCAAAGGTGTCATCTTTGTCATGGATGTCAATGTGAGGCTCCACACCATACGCTTGTCACCTGAATTCAGCATGCAGAAAGTAAAAATCGCACCGGACCCGAAGTCCTTTTTTATTAGCCCATGGTTGGTGGCCTCTGGTGACATGCTTCTCATGCTTGACCTCTGCATAGGGTGCGACGAGTTGGATCGCTCGTGTTATCGCTTCTTTGAGGTCTTTCACCTTGACTTTTCTGTCGAGCCAGCCAAGTGGGTGAAGAAGGAGAAGCTGGAAAATCAAGCTCTGTTTGTTAGCCTTGATAGGAGGAATCCTGCATTTTCTTGCATGAGCCCTGAAAGATGGGGAGGAAAAAGTAACTGTGTTTATGTTGCCAAGCTATCTGATGATCCCGACGAAACTTGGACCGCTGTTGAGGTTGGCCAGCGAGTGCGAAAAGACGTTGTTCACAGCCTTTATTATGGTGTTGCAATCCCGTTTGGCTGCAGTCATCTGGCTAGCCTCTGGCTGTACCCCAATTTAGTCTATGGTACTAGCCTGTGATGTCGCTGAAGGGTTTTGGCTAGTCTTGCACAAGCGCTGGCTGTTTCTGCTGTTTTAACTTTATTAGTTAGCGATCAGCTCCTGCAACTGCAATGGTTTCCTCACCTGGTACGGTGTTCAAGGCCATTTCATATGCATCGACATGGCTGGTTGCCTGGTTGTAATGTGGTGAAAAACTAAACATCAGAATTGCATTTGTATTTTGCCATTTGATGCATGGCCCCAATCTATGTCTTGGAATGACTTCAGAAGCTTGTACCGAAATGTTTCCGCTTCCATGTATTTTCCCCTTAATTGTGTTTTCTGCCGTATAGAAATTTGTACTCACAGTCTGGCTGTTCTTTTTTTAATATACAAGTTTTAGCATTATGCAATGTTTGGTCATCGCGGTATTAAGCTCTACTTTTTCTCTAAAGCTGGGGCGACTAAAACGTATCCCTTTGTTGTTCTGTGCCCCAAAACACTCCAAATCAGATGAACTATTTGGGCTGCTCATATGGGTATCTTATCTTCTCCTATGAGGAGCACTGCCTCCTTGTCGATGTGCACAATGGTACCAAGGTGAAACCCCCCAAAATTCCATCCAACAACCGCCTTGGGTACTTTTGTGGCATAGGCATTCTTACAGGTCCACTTACTTCACCCAACTCACGCCTCCTCCTGTGCTTGAGAACCTCCATGTTTGAGTGGCAAGTTGGAACAAACTCGTGGTCAGAACACCCTCTTGCTCTTAAAGAAGAACGCATCCGTCAGATAGTGTTGTTCAAAGGTGTCATCTTTGTCATGGATGTCAATGTGAGGCTCCACACCATACGCTTGTCACCTGAATTCAGCATGCAGAAAGTAAAAATCGCACCGGACCCGAAGTCCTTTTTTATTAGCCCATGGTTGGTGGCCTCTGGTGACATGCTTCTCATGCTTGACCTCTGCATAGGGTGCGACGAGTTGGATCGCTCGTGTTATCGCTTCTTTGAGGTCTTTCACCTTGACTTTTCTGTCGAGCCAGCCAAGTGGGTGAAGAAGGAGAAGCTGGAAAATCAAGCTCTGTTTGTTAGCCTTGATAGGAGGAATCCTGCATTTTCTTGCATGAGCCCTGAAAGATGGGGAGGAAAAAGTAACTGTGTTTATGTTGCCAAGCTATCTGATGATCCCGACGAAACTTGGACCGCTGTTGAGGTTGGCCAGCGAGTGCGAAAAGACGTTGTTCACAGCCTTTATTATGGTGTTGCAATCCCGTTTGGCTGCAGTCATCTGGCTAGCCTCTGGCTGTACCCCAATTTAGTCTATGGTACTAGCCTGTGATGTCGCTGAAGGGTTTTGGCTAGTCTTGCACAAGCGCTGGCTGTTTCTGCTGTTTTAACTTTATTAGTTAGCGATCAGCTCCTGCAACTGCAATGGTTTCCTCACCTGGTACGGTGTTCAAGGCCATTTCATATGCATCGACATGGCTGGTTGCCTGGTTGTAATGTGGTGAAAAACTAAACATCAGAATTGCATTTGTATTTTGCCATTTGATGCATGGCCCCAATCTATGTCTTGGAATGACTTCAGAAGCTTGTACCGAAATGTTTCCGCTTCCATGTATTTTCCCCTTAATTGTGTTTTCTGCCGTATAGAAATTTGTACTCACAGTCTGGCTGTTCTTTTTTTAATATACAAGTTTTAGCATTATGCAATGTTTGGTCATCGCGGTATTAAGCTCTACTTTTTCTCTAAAGCTGGGGCGACTAAACATTAAACAGCACACATAGCCTAGTAGATGAGGATTGGAAGCCATCGTTTACAAGATTTTTCCATGTGTTTGTTCATTGTGCAATTGCAGTTTTGCTTGTGAGCTTGCAAGGCAGAGCAATTGCTCTCCTCACCTTGTGCAAAATCAAGATACGCTGTCGAAAATTGCTCTCCTCACCTTGTGCAAAATCAGGATACGCGGTCAAAAATAAGCAGAGCATCTTTGTTCTATTGATTGATATAGTATTTAAGATGTTTTGAAATGATCTTGAAGCATTGAGTTTGAAAACATTCGTCATAGTCTTCATTCACGGTGTCTTTCAAGTTTACAATCACCACTGCTGAAACACAAAACATGTTCCGAGTTTAGATACCCTTGAGTTTGAAGGTTCGTAAACAAGACTGGTGTAAGAGTATTATAAGCAGATCTCCCTACCGGGATATGATGGATTTCCTCTTATATTCATCAATAAAGCTTTCCTCTTATATTCGCAATATCTTGATTGCAATCTTAGTTTCTTGCTTGTTCTTCGTTTGCGTGCAGGAAACAGACCTTCATGGTCAGGTTGATCGTGCTCCGACGTGATCAATAACCTTTCGGAGTTGGTTTAGCAATAGCTAAGGCGCGACACCCTCACATGTTCGTAGTCGGATCGTCAAAACGAATCCACCATCTTATCGAAAGACAGGGACAACTTTATATATAAAGAAAAATTTCATCGTTTAGATGAACCAAAGTGTCGCGCTTTCTTCTTTGCGTGGTTTCGACATCAATCCTGATCCAACTTTGAGTGAGATGACTGAAGTTGGTTTGTTCCCAAGATATCCTTGGTCTCCGCGAGACTTACCATATGACCTCTGGTTCCAAAATGGTGCTCGGTCATTGATTTTGAGCTTATTAGATCAACGTGTCCTTTCTATCAGGAAAAATTTGCCGGATGCCCCATTGACACTTAAAGCGCCATATAGTCGTCACTTTTTAGAGCTTCTCTAGTCGATCCCTTAAAATTTAGGCCTTTATATGGCCTCTTATACCTTAACTTCTTGTATTTGATCTTCTAAAAAAGCAGATACTAGCCAAACTCAATTTAACTCCATAAAAAAATGGCACGTATTTGATCATTGATAGCCCAATTTGATTCGAACTATATCAAATAACAAACATATAACCATAGATAGCACAATTAGTTCAAACTACATTGCATAACACGAATTTGAACTAGTTGATTCTGTTAGAGCATATTTCTCCATACGTGGTTTTGGTAATTGATGACAATCCCTATGGACTAATGGTTGTCTTGAGTTATATTTGAAGGAATTGTCTATAGGCACTTATTGAAGTTCATTTATTGGTTTCAAGGAGTTTATATGATGACCAAGGTGGTACTCAAGGTTTTATCCAAATATTAGTCACAAAGACACAAGGTTGATTAAGACTAAATCAAATAGTGAATCAAGTTGATCAACACAAAAAGCATACAAGATGTACCGAGAGGGATCAAGTGATCTCATGGTATGGTAAGCATTGTCCATTACACTTTGTGTACTAACCCATGATCTTCGCGAGAGTTCTATATGGGGTTAGGTGTGTTTTCATGGGCTTGCGTTAAGAGGGAGATCTCATTCAACCCATGTAAGATTGCGGTGTGCAAGTTCAAGTGGAGCATCATGAAGAGATCATGCTTGAATATTTGCGTCCATTGTGGTGACAATGGACTTGTGAAGATGTGTCGAAGAGTGGATCGCCCATAATGAGTATGGGGAGCAACCAACTAGTCTTCATCGAGCCAACGCAATCAAGAAAGGTGGTCCATCTTGAGGAAGTCAAGATCGTCATCATCTAGCTCAAGTGGACTATGTGCAAGGTATATGTTTGCCCTTGATAGGTTTTCTATTTTATCGGTCTCATGGTGGTAGTTGGGAGACTGGGTTATAGGATAGCTTGATCGTATCATTCGCTGAGAGCTAAAACCATTTGCATCCTTGCATCATCTTTCTTGGTTCTTATTTGGTGTTTCTCTTTGTGAGTTCTAGAGGTCGATGTTGGATAGCTATTATCATCCTGAATCCAACAAGATTGAGTTTTCTCAATTCAGTGCTCATTTGCAAAAGTTATGGCACTTTTGGTCTTACCTGTTTTCTTGCGAGCGGTTGTACCACTTGTCCGGGTGGTTGTACCGCTTGGTCGGTACGTCCGGTGCACGGTGCACCTACCGCCCCAGTAGTGATACCATCGGGTTGCTGCTCTTAGGTTGTTGCCAACGGTTGTACCGCCAAAATCTGGCTAACCCCTATGAGGCGGCTTCAGGCGGTTGTACCGGCCCGGTACCGCCCCACCACCAGACTAGTCTCTGTTTTGGTGCGGTACTTGGGAGGTGGTGGCCCGGTTGTTCTGGTCAACTCATTTTGAGTGGTTGTACCAGTGTCCAGAGCGGTTGTACCGCTCGGGACTTAGCCACCACCCGTGTTCGGTCCTGGCGGTTGTACTGGTACTTATAGCGGTTGTATCGCTCCTATGTTTTTGTGCACAAAACATGCAGATTCGTAGGGACCTATGAAAGGGGGTCTTCTTTCCCATTGGTCCCCAACTCTTGAGCTCGTGTTCTTCCCTCATTGTTGACCTTCTTCAAGCTTGCTAACTCTCAATCCCTCCAATGATACTTGCTAGTTCTTGAGGGAAAAGAGAGAGGAGATCTAGATTCACATTTCCACCAATCACTTTCTCTTATATCTGAGGGGATCCCCTTGGATCTAGATCTTGAATTTCTTTGTGAGCTCCTTGTTCTTTCTCTCACATTCCTCCATAACTTTTGTTGTTATCAAGGGATTTGAGTGTGAGGGATTCGACCACTTCGTGTGTTCTTGCCATTGCATTAGTTGCATCGGTTTGAGTTCTCCATGGTGATACATGGAAGTGAAAAGTTGAGAAGCTTATTACTCTTTGGTGCTTGGTTCCCTAGAGCTTGTCCCTCTTGGGTGCTTTGGCGCCCTAGATGGATGATGGTGCCTCGGAGCTCAATCATTGTGGTGTAAAGCTCCGGGCAAGCGTCGGCGTCTCCAATTAGGTTGTGGAGATTGCCACGAGCATTTGAGATCACCTCGGAGCTATAATCCATTGTGGTGAAGCTTCTTGGTGTTGTTGGGAGCCTCCAATTAAGTTGTGGAGATTGCCCCAACCTTGTTTGTATGGTTCGGTGATCACCCTCAAGGGTCCCTTAGTGGAATCATGTCATCGTGCATTGTGCGGAGGCGTGAGGAGATTACGGTGGCCCTAATGGCTTCTTGGGGAGCATTGTGCCTCCATACTGCTCCAAACGAAGATTAGCATCCGCAAGGGTGTGAACTTCGGGATACATCATCGTCTCCGCGTGCCCCGGTTATCACTTACCTGAGCCCTTTACTTATGCACTTTACTTTGTGATAGCCATATTGTTTCATGTTATATATCTTGTTATCACTTAGTTGTTTATCTTGCTTAGCATGTTGGGGAACGTCGCATGGGAAACAAAAAATTTCCTACGCGCATGAAGACCTATCATGGTGATGTCCATCTACGAGAGGGGATGTGTGATCTACGTACCCTTGTAGACCGTACAGCAGAAGCGTTAGTGAACGCGGTTGATGTAGTGGAACGTCCTCACGTCCCTCGATCCGCCCCGCGAACAGTCCCGCGATCAGTCCCACGATCTAGTGCCGAACGGACGGCACCTCCGCGTTCAGCACACGTACAGCTCGACGATGATCTCGGCCTTCTTGATCCAGCAAGAGAGACGGAGAGGTAGAAGAGTACTCCGGCAGCGTGACGGCGCTCCAGAGGTTGGTGATGATCTTGTCTCAGTAGGGCTCCGCCCCGAGCTCCGCAGAAACGCGATCTAGAGGAAAAACCGTGGAGGTATGTGGTCGGGCTGCCGTGGAAAAGTCGTCTCAAATCAGCCCTAAAACCTCCGTATATATAGGTGGGAGAGGGGGAGCCTTGCCTTGGGGCTCAAGGAGCCCCAAGGGGGTCGGCCGAACCAAGGGGGAAGGTCTCCCCCTACCATACCGAGTCCTACTTGGTTTGGAAGGTGGAGTCCTTCTTCCCTTTCCCACCTCCTCCTTTTTTTTCTACGAGCATGAAATCACAATTTCATCTCTTTAGAACATCACTTATGTTCCGTGACGTTTCAAAACGTCTTCGGCGCCTTGCTTCTAAGTATTTTGCACTGAACTATCGTGTAGTCATCAGAAACGTGTATGTCGGATGTTCACAGCATCCACAGACGACGCTCGAGGTGCAGCACACCGAGTGGTGCATTAAGGACATAAGCCTTCTGCACAACAACGAGGACAATCCTCTTCAAAGTTTGCTACTATCAACTTTCAACTAAATTTTCTCTAGGAACATATAATAATAGTAGAGCTATAGCGCAAGCTACATCGTAATTCACAAAGACCATTAGACTATGTTCATGACAATTAGTTCAATTAATCATATTACTTAAGAACTCCCACTCAAAAAGTACATCTCTCTAGTCATTTGAGTGGTACATGATCCAAATCCACTATCTCAAGTCCGATCATCACGTGAGTCGAGAATAGTTTCAGTGGTAAGCATCTCTATGCTAATCATATCAACTATACGATTCATGCTCGACCTTTCGGTCTCATGTGTTCCGAGGCCATGTCTGCACATGCTAGGCTCGTCAAGCTTAACCCGAGTGTTCTGCGTGTGCAACTGTTTTGCACCCGTTGTATGTGAACGTTGAGTCTATCACACCCGATCATCACGTGGTGTCTCGAAACGAAGAACTGTCGCAACGGTGCACAGTCGGGGAGAACACAATTTTGTCTTGAAATTTTAGTGAGAGATCACCTCATAATGTACCGTCGTTCTAAGCAAGATAAGGTGCAAAAAGGATTAACATCACATGCAATTCATAAGTGACATGATATGGCCATCATCATGCGCTTCTTGATCTCCATCACCAAAGCACCGACACGATCTTCTTGTCACCGGCGTCACACCATGATCTCCATCAACGTGTCGCCATCGGGGTTGTCGTGCTACTCATGCTATTACTACTAAAGCTACGTCCTAGCAATATAGTAAACGCATCTGCAAGCACAAACGTTAGTTTAAAGACAACCCTATGGCTCCTGCCGGTTGCCGTACCATCGACGTGCAAGTCGATATTATCTATTACAACATGATCATCTCATACATCCAATATATCACATCACATCGTTGGCCATATCACATCACAAGCATACCCTGCAAAAACAAGTTAGACGTCCTCTAATTTTGTTGTTGCATGTTTTACGTGGTGACCATGGGTATCTAGTAGGATCGCATCTTACTTACGCAAACACCACAGCGGAGATATATGAGTTGCTATTTAACCTCATCCAAGGACCTCCTCGGTCAAATCCGATTCAACTAAAGTTGGAGAAACTGACACTTGCCAGTCATCTTTGAGCAACGGGGTTACTCGTAGCGATGAAACCAGTCTCTCGTAAGCGTACGAGTAATGTCGGTCCAAGCCGCTTCAATCCAACAATACCGCGGAATCAAGAAAAGACTAAGGAGGGTAGCAAAACGCACATCACCGCCCACAAAAACTTTTGTGTTCTACTCGAGAAGACATCTACGCATGAACCTAGCCCATGATGCCACTGTTGGGGAACGTCGCATGGGAAACAAAAAATTTCCTACGCGCACGAAGACCTATCATGGTGATGTCCATCTACGAGAGGGGATGTGTGATCTACGTACCCTTGTAGACCGTACAACAGAAGCGTTAGTGAACGCGGTTGATGTAGTGGAACGTCCTCACGTCCCTCGATCCGCCCCGCGAACAGTCCCGCGATCAGTCCCACGATCTAGTGCCGAACGGACGGCACCTCCGCGTTCAGCACACGTACAGCTCGACGATGATCTCGGCCTTCTTGATCCAGCAAGAGAGACGGAGAGGTAGAAGAGTTCTCCGGCAGCGTGACGGCGCTCCGGAGGTTGATGATGATCTTGTCTCAGCAGGGCTTCGCCCGAGCTCCGCAGAAACGCGATCTAGAGGAAAAACCATGGAGGTATGTGGTCGGGCTGCCGTGGAAAAGTCGTCTCAAATCAGCCCTAAAACCTCCGTATATATAGGTGGGAGAGGGGGAGCCTTGCCTTGGGGCTCAAGGAGCCCCAAGGGGGTCGGCCGAACCAAGGGGGAAGGTCTCCCCCTCCCAAACCGAGTCCTACTTGGTTTGGAAGGTGGAGTCCTTCTTCCCTTTCCCACCTCCTCCTTTTTTTTCTTCCTATGGCGCATAGGGCCTTCTTGGGCTGTCCAACCAGCCCACTAAGGGCTGGTGTGCCACCCCCAAGGCCTATGGACTTCCCCGGGGTGGGTTGCCCCCCCCGGTGAACTCCCGGAACCCATTCGTCATTCCCGGTACATTCCCGGTAACTCCGAAAACCTTCCGGTAATCAAATGAGGTCATCCTATATATCAATCTTCGTTTCCGGACCATTCCGGAAACCCTCGTGACGTCCGTGATCTCATCCGGGACTCCGAACAACATTCGGTAACCAACCATATAACTCAAATACGCATAAAACAACGTCGAACCTTAAGTGTGCAGACCCTGCGGGTTCGACAACTATGTAGACATGACCCGAGAGACTCCTCGGTCAATATCCAATAGCGGGACCTGGATGCCCATATTGGATCCTACATATTCTACGAAGATCTTATCGTTTGAACCTCAGTGCCAAGGATTCATCTAATCCCGTATGTCATTCCCTTTGTCCTTCGGTATGTTACTTGCCCGAGATTCGATCGTCAGTATCCGCATACCTATTTCAATCTCGTTTACCGGCAAGTCTCTTTACTCATTCCGTAATACAAGATCCCGCAACTTACACTAAGTCACATTGCTTGCAAGGCTTGTGTGTGATGTTGTATTACCGAGTGGGCCCCGAGATACCTCTCCGTCACACGGAGTGACAAATCCCAGTCTCGATCCATACTAACTCAACTAACACCTTCAGAGATACCTGTAGAGCATCTTTATAGTCACCCAGTTACGTTGCGACGTTTGATACACACAAAGCATTCCTCCGGTGTCAGTGAGTTATATGATCTCATGGTCATAGGAACAAATACTTGACACGCAGAAAACAGTAGCAACAAAATGACACGATCAACATGCTACGTCTATTAGTTTGGGTCTAGTCCATCACATGATTCTCCTAATGATGTGATCCCGTTATCAAGTAACAACACTTGCCTATGGCCAGGAAACCTTGGCCATCTTTGATCAACGAGCCAGTCAACTAGAGGCTTACTAGGGACAGTGTTTTTTCTATGTATCCACACAAGTATTGTGTTTCCAATCAATACAATTATAGCATGGATAATAAACGATTATCATGAACTAAGAAATATAATAATAACTAATTTATTATTGCCTCTAGGGCATATTTCCAACATAGCATAAGTAGTGTACTTTGGAAATGTGGATCTACATCTCCTCTCTCTTTTCTCTCAAAAAGGAGCAAGAATCATTGGAGGGATTGAGAGTTAGCAATCTCTAAGAAGGTCACCAATGGGGGGCAAAAACGAGCTCAAGAGATGAGGAACTGTTGGGAAAGAAGACCCCCTTAAATAGGTCCCCACAATTCTGCTCGTTTTGTGCAGAAATACACACGGGCGGTACAACCGGTGATGTGGGCGATACAACACGTTTATGTAATATAGCGGTACAACCACACAACCACCGCCCAAGAACCGCACCAAAACAGAAACTTGGCCGCTAGGCGTGGCTAAGTCCCAAGCGGTACAACCGATTGGAACACCGGTAGTACCGACTATATTTAATATAGCGGTACAACCGGGCCACAACCGCTTGGAACACCGGTAGTACCGACTATATTTAATATAGCGGTACAACCGCAGCTAAACACAGTCGTGACCGGTGTTGGGCCGGTAAACTGCCCAAGGGTTGAGCGGTACAACCGCTCATGGCAGCCGTACAACCGGTCAGTCACAAAGAGAACAAGAAAATCCATAACCGCCATAACTTTCGCATATGAGCTCCGGATTGAGCAAACTCAAGCTTGCTGGATTCAGGACGACAAGAGCTATCCAAACTAGCTCCGGTGACCTCGACCTAGGCTCCATGTGCTCACACTGCTGGCTCGACTTCGACGGAGAGGCGTCCGTGTGGTCCTACTCCAACATCGTGTGACCCCCCCAAGTCCGGCACAGGTAGCCCCCGCCCCTTCAGAGAGGACAACCATCGGTGGACACCATGCTCACAAAGATTAAAGACGAAGCCTCTCACTAGGCACACGCTCGTGCTATAGGGCTTAGAGCCACCATCCCCCAAACATGGGATGTTCATTGAATTTTATGTTTCGGAACCTGTAATAGCCTCCTAGGAGGATTGTAACAACTCTCTCTATTTTCAGTACAATGAAACGCAAAATCTCTTGCATTTTTTCGAAAAAATATGAAGCTCATTGAAGTGGTTTTCCAAAAGGAAAAATCTCATGAGGTTCTTATAATTATTCTGTTGGTCTATCCATGGCATTTCATGAAGTCAGAATCATTTGCTTGCTATAGAGTATGAGGTACACCCAACTGAGGGCTTGATGTTAAGGTAAAGAAAAACTTGATAAAAATTTCCAGCTTTGTGCCTAGGGCCTGAACGTGGCTGTTGGGGCATAGTTTATGCCTAAGTAATTTTGGTGATTGATGACAGTACCGTACAGGACTAACCGTGTGTGTCAAAGTTTCAGATAACACACGTCAACGGCACAAGACGACTCGTCTCCTCTCTCCTGGAACGGAAGCACGACGCTCTCTACGATTCTCTTTATTTGAGTCATAGGAAAGCCGTACCATTAAGAGGGGATTCGTAGTGGAAAGGTTTGGGTGGAATCTATCTTTACACACGCACACTTCACATTCTCCCTTTCCTTATCTTTGGAGCGGCCCTCGCCTATTCGTTTTGAGTATCTCTGCAAAATGGTCCCCAGCGGTAGTACCGCTGGACTGCTGGCGGTAGTACCGCTGCAGCCAGCGGTAGTACCGCTAGCTGGCGGTAGTACCGCTCCAGGTGCTTTGTTCCACCTACCTAGTGGTAGTTCGTGGATGGACCCTTTTGCGAAGACTTTCCCGGCGGTAGTAGTGCTTGTGCACTACCAAGGGGCCAGCGGTAGTACCGCTGGTGTCAGCGGTAGTACCACTGGAGGCCCAGTGGTAGTACCGCTGCATCCAGCGGTAGTACCGCTCCTGATCAGCGGTAGTACCGCTGGAACTCGGGCAGAGAGTGGGAAAACGGTCTGAATTCCCCCCACTATATAAAGGGTTCTTCTAGCTGAGGAACCCTATCTCTTACCTCTCTAAGCTCCATTGTTGCTCCACAAGCTCAAAAGTGCCCGATCTCTCTCCCTAGCCAATCAAACTTGTTGATTCTTTAGGGATTGGTTGAGAAGGTCTAGATCCACACTTCCACCAAGAGAAAAGTTGATTCCCCCACCAATCCCTTGCGGATCTTGTTACTTTTGGGTGTTTGAGCATCCTAGACGGTTGAGGTCACCTCGAAGCCATATTCCATTGTGGTGAAGCTTCGTGGTTTAGTTGGGAGCCTCCAAGCTTTGTGTGGAGTTGCCCCAACCTTGTTTGTAAAGGTTCGGTCGCCGCCTTCAAGGGCACCTATAGTGGAATCACGGTACCTTGCATCGTGCGAGGGCGTGAGGAGAATACGGTGGCCTTAGTGGCTTTTTGGGGAGCATTGTGCCTCCACACCGCTCCAACAGAGACGTACTTCCTGTCAAAGGGAAGGAACTTCGGTAACACATCCTCGTCTCCATCGGTTCCACTTGTGGTTATCTCTATCCTTTACTTTGTATTTGCTCTTGCTTGTGACTATATCTTAGTTGTCTTAATAGCTCTCGTTGTTAGAATCTATAGGGTTCACCTCATTGTCATATTATTTGTGAACCCGCATAGTGTTTACCTTAACTTGCTAAGATTAATTAAAAAGTGGTCGTTGTCTATTCACCCCCCCCCCCTCTAGCCAACCATATCGATCCTTTCAATTGGTATCAGAGCCACGTCTCTTTATTAAGGGTTTAACCACCCGAAGAGTATGGAAGGCGGAGAGGAAGTTAACCATGGGCAACCCGAGGACATGGACTTGACTTCGGTCACAAGGGACGACTCGAATACGACTATGGCAGCCCTCAAGACGTCCTTGACGAGCGAAGTCAAAAACATGCTTAAGGAATTAATTGAGGGTCTAAAAAGTTCACCCGAACCGGCTTTAGTGGTTAAACCCACCATTTCCGATTCGGAGGCCAACTCCTCTAAGGAAGCGGCTAAAGGTATGCGACCGGCTTCACCTCACGAAAAGGATGGGACTGGAACATATGCCTCAGTTCCACCTCCCATGGCCTATGGAGGACCCGTTCTCGCACCTCGTCTTAATCCTGTTGGTCCTCCTCCTAAACTTGTGAAAGGTGACTTTGCTAACTGGGTATTTTCTATTAAGTCCCATTTGAATCACAGCTCAACAAATTTGTGGAAAATTATCGAGCAAGGATATTATCCCCATGACCCAAGCAACCTCACTCCAAGAGAAGATGCAGACAATCAATATAATCACTCTGCGTTGTTTATTCTCCAGTCTGCTGTGCCACCTGAAGATCTTCCCCGCTTACGTCCCTTCACATTGGCCAAGGATTGTTGGGAGCATATTATGGTGTTGTACAAGGGAAGCTCAAGTATTCAAATATCCAACTATGAAGTGATACTTGATAAGGCCGATGAGTTTGTGATGAAGGAAGACGAGGACCCTCGTGATCTCTATCGGAGGGTGACTGCTATTGCTGTGGCACTAAAGGATCATGGGAGTAAGGATGTGGATGATACATGGGTCAAGCGCAAGTTTCTCAAAGCCATCATGCCTTTCAATAAAGCCATGCCATCTGTCATTCGTCAGCGGCCAGACTTCCACTCCTTGTCTTCCAGTGAAGTGTTGGATGAGTTCATTGCAATGTCAATCATGAACGAGATAGCCGACAATGCACTTGCTCGTGTCCTATCAAAAACCACTTCACCCAACCTTGCATTGAAAGCAAGAGCAGTGCTTGAAGAAGAAGAAGAAGATGAGGAAGAAGAGAGTTGCCCTGAAGACACAAAGTATGCTTATCATGAGCACATGGCTCTTACATCAAGGCAATTCTGGGGAAATAAAAGGAACTCAAGACCCACCTTCACCAAGAACAACTCAAGTGGATTCAAACCCAAACAACGAGTAAGGACATGTTATAACTGTGGCAACGTGAGTCACTTCGTGGCAGAATGTCCCTATGAGAAAAGGGAAGACAACGGAGGCAAGCTCATTCGCAAAGACAAAACCACATCATTTCCAATCAAGAACAACTTTGTGAAGAAACCTCACCCAAAAGGGATGGTGGCCCTGGAGGAGTATCCTTTTGATGATGATGGTGATGATGATGATACAGTGGCAACGGCAACTGTTGCTATTGCCACTACCTCTTCCCAGAAGGTGTCTCTCTTCAACGCCCCCAACGAGAACCACATCACCAAGTGCCTCATGGCAAAAGGTACCAATCAGGTAACTCCCATCATTAAGACCAACATTGCTTCTGCTCCTTCATTGTTAAATTGTGTAGAAGATAGTGATGTTGGAGAACTTAATGAGCATGATCTTGATAAGTTTCTATGCACTATTAAGGGAGAACCCAAGAAGCACTTTGTTGCTCTCTTGGAACAACTGGGTGAGGCCACTGACCTCATTGAGTCTCATGAGGATACCATCTCCGAGCTTCAGGGACATAGCCATGACTATGCCGATGAAATTGCCGAATTATCTAGTGCTCTAGAAGAAGAGCGCACTCTTCGTTTGGCTCTTGAGGAGTCATATAACGATGACTGCGCTAAAATGCAAAAGAAACTAGATCATGATGTTGTTCTTACTCGCATGCTGAAATCTGAAAAGTATGCTCTTGAGGTTGGCCGTGACAGACTCAAAGAAGAGTTTGACGTACTTGACAAGGCCCACAAAGCCTTGAAACGTGTTCATTTCTCTCTGAAAGAGTCTCATGATCAACTCCAAGCAAAGCTTACCAAGGAGATCTCTACTTGTCCTCCCTTTGTGTTAATTGATAATACTTGTGCAACTAACCCCTGTTGTGAGCATGTTCATCTTGTGGAGGAAAATGCCAAGTTAAAGGAGAAACTTGAGAAGGGCCTTGTGGCATGCAGACAAGGTGAGAAGAGTCTCAACGATCTCTTGAGCACTCAAAAGGGTGTTGTAGGAAAGGAAGGACTTGGAATTACCTCCAAGTCAAAAGGTAAAAGGAAGAACAAGGACAAACGATCTCTCACCCTCATGGACATCTTTGTCAAAGAGGGTGAGGGGACTCAGAAGGTGAACAGGAACAAGGTGGACTATGGGAACCCCAAGAAGGGCAAAACCGCTCCTACTAACACAGCCGGCAAACTCAATTCCTCTTATGTGTTATGTTGTGCTAGTGATGGGCATGTTTATGCCAGATTTGTTGGTTCCTACGATGAAGATATTGAATGGGCTATCTGGGTTCCTAAGACCCTTGTCTCTAACATGAAAGGACCCATTAAAACATGGGTACCTAAAACCAAGCCTTGATCTATTGCAAGAGTTTGCTTCCAGTGGGGTGTCATGGTTGCTCGATAGTGGAGCAACAAATCATATGACCGGAAGCAAGGACTTAGTGGTGGATGTGCATCCTTCTCCATCTATGCCCACCCATGTCCAATTCGCCAATGCATCCTCGTCAAAGGTATTGGGATTTGGTAAGGTGGTCGTCTCTCAAGATTTATCTATTGAGAAGGTCATGCTTGTTGAGTCACTTGCCTACAATTTACTTTCGGTTCGTCAACTTGCAATCATGGGTTTTTCCACATTCTTTAATATTGACATTGTGGTCCTCCTAAGGAGCAAGACTCTTAAAGTAGCCTATGTTGGACATGTCGAAAATGGTCTCTATGTGGTGAACTTCTCAAAGCGACCTACTAAGACTGCGACATGTTTAATGGCTAAAGTCGACGTGGGCTGGCTTTGGCATCGCCGTTTAGCTCATGTCAATATGAGATCTTTGCAAAGTCTTCTGACAGGGGACCATGTTCGTGGACTAACAAATGTGAGCTTTGCTAAAGATCGTGTTTGCAGTGCTTGCATTGAAGGAAAGATTCATGAAACTGCTCATCGTCCAACGACTCTTATCTACACTAAGAGGCCATTGGAACTTCTCCATATGGATCTGTTTGGTCCTCCAACATTTGATAGTCTTGGAGGCAGAAAATATTGCTTAGTGATTGTTGACGACTACTCAAGATATACCTGGGTATATTTCTTCAAAAGGAAGAGTGAAACTCAACAAACGGTCATCAACTTTGCTAATGAAGCGCAACGTCAACATGAAGCAAAGATCTTGATGATTAGGAGTGACAACGGCACCGAGTTCAAGAACTACACCCTCGATGAGTTTCTAGGTGATGAGGGAATAAAGCACCAATATTCTGCACCATATACCCCTCAGCAAAACGACGTGGCAGAAAGGAAGAATCGGACCTTGATAGACGCTGCAAGAACAATGATGGCAGAATTCAAATCTCCATACAACTTCTGGGCAGAGGCCATCAACACAGCATGTCATGCGTCCAATCGGCTCTACATCCGCAAAGGCTTGAACAAGACTCCGTATGAGATTCTAACTGGAAACAAACCCAATCTCAAGTACTTCCGGGTATTCGGTTGTAAGTGTTTCATTCTCAAAAAGGGAGCTCGGTTTGCTAAATTTGATTCTAGAGCACATGAGGGTATCTTTGTTGGTTATGCTACAAACTCTCATGCTTACCGTGTCCTCAACAAGTCCACCGGACTAATTGAGGAGACGTGTAACGTAGAGTTTGACGAAAATAATGGCTCCCAAGTGGAGCGAAGTGGTCTTTGTGATATAGGTGATGAAATTCCTCCCGAAGCCATAAGAAGAATGGGGATTGGTCAAATACTCCCCATTGAGGAACCCCTTGTGGCCGAAGGAGAAGGACAATGCTCTACTCAAGTGGAGCCATCACCCCCACAAGCCCCACACGCTTCCGATGAACAAAGAGAAGACTCTCAACAAGCTGATCAAGCTCACGGTCAAGATCAATTGCCTAACAATGGTGATATGCCCCATGATATTCAAGCTCTACTCCAAGACCCGGAACCAGCACAAGATCAAGATCAAGAGCAACCACTAATACAAGATCAAACTAGTGAACCTGCTCAAGTCGAAGGACAAGATGATCAGGAGACTGTCTCACAATTCCCGTCTGGAGCTCCAACAACTGGCTCAAGACGCAAGGGAAAACAAAAGAAACAAGTCGATGCTCCTCCGTTATCTAATGAAGAACTCTTGGAGCGTCGAGCAGCCAAGAATGCGAACAAGCTGAAAGCCAAGTCACATCTTATGAAGAATGTTCTTGGCAGTTTAAAAAGGGGAGTATCTACCCGTCAACAGCTTTGGAATTATTGTGAGCATCACGCGTTTGTCTCGTATTGTGAACCTCAACAGGTACAGGAAGCGCTCGATGATGAGGATTGGCTTATGGCCATGCACGAAGAACTTAACAACTTCGAGCGCAACCAAGTCTGGGATTTAGTGCCTCGGCCAACGAAGGAACATAATGTCATCGGGACCAAATGGATATTCAAGAACAAGCAAGATGCAAATGGAATTGTGATTCGAAACAAGGCAAGATTGGTGGCTCAAGGCTACTCCCAAGTCGAGGGTATCGACTACGGTGAAACCTTTGCCCCTGTTGCTCGTCTAGAATCTATTCGCATGTTACTTGCATTTGCTTCTCATCATAACTTCAAATTACAGCAAATGGATGTGAAAAGTGCATTTCTTAATGGTCCTTTGAATGAGTTGGTATATGTCAAACAAGCCCCGGGATTCGAACATCCCAAGCTCCCCAATCATGTGTACAAACTCAATAAGGCACTCTATGGCCTTAAACAAGCCCCGCGCGCGTGGTATGAGTACCTTACTGAGTTGTTACAAGATCGTGGGTTTGAAATTGGGAAGATTGATCCCACTCTTTTTACTAAGAGGGTTAAAGGGGATTTGTTCATATGCCAACTATATGTTGATGATATTATCTTTGGCTCTCCTAACATTTCACTCAATGAAGAATTTGTTGCACTAATGACTGAGAAGTTTGAGATGTCCATGATGGGAGAGTTGAAGTTTTTCCTCGGGTTCGAGATTAAACAAGGTCTAGAAGGGACATTCATCAAACAAGCCAAGTACACTCAAGACATGCTCAAACGGTTCGAGCTCGAAGATGTCAAACCGGTCAAGTTCCCCATGCCAACCAGATGCAAGCTTGACAGTGATCCCAATGGTAAAGCAGTGGATCAAAAGGTATACCGCTCCATGATTGGATCCCTCCTTTACCTCTGTGCATCTAGACCGGATATTATGTTGAGTGTAGGGATATGTGCACGGTTTCAATCCGCACCAAAAGAAGGTCATTACATGGCTGTCAAACGAATCTTTCGATATTTGACTCATACCCCAAACTTTGGCCTCTGGTATCCCAAAGGAGCAAACTTCAATCTAGTTGGCTATTCTGACTCAGATTGGGCTGGAGATTGTGTGGAGAGGAAGTCAACGTCTGGAGGATGCCAATTCCTTGGTCGCTCTTTGGTAAGTTGGTCTTCAAAGAAGCAGAACTGCGTCTCCTTATCATCCACCGAAACTGAGTATGTGGCAGCTGCAAGTTGTTGTGCACAATTGCTATGGATGAGGCAAACTTTAAAGGATTATGGTGTCACTTGTGACAAAGTGCCTCTTCTATGTGACAATCAAAGCGCCATCAAGATTTCCCTCAACCCAGTGCAACATAGCAAAACCAAACATATTGATATTCGTCATCACTTCATTCGTGAACATATCAAGCTAGGTGATATTGAGGTTCACTTCATCCACACTGAAGAGCAACTTGTAGATATTTTCACTAAGCCTCTAGATGAAGCAAGGTTCCGGGAGTTAAGGCATGAGCTAAATATCATTGATTCAAGTAATGTGGATTGAAACTAGGCATATTGCACCTCACTTTACATTCCATCTTGGTCTAGATGTAGGCATGAACATAGGGGGAGTGTTGTTCTCTCAATGAACTCTCCCTCCCCCCATTATGCATAAATCAATCTAGTCTTTCACTTTAGCCATTGTCAAATGGCACTTGTGCTTCAAAGACGAGCATTGGTCATGAACCCAAGGATAATACTACGCGGTGTCATACCATTGTCTCAAACATAGGTGGCCTCGGCCACCGCCCCTCCATCCTCTCTTGCGTATAAAAGAGAGGATATACAATGACAAGTTAGTACATTTTCTTGGATGCCATCTCTTTTTACTCACTTGTCATGTGCCCAAGTTCACCCCTTTTTCCTTAGCCGTGTTGAAACATGTACAGCGGTACTACCGCCAGGGTAGCGGTACTACCGCCAGGACCCCAGCGGTACTACCGCCAGGTATGGCGGTACTACCGCCAGGATTCAAAATCTAACACGACCGGCTAGAAAATTTCTAGGGTTTCAAGGGGGAGCGGTACTACCGCCAGGACCCCAGCGGTACTACCGCTGCATCTGGCGGTACTACCGCCAGCTAGCGGTACTACCGCTAGTTCCACAGCGGTACTACCGCTGGCCCGTACCCCTTGGGCTATATAAAGGGAGGGGGAGCCCGATTTTCTCATCTGTTTCTTCTTCCTCGCGGCTCCTCCCTCCCCTAGCCCGAAAACTCCCTGATTGGATCTCACTTCGTGGAGCTCCTTCTCCCCGTTGGTGTGGAAGGGTTGCTTCATCTCTCCTTCCTCCTCCAAGAGCCATGAATCCCGGTAAAGCTCCTCCCTTCTTCTATTTGGTTGTTGTTCATGTTCTAGGGTTAGGAGCATTGGGGATTGGATTCATATTGTTGATCCTATGGCTAGTTCTTGGATGGCATGAAGGAAATATTTGAGGGGAGTATAGGTCCGATGGTTTGTTGTTGAGTTTGTTGCCATGCCCTAGGATTTACTCGTCTTAGATCTAGCACTTGAACTTTTGGATTAGATCTAAAACGTGCTCTCTCGTGCCTAGGCATGTATTTATCTCATGTTACTAAGTGTTCCTCATGACAGTAGGGCTGGGGTGTACGTCTTAGTGTTCATATTCAGCCCATGACCTCGAAAACGAGTCTTATATGTCAGATCTGAAAGTCAAACCCCCAGCGGTACTACCGCCAGGGGTAGCGGTACTACCGCTAGACCCCAGCGGTACTACCGCCAGGGGTGGCGGTACTACCGCCATGAGCGTTCACTATATATTTTTTTGTTTGTTTTTGCTTAGCAATGCGTGTTTACTTGTTTTGCGTTTTCAAGATTCATTGCCTTGACTCTTCTTGTTGCCTCTTTTTTGCTATGTGGTCTGTGTCACAGGTGGCTCTTCTCGCCGTTCGAACCCCCCACGGGACACGCAGTCCAAACAGTATCGCAACCAAGAGGCACCCGAGGGGTCTGCCACCTCTGGTGTGCCTCCCAAGAAGAAGTCCTTCAAGAAGGTCGCTCACAAGGATAAGAGGGTAAATGTCCGAACAATGTCCCCCAAGGACTTTCTGCATTTTCGCACCAAGAACCACTATCTCAAGGAGAGGGATGTGATCGAGGGTGTTGACCATGTATGGGCAAGGGACCAGTGCAGGATCTATCGGGATGTTATTGCTCATTTCAAGAAGAACTATGTCTCTGTTCAGTGGATTGATCTGGCACATCTTTAGCGGAACATGGACTACTTTGGTGATGCCCTCTCTCTGGTTGACAAACTGGGCATCAAAGACATCATCACCTTCAAGACGGACTTTGATCCCACTGCAGTTGCTCAGTTTTATGTCACAGTCCATTTCTCTCCTGATGCACATCGTTCCATGGTGTGGATGACTGGGTCAAAGAAGATGACTGGTTCCTGGACCGAGTTCATGCAATTCCTTCTGATTGACTTTCAGGGTGCTGACACTCCTCTTGGGCTGCGTCCTCATGCTGCAGCCCCCACCGATAGGGCCCCCGCAAAGGACAGACTGCAGACACTGTATCTAAGGAAGGGGGTGCTTCCCAAGCACCTGGACATCATGCATCGGATCTTTCGCAACACCCTCTTCCCTCGGAGTGGTAACTTCGATGAGGTCCATGGCTCCTTGGCTGAGATGCTGTTACTTTGTGAGGAGGCTATGTCTCAGGAGTCTGCTCAGCTGGATATTTCTGATGTGATGTTCACAGAGCTCTGGAACTGCATCATCATGCGTAAGGTTCCTATCTACGGGCCTTACCTGTTCGCATACATTAGCCATAAGTGGCAAGAGGCTTTTCCGGAGGAGCTGCTCTACGCTCAGTCTGATTACATTGTGCATGACCCGATCAGGCTTCGCGTCAAGGACAAGTGGGCCAACCCATCTACATCCTCTCAGCACATGGATACTGATACAGAGACTGCTGCTCACAGAGGAACCGCCTCTCAGTCCCGCTCGTCTGCCATGCCATCTTGGGCTATCAAACTGCAGGACAAGATGAAGACACTTTTCTGTATGCAGGCAAAGGGTCAGTACCAGACACACGTGGCTCAGAAGCAGAGCCGCCAGAGGCATAAGCGTGTTCTCAGGACCTTGGATGTGGACATCTCCAGCGGCTCAGAGGACGACATCACTCCTGAGGCCACTTGGATGCAGGCTCAGGGGTACCAGTGGTCTGGCAATGAGGCGGAAGAGGAGGAGCAGACCGACCAAGAGGGGACAGACGAGTCTGGTGATCCTGAAGACGAGGAGTAGTTACCTATGGCATTAGGTGTGCCCCTTTTTGGTGTCTTGTGCCAAAGGGGGAGAGAGTGTAGGATTTGCTTTCATTTTCCAACTTTGCTTGCTTTGCTTTATTTCGTATGGTTTGCTTCGAACTTGGTTTGATTCTCGTTTGCTATCTTTTGTGAGACATGATCTTATGTGAGATTTATTTCCATCATATGCTGTGAGTCATATGCCCCGTAATGTCATATATCTCTATCTTTTTGTTCTCATATTATTCTCTGTGCAAATCCGGTATTGTCATCAATCCACCAAAAAGGGGGAGATTGTTGGGGCATAGTTTATGCCTAAGTAATTTTGGTGATTGATGACAGTACCGTACAGGACTAACCGTGTGTGTCAAGGTTTCAGATAACACACGTCAACGGCACAAGACGACTCGTCTCCTCTCTCCTGGAACGGAAGCACGGCGCTCTCTACGATTCTCTTTATTTGAGTCATAGGAAAGCCGTACTATTAAGAGGGGATCCGTAGTGGAAAGGTTTGGGTGGAATCTATCTTCACATTCTCCCTTTCCTTATCTTTGGAGCGGCCCTCGCCTATTCGTTTTGAGTATCTCTGCAAAATGGTCCCCAGCGGTAGTACCGCTGGTTCCAGCGGTAGTACCGCTGCAGCCAGCGGTAGTACCGCTCGCTGGCGGTAGTACCGCCCCTGGTCAGCGGTAGTACCGCTCCAGGTGCTTTGTTCCACCTACCTAGCGGTAGTTCGTGGACGGACCCTTTTGCGAAGACTTTCCCGGCGGTAGTAGTGCTTGTGCACTACCAAGGGGCCAGCGGTAGTACCGCTGGTGTCAGCGGTAGTACCGCTGGTGTCAGCGGTAGTACCGCTGGAGGCCCAGCGGTAGTACCGCTGCATCCAGCGGTAGTATCGCTCCTGCTCAGCGGTAGTACCGCTGGAACTCGGGCAGAGAGTGGGGAAACGGTCTGAATTTTCCCCCCACTATATAAAGGGTTCTTCTAGCTGAGGAACCCTATCTCTTACCTCTCTAAGCTCCATTGTTGCTCCACAAGCTCAAAAGTGCCCGATCTCTCTCCCTAGCCAATCAAACTTGTTGATTCTTTAGGGATTGGTTGAGAAGGTCTAGATCCACACTTCCACCAAGAGAAAAGTTGATTCCCCCACCAATCCCTTGCGGATCTTGTTACACTTGGGTGTTTGAGCATCCTAGACGGTTGAGGTCACCTCGAAGCCATATTCCATTGTGGTGAAGCTTCGTGGTTTAGTTGGGAGCCTCCAAGCTTTGTGTGGAGTTGCCCCAACCTTGTTTGTAAAGGTTCGGTCGCCGCCTTCAAGGGCACCTATAGTGGAATCACGGTACCTTGCATCGTGCGAGGGCGTGAGGAGAATACGGTGGCCTTAGTGGTTTTTTGGGGAGCATTGTGCCTCCACACCGCTCCAACGGAGACGTACTTCCTGTCAAAGGGAAGGAACTTCGGTAACACATCCTCGTCTCCATCGGTTCCACTTGTGGTTATCTCTATCCTTTACTTTGTATTTGCTCTTGCTTGTGACTATATCTTAGTTGTCTTAATAGCTCTCGTTGTTAGATTCTATAGGGTTCACCTCATTGTCATATTATTTGTGAACCCGCATAGTGTTTACCTTAACTTGCTAAGATTAATTAAAAAGTGGTCGTTGTCTATTCACCCCCCCCCCTCTAGCCAACCATATCGATCCTTTGAGTGGCGGCGATGGCGGTAACCGAGGAAGAGGAGAGCCGCCGACACCAAGCCTGTCGGACATGAGAGGAGGAGCGGCGGGCGCGCGTGATGACGAGTTGATAGATATACTTCTTGCCCCTTGTTGGTTATCCCAAGTGGAAGGTGGAGATGTAGTTAGCAACAGATTTCCCTTACACGGGGAATGTAAGGTTTATCGAACCAGGAGGACTCCGAGGTTCAACAAGTAGGTGTCCGCTGCTCTGGCGCTAGCAGAAGACGTGGACCTGCACACACAACAAATAACTTTGCTCCCAACGAGCACAGAGAGGTTGTCAATCTCTCCGGTCTTGTAGTTTGCAAATGATCAAAACACAAGCGGGAATGGTGATAGTGATTGCAACGGAAAAGTAAATGAAAGCGATAAATGATGGAGCTGTAAACAATGACGATGATATATGTGGACCGGAGTCACATGATGTTCACTAGTGATGTCTTTCTCCGAAAAAACGATAAACAACTATGCTCGGTAAACACATTACACTTGGGAAATTGTCAGAATTATAAACACACCGCAATGCTAACTATGCTACTTGAAACTTAGAGGCTCAAAAGTAATGGGCACTACGCCAAGACAAGTAGACCTTTTATCCATCAGCATCTACTTACTAATCATCCACCTTGAGATATCTATCCAGAACATCTCGCTGGTATTAAGTTGTGAGCCCCACCCAAAGTGTAAACTCAAAGCAACGGACAACTGCATTAACGAACTTTGCGTAAGGTAAACAATCCTTGCAACCGCGGTCACAAGCACCATTGTTTTCTCCTTGGTGGCAACGACACATCCCATAGTCTTATGTTTCTGTCACTCAAGCTAGACATCGAGGGGCATGAACACACAATCATGCATAACGCTCCCTCTTGGAGTTACAATCTACTACTCGGCCAAAGCAATAAATAGCAACGAAGAACATGCATGAATTACCTAAGAAGATAATATAAAAGGAGAACCAAATTTATAACTCATCACAATCTGAACATAATCTCATAATCCATCGAATCCCAACAAACCGAGCATAGTAATAGCATGGAAATTACATAGATGCCTTGATCATGTAGGGCAGCTCACAAGGACTAACCATTGAAGCACAAGATTGGAGAGAAGACATCACATAGCTACTGGTCATGGACCCATTGTCCTAGGAGGACTACTCACGGCAGGTCCGGGAAGCATCCATGGTGGTGGAGAAGCTCCCAGAGGTCAATCCTCCCTCCGTCAGGGTGCCGGGAAGGGGTCTTCTCGCGCTCCCGATCTCGGAAGCGCTGCGACGGCGGAACGATGGAGAAATTCGCGATTCTAGATATGATACTAGGGTTTCCTCTCGGAAAGGTAAATATAGGCCAAAGGAGGGCGTCAGAGGAGGTGGCGCCCTCCCAGGCGACCTCTGGGCGTGACCAGGGGCCAGGCCGCGTGGGCAGCCCCTGGCTCCCCTTTGGCCCATCTCTGGCGCCCGTGAAGCTCCCATCACGCTGATTTTTATATATTTTTCTTGGGATTTTTGGGACTCTGTAAATTTGGGTAAAAGTCCATGCAAAAAAGCCATCAGTTGACAGAATCTGGCACTGGGTGCGCTGAGTTAGTAGGTTAGTCCAAATATGTGTAAAATGATATAAAAGTGTAGTAAAACATATAACAATGTCATCCAAAAGAGCATGAAACAAACAGAAATTATAGATACGTTTAGGACGTATCAGCGCGCAACCATGAGGGAAACCGTCGACCAAGAGCAGAGTGACCGATGACGAGCTTGTGGGGAAGCAAAAGAGGAGTGATAGGAGGCGACGACGATCCGCACTCGCGTCCTTGTGGCATCAGGGGAGGACCGACTAGCAACGATGACAACAACGATCCATGCCACATCTGTATGGAAGCGAAGAAGGAGTGGTTGACGGCGACGGTGACGGCGATTCGCGCTCGTGTTTGTGGGGAAGCAGATAAGGAGAGGCAAGCGCGACATTTGTCGGGATGCACAAAAGTAGCTGCGAGCGGGACGACGATGCTATGCTGCCGTCTACAACAGTGGAGGAGCGACGCGCGTCCGGGGCAAAAAATGTTGTGCATTTTTTGTTTTTTAGGAGCATCGTGCATGCAGTTTGACGAAAACGTGCCGACGTGGGCTAAGGAGGATTAACGATTGGCCGACTAGCGGTTTGCTGCGTTAAAAAGTGAGTGATCATAGGCCTTTAGATTGATTGGATAGACGGGTCTGATGATTTGGATCTGCCCCTCTCATACTTTGGGGTAGTAGATGTCTACAAGTAACGCACGTGATCATAAACTATTGTTTGGGTCATTTAGAGTAAACATCACCTTTTAACAATTACCCGATTTGAAACACCTCCTCTAATGTCTAAAGTTAGGGGTAGCGCCCAAAAGTTAGAGTAAAAGGGAAAAACCCTACAACAATTGCTCGATTTGAAACACTGCCCATTAGGAGGTATATGGCGCCCAATTTTTTTACATCATGCTCAAATTTTTGCTCCAAATGATGCAAATATTCACCACCTTTAGCTATTGTCACCAATTTGAACTAGCCTTGACGAGAACACCAATCACCTGGGAAGAAACTTCCCCATCACCAAGCATTGCTACCCCACATTGATTCCGACTGATTCTCGTCGTCGTGCGGCACCACTGTGACTCGGTCGGCCGCCCTAGCATCGTCATTCGTTCCTGTCAGCCGAGATGTCTATCGCGACCCCTGCCCATCAAATCTATTGTTTGAATTGCTTTTCCAACCCTGTTTAAAAAGTTATTGGAGAAACATAAACTTTCCCGTGCCTAAAATTCTTCTTTCTCCTCACGTAAAGTCATTTTCAGGCCATCAAAATTTGAGCATCTGTTGAAGATGCCCTAACGCTCGGCTAGTAGAAAAAAGAGGTAAATGCACTGGTAGTACATAAAGTTGCGTAGGATGTGCAGTTTGGTGTCACAAGTTAATAAATACGAAAAATTGGTGGCGAAATTTGTTTCAACGTGTATATACGGTTAAGTTTTCATGTGTAGCCGTATATCCCGCTCGCATGGCATGATGCGTGGCATCGGGCCCATTGTCGTTGACTAGGCTGAGATGGAGTGACGTTTTTTTACAAAAACTCCCTAAATTAGTAACAAATCTTATAAAAAGTCTAACAAGGATCGAGCAGGCGACCAACTGCCCCAAACCTGGCTTTTCTAATCACATGACCGATAAGATTTTGTTGACCATTTACAATAGGTTTGTTGGCCTATACTGTTTTAACATGGCCATGTTGTCTAAACAAACTTGGAGGCTCCTGAATAACCCAGAGTCACTATGTTCTCAAATATTGAGGGCTAAATATTATCCTCATGGAAACTTGCAGAAAGCAGGACCTAAGAAGGGGTCGTCTTTTACATGTCAAAGTATCTTTACGGGTTTACAAACCTTCAAGCGCAAACACATTTGGAGAATGGGATGTGGAGCAAAGATCCATATCTGGGAGGACCGCTGGATCCCAAATAGCCCCTCCAGGAAGGTCATAACTAGAAGAGGCAACTATGTCCTTGACACAGTTGTTGAGTTAATTGATCTTGACTCTGGGAGTTGGGATGAGAATCTTATAAGCGACACTTTTCTTCCCGTGCAAGCAAACAATATTCTCATGATCCCATTGGGTGAGCATATGCACGAGGATTTTGTTGCTTAGCATGCCACAATGTCCTGACTAGATGTAATACCATTATCTGAACCACCCAGCCCTGTTGGAATTATGCCCTAGAGGCAATAATAAATATAGTTATTATTATAATTCCTGTATCAAGATAATCGTTTATTATCCATGCTATAATTGTATTGAATGAAGACTCATTTACATGTGTGGATACATAGACAAAACACCGTCCCTAGCAAGCCTCTAGTTGGCTAGCCAGTTGATCAAAGATAGTCAGTGTCTTCTGATTATAAACAAGGTGTTGTTGCTTGATAACTGGATCACGTCATTAGGAGAATCACGTGATGGACTAGACCCAAACTAATAGACGTAGCATGTTGATCGTGTCATTTTGTTGCTACTGTTTTCTGCGTGTCAAGTATTTATTCCTATGACCATGAGATCATATAACTCACTGACACCGGAGGAATGCTTTGTGTGTATCAAACGTCACAACGTAACTGGGTGACTATAAAGATGCTCTACAGGTATCTCCGAAGGTGTTAGTTGAGTTAGTATGGATCAAGACTGGGATTTGTCACTCCGTGTGAACGGAGAGGTATCTCGGGGCCCACTCGGTAATACAACATCACACACAAGCCTTGCAAGCAATGTAACTTAGTGTAAGTTGCGGGATCTTGTATTACGGAACGAGTAAAGAGACTTGCTAGTAAACGAGATTGAAATAGGTATGCGGATACTGACGATCGAATCTCGGGCAAGTAACATACCGAAGGACAAAGGGAATGACATACGGGATTATATGAATCCTTGGCACTGAGGTTCAAACGATAAGATCTTTGTAGAATATGTAGGATCCAATATGGGCATCCAGGTCCCGCTATTGGATATTGACCGAGGATTCTCTCGGTTCATGTCTACATAGTTCTCGAACCCGCACGGTCTGCACACTTAAGGTTCGACGTTGTTTTATGCGTATTTGAGTTATATGGTTGGTTACCGAATGTTGTTCGGAGTCCCGGATGAGATCACGGACGTCACGAGGGTTTCCGGAATAGTCCGGAAACGAAGATTGATATATAGGATGACCTCATTTGATTACCGGAAGGTTTTCGGAGTTACCGGGAATGTACCGGGAATGACGAATGGGTTCCGGGAGTTCACCGGGGGGGGGGGGGGGGGCAACCCACCCCGGGGAAGCCCATAGGCCTTGAGGGTGGCACACCAGCCCTTAGTGGGCTGGTGGGACAGCCCAAAAGGGCTCTATGCGCCAAGAGAAGAAAATCAAGAGGAAAAGAAAAAAAAGGGAGGAAGTGGGAAGGAAGGGGGACTCCCTCCCACCAAACCAAGTCCAACTCGGTTTGGGGGGGGGAGTCCTCCCCCCTTGGACTCGGCCGACCCCCTTGGGGCTCCTTGAGCCCCAAGGCAAGGTCCCCTCCCTCCCACCTATATATTCGGAGGTTTTAGGGCTGATTTGAGACGACTTTTCCACGGCAGCCCGACCACATACCTCCATGGTTTTTCCTCTAGATCGTGTTTCTGCGGAGCTCGGGCGGAGCCCTGCTGAGACAAGGTCATCACCAACCTCCGGAGCGCCGTCACGCTGCCGGAGAACTCTTCTACCTCTCCGTCTCTCTTGCTGGATCAAGAAGGCCGTGATCATCGTCGAGCTGTACGTGTGCTGAACGCGGAGGTGCCGTCCGTTCGGTACTAGATCGTGGGACTGATCGCGGGATTGTTCGCGGGGCGGATCGAGGGACGTGAGGACGTTCCACTACATCAACCGCGTTCACTAACGCTTCTGCTGTACGATCTACAAGGGTACGTAGATCACTCATCCCCTCTCGTAGATGGACATCACCATGATAGGTCTTCGTGCGCGTAGGAAAAATTGTGTTTCCCATGCGACGTTCCTCAACAGTGGTATCATGAGCTAGGTTCATGCGTAGATGTCTTCTCGAGTAGAACACAAAAGTTTTTGTGGGCGGTGATGTGCGTTTTGCTGCCCTCCTTAGTCTTTTCTTGATTCCGCGGTATTGTTGGATTGAAGCGGCTTGGACCGACATTACTCGTACGCTTACGAGAGACTGGTCTCATCGTTACGAGTAACTCCGTTGCTCAAAGATGACTGGCAAGTGTCGGTTTCTCCAACTTTAGTTGAATCGGATTTGACCGAGGAGGTCCTTGGATGAGGTTAAATAGCAACTCATATATCTCCGTTGTGGTGTTTGCGTAAGTAAGATGCGATCCTACTAGATACCCTTGGTCACCACGTAAAACATGCAACAACAAAATTAGAGGACGTCTAACTTGTTTTTGCAGGGTATGCTTGTGATCTGATATGGCCAACGATGTGACGTGATATATTGGATGTATGAGATGATCATGTTGTAATATAAATATCGACTTGCACGTCGATGGTACGGCAAGCGGCAGGAGCCATAGGGTTGTCTTTATACTAACGTTTGTGATTGCCGATGCGTTTACTATTTTGCTAGGATGTAGCTTTAGTAGTAATAGCATGAGTAGCACGACAACCCCGATGGCAACACGTTGATGGAGATCATGGTGTGGCGCCGGTGACAAGAAGATCGTGCCGGTGCTTTGGTGATGAAGATCAAGAAGCACGTGATGATGGCCATATCATGTCACTTATGAATTGCATGTGATGTTAATCCTTTTATGCACCTTATTTTGCTTAGAACGACGGTAGCATTATGAGGTGATCTCTCACTAAAATTTCAAGACGAAATTGTGTTCTCCCCGACTGTGCACCGTTGCTACAGTTCGTCGTTTCGAGACACCACGTGATGATCGGGTGTGATAGACTCAACGTTCACATACAACGGGTGCAAAACAGTTGCGCACGCAGAACACTCGGGTTAAGCTTGACGAGCCTAGCATGTGCAGACATGGCCTCGGAACACATGAGACCGAAAGGTCGATCATGAATCATATAGTTGATATGATTAGCATAGGGATGCTTACCACTGAAACTATACTCAACTCACGTGATGATCGGACTAGAGCTAGTGTAAGTGGATCATGAACCACTCAAATGACTAGAGAGATGTACTTTTTGAGTGGGAGTTTAGCAAATAATTTTATTAAGTTAAACTCTAATTATCTTGAACATAGTCTAAGTCCACTTTGAATATATTTGTGTTGTAGATCATGGCTCACGCGACAGTCATCCTGAATTTTAATACGTTCCTAGAGAAAGCTAAGTTGAAAGATGATGGAAGCAACTTTGTAGACTGGGCTCGTAATCTTAAGCTAATCTTACAAGCTGGGAAGAAGGACTATGTCCTTAATGCTGCGCTAGGAGATGAACCACCCGCTACGGCTGATCAAGATGTTAAGAACGCTTGGTTAGCACGTAAGGAGGACTACTCAATAGTTCAATGTGCAGTATTGTATGGCTTAGAACCAGGACTTCAACGTCGCTTTGAGCGTCATGGAGCATTTGAGATGTTCCAGGAGTTGAAGTTTATCTTTCAGAAGAACGCCCGGATCGAGAGGTATGAGACCTCTGATAAATTCTATGCTTGCAAGATGGAGGAAAACTCGTCTGTCAGTGAACATGTGCTCAAAATGTCTGGGTACTCAAACCGTCTAGCTGAGCTGGGGATTGAACTCCCGCAAGAAGCTATCACTGACATAATCCTTAAATCACTGCCGCCAAGCTATAAAGGCTTTGTGTTGAACTACAACATGCAAGGGATGAACAAGTCTCCCGGCGAGTTGTTTGCGATGCTGAAAGTCGCAGAGTCTGAACTCCGTAAAGAGCATCAAGTGTTGATGGTGAATAAGACCACTAGTTTCAAGAGAAACGGCAAAGGCAAGAAGGGCAATTCGAAGAAGAGCGGCAAGCCTGTTGCCAATCCGACGAAGAAACCCAAAGCTGGACCTAAGCCTGAAACGGAGTGTTACTATTGCAAGGGTATGGGTCACTCGAAGCGCAATTGCCCCAAGTATCTGGCAGATAAGAAGGCGGCCAAAGAAAAATCAGGTATATTTGATATACATGTTATTGATGTGTACTTAACCGGCTCTCGTAGTAGTGCCTGGGTATTCGATACCGGTTCTGTTGCTCATATTTGCAACTCGAAACAGGAACTGCGGAATAGACGAAGGCTGGCGAAAGATGAAGTGACGATGCGCGTAGGAAATGGTTCCAAGGTTGATGCAATCGCCGTCGGCACAATGTCACTTCAGTTACCGTCAGGATTAGTGATGAACTTAAATCATTGTTATTTAGTGCCTGCGTTGAGCATGAACATTATATCTGGATCTTGTTTATTGCGAGACGGTTACTCTTTTAAGTCAGAGAATAATGGTTGTTCTATTTCTATGAGTAACATCTTTTATGGTCATGCACCGAATGTGAGAGGATTGTTCATATTGAATCTTGATAGCGATACGCATATACATAACATTGAGACAAAAAGAGTTAGAGTTAACAATGATAGCGCCATATTTTTGTGGCACTGCTGCTTAGGTCATATTGGTGTAAAGCGCATGAAGAAACTCCATGCTGATGGACTTTTGGAGTCACTTGACTTTGATTCACTTGACACGTGCGAACCATGCCTCATGGGCAAGATGACTAAGACTCCGTTCTCCGGAACAATGGAGCGTGCAAGTGACTTGTTGGAAATCATACATACCGATGTGTGTGGTCCGATGAGCGTGGAGGCACGCGGCGGATATCGTTATTTTCTCACCTTCACTGACGATTTAAGTAGATATGGTTATGTCTACTTGATGAAGCACAAGTCTGAAACATTTGAAAAGTTCAAGCAATTTCAGAGTGAAGTGGAAAATCATCGTAACAAGAAGATCAAGTTCCTACGGTCTGATCGTGGGGGTGAATATCTGAGTTTCGAGTTTGGTACTCACTTAAAACAATGTGGAATTGTTTCACAGTTAACACCGCCTGGAACACCACAGCATAATGGTGTGTCCGAACGTCGTAATCGTACTCTATTAGAGATGGTGCGATCTATGATGTCTCTTACTGATTTGCCGTTGTCATTTTGGGGTTATGCATTAGAAACAGCTGCATTCACTTTAAATAGGGCACCATCAAAATCCGTTGAGACGACACCATACGAACTGTGGTATGGCAAAAGGCCAAAATTGTCGTTTCTTAAGGTTTGGGGATGTGATGCTTATGTCAAAAAGCTTCAGCCTGAAAAGCTGGAACCCAAAGCGGAAAAGTGCGTCTTCATAGGTTACCCAAAAGAGACAGTTG
This sequence comes from Hordeum vulgare subsp. vulgare, assembly GCF_904849725.1. Classification (NCBI taxonomy): domain Eukaryota; kingdom Viridiplantae; phylum Streptophyta; class Magnoliopsida; order Poales; family Poaceae; genus Hordeum; species Hordeum vulgare. The sequence goes on along the minus strand of NC_058524.1, from coordinate 578,858,376 downwards.
GGTACACCTTCTATCTCAAATCCGAGGGCAAAGTGTTTGTTGCTAAAAACGGAGCTTTTCTTGAGAAGGAGTTTCTCTCGAGAGAATTGAGTCGGAGGAAGATAGAACTTGACGAGGTTGTCGAACCTCTCATCCCTCTGGATGGTGGCGCAGGGCAAGGGGAAACCTCTGTCATTGCGACGCCGGTTGAGGAGGAAGTTAATGATGATGATCATGAAACTCCAGTTCAAGTTTCTGTTGAACCACGCAGGTCGACGAGATCACGTGCTCCTCCAGAGTGGTACGGTAATCCCGTCTTGTCAATCATGTTGTTAGACAACAATGAACCTGCGAATTATGAAGAAGCAATGGTGGGCCCAGATTCCAACAAATGGCTAGAAGCCATGAAGTCCGAGATAGGATCCATGTATGAGAACAAAGTGTGGACTTTGGAGGTACTACCTGAGGGTCGCAAGGCTATTCAGAACAAATGGATCTTTAAGAGGAAGACGGACGCTGACGGCAATGTAACCGTTTATAAAGCTCGACTTGTGGCAAAGGGTTTTTCACAAGTTCAAGGAATTGACTACGATGAGACATTCTCACCCGTAGCGATGCTTAAGTCTGTCAGAATCATGTTAGCAATAGCTGCATTTTTCGATTATGAAATCTGGCAGATGGATGTCAAAACGGCGTTCCTTAACGGTTTTCTTAAGGAAGAGTTGTATATGATACAACCCGAAGGTTTTGTCGATCCTAAGAATGCTAACAAGGTGTGCAAGCTCCAGCGATCCATTTATGGACTGGTGCAAGCATCTCGGAGTTGGAACAAACGTTTTGATGAGGTGATCAAAGCATTTGGGTTTATACAAGTGGTTGGAGAATCTTGTATTTACAAGAAAGTGAGTGGGAGCTCTGTGGCGTTTCTAATAATATATGTGGATGACATATTGCTGATTGGAAACAACGTAGAGTTCTTAGAGAGCATAAAAGGTTACTTGAATAAAAGTTTCTCTATGAAGGACCTAGGAGAAGCTGCTTACATTCTAGGCATTAAGATCTATAGGGATAGATCAAAACGCCTAATAGGACTTTCACAAAGCACAAACCTTGATAAAGTTTTGAAGAGGTTCAAAATGGAACAGTCCAAGAAAGGGTTCTTGCCAGTTCTACAAGGTACGAGATTGAGTAAGACTCAGTGCCCAGCAACTGATGAAGATAGAGAGCATATGCGCTCCGTCCCCTATGCTTCAGCCATAGGTTCTATCATGTATGCAATGTTGTGCACTAGACCGGATGTTAGCCTGGCCATAAGTATGGGAGGTAGGTTCCAGAGTAATCCAGGAGTGGATCACTGGACAGCGGTCAAGAATATCCTGAAGTACCTGAAAAGGACTAAGGAGATGTTTCTCGTGTATGGAGGTGACGAAGAGCTCGCCGTAAAAGGTTACGTCGATGCAAGCTTTGACACAGATCCGGACGACTCTAAGTCGCAAACCGAATCCAATAACCTTGTTCTGTGACAACACTGGTGCCATTGCCTGGCACTGGATGAAGCAGTTCATGACGGATCTTGGAGTGGTGCCAAGCGCACTGAATCCAATAACCTTGTTCTGTGACAACACTGGTGCCATTGCCTTAGCAAAGGAACCACGGTTTCAGAAGAAGACCAGACACATAAAACGACGCTTCAACCTCATCCGCGACTACGTCGAGGGTGAGGACGTAAATATATGCAAAGTGCACACGAATCTGAATGTAGCAGACCCGCTGACTAAACCTCTTCCACGGCCAAAGCATGATCAACACCAGAACTGTATGGGTGTTAGATTTATTACAATGTAATTCACATGATGATGTGAGGGCTAGATTATTGACTCTAGTGCAAGTGGGAGACTGTTGGAATTATGCCCTAGAGGCAATAATAAATATAGTTATTGTTATAATTCCCGTATCAAGATAATCATTTATTATCCATGCTATAATTGTATTGAATGAAGACTCATTTACATGTGTGGATACATAGACAAAACACCGTCCCTAGCAAGCCTCTAGTTGGCTAGCCAGTTGATCAAAGATAGTTAGTGTCTTCTGATTATAAACAAGGTGTTGTTGCTTGATAACTGGATCACGTCATTAGGAGAATCACGTGATGGACTAGACCCAAACTAATAGACGTAGCATGTTGATCGTGTCATTTTGTTGCTACTGTTTTCTGCGTGTCAAGTATTTATTCCTATGACCATGAGATCATATAACTCACTGACACCGGAAGAATGCTTTGTGTGTATCAAACGTCACAACGTAACTGGGTGACTATAAAGATGCTCTACAGGTATCTCCGAAGGTGTTAGTTGAGTTAGTATGGATCAAGACTGGGATTTGTCACTCCGTGTGAACGGAGAGGTATCTCGGGGCCCACTCGGTAATACAACATCACACACAAGCCTTGCAAGCAATGTAACTTAGTGTAAGTTGCGGGATCTTGTATTACGGAACGAGTAAAGAGACTTGCTAGTAAACGAGATTGAAATAGGTATGCGGATACTGACGATCGAATCTCGGGCAAGTAACATACCGAAGGACAAAGGGAATGACATACGAGATTATATGAATCCTTGGCACTGAGGTTCAAACGATAAGATCTTCGTAGAATATGTAGGATCCAATATGGTCATCCAGGTCCCGCTATTGGATATTGACCGAGGAGTCTCTCGGTTCATGTCTACATAGTCCTCGAACCCGCAGGGTCTGCACACTTAAGGTTCGACGTTGTTTTATGCGTATTTGAGTTATATGGTTGGTTACCGAATGTTGTTCGGAGTCCCGGATGAGATCACAGACGTCACGAGGGTTTCCGGAATAGTCCGGAAACGAAGATTGATATATAGGATGACCTCATTTGATTACCGGAAGGTTTTCGAAGTTACCGGGAATGTACCGGGAATGACGAATGAGTTCCGGGAGTTCACCGGGGGGGGCAACCCACCCCGGGGAAGCCCATAGGCCTTGAGGGTGGCACACCAGCCCTTAGTGGGCTGGTGGGACAGCCCATAAGGGCTCTATGCGCCAAGAGAAGAAAATCAAGAGGAAAAGAAAAAAAAGGGAGGAAGTGGGAAGGAAGGGGGACTCCCTCCCACCAAACCAAGTCCAACTCGGTTTGGGGGGGGGGGAGTCCTCCCCCCTTGGACTCGGCCGACCCCCTTGGGGCTCCTTGAGCCCCAAGGCAAGGTCCCCTCCCTCCCACCTATATATACGGAGGTTTTAGGGCTGATTTGAGACGACTTTTCCACGGCAGCCCGACCACATACCTCCACGGTTTTTCCTCTAGATCGCGTTTCTGCGGAGCTCGGGCGGAGCCCTGCTGAGACAAGGTCATCACCAACCTCCGGAGCGCCGTCACGCTGCCGGAGAACTCTTCTACCTCTCCGTCTCTCTTGCTGGATCAAGAAGGCCGAGATCATCGTCGAGCTGTACGTGTGCTGAACGCGGAGGTGACGTCCGTTCGGTACTAGATCGTGGGACTGATCGCGGGATTGTTCGCGGGGCGGATCGAGGGACGTGAGGACGTTCCACTACATCAACCGCGTTCACTAACGCTTCTGCTGTACGATCTACAAGGGTACGTAGATCACTCATCCCCTCTCGTAGATGGACATCACCATGATAGGTCTTCGTGCGCGTAGGAAAGTTTTTGTTTCCCATGCGACGTTCCCCAACAAGTCCGTCTCGGCGACCCCATCCCTCTGCCGCCGCGCTGCCTCCTCCTCAACCTTAGCCGCCGGCGGCTCGTCGGCTCACGAGACTCCCCGTCCAGCCGCACCTTCCTCCAGAAACTGCCTCCCGGGTCGCTAGCGCGAGCGACTGCGGAGGCCCCAACCCTACATCGAGCGGGCGTACGATCTCCTCCCTCCCTCGGTCGTTGCCGCCGGCGGTGCCGGCGGTGGCGGCCACGCCCGTCTGCTAAAGGCAGGGGCGAGGGCGGCGAGCCCCGACGGCTCCCCTTCGTGCGGTGGGGGGTTGTCCCATGTGAGGCGCAGGTGGCGGTGCGGGCAGCGGCGCGTCATTGCGGTTGCACCTGTGGGCCGTGTACCCTCGTGTGGTCAGCTGTCGCGTGGCTGCTGTGGTGGCCTGCGGCGCCAGATCTGGCCGCTGTTCTCCGGCCCTGATCTGTGGGCCTCTCTCGTGCAGATTCTTGGCGGTGCCGGCGTGGTTGCCGGGGCCCTACCTGCGGGTGAAGCTGGTGTAGGAGATTCGGATTGGGGAAAACCCCTTGATTGGCCCAGGCCGGTCGTGCCGCCGACGACGCTCAAGGGCGTCGTTTTTCCTCTGCTCCCCTACCTTACCTCTCGGGTGAAAACCCTAACTCCGGTGGTCGGCGGCGGCGTCCTTGACGTCGTGACCTTCCTGAAGGCGTCGTCTTGAGGGCTGAATGGTGGTGGGCACTGTATGGGTCCTAAACGGTTGCTGGTGTGGCACTGCTTCAGGGGAAACTCTAGGATCTGGTCTTTCAGATCGGACGATGGCGGTACTGCGATGTCGTTTCTCTCTTGGGAGCATCGTTTGTGGAGCAGCGGTGACACACTGAGGCAGGAGGTGGAGCGGCTTCGTCTTGCACGGAATTTCGGTGGAGCTGTCAAGTCATGCCTGGCCGACAGGTGCTACGCTGAGTCATGCGTGATTGGCAGGTGCTACGCACGACAAATCTCCCGGAGTCTTCGCATCTGGACGGATGAGCGCACGGCGGTGGCGCCGTTGGACGCCGTGGTGGTGTCAACGGTTGTTTGGACTGGCAAGGATGATGCGGATCTTTTTACTGAAGATGGGTCAGTGGTTCGATGATGATGGCGGCTTGTAAAACGTGTGCGTGAGGTGTGCGTTTTAGGTGTGCTCCACCGGCTCTTGTTTTCGATTCGTTATGTGGATGGATTGGCGACAACATCGGTCTTAGATATGTGGAGTGAGAGCACTCCACATTATCGAGTTTGTAGGTGCGAGTGGTGACTTTCGGTGGATTGATGTGTACTCTTATTAAACCTTTGTGGAATAATTAATAAAGTTGGCTGCATGCATCAATTGATAGAGAGGCCGGGGGTTTAACCTCCTTTTCCAAAAAAATGCCACAAGGTCCTTTAAATTCTCGGTACGATCAACTTAGGCCCTGTTTGGAACCATAATAGATTATGATAATCTGAATTATGAAGATAGATTATATAATCTGGTTTATAAAAATAATCTAGGTGGACATGTTTGGAGGCTAGATTATATAAACTGTAATACAACTTTTACATTGCATAATGACGTGTCTGCCCTTTGTTTTTTTTAAAAGAGAAGGATGGCGCTGGTAGGAATGTAATTATCTCCAACTTTATCTCTCCCTAATAATAAAGCAAATAGGGTTTCTAGTCGTCCGTCATGGAAATTAACCTTAAAGTTTGCATAAATTTCCCACCATGCCACCGGTAAGTAATAGAAAACGTTTCACAAAGCAAAAAATCTTGAACTGGGCTGGACCATGTAAAAACCTCCTATATTACGCTCTGCACGCTGTGAGAATATCCAGCACACCGTATGGGCCGGCCCATGCACAGGCTCCTGCTTTTAGTTCCGTTTATTTATTTATTTTCAGTTCCGTTTTATTTTTTTTATTCTAAATAATTTAGAACTTAAAATAATCTTTAAAATTTTAATAAACTAAAAATTATAAATCAACAAATTTAAAAAATAAAATGTTTGTGACTTCATAAACTGCTCGGAGTTTTATATAAAATGCTCGCATATACAATAAAATGTTGCAATTTCAGAAAAATATTTGTACAATAAGAAAAGTCCATGATTCCAAATACAATTCCATGTATTCAAAATTATTAAAGGCATTTAACAAAATGCTTTCTAATTGAAAATATGTTAATGCATTTAAGAAATGTCCTAAAATTTTAAAAATAGCTTATGCCTGTTTTGATAGTTTTTTTTAAAAAAAAATTCCATTCCATTTTTGTTTATTTATAATTTAAATAATTTATAATTACATAAACTTTTGCATATTAAAAAATAGGAATTTTGAAATAAAATGTTGACGAAAACATAATGTCCATGAATTTAATAAATATATTACTGATTTATAACAATGTCCATGAATTTAATAAATATATTACTGATTTATAAAAATGTTTGTTTATTTAGAAAAACTTCATGCGTTTCAAAAAATGTTTGTGAATTTAAAAGAAAATCCTCCAACATAAAAATGTATGTTCGCCTTTTCTTGAATTGGTCGCCAATTCAAAAGAAAATATTTAAACGCGTTCGAAATATAAAAAATATTCACGATTTTTAGTAAATGTTTGTAAATTGTAAAAAATGTTCTTGATTTTAAAATTGTTCCCATATTTGTAAAATTGTTCATGAAAGATGTAATGTATGTAGTTAAACATTAATGTTTCTAAGTCTTTGTGACAATATAACTGTGTGAATTTTGAAGAATTAACTGTTGGATGGATCGAATTATTATTGTATGTTTTTAAAAAAAATTATTGAAATTCAGAATAAATATTTGAGTTATCAAGATTTTTGACAACCATGATATATATTTTTTGAAAATGTAAAGATTGCTTCAACTTGTGAATAAATTTAGAAGAAGAAACATTTGTTGCATTTGTGCATAAAATTTTAAAATCAAGCGATGATATGTGAACATAATGTGGTCACCATCATTGAAGATTATGTTTTTTTTCCGTGGCAACGCACGGGCCATTTTGCTAGTAAGGGTAATGGGTCATTAGCAATCCATAATCTGACTTTAGCTAGTATAGATTAGATTATGAGTTTTTAATAATCTATTCATCTAGTTTTTATAATCTATACCATAAGCTATCCTGTTTGGAGACATAATAAATTATAAAAAATAAATTATATAATCTGGATGGTTCCAAACAGGACCTTACTATAAGGAATGGGTATATCAATTTGGTTCTCGAGTTACGAGAGAGGATGGTCAGGGCTCGAGTTAGGAGAGAGGATGGTTAGAGGCCGAATCCTGTGTGGCATATATTATGGAAATGAAATGTCCCAAGCAAGATTAATATCTTCACATGGAAAGCTTTGCATGCACTGTCCCAGGTAAGGCTGTCCTTGCAGGCTTGCAGCAAGACATATACCTGTTTCGCCTCAATGCCCGATCTGTTCAACTAGACCAGAGGACATTCGACACCTCCTCTTCACTTGTGCTCGTCCTCAGTCCTCACAGAGTTTGGGAGGCGTTGGGTCTCCATGATGTTATTGAAAATGCCCTTGTCGTATACATGACTGGCTACGTCGTCCTTGAATATATCTTATGCACCTCAAACCGACAGTCGCTTGCTTTGGGATGTCCTGGTCTCCAGGAACCGATTGTGGTGGCATGTTGGTACGCATGCATGGTGGCAACGGAGGGAGATGGTTAAGGGTGAGATTGTTGATGAACCTCCACGTACTGCTTTTGTAATTCATGTATTAATTTCGAATTATGGGGCTGCTGTACCCACTAGCAAACCACGAGAAGTATTATGGGTAAAATAAATAATCAAAGATTTATGGAAAAGCATAAACGAGCCAGGCCCGGACCCACAGTGGTGCCACATGTGCAGCCCGCACAGGGCCCACGATTTTGAGGGGCTCCAAATATATATATATATATGTATATAGATATAGTTGTATATAAAGAAAAATCGGCTGGACGTGGGCGTCAAGGGCGTGCGATCGATCTGGGCGTCGCTCGCTCGCTGGACCTGGGCGCCTGCCGCCTGGGCCAGTGGGCCAGTGGGCGCCCGCAGCCCCGCACAGAGCCTCGAGACCTGGGCCTGTGTTAGCTAGTAGCTACAGCCGCATAGCGCTAGAGACCTGGGCCTGTGTTAGCTAGTAGCTAGTTAGCTACAGGCTACAGCCGTATAGCGCTAGGCAGGATAGTACATTAGTACGATCGATCCGGGCACGACGCCGTGGTCCAGCGATCGCTCGCCGCCTCACCCCTGTCGCTCGTCAAAATAGGAGATCACTCTCGCTCGCCAAAACACGTGATCTCGAAACGTGAGGATTCTGAGGAATTGGTGCTCGCGGCTCGCCGTCTCGTGCTCGCAGTTCGCCGAGTCGCCGTTGCCAAAACGTTTTCTCATCAGCATCAGGCTTCGGTAAGAAAATAATATCTCGTCGTCAGGTACTCAGGTGCTCGTCGCCTTCGTCATTTGCATCATCACTGATCAGTTCATCTGTTCATCAGATCGATCCCGCGATCCGATTCAGGCCGCCGCCGAGACTCGTCGTCTCGTCGGATCGATCCCAGATCATCCGTGCAGGACCCAAAACTAGTTGAGTTGAAGTTTCTACAAAATTTCATGCCAAAAGAAAATATCGGACCTGTTGAAATTCTGAATTTTTTAAAGAGGCATGATTGTTTTCCCAATGCAAGTATTGCATATAGAGTTCTGTTGACCATTCATGTGACAGTTGCATCGGCAGAAAGAAGTTTTTCTAAATTGAAACTATTGAAGTCCTATATGCGTACTACTATGACACAACAAAAACTCAATGATTTGACCACAATAGCACTTGAGAGTGAAGTCTTGGAGAAGATTGATTACGAGGATATCATTGAAGATTTTATTTCAAAGAATACCGCAAGAATGAGGATGTTCAAATAAATAGCAATCGAGAGTTGCATAGGTATGACTTTTTTATATGTCCAATTTTTATGTAAGATATTATATTATATACATTATAATTTTTTCTGCGAGACATATATACATTATAATTGCTCGTTAGTTCATATTTTTGTGAGATAGGGCCTCATTTTTTCGTTCCGCACAGGGCCCCGGATTTTGCCGGCCCGGCCCTGAAACGAGCCTATTAAATATTAGATTGTAGATCCTAAAATGAAAAATCTTCAATATCGTTTTAAAATGTATCAAGCTTTTACAATTATGAAATACTGTTTAGTTATATGAATACTTTTATAACAATTTGTCCATATTTTTATTAAATTTATTACAAACATTATGTTATTAGTTTTTTTAGTATGTGAACCCTTTTTAATGAAATTCTCTAAAATATATGAACACAAATATTTTAACTCTATCTTTTAATGTAATTATGATTTACATATTTTTACAAAATTCTAAAAAAAGAAACAAAAACTAACATATGAAAATTTGCCACATTAACTTCCACCCATTTTAAGTCCAACCAGATGACCCGTTGCGCCCATGGCGCAAAAATCATTGGCAAGCCAAGCATTGTAAGCATGTGCATGTGACAGTCTATGTGAGATTACATGGCATCATGATTCATTAAATGGAAATAATGGCATTACTTTATAACTGCATACCATAAGTAAATATAATTTTAGTGCTGGCATAGTGTTCTAAGAGAACTCAGTGCTGATACACAACGTTATAAGAAGTTTACAATGAGCATAAGTAGAAATTCAGCGTTGCTATATATTGTTGTAAGTTGATAATAGATAATTTACAATGAGCATAGTATATAGCTGGTAGGTATCATGTAGATGGTTGTGGTTATGAGGTGATGGTCATCAAGGAGAGCCATAAGCCATAAGTTTCCTACGCACTCAATTCTGAAACAGGAAAACATAAGCTTGAGTGGCAAACAAATAGAATCTGAAAATTGTGTATATACACAGAGAAAAGAAAAATAAGAATGCAAATGAAAGGTAGAATCACTTACCTAGTTGCAGGAGGTGCACACCCGTGCTTGCCAGATTCGTCGCCGGGCCTGTGGTCTTGGGGGGAAAGTGGTGCCCATGATGCCAGAGTAGCCGAGCCGCTTGCGGTTGCTTCCTGGTGGGTGGGGTCTGCTGTCAAATGAATCATCAAGCATTAACCAAGGAGGCCAAATAAGAAAGCATCTGCATGCTACAGAGTTGTGTACTGTGTTGAGTACCTTGATATGTGCAAACAAAGCAAACTGGACCAATATAAACTTGACAAACATGATACATTATGCGGGGAGGAGTGTGTATCGTTTCCACAAGAACAATGGAGCTTAAAAATGATAAAAATGAGATGGAAATGCTGATAAGTTGACACTTAATAGAATCATGGAATTTGCTTTCCAATTTATATAATTGTAAATGCTACATTCCTCAATGGAGTATGCACTTCCAAAAATGAAGTTGACAATTAAAGCATGCATCAATGGCCTCGGTCCAAACATACTGCCTACACCTAACATGTTAGAGAACATAAAACTAACACATACACCTAATTAAGTGGACACCTAGTTACAATAGCTCATGTATTTTTTAAGCTCATGCCTAGAGGAACAAGGCATCCACTTTAATAGTAAACTCACATTGTTTATTTTTCCGAAACATGAGTGCTGCTCATATGGAGTAGCATGTATGTGCCACATGCTCATATGGAGTAGCATGTATGTGCCACAGTAATTGAGTGTTCAGTTAGTCGAAGGAGAGAGAATGTCAGTGTAAATACAAATAGAATCCTATCGGTTCTCAATCTTTTGGAGAAAATGATGTTGGCAGGTCGCTCCCAACATCATTATACCAATGATGTTCTCTATAAAACCTCAACCATCGAGCATGATTAGAACATGTTGATATTTGGATTTTTCTTTATAAAAATTCTGAGACCCCACATATTCCAATTTCCATTAATCATTCACGTAATCTCTGACCGGTAAAATTGCAAACGTTGAGATTAAAAACAAAAATAGTAGAGCAATGCAGTAGGTTGCAAAACTTAATAACTTAATATCATAAAAATTACGACACCTGTAGGGTGGAGTATGAGCTCACCTGGAGCTTAGGTGCTTTGCCATCCATGTACGCTCAGAATAAAAAGGATGGCAATGAGCAAGGAGAGGGTCGAGGGGGTGAAGAGACGCAAATGAGAAACAAATGAGCACGCGCAAGGGGTCACACATGCTGCAAATTCCTGCACAAAAGGCTGAACCTTTACTCAATTTTTATAGATACAGGTTCTGAACAGAGTTAATACACAAACCAACTGAAACCATCAGTTTCAAGCTTACTCGAAATAAGAAAACGGCTCGTGAATAATATCTCTTACAATATATCTTAACTAAATTTTGTATGCTCTATATATGTATCATATCATCTGAATACAATCTTAACTAAATTTTGTTTGCACTATATATACATTTTTGCTCTGTTTCTCGGTAAAATAGGATTTCATCATTTTTCAATCATTCACAAAATTAGAACATATGTAGTTAAGGAGTAGATAGGCAGTGATTGAGCACATCATTTAGTTGCCGTTGTTTAGAATTCACATGCTATAAACTTGATATCTAAGCATAATAGAATAAAATTGAAACCAAATTAAAGCCTTTTCAAACTTGCATACTGATATAACATCTAAATTGCATACTGATATAACATCTAAATTGCAAACAAATAGATTCACCTTAAGGATTAGACATGAGTCGACATCGTGACCGTGCACATAAAAATCATCCTCGCTGGAAGCCGATAAAAAAATGACAATATCACTCATTTGACCTGAATAATGAATAGTACACATTTATGCACGATATTTTCTCTTGAAGCTGGATTAACCGCAACACCAGCCCGAGACCACATTCTGAAAAGGACGTGGATGTCGCCTAGAGGGGGGGGGGGTGAATAGGCGCTTTAAAATAGTTAAGGTTTAGGCTTGAACAAATGCGGAATAGAACTAACGCCACAAAACCTACAAACAACTAGGCTCACCTATGTGCACCAACAACTTATGCTAAGCAAGATAAACGACTAAGTGATAGCAAGATATATTACAATAAACAATATATCTATCACAAAGTAAAGTGCATAAGTAAAGGGTTCGAGTAAGAGATAACCGAGGCACGGGGAGACGATGATGTATCCTGAAGTTCACACCCTTGCGGATGCTAATCTCCGTTAGAGCGGTGTGGAGGCACAATGCTCCCCAAGATGCCACTAAGGCCACCGTAATCTCCTCACGCCCTCGCACAATGCAAGATGCCGTGATTCCACTAAGGGACCCTTGAGGGCGGTCACCGAACCCGTACAAATGGCAACCCTTGGGGGCGGTCACCGAACCCGTACAAATGGCAACCCTTGGGGGCGGTCACCGAACCCGTACAAATGGCACGGTCACCGAACCCGTACAAATGGCAACCCTTGGGGGCGGTCACCGAACCCGTACAAATGGCAACCCTTGGGGGCGGTCACCGAACCCGTACAAATGACAACCCTTGGGGGCGGTCACCGAACCCGTACATGTGGCTACCCTTGGGGGCGGTTACCGGTACCCGTACAAATTGCTCGGGGCAATCTCCACAACCTAATTGGAGACACCGACGCTTCCCGGAGCTTCAGACCACAATGATTGAGCTCTGAGACACCACCAAGCTTCTAGGACGCCAAAGCATCCACGAAGAACAATATCAAGGGTACTAAGTACCAAAGGTAGTAAGCTTCTCAACTTCTCACTTCCACATATCACCGTGGAGAACTCAAATCGATGCAACTAATGCAATGGCAAGAACACACGAAGTGGTCAAGTCCCTCACACTCAAATCCCTCCACAACAACAAAAGCTATGGAGAAATATGAGAGGAAGAACAAGGAGCTCACGAAGAACTCCAAGATCAAGATCCAAGGGGTTCCCCTCACATAGAGGAGAAAGTGATTGGTGGAGATGTGGATCTAGATCTCCTCTCTCTTTTCCCTCAAGAACAAGCAAGAATCATTGGAGGGATAGAGAGTAATCAAGCTCTAAAAATGTCAACAATGGAGATAGAACAAGAGCTCAACAGATGGATAAGACCAAGGGGGAAGAAGGCCCCCTTTATATAGTGGGGGAAGGAATCAGACCGTTATCCCCACTTTCTGCCCGAGCTCCAGCGGTACTACCGCTGGCTGCAGTGGTACTACCGCCGGCACTCCAGCAGCACTACCACCGCCAAGAAAGTCTTCGCAAAAAGGTCCGTCCACGAACAACCGCTAGGCAGGCGGTACTAAGCTCCTGGAGCGGTACTACCGCTGACCAGGGGCGGTACTACCGCCAGCCAGCGGTACTACCGCTAGGGCCAGCGGTACTACCGCTAGGGCCAGCGATACTACCGCTAGGGCCAGCGGTACTACCGCCAACTCTAGCGGTACTACCGCTAGGTCCAGCGGTACTACCGCTAGCCACTGAAACAGCCATAACTTTCGCATACGAGCTCCGAATCGAGCAAACCCAAGCTTGTTGGATTCAGGACGACAAGGGCTATCCAAACAACGACTAGAAATCTTAAGACCATGCGGTTATGAATATGCCAAAGATATAGAGATGTGAGTCCTCTATGAATGAAGAACCGGCAAAAACTCCAACATCGAAAACATCATAATAGATGCATATGGACTCCGTTTTCGATGAACTCGAGCTTGTCACGAAGATGACCATAAGCTCTAAAACTCACAAAGAGAAACACCAAACAAGAACCAAGAAGTATGATGCAAGGATGCATTTGAGCTCTCAACGAACGATACGATCAAGCTACTCACTTGAGAACCCCCCTTGATAGAACAACAATCTATCCTAACCAGAAAACCTATCAAGGGCAAACCTATACCTTGCACCTCGTCCTCTTGAGCTAGATGATGATGATCTTGGCTTCCTCAAGATGGACCACCTTTCTTGATTGTGTTGGCTTGATGAATACTAGTTGATTTCTCCCCCATACTCACTATGGGTGAGCCACTCTTCAGCATATCTTCACAAGTCCATTGCCACCACAATGGACGGCAAGCTTCAAGCATGCTATCTTCGTGCTGATCCACTTGAACTTGCACATCGCAATCTTCATGACGATCACAACTTGACGTCATACTCCATGGGTTGTATGAGATCTTCCCTTTGACGCAAGCCCATGGAAACACACCTAACCCCCACATAGAACTCTCACGAAGACCATGGATTAGTACACAAACACGTAATGGACAATGCTTACCATACCATGGGATCACTTGATCCCTCTCGATACATCTTGTACGCTTTGTGTGTTGATCATCTTGATTTACTCTTTGTTTGAGATCTTGATCAACCATTGATGATGATCACAACTTGACGTCATACTCCATGGGTTGTATGAGATCTTCCCTTTGACGCAAGCCCATGTAAACACACCTAACCCCCACATAGAACTCTCACGAAGACCATGGGTTAGTACACAAACACGTAATGGACAATGCTTACCATACCATGGGATCACTTGATCCCTCTCGGTACATCTTGTACGCTTTGTGTGTTGATCATCTTGATTTACTCTTTGTCTGAGATCTTGATCAACCATGTGTCTCTATGACCATTCTTTGGATAATACCTTGAATACCATCTTGGTCATCATATAAACTCCTTGAACCCAACTGATGGACTTCAAGAAGTGCCTATGGACAAATCCATACCATGGGATCACTTGATCCCTCTCGGTACATCTTGTACGCTTTGTGTGTTGATCATCTTGATTTACTCTTTGTCTGAGATCTTGATCAACCATGTGTCTCTATGACCATTATTTGGATAATACCTTGAACCCAACAGATGGACTTCAAGAAGTGCCTATGGACAAATCCTATAAATGTAGCTGAAGGCAACCATTAGTCCATAGAAATTGTCATCAAGTACCAAAACCACATATGGAGATATATGCTCCAACACATTCTACTATCAAAATCCCGATAGGAGTTCTGACAAATGCCATGTAAGCATGGATAAAATAGAATTTCACATAGCAAGAGAAGGATTTGAGGAGGCTAAATCAAAAGAGATGAGTGAGAGGGGGAGAGGAGGACTACTGAATCTGCTATGTGGTATAGAAGAATTCAGTTATCACCTTGGATGACTTAGGAAGCAACAGTATGAGCCAGCGACAACATCAACATATATTTCCATCTTAACAGGGTTCGGAAAAAGATAATCAGGAACTAAAGCCGCTAACTAAGAAAACAACAACAAATCATTATATTCCTTGAAATCCCTGAAAATCCCTTGATGCACAAAAATATCAAAAATATTCCATAGGGTTGTCTAATGGATCATTGACAGTTGAAAGTGCGTTATATCGACTAGAGGGGGGTGAATAGGAGATTTTTAGAATTTCATCACTGAGGAGATTCCTTTTGAGGAAATTCCTCACTGATGACTAACTTACAGCGGAAACAGTTAAGGATCAGTCGTGCAAACGTTCACCACAGCAGTATTACAGAGTGAAGATTATGAGAACAGATTGCACAGTAAGCAGGCACGCAGAATACAGATGATGATTAACTATTGTGAAGAATTTGGGGTTGAGGAAATTCGGAGAAAGTCTTCAGCAAATTCTTCAAACAGTCACAGTGAAAGTCATCAACACATAATACAGAGAAAGTAAAGAGTTGAGGAATTAGAACCCGATTCTTGGTGAAGACTGTTGTTGATGACCCAGTTCCAACTGATGTGACAGTTGTACATCTGGTTTGGAGCGGCTTGGTATTGAAACCAAAGGACACCCAGTCCCTACCGTATTCTCCTTGAGCTAAGGACACACAGTCCTCACCCAACACTCGTGGTAAGTCTTCAGGGCAGACTTCCAAACCCTCACAAACTCGGTCACCCGGCGATCCACAATTGACTGCTGGATTGCTCTAGACCATGACGCCTAACCGTCTGGAGGATGCACAGTCCTCAAAGGTAAAAGGCTTCAGTCCCACACAGGAACAACTTCTTCAGTGATGCTCAATCACTAGGTTTGGTTTGTGGTTTCGGTGGGTGGTGTATTTCCTCACTGATGATTTACTCTCGAAGGCTCTGAGGAATTGGGTTGCTCTTATGACAAGTGTCAGTTTCTAACGGAGCAGCCAACCAACTAGTGGTTGTGGGGGGCGGCTATTTTTAGCCTGGGAGCATCCCGACATGATTTGACATTAATGCCCTTAAATAATATGACTGTTGGAGTGGATAAGACCAGTGACTTGGCGTGGCTACCGAACGGTCGGGACCCTCAACTGTGAGAGTCCTCATGTCACTCATATTCCTCACTTGAGGCTTTTGGTAGGATTTGGCTTGGGTTGAGCATCATGTGGAAATTCATTCCATAGCGTTACTTTGACCCCCTTTAACAGTACGGTGTTCCTATTCATCAAATGCGAAGAAAGTAAAACAGAAAACGTAAATCTTCACGCTTCAATTTCTTCAAAATGATTTTCTTCAGGAACCATCGATCTTCTCAATATCAATATCTTCATGAGGAATATCAATTTCATCGCAGATTCCTCGTGATTCATTTCTTCAGCTTCAGACCAATTTCTTCAACTGAAGACATATATTTTTAGGGGTCGATATTCTTCAAATATCTCAAACTCCTCAATGACTTATAGATCATGTGTACACTTATAAATACATTAGATACTTAACCTATAAGTCTTCAAACCACCAAAATCACTAAGGGGCACTAGATGCACTTACAACAGTGCCAACAATTATATTATTATGATGAAGATAATTTAGCTATATTATTTATGCCACCCACCTAAAGAACATGCTCTGCTCGGTGAGAGATCCATTAACTGGAAAAGTAAGGGGGAAGCAGAGCACATCACAAAAGCTTGCATACATACAGAAAGAGAACATCACACAAGCTTGCATATACAGAAAGAGGAATTGGGCGAGAAGCTCATCTTGGCGTGTTGGCATCAGACGTGTTTATTCTTGGTTCATAGGTGCTGCTTCACAGGTGCCCCATCAGCCATCTCTCCAGGCTGCTGCACCCTGCAAGCTGACCAGTAGCACAACAATAAAAGAGGGCTTTGACAACCTGCACTGAGCGTGTGAGCGTCCACCTTAAGCTGTGTATGAGGGATTTTTTTCCTGGAAGAAATGTACAGAGAATTAAAAAAAGATGGAAGCATGCGAGCAAAGTTATTTGTGCTTGTTGCTGCATCCTGGAAACAAATACATTATCATCCCTGATAAGTGACAACCATCTCCACACTGCAGAATCAAAATTGAATAAAGTCAATAAAAAATCTAGGTTGGGGGGCGAAAAAAAAGGCTTCAGATGTGAATGTTTTCATGGAAATAGAAGCCACGCTTTTAGGTTGAAGAATATCACCTTGAGGTTTGGCCCTCTGCTCAACATCTGCATGGATAGATGAGATCAAGCCATTGCTCAAAGCACTGAAGGAAAGGAGGTCCTCGGGAGGCGGTGAGAGCTCCTGTGGGCGGCGCCTCGAGGGACCGGAGCACCTCCCTCTCCTCTTTCCTCTCTTTCTCCCTCCTCTCCTTCTTTCTCTCTCACCCTCTCATCTTCTTCGCCGATGCTCGAGGGACCAGTGCCGCTGGACCTGTCGGGGTTCCAGGACGACGAGGGGGATGGGAGCGAGGTCTACGGCGGTGAGGTCTGAGGGGCGACGGCGGGCAGCGACGTGGGTGGGGCGGCTAGGGTTTTCGTCGGAGGGGGTAGGGAAGAGAATAGTGGGCAGGAGGGGGAAGATAGTGCGGGAGCGGGCGACGGCTAGGGTTTCTCCACGACAGCTGCTAAGTTTTATACACATGTATGTAAAATTACTAAAATGCCCTCAGCGGGGCATGTATTTTACAGGCGGTGGCAGCACTATCGGGGCGACGTGGATGGCTTCATCCTAGCTAGGAGCCCAGCGTCTTTTATAAGAGAAACTAGATCGTCGATGGCGCGCGTTGCCGCACCCGTCTATTTGGACAATAAAATGATATTTTAAGAAAAATATGGTCACATCAAACATATTAAATTTGCATAAAGAAAAAACATACACTACTACGTAATTGAGGGTACTCTCATATTGCCGGTAAAAAGCAAGGTTCACAAATATAAATTGGCTTGGTATGACAACATACACAACAATGTAATACTGAATTGCAAAATAAATACTCAATCAGTGCATGACATGATACTTTACAAGGATCAAGGTCAGCTCATATTAAAACAGTAATGTTCAAAATTGAACATGTTAAGCTAAGGGAGATCACCAGAATATATATCATATGGTCTCATCGTCAGAATCTGATTCTTGTAAAGCATCATGTCGTGGAGATATAATGGTTGAAAATATACCAATGTAAATTTCTTTTGTTTGATTCTGTAACAGAAGAAAGGGGCCACACAATTAGTCAAAATGGAAAATTCAACCATATGTTCATGTAGCATGCAGGTGACCACTTCTTAGAAAGAAGATTCAACCGAAAGTCCTAAATTAGCATCTTGGCAACTCACACTCATTTACAAACAAGAAAATCCAACCTATATATTCAGGCATGAGGATGTGATTCAGGGAGTAGGTACTTATAATCAAGATATTAGGAGTTTCCTTCTAACTTGGCTTCCGAAATTAATAATCCTTACGAAGAAACAACTATGTGCAGGATTCAGATAATGCATTTGTTAATCAAATCAGGAATTCTCCTCATCACAATATAAACCTTGGCTTTGATTTGAGTAGCAGTTTGGTTTTGAAAGAAAAATACTCTCACTAACGGATTTTATATTGCTATATGAAGTACCCTGCTAAGAACTTGAAGATGTCCAGGAAGTACCACGGAAAGTAGCCTTTCACATTGGCTCTATTTCTGCGGAGCAGAAACTGCATCATTGTAACTAAACTTTGAAGGTTTCACAAAATTTCTTGGTAGAATTTATTTGAATTACTAACCTTCAAGTATTACACCCTGTTGGTGTCATCGAGAATGTCATATGCGGACGCCTTGTCTGAAGAAAGATCTGGGCTAAACTATATAAAATCCACCAAATCGATTAATTTTAGATGAAAACCGAACCAAGATTTAGAGATCGATGTGACCAGGAAGTGGATCGACTTTCCAATCTCTTGGACATAAATGGGGAGGCCCCCATACGATTCTGTCAGGTACTGCAGCACACATCGTGATCCTTCTATGTTGTCCGGATAAGCCGTTGGGACGCACTTGCACTCAAGGGAAAACAGTAGCATGAACCAGAATTCCCAGTTCAATTGCTTCATATCCAAAACAAGTGAAGCAAGTAGCATTTTTTTTAAAACAGTTGAAAATTTTAGCTCACTTGTTGCTGGGTCTGCTCTTGAACCTGCATCACAGAAGCAAATATCCTGGAGGTATATGTTTTGAAAGATTCGACAAACTATTTAGTCTCGTATCTACAATAATGAAGATATATATGATGCATCTATATTACCACAAAATTGCGCATTTCGCAGTAACTTTGTTGCTTTAAAAGTTAGAATACACCTGATGACCACCCTCATATAGATCCAACGGGACAATTTGACTATATCTGCAATAGGCTGGAAATCAAAGCATTAATAGATACAACTCCCATTTTAGTACTCAATCCTGGGAGCATTGTTCAAAATATTTCTGTTTTGGAAAATCATACCTAGATATCATATTCATCTCAATCAAGAACATATGACTTAGCAACTTATCTGCTTCTCCCGTTAACTCTTGCTATTGCCTATTGCTACTGCACCAGGAAACAACAAGTCCTCCAAAACATTGTTTGGCAACAAGTACTGGAAGGGCATATTCCCACCGTTGATTGTTGAGCGCCTGCACATTGGTTCTACATTCAGAAATGGGAAATGTCCGAATGAGAGAATTTACTGAAATTCTACCATGTTATGTGGACAATGACGAACATGTCAAAACACTGAAACAATATGTGCATTGAAACATTCTATATTGTGTTAAACTCAAAGTGTCATGCCTCAAAATAAGTTATCTAGTACAATAAACCTTTGAGGGGTGATGTTTTAAGCATCCGACCACTCGATAAGCAACATAGACTGAAACACATACACACTATTACACAAAAAACTTATTGCTAAAACTGACATTCAAGGTGTCAAAGGATTGGAATAATAACCCTGCAACCCAATCAACCGGATGGTTTTGTTCATGTAAATTATCTTAATGGGTTGAACACGAACTGAAGGTTCCCTTTCATCTGCCCATAAGGTGGCGTTGTACATGTGTTTATGCATTAAGAAAGTCAAGAAAGAATGAAATGGATGATATGATACACCTGATCTGTATTTACTGCACGTTCTATTTCTACCAGCAATACCAGAGGATACGTCAACATCGGTTGAGTAGAGCTGAGAGCCATTACGATTCGTCGGTTGAAAAATTCCCCAAACCAATATACCAGAACCAGCACCGAGCACTTGGATTGACACGATCTGCAACCAACATAGTGAAAATTAACAGAGTTGAACCACGGGTGAAGAAAAGATAGTGTGGTTGGGAGAAAAAAAACTACGGAGAGGTTGAAGATGGAGGGGCAACCTGGTGGATCGGAGACACATGGCTACTAGCGTGCTAGGGGGAAGCTCCATGCAGTCGGTGGACGTATCCTCAGGCAGCCGAGGTGAGGTCCTGCCCTGGTGTGCTGTGCTGACCTCCGGTAGAGGCCAATCTCAAAGCCTTGGCGAGGTGGATGCGGCCATGGCGGATTTGACCGCCGCCTGACCTGGTCGATCTCCTCTTCTTTTCTTTTCTGACGAGAGGAGATGGTGGGAGACAAGGTGGACGACTTTGGGGGATTGGATCGGGGCGAAGGCCGACTACGAGGTGACGTGAGGCAGATGAGGTGGTTGCCGGCGGCGATGTGTGAGCCGTGAGGGGAGGGGTGGAGTGGGTCGTACGGTGGACACGAGCAAAATCACCACCGCTCATTGGGGATCCGACGTTAATTCATATCAGTGAACGAGAGGCATCCGATTAGCCCCCTGGAATAGCAGCCCAAGGACCGCCGGCCGAGGAGCAGCCCACGCGAACGGAATGATGCATCAGACGGCCAGCGACGTCCCAGACCGAGGATCCAATGGTCAAAAGGAATGGATGCGTGAGAAGGCTGGGATTAGGTGCAGTTATACTGTCTTTAATGTGCGTGTTGGTCACTAGATGATTAGAACTAGTTATCTTATTTACACAACAAGGTCAAACTTGGGTGATGGCTAGCATATCTCGATAGGTATGGGGGAGGTAGTGTGTTTTAGCTGTGTTAGAGCATCTCCAAAAGCCGGGCTAAAACATCGTCGCGCTGTAAAAATTGTTTTTTAGTGCACGTGCAATAAAAAATTGCTCCAGCGGGCGCGCAATAAACGCGCGCGGCATAAAGAGTACAACGCGTGGTCGGAATCGGCATCGCGTGCTACTTATTTGGTGCGTCCGCTTCAGCGCTGTAACGCCCCGGACACATCCGCCGGTGGTCGTTACTCCTGACAGGATCTAGAAATAAACGCGCGCGGCGTAAAGAGTACAACGCGCGGTCGGAATCGGCATCGCGCGCTACTTATTTGGTGCGTCCGCTTCGGCGCTGTAACGCCCCGGACACATGCGCCGGTGGTCGTTACTCTTGGCGGGATCTAGACTGGCCCCACATATCAATATTAGTCTTTTATGCACACTTTGTCCTCACTCATGCGCACGCTTAACCTGGGAGTTCTGTTTGAATGGGCTCCCGGAAAAAAGGAATTCCTTATTGATATGAGTAGTCTATCATCCCTAATAAGCCAGGCTATCACAGGCGCGCTGCACACTCGAGCGCTTCGCTCTCTCTCCATCACGCCACCTTCGCACCGCCGCGCGCCGCCGCCGGCGAACTGCCCGATGGACGCCCCGTCGGCACCTGATACGTCTAAAACGTATCTATAATTTCTGCTTGTTTCATGGTCATTCGGATGACATTGTTACATGTTTTGCTACACTTTTATATCGTTTAACACATATTTGGAATAACATATTAACTTGGTGCATCCAGTGCCAGTTTATGTCTGCTGATGTCTATTTTGCTAGAACTTTTATCCAATTTTCCGAAGTCCCAAAAATCCTGAGAAAAATATATAAAAATCAGCGTGTCGGAGGCTACCCGAAACACTAAAGAAGGGCCAAAGGCCTCCCAGGCGGCCTGTGGGCGCGGCCTGGCCCCTGGCCGTGCCAGGAGGTTGCCTGGGTGGGCCCCCACCACCTCTCGTGTCCTCCTTTGGCCTATATTTACATCCCGACAAGGAAACCCTTCCAGAGGATTCAGAGCCGCAAATTTCTCCATCGTCCCGCCGCCGCATCGCTTTCGAGATCGGGAGCACGAGGAGACCCCTTCCCGGCACCCTGCCGGAGGAAGGATTGACCTCCGGGAGCTTCTCCACCACTATGAACGCTTCTCGGGTCTGCCGTGAGTAGTCCTTCTTGGACCATGGGTCCATGACAAGTAGTTATGTAATGTCTTCTCTCCAATCTTGTGCCTCCATAATTAGTCCTTGTGAGCTGTCCTACATGATCAATGCATCTATGTAATTCCTATGTTATTGTTATGCTCGGTTTGTTGGGATCCGATGGATTATGTGATTATGTTTAGATTGTTATGAGTTATATATTTGATTATTCCTTTATATTATGTTACTTACTGATTCATGCATGTTCTCCGTTGTTATCTGTTGCTTTGACCGAGTAGTAGGTAGTAACTCCAAGAGGGAGCGTTATGCATAATTGTGGGTTCATGCCCCTCGATGTCTAGCTTGAGTGACAGAAACATGAGACTAGGGGATGCGATGCTGCCATCAAGGAGAAAACAACGGTGCTTGTGACCATGGTTGCAAGGATTGTTTACCTTACGCATAGTTCGTTAACGCAATTGTCCGTTGCTTTGAGTTTACACTTTGGATGAGACTCGCAACTTAATTCCGACGAGATGTTCTGGATAGATATCTCTAGATGAATGATTAATAAGTAGATGCTGATGAATAAACAGTCTATTTGTCTTGGCGTATTGTCCATTACTATCGAACCTCTAACTATCAAGTAGCATAAGTAGCATATGTTCATCCCAGTTTCCGTCAGTGGGCCTAGTGCCGCGTTGTCACCTAACGCGAGCGTCATATACACCTACACTATCCGTGAATCGAACCGTATACGCATGTTGAGACAAGTTTCAGCATCAGCTTTTTGTATTTTTTAACCTGTACTCCTTCTGTTTTTAAATATAAGACCTTTTAAAGATTGCACTATAAACTATATACGGATATATATAGACATATTTTAGAGTATAGATTCACTCATTTTGCTCTGTATGTAGTTTATAGTGTAATCTCTATAGAATGTCTTATATTTAGGAACGGAGGGAGTGGCACCAAACTGCCCATGGCGTGCAACTTGTGCATCACTGGTGTATTTACCTATAGAAAAAAAGAAAAATAAATTGGTCGCTGACGCCGTCTCTCTCCCGACTGCCGCCGTTGCCCTTCACCCGGAGCGTCTGCTCCGTCGCGTGCACGCCCCAGCTTCGCCTGACGCCTTATCCGTCGCGACCCGACCCACTAGGAAAATCAGGAGGCCGCGACCCGCCGTACCATCAGTTTGCGGGTAAGCGGATGCGAACCCCAAAAAAGAAAACCCGCCTCCGAGCCACGTGTCACCAGTTGGAATAAAGTCGCGCCTGTCTCCTCCACCGCTCCTCCTCTCTCGCTTCGCCCCCCGCAAAAACCCTAGAGACCTCCCTCCTCGCCTCGCCTCGCCGCCGCCTCCACGCCCCTCTCGGTGAGCCGGTGAGCCCTCCCACCCCCGCCCCTACCCCGGCCTCCGCCCTACTCCTCGTTCCCCGCGCTCACCGGGCCCCGGAATTTCCACCCTCTTACCAGGGATTCCAAGCGCGATACATCTCCCAGGGAGGCCGCCGGGCGCGGAGGCGATGGTGGCCGAGCTGCGGCGCGACGACATGGCGGGGGAGGCGATGCCCGTCCGCGACGCCGTGGCCTTCCGGCTCGTCGAGCACGTGCTGCAGTCCGTGCGGATGGTGCGTCGTGGCTCCCAGCCCCCTTTCGCTCCCTGTATTTGCATTTTTATTTATATATATATCCGAGCGGCGCGAGACCGGCGATTCCCGCGGAGGCCGAGGAGCCGGGCTAGGGAGACGCTCGTTTTGTCGCCGGATCGTTAGCCTCTTACGTCTGCGTTTTAGCTAGTAAAATTAGCTGGTAGTATTACTTTGGACTCCAAATCCCCCATCTCAGTGTCGGTTGCAGTCGTGGACCCGAAATAACTTGACCACGCGACTTTAGAAACCGAAGCCAAAACCATACAGTCTCCTATCTTGTTGAAAAGCCCCTTCAATCGACAGTCCTATTGGGAAACCCCTCGGCCAACGAATGGTTTAGCACTTCATGTATGGTACCATACTAAAGCATGCCTTGAAACAGAAGCAGGGCATGATTTGCAAACTTCGGAGACGGTGTTGTAGATAATAATAACACAACTTCTTCATAATGACCAAATGTGAGAATCTTTTGAATATGACCAGCGTTCAATTCATTGGGATGCTTAATGTCCAATTTGATGGTGTTATGATACTGACTATTTAAAAAGTTTGGTTGGAATTGCTGTTGTTACTCTCTGGGAGTCAGGCACAAGTAAAAATCTAATTTGATATACAGCTTCCACCTTCTTCCTTGGGACTGCTCGGGCAAAGGCAGAGCATGTAATGATCGTAAAGGCATATCCTTCCTATGTGGAGAAGACATGGGGGTTCTGGGGCCTTCTGGAATTCTGGACCCCATGATATACCATGTTCACTTCAGTTGCATGTGTTGAAGTTGATTTGGGGAGCCAGGTGCTTGCGTCCATCCCTTACACATTCAGCCCATCCGTTGTGTACTATTGAGATTAAACACTTCAGTTGCGTGTGTTGAAGTTGATTTGGGGAGCCAGGTGCTTGCGTCCATCCCTTACACATTCAGCCCATCCGTTGTGTACTATTGAGATTAAACACTTCAGTTGCGTGTGTTGAAGTTGATTTGGGGAGCCAGGTGCTTGCGTCCATCCCTTACACATTCAGCCCATCCGTTGTGTACTATTGAGATTAAACACTTCAGTTGCGTGTGTTGAAGTTGATTTGGGGAGCCAGGTGCTTGCGTCCATCCCTTACACATTCAGCCCATCCGTTGTGTACTATTGAGATTAAACATAGTATATGCATTCGTTTATCATTTTATAGATAATGCATTTCTTCAGAATAATATCGAGACATCTAGTAATGGGTTCAAGTTTGAAAGTCAAGGCTGTTATTGAAGATGTGAGAGACTATGCCAGATGGATGTGCAGTGTGAGAGTTAGTATAATTGTAAGGTGATTATTTTCCTATGGATGCATTTTTTTGAATGCTAATTTGTGGGTTAGGCAGCAGGGCACATGTTATTTCTTCTATTCATACCTGAAAATCGCCAAGGAGCTTCCAGATGTTGCATGTTTCTGCCAGCGAACAAATAGACTTATTCAGCCTAAGGCATTACCCTTTTTTTGAGTGTACTTAATATTTCTGTAGATGTGCATTTTATGGAGGATTGGCATCAGTCCATAACCAACTCACTAGATAGAACCATACTTATGTTGTTTATGGGCATTCTGTGAAATTCTTTCCTGTTCTGACTCCTTATCAAATTTCTCCAATCTGACTTATTGCGGTATATATGCATTTTACCGAGAGTGACTGTCACATTCTATCAAGAGTGACTCTCATACCATACTCGCTGGAGATACAACCTAAAGTATTGTTGTTTATGGCTGATTTATGTTGAGTGAAAACCCGTTCCTGTCCTCACTCTGCTTATCGAGTAATTCACCCGCCAGCTTGATCCCATATAGAGGAGTCTATTCCGGTCATGGTTTTTGTTGTGTGGCATCAATCAACAATATATATCTCAAGAATGCCTTTTGAACCCTTGACACCCTTTGCCTTTTGATTCAGGAGCCGCTTCTAGTTAACCCATATGATCAGGAGCAATATGGTAAGATGTTAGATACTCTAGACACTAGCAAGAGAAAGAGTGCTGATGATGAGGCTTTGTATGTGGTAAGACATTGATCCTGTTAATCTATCCTATCATTTGTTGTACTTGACATCACTTCTGATAAAATGCACATATTGCCATTTTTCCAGACTTATTTGAAGGCATTGTCAGAAGCAGTATCCAAAATAGACATCATGTACCATCATTCACTTTTGAACAATGTAATCTCATATTGATTACTTACCTTACATCTTCATTTGGTTTGTCGAGTTACTTGAATCTCATCACTAAAAAACCTCCATTTCAGATATTTAGCGTCCGCATCTGGTACTTGCAAAGAGATACAATGGTTGCTTTATTGGACCTAATAACCAGATTGGTATTCTTCTAATTGCACTTGCATTTTTTCCTGCATGATCTGCTTGTGAGTGTCTGTAACTAATTGATTATTCGTCCATCCAGGCTGCAGTGGCAGATCAGTATCTCAGAGAATGTTTGCAGATGCTTGTGAACAACTTTACTCCGCCTATTATTGTTAAACACAACAATGAGGTGCCCCCATGGGCAGTCTCGAGGAAGAAGGAAATTTTTTCTCGTCTGTGCGAGAGTTTGAAAACGATCTCAGATACTGTACCCTTAGCACCAAGGATGTTAAGGGATATAATAGACAGGAGTATGCCGAAGTTATTCGATAACAAAGCTGTAAGTGTGAACTCTACAATATATTTTCTGTTATCATAGCCAGTTGAGTTCTCTGAGTCGCTTTTCCTAATTAGCCTGAATTAATGCTACTCAAACAACACACAAATGCTGAAAAGGGGTCTTGGTCTCCCCAGTTCACATTCTGGTTAACCATAAATCCTTGGATCCCACACACCTTCAACAACACTGCAGATTTTCTTGAATGTCAATGCCAACTTGCCATCATTTTATCTTCTGTATGTTTGTCTGATGGGCCTTATCTGTGTTGAAAGCTTCTTCTATGTCAAGTGATAGTTGGCATTTGACTCCCTTGCGTATCAGCTTTGTGTTGACAATTTATGCTTCCTGATCTTTTCACTTGTGTGCTGAAAATTTAGCCGACAACTTTTGTTCATAATTCATAGAGCATCATTTCTTACTTTCTGGTAATGCCTTTTGCAGAAGATGATCTCGTTTGTCGAGTGCATGTTGGGACTAGATACTGACAGAATGGGGGATCTTATCGGAGCTATTTTGCTGGCCAAAGTTGTTGATCTTATTACAGAATTGGATGTATGCTCCCTTTTTTCACTGCTAGTCTACCCTGCAAGGTCTCAACTGATTCTTGACCTCATTAGTTGATTGGTGGACTTTACAGGTTAATATAACCTGGGAAGATATTCTTCAAGAGGAACATAACAAAGGTATATTTGAAATGGAGCTTGAAGATTTGGATGGTGATGAGGATGGGGATGGCTTTGGACAAGCAGGAACAAAGGTTGGGTGCTATACTTAAAATTTCTGCCTAACTAACCGAGTAGTTTTTATACAAAAGTTGCCAACTCAAACTCTGATTTTGTTCTTTAGGTCCTTTTTGGAGGAAATGCATGTGCCGAAAAGCTTGATGGTTTAATGGTTGTTGTATGCGAGCACCTTAAGTCATTAGATCGTCAGTGCCTATATAAGGTGAGTACGTGCTTATGCAGTTTATCCAGGTCTTTGCAGAAAAAAAATCGTTGTCATATTTTAGCATCCCTAACTTAATTCTTCCACTCGCTCCAGTTCACGAGTAAGTGACTTTTTGGACATATCTTCAGCCAAACTTTTGAAGATTTGACCGCCAACATTGTTTTAAATACGTTGGATGCATGAAAACCATATGTATATATTTCTCTTGAGAAAGTAGCTCTAAAATATTGTAGTTTTATAGGGCCCTATGCATACACTCTAGTAGAAATTAGTTGTCACTGCTCAAAAAAGAAATTAGTTGTCATAACTAAATCTTGAAGACCGTGTCAATGTCCAAAACACCATCCTTTTTGGGGACTTGAGGGAGTAATGAATAAGGAAATGTAACTGTCGAATCTGAATGTTAGTTTTTTTTTGTTGCCATTTCTCATGTTCGTTTTTGAACTGGGCAGGAATTTGTCATTCTGAAAACTATATTTCGAGCATCTCTGCTGAGAGTGCACAGATCAAAATTTGCCCAGGTCAGGATTCACTGTTATTTGTTGTTGTGATGTTTTCTCAATTGCTTATCGCTTCACCTTCCCTTTAATTTGACTCTGCGTGTCGTTCTTTGCAGTTTATCATGTTCTATGCCTGCTCACTGGATCCTTTAATCCTTGGTGAAGAGTTTGCTCTTTTTCTTACTGACATTGTTAAGAATAAGGAAGAGGATCCAATTTCAAGGTATGTCTTAGCACGTGAGGCATTGATCGTATGCACATCACTTCTATTTATGTGTCATGTGTTATTAGCTGCGGCCTGCGATCACAACTTGCTTCACATACTGTGATAGTTTGTAGAATCTTTGGTTTGTTGCCACACTTTGCTTTACTCATGTTTGGCAAGATTGATAATCTTGTGACTGGTGTTTGCATTGTGACAACAGTTGCAGCGATCCACACTTTCTTGGATCTTTCAACCACCTGTCATAGACACATCTTTTTGTTAACTTGTCACAAATTTCAAAAAGTGTTTACACAGAACATTCATGCATACACCCCTCATATTTTCTCTGGCTGCAGTCAGTATTCTATTCTGTTATGATTCACATTTATAGCTTAAACTTTTGTACAGGTTGAAGAAAAACTAATTACCACTTGTGTTTTGAAGTGCAGAATGTCTGCGGTTTCATATGTTGGAAGCTATTTGTCTCGGGCAAGGTTTATTCCTGCCAATACGGTTGTTACTATACTCAAAAAGTGGGTACCCTCTAGAAATTCATCTATTTACAGCTTGCCTGATGTTTGTTCTGAGATCTGAAGGTATCTTTATTCGCTTTACACAGATTAGTGGATTGGTGTGTTGGCTATTGTGACTATCAGAGCGGCAGAGACGCCACAGCCATTCCAAACCATCAGTTATTTTACGCGACTTGCCAGGTTAGTTATAACCATTGTGGTCCTTTTGTGACAGAGGGGGGGGGGGGGGGGGGGGGTATTTCCAGTTACTGGGCCAAATCCGTCTAGTAAAATTTGCATGGTACATACATTTAGTACTAGTAATGCTTTTCTAGTTTTCCCATCGTATTCTCTCTAAGCACTTTTTTCCTTTTCTCTTAATACGCAGGCTGTGATGTATGTCCTTTGCTTTCGCTTGAGGTCTATTATGGATTATCCAAATCTTAAATCAGATCTGTTCCACATGCCTTTTGGGTTTCTGTTTCGCCACCGACTGGAACCTCTAAAGGTTTGTATGGCATGCACTCTCTGCCTCCTTCAATAGTATACCCTCTTTACGTATCTCCATGAGTGGCTGCATCTTGATGTTTGGAGTCATTAACTGGCAG
Organism: Hordeum vulgare subsp. vulgare; assembly: GCF_904849725.1. NCBI lineage: Eukaryota > Viridiplantae > Streptophyta > Magnoliopsida > Poales > Poaceae > Hordeum > Hordeum vulgare. The sequence continues at coordinate 578,829,100 of NC_058524.1, read as the reverse complement.
TACTATGCTATTTTAGCAATTCTCACTGTCTTTTGACAATCCTAGGTGTGCTTGCCTTCGATAGTAAACGAGTTTCTGAGACAGGCCAAGGATGCCGGATTGGTTGCTGCATTTGTGGATCCAGCATCTGAAGATGCAATTGAATCTGATTTGTCCAGGACTTTTGGAGGAATCGATAGACTTGACATGTTCTTCCCATTTGATCCTTACCTGCTAAAAGAATCTGACAGGTTTGCACTATTTTTTTAGAACTTTTGAAGCCTACTACAAGCAGCAATTAACCAACTGCTCTTTGCATTGTTTGTGCTATGTGGGTGGGAATGTCTAGCAAGCCATGTCATTGTTGGACTTCTCTTAGGTTTCAGAATTATACTTTGACAAAACTGTTTGGATTTTAGTTTCTGTTATATGTATCTGGAGAACAGTCTAGCCCTCCGTAAACTAATATAAGAGCGTTTAGATCACTATCTTAGTTATCTAAACACTCTTATATTAATTTACAGAGGGAGTACTTGTTATACTCAATTTTGCTCCACTTGTGCCTGCAGATATATCCGTCCGAATTTTGAGTTCTGGTCCATGGTCAAGACAACGTATAGCGACGACACCGACGACGATGACGACGAGCTCGAGGGCCTTGACGCCCCTGAGATGAACGTGGGCAGCTTGGATGATCATGTTGAGATAGATATCAACAGTGACGATGACGACTTGGAGTACTCGATGAACAAGATGTCTATAACCCCGCACCACTCTTTCTTCCACCAGATGGCCATGGACAGCGACGGCGGCCTTAGCATGCCCGCGAGGATCAGACCTTCGACGAGCCCTCCGTCGCGGTGGGCCATGTCAGGAGGATCACCATAGATGGAAGAAACAGCTGGATACTTGGCGCTGTACAAGGAGGTATGACTGTCAAACTGACATGGGGAGCGTAGTTTGTAGTGGGGTCAAGCAACCCATTCCTTTGCAGTGTATTCAGCCCAAGTAGTTTGAAATTTTTGGGTTGAAAGTGTGAAGTACAGATGCTGTTAGAAAACGTAGTTGAGTGGTTGTAAGATTATATGTATACTGCCACTAGGCTTGTATCAGTAAGACAATCATGTTTTGATCTTGAACGGTCTATCAACAGTTTCTCACTGGAACAGCATCGGCATGAGTAGTGATATATCCTGTTGTATTTTCTAAATTCTCTAAATGTAAGGCTTTAGAGATTTCAATACGGACTACATACGGATACATATTTTGGAGTGTAGATTATCTTATTGATATAAGAGTGTAGGTTGTGTGGCCTGTTTCCTTTGCCGACAGTACTCACCACCTGTCGCCGCCATCTTATTGACTTTGAACAATATAAAATTATTCAGAAGCTTGATGATGCCAAGTGCTTTCTTCATTGGATCAACGAGCATGGATTTGTCAAGATTTTCATTTGCAAGGAAAGGAACCATAAACACGCAATCAATTCGTAAAGTAATAGGTGTGTGAAAGGAAATACTGATACAGTCCAGCTAGTTGCTGGAATTTTATCTATTTTCGACCAGCCAAATAATAATTTCAGAAATTCCTAATAAATCCTAGAGGTCCACGCAGTCCATTCGTGCAAGGCAGTAGGTGAAAAAGTTTAGTTCCACATTGCTAGCTTAGTGGGAGTTGGACCTCCTTATAAGGGAGGATGTTTCTCTTGCGCCTGTAAAAGGAGGTCGCTCCTCTTCAAAGAGACACATCAGAACTTTCTCTCGCCACCGGTTCCATTCTCTTTTATGCCGAATGATTTTGCTGCTTCCATGAGACCTCCTACGTTTGAGGGTATCCACTATAAAGACCTCCTGTGTTTGAGGGTTTCCACTATAAGAGGTGGCGCGTGAGAGCCGTTCTATGATTTCAAACCATGAACTGCTATAATGCCACTTTTGGCAAACCTGAAGAAGATTATGATGCTCAACAGGAACTCAGGATGTAAATGGCACTGGGACCCACTAGTCCCACATATGCCATCCATCAAAAAAAATTTAAATGGCTTTCATGGACATTCAAAAAAAATTAACTGGCATAAATGGATTGACCAGAAAAGCCCATGTAATCACGATAGTCTGCATCTTTCGCATCGCACCGCACCAGAGCCTTGTGTGGATGCTCCCTCCCCAATCCCAACGATGAACACTTCGGCACCTGCTCTCCCGCCTTCTCCTCTTCTGCTCCCAGGTATGCACAGACCTCACCTTCTCCTCCCTTCCTCTCCCTAGCAGCCAGCCTCTCCCCCGCGACGAACCCTAGCCATTCAGCCACGGCGACGGATCCCTTGGGCCTGGCCTTGGGTAGGTGGATCCACGAGGCTGAGGCGGGGAAATGGATGGCACGGTGGTGTTGGACGTTGTCGACAGACCTCAATCCGCGGAGACCCGGCGCTGGAGCGAGGCCGCGAGGTGCAGAGGAAGCGACGACGCTTGGGGCAGGACGGGATCAGGGGTGGGGTTGAGGTCTGGCCCTGTGGTGCTGTGACGACGACACAAGAGAGATGCCGGCCCTCTGGTGTCGTCTGCTGTGGTGCTGGCGACATAAGAAGAACGGCGGACTGGCTAAGGCTTTGCCAATGCACTTTGTATTGTACCTTATTAATCAGCAAGTTGCTAGCTGTTTGTTTCTTCCCCGCTCATGCTTTTCCTGTGATATTTTGGGAAATTTAGAAAGACCAAACAGGATGGCTAGAGATTTGTACGGGAACACAATACTCGGCTGTACCGCGTTTGGTTTTGACTATGCGCAAGTGGCAAGAGAGATGACTGCGATTTTCCCGATGCTTTAATGTGCTACACATCCAAGAGTTGCTATGTACTCCACTAAATGATCTCATGAGCTACTGATTAGGCATGTACTGGTTGCACTATATATAGTTTGCTTTGTAAATATATGGCACTATGTGGACACCACATACGTCACAAAAAAATAACTGGACACCACATAATCCCGCATAAAGAGTAGTGGTCATAGCTGGCAACTCCTATAATGTCCAACAAGCCATCCATTTACATCCCTAACAGGAACAAGCTTTTTAGAAAATGGATACCCTGTTTAAGGCTGCTCTCTTGAGTGTTCTTGGTGAGAACATAGTTGATGCTTATGCGTCAATTGATAATGAAAAAGATATGTGGGATGCACTCGAGGCCAAGTTTGGGGTCTCGGATGCTGACACTAAGTTGTACATCATGGAACAATTCTATGACTACAGGATGACTGAAGAGCGCTCCGTGGTTGAGCAAGCTCACGAGATACAATCATTTGCTAGATAACTTGAGCACTTCAATTGTATGCTACCAGACAAGTTTGTTGCCGGAGGCATCATCACTAAGCTTCCTCCGTCGTGGAGGAACTTTGCTACCTTACTGAAGCATAAGAGGCAGGAGTTTTCCGTTCCGGATCTCATTGGTACTCTTTATGTGGAAGAAAAGGCGAGAGAAAAAGATACACGTGCTCGAGGTATTGAGGGAGGATCTAGTGCCTACAGAAGAAAATGTTCCAGCCCCACAATTTCAAGAACAAGGGCAAGTTTGATGGTAAGGGAAAGTTTGATGGGAAGAATAAGGCTTCGCAACACACCAACTTCAAGAAGAAGACTGACAAAAGAAAGGTGTTTGTCATGTTTGCGGAGATCCTGATCATTGGGCACTTAGCTGCCCTAACCGTTATGGCAAGCGTCAACATGGAAAAGGCGGTAAGACCACTAATGTTGTCATTGGTGACACTGACGTGAAGGATGCTGGGTATGGTATATTTCCCACTAATCTTTCAGTATATCATTTCCCCGATTGGTTGATTGACACGGGTGCTAATGTGCATGTATGAAGTGATATTTCCATGTTTTCGTCTTATCAAACCGCAGGGACTTCCACCATGCTGATGGGCAACGGTTCAAGTGCTTCTGTTCATGGTGTTGGCACGATCGATCTAAAGTTTACTTCGGGGAAGATCATGCGGCTGAAGAACGTGCATTATGTCCCCTCCGTCAATAAAAATCTTGTTAGCGGATCTCTTCTATGTAGAGATGGCTACAAGCTTGTCTTTGAGTCGAATAAATTTGTAATATCCAAGTATGGAACTTTTGTTGGTAAAGGTTATGAGTCAGGAGGCCTGTTCTGTTTATCCTTGGCAGATGTTTGTAATAAATTTGTCAATCATGTTTGCAACAACAGTGAATCAAATGTGTGGCGTTCGCGTCTCAGTCATGATAATTTTGGTTGCATGTGGCGACTAGCCAAATTGAACTTAATCCCTAGTTTCATCACTTTCAAGGGATCTAATTGTCAAGTTTGTGTGCAAGCCAAGCAACCTTGTTAGTCTCAGACGACTGCCGAAACGAGAAGTCTTGCACCACTAGAGCTCATACATTCAGATCTATGTGATATGAATGGTATTTTGACTAAAGGTGGAAAGAAATATTTCATGACGTTAATTGATGACTCCACTAGATACTGCCAAGTGTATCTTCTGAAATCTAAGGATGAGGCTTTGAACTATTTCAAGATCTATAAAGATGAAGCGGAAAACCAACTTGATCGAAAGATCAAGAGGCTTAGGTCTGATCGTGGTGGAGAGTATTTCTCAAATGAATTTGATTCTTTCTGTGCGGAACATGGTATAATCCATGAGATGACGCCTCCCTGTTCACCTCAGTCGAATGGGGTAGCCGAAAGAAAGAATCGTACTCTAACTAATTTGGTTAACGCGATGTTAGACACATCGGGTCTCTCCAAGGCATGGTGGGGGGGGGGGGCGATATTGATTGCATGTCATGTCCTAAACCGAGTTCCCACAAAGAACAAAGAGATAACTCCATTCGAGGAATGGGAGAAGAAAAGGTTAAAACTCTCTTATGTACGAACATGGGGTTGTTTGGCAAAAGTCAATGTGCCAATTCCGAAGAAGCGCAAGCTAGGACCAAAAACTGTAGATTGTGTTTACCTGGGATATGCTTTTCATTGTATTGGATATAGATTCTTGGTTGTAAAATCGGAGGTATCTCACATGCATGTCGATACAATCATGGAGTCGAATGATGCGACTTTCTTCGAAGATATCTTTCCCATGAAGGATATGGCTACCTCATCTAATCAGGAGATGCCTAATTCATCGAATCATGAATTAGTTACAATTACTTAACCTACCTCTTCGATGGACCACTTTGAAAATTCTGTGGAGGAGAACAATGAAGTTCCTACCAGGAGCAAGAGATAGAGGACTGCAAAGTCCTTTGGTGATGATTTTCTTGTGTATCTCATAGATGACACTCCCAGTTCTATTTCAGAGGCCTATGCATCTGAAGATGATGACTACTGGAAGGAAGCGGTTTGTAGTGAGATGGATTCCATCTTGGTAAATGAAACTTGGAAGATTACTGATCGTCCTTATGGGTGCAAACCTATAGGATGCAAATGGGTATTGAAGAAGAACCTTAGGCCTGACGGTACTATCGATAAGTACAAAGCACAACTCATGGCTAAGGGTTATACCCAAAAGGAAGGTGAAGACTTCTTTGATACTTACTCACCTGTGGCTCGACTGACCACTATTCGAGTACTACTTTCACTAGCCGCCTCACATGGTCTTCTTGTTCATCAAATGGATGTTAAGACTGCTTTCCTAAATGGAGAGTTGGATGAGGAAATTTACATGGAACAACCAGATGGGTTTGTAGTAGATGGTCAAGAAGGAAAAGTGTGCAAGTTGTCGAAGTCCTGATATGGACTTAAACAAGCACCCTAACAGTGGCATGAGAAGTTTGAAAGAACTTTAACAACTACATGCTTTGTTGTAAATGAAGCTGATAAATGTGGTACTATCGCCATGATGGGGGAGAGGGAGTTATCCTTTGCTTGTATTTGATGACATACTGATTTTCGAAACAAATCTGAATGTTATTAAGGAGGTCAAGAATTGCTTATCTCACTATTTTGGGATTAAGGATTTAGGAGTGGCTGATGTCATTCTGAACATCAAGTTGTTGAGAGACGGTGATGGTGGGATTACATTGCTTCAATCTCACGATGTGGAAAATATCTTGAGTCGCTTTGGATATAGTGACTGCAAGCCCTCTCCAACACCATATGATGTCAGCATGCTGCTTCGAAAGAATCGAAGAATTGCTAGAGATCAATTGAAATACTCTCAGATTATTGGCTCGCTTGTGTACTTAGCCAGTGCTACAAGACGTGACATCTCTTTTGCTGTTAGCAAACCGAGTCGGGTTGTCTCAAAACCAGGAGATGTGCGTTGGAAAGCTCTAGAGAGAGTTTTGCGTTATTTGAAAGGCACTGCAAATTATGGAATTCACTATACTAGACACCCAAAGGTGCTTGAAGGGTATAGTGATCCAAACTGGATCTCTGATGTTGATGAGATAAAGGCCACGAGCGGATATGTATTCACTCATGGAGGTGGCACTGTTTCTTGGAAGTCTTGCAAGAAAACGAGCTTAACAAGGTCAACAATGCGGAAGCAGAACTCACATCACTAGATACAACTACGGTCGAAGCAGATTGGCTTCGCCGGTTCTTGAATGACTTGCCGATTGTTGAGAAACCTGTACCGAGTATCCTTATGAACTGCGACAATCAAACTGTGATCACGAAAGTAAGCAGCTCAAAGGATAACATGAAGTCATCAAGACACATTGAGAGAAGGTTAAAATCTGTTAGGAAAATGAGAAACTCCGGAGTTATGCAATTGATTATATCCAAACATCTAAAAATCTGGAAGATCCTTTTACTAAGGGTCTATCAGGTAATGTGATAGATAATGCATTGAAGGAGATGGGTATGAGACCCACAATATGAGTTGTTCACATTAGTAACCTATTCTTTGTGATCGGAGATCCCGTGAATTAGATGTGGAAGATAAACTGTTGGTCAACTGAGAGGAAAATATCCTTATCATTGATAATACCACTCCATGAAGATGCAATACTTTCCTAAACTGCATGGCAGGTTGATATACATCTTAATATGTTCCAAGTGGCTTTTTTGAAGCAGAGATGTTGTCTTGCAGAACATCTTTTGAAGAACACACCTATATGAGTCTGATGGTTAACGTTGCAATCTATGAGAGTAGGGTGCTCTCTAGTAAACTCATGAAAGGTCTCGGAGTATGACACATAAGCTGCACCCGCGGGGAAGTCCCACGGTAGCCTAGTATCGGTCAAGGCCTAGTCTACTGTTCAAGTTGCTTACTAGTGTAGCATAGAGTTCTAGGTGGAAGTTCAACTTAACAGTCTCCACTACAGTATTGGTATGTAAAACAATGTTTTGGAACCAAAGGCAAATCTTGTGTGCCTATGGGATCTGGTGGGGGATTGTTGGAATTTTATCTATTTTGGGCCAGCCCAATAATAATTTCAGAAATTCCTAATAAATCCTAGAGGCCCGCGCAGCCCATTCGTGCAAGGCAAGAGGTGGAAAAGTTTAGTCCCACATTGCTAGTTTAGTGGGAGTTGGACATCCTTATAAGGGAGGATATTTCCACACATGTATGAGCTTGAGAACAAAAGAGACATACACGCGCGCTCCTCCTCCTCCTCCTCCCGCCTCGCCATCAGAACTTCCTCTCGCCACCGGTTCAATTCTCTGTGCTGCTATGTTCTTCCCCATCCTGGCTTGCGGCGTGCACCGTAGGTCGGGACAGTAGGCCTCTGAAACTTCGTCTCTTTGAGTCATGTACGGGAGAAGGGTGATAAGGTTTTTGGGGAGCACTCAACGCGACTACTGGCTTTCATCACACACACCGACGACCGCTTCCCGGACGACGACATCTTCCCCGACGTCGACCACCTCTTCGGTAATATGGCCAACGACAATGCCAACACCAACCCTGCTGCTGCTGCAACTCAGTACGTGCCCGTGTTCTTTTTTCCTTGAGTTCCTGCCGCGACTTCTTGTTCTAGTTTCACTTCTAGATAAGCATGACAAGTGGGACAAAAAATGACTGTAAATAAAAAATCAGTAATCTGTAAAAGGCTGAATCCTAGAAAATAAGAGGCTGAATTGATGGGCGAGGCCCATGTAGCTAACCAAAATCAATAGAAAAAAATATATATTAAAAAAGCTGAATTAATGGGTTCGGCCCATCTAAAACGCTGAACTGGACCGGGCTGATTTTAATCTACAACCAATTCATTTGGTCAAAATTTTGCCATGTCAGCTTGCCACGTTGGATCCCATGTGGCTTGGGGAGACAACCAACGATATTTTTTTTTTCAGTGCTTTCGTTTGGTCGTAAATGTCTTCGACCATTCCAGAGAAAAGGTCGTTATAGTTCATTAAAGACCCTCAGCTTTCGACCGTGTGTTTTTGGTCGTAAAAAGGTCGCAAATGGAAATCAACGACCATTCAGTGAGCAATATTGAAGGTCGCAAGTTAGCATATTTCTTGTAGTGGGCTCTATATATGTTCTCTTCTATATCATATGTGCACATGACTTTTGCTGTCTCATCTCTATATTACCTGCCTTGTTTCATCTCTTTTATGTTAGTCATGTTTTTCCTACCTTTTCTGTTAATAAATCCTATGATAAATTGCTCATATTTTCAACACTAGTCACACCCGAAACTCTGCTTCTTTCTCAGTAGAACACAATCCTGTAAAGTCTCAAGAAGAAATGACGTCGTCTCGAGAAGAGTTCCTAGCCACCACACCAACGCTCACTGCACTAATACTCTCCACAAAACTGACGTCAACAGTGATCTTGATATGATCTGAAGAGGACGGCCACCATACCACTTGGTTTCCAAAGCGGTAGTAACTGGTGTGAACGTAGCCACCACCTCATTTCCTTTGTTATTGGAAACCACCCCAACATTAGGCACACATGATGTAAAGGAAGATTAGTAACTTTTCAGAAACATAGCGGAGCCAGATCCTTTTCCTTTTCCAAAAAATCAAATCATTTCACATGTCAAGTTATTTTGCGGGGTATTTCACATGTCAAGCTCTCCAGAAAACAAAGACGACATGCTCCCGTCGAGTTGAGCTCATCTTGTCTAATAAAATAAGCAACTAGTTTGTGCATGAAAATTTGATTTCCCTGAAAAATTAAAAACGTCCCTAAACGCCATATGCGGCACACGAGCCTTAGAACAAGTCACAAGAGGATGATAAGTACTCTCATCCTCCACCCCACAAATAAAGCACGTAGGAGTTGTAGCTTGTTGATGTAAAACTCCGTTGACCTAACCTGCCAGGTTGTCATTCGCTGCATGCTATCCAATTTTTTTAATCTTTTGTGGGATGTTGTCCTTCGAAGATACCCCACAATCTCCTACTCCATTAATAGCGGTGTAAGTTCGAAGCATTCCTATCCTTCGTAGAGGGCCGCGTTGGCTTATATTGATACGAGGCAGGAATAGCCCCTGCCGTGGCGTAAAGACTCCCCTCGATCTCTAGGATCGGGTTGTTACAAGAGTAGAGATTGCTACGAGAGAGAGATAGAGAATAGATAGTTTATCGAGATTACAACTGAGAATACTCTAAGTCTAACACCCTCTCTTAATCTTAACTATCGTACATTAAGATTTCTCTCGAACTCTTCAAATGGTTCGGTGGGTAGAGCCTTTGTAAAATCATCTGCTACTTGATCCTTGTAGGGAATAAAACGTATGTCCAACTTCTTTTCTGCAACCCTTTCTCGCACAAAATTAAAATCAATTTCAATATGTTTATTTCTGCCATGGAAAACTGGATTTGCATAGAGATAGGTGACTTCCAAGTTGTCACACCATAAACATGACACATGATGCTTGATTCCCAATTCACTAAGCAACGATTCCAACCAAATCATCTCAACAGTGGCATTGGCTAGAGACTTGTACTCAGCCTCAGCACTTGACATTGACACTATTGCTCTCCGTTCCTAAATATAAGTCTTTAAAGAGGTTTCATTAGTGGACTACATACGGATGTATATAGACATAATTTAGAGCGTAGATTCACTCATTTTGCTCCGCATGTAGACTCCTAGTAAAATATCTTAAAAGACTTATATTTAAGCACGGAGGGAGTAGCACTCTTTTTTTGGTTTTTCCATCTTTTCATCAAAGAGTTGAACAATGAAGATATATAAGAAATAAGAATAGAGCCAAAGAATACTGCAAATCCTCTAGTTGAATTTTTATCATCACTAGATCCTGCCGAGTCAGCATGAGAGAAGGCACTAACAAGAGTGAAATTGTAATGTCTGAATTGAAGTCCTAAGCTTACAATATGCTTTATATATCGTACAATTTTTTGAACAGCTGTCCAATGTACAGTGGTAGGTGCATGCAGATATTGACAAACCTTGTTAACAACAATGGATATATCTGGTCTCGTTAATGCCAAGTACTGTAAGCCCCTACAACACTTCTGTACAATGTGCTTTCTTCTTCCTTAAGTGGCTCTCCTTTAAATGCTATTTTTTTTCTAAAGTAGACAATGGTGTGGGTGAAGGCTTACAATCCTTTGTCCACATGCGAGCGAGAAGTTCAGTAGCATATTTTTCTTGGTTAAGTACTATGCCATCTTCAATCTTCTTAACCTGAATGCCTAGGACGAAGTGTAGATCACCAAGATCTTTCAAAGCAAACTTTGAACTTAGATCACACAATAGGGCCTTAGTGGCACTTTGTGAAGAACTTGCAACTATAATATTATCAACATATATCAGAACAAATATAACTGTGTTTGCCTTGTTATAGATAAAGAGTGAGGTGTCATCTTTGGATGCAGCAAAACCAAGATGCCTCAGCTGAGAACTTAACCGTGAGTACCATGCCCTTGGTGCTTGTTTCAAACCATAAAGTGCCTTGTCAAGTTTATGCACATAATGAGGTGCCTTGTTTCTACATACCTAGGTGGTTGTCTCATGTAAACCTCCTCTTCCAGAACACTATGCAAAAACACATTCTGAACATCTAGCTGTCTAAAACTCCATCCCCTCAAAACAACAATGACTAATACAAGCCTAATAGTTGCAGCTTCAACAATAGGATTAAAGTATCTTCATAATCTAAACCATAACATTGTTTAAAGCATTTTGCAACTATACATGCTTTATACCTGCCAATCGAGCCATCTACCTTCTTTTTGATTTTGTACACCCAATTACAGTCAACAATATTTTTACCTCTTGGCTCAGGTACGAGATGCCACATTTAATCCTCATAAGTTCCTTGTATTCCTCATCCATTCCATTTTTTCACTTTTGATCTTTCACTGCATCCTCTAAACCCATTGGCTCTCCTATAACACACATCATGCCATATGATATAGTGCCATCCGTTCTAGTTTTTGGATTCCTTATACCTTTTTGTAGTCAAGTCATAACACATGAAACTGGTTGTGGTTGAACACGCTGTGCAACTTGCTGTACAGGAGATGTCGTAGAAGAATCAGCCACAAAAGACCCCGAAGAGAATGGACCCACTTTGCCAAGTAGATCCTGTAGTCCGCGGTGTGGCAGATGAAGTGCCCACATCCAGGTCAGCGCCCAAATATGATCCTGTGGAACTGCCCTACACATGTGTGTGTGGCTGGGATCCCGCGGCAGATGCAGTTCCTGCCGACGCGGTTTCTGGCGCCGTTGTCATTGTCGCGGGCCCACGTGTGGATTGCGGGATGGCATGCGGTGACATACCGTCCATGCGCTAGTGGCAATGCCTCTGCCCGGCACGTGACCCTCTGCATATCTACATACACGATCCAAGGAAGTCTGGCACACACAAGTTCTGGGCACTTCCAGATCTCCTTGGTGTTACGCGACCACTTTGTCCTCTTCTTCTACATGGAATAATGCACCATTTTCTTCAAAAAATTGATCATATTTTGCACCATTTTTTGCATGACCCTGCACATGAGAAGTACTAGTAGGATTATCAGTTTGGTTAGTACAATTGTCGCCCTCCTTGATCAAGGCTATTGAGATTAGGTGGAAGGAGGATAATTCCTTTCCTAAGAAGTGCTCTGACATCGGGATGAAGAGACTCAAAAGGATATACTGATTCATCAAAAACAGCATCTCGAGAAATATACACCCTACCGGTGGAAATATCCAGGCATTTGACTCCTTTGTGAATAGGACTATATCCAAGAAAAGCACACTTTTTAGAACGAAATGCAAATTTTCATGCATTGTAGGGACGGAGGTTGGGCCAACAAGCATAACCAAACACACAGAGAGATTTATAACCATAAGCAATGCCAAAAATACATGTGATGGGGGTATCAAATTTGATGACTTCGCTATGAAGCAAATTGATGAGATATGTGGCAGTCAAGAATGCTTATCCCAAAATTTTAATGGCATGGATGCATTTGCTAGTAGAGCTAGCCCTACTTCAACAACATGGTGATGTTTTCTTTTGGCAGGACCATTCTATTGATGTGCATGGGGGCACGAGACATGATGTGAGGTGCCAAGTTGCTAAAAAAGAGATTAAGCTTCTTGTATTCACCTCCCGAGTCTTCTTGCATGGCAATGATCTTAGTGTTAAGTTTTCGTTCAACAAGATTTTGGAAGTTCTTGAAAACTTGGAACACTTCAGATCATTCTTAAGAAGATAGATCCAAGTATATTTGCTATAGTCACCAATAAAGCTTACAGAGTATGAGTGTCTACCAAAAGAGGTAGGAGCTGCCCCCAAACATTTGAGAATACAACTTGTAAGGGTGGAGTGGACATACTAATAGGGATAAGGTATGACAACTGATGAGTTTTAGCTTGGTGACATGGATCACAAGCAGACTCAATGCTAGACTCATGAGAGTGAAGTTTATTCTTACTAAGAACAAGCTTAACAATAACCCATGAAGGATTATCTAATCTACTGTGCCACTTTGCTGAAGAAGGCTTTACAACAACAAAAGCATGTTTTATTTGATGATGATGATGAAGATATGATTGGGTAGAGACCTCTCACACACTTTCCCCTAATAAGTATTCTCATCATGTCCTAGTCCTTAACCAAAAAGTAGTATGGGTAGAATTCAACGAGAACACGATTATCAAGGGTAATTCTATGCATAGAAAGAAGATTTTGATGCTTCGGGTACATATAGAATTTTGTTTAGATGCAAGCTTTTCATTGGGTATTTGATAATTGAACTACCAACATGAGTAATTTCCATACCAAAACCACTTGCAGTGTGTACTTGGTCATGCTCATGGTACTTGTCTCTGATTGTCAGCTTATCGATCTCCCCCGTGATGTGATTTGTAGCACCGGTATCCGCGTACCAGTTTGCGTCGATGCCATAGGAGTCGGTGGCAGCGTTTGCCTCCTTCTCCTCGTACTCGTCCTCCTCATAGCGATCCCATCATTCACGGGCGCCTCCTCAGTGATGGTTGAGACAAATTTGAAACTCGGGATAATCCCGGTGTGGTGGACGTTGTTGTTTTTGTTGAAATCATCCACCTCGAGCGCCCTTGTTGGTGCTTCTTGGAGTATATGGGGAGCACCTCCCTCGATCGCTCCCCCTAGTCTCGCGTGCATGTGCCCTGGACCTGTACTGGTCGCGGCCTTTGTGTGCCAGGTTCGCTGAAGTGTTGAAGCCGCCATCGCGTCCATCGCCCGACATCTCCATCTGTTGGTCAAAGGCAGAGATCTGAGCAAAGAGCTCGTCGACGTTGATGGAGGTCTTCATTGCATCGATGGCGGCCACCACACGATCATAGTCACGATCCAATCCGGCGAGTATGCAGTCCACCACCTCAGGATCGGAGACCCGGCGCCGTGCCGCCGTAAGTTCATCCCCGAGGCTCTATATCTTGGAGATGTAGGCAGTGCTAGACATGGCGCCCTTCTTTGTTGTGGAAAAAGTGGTGGATTTTTGCGACGAGCAAGGAATGTGATGCCAATTCTGCTCGACTATTGTAAATGTGGTGGTTTTTTGTAATGCACTCATGTTTTCTACTACTACTGAGGAAGCAGAAGCAAGCACGAACACCCCTTGGTTGAGGGAGAATTGATTTTAACCCCCCATGCTCGCTCGCCTTGGATCTTATGCCCCCTACTTTGCTTGCCTTCCTCTAACCCCCCATACCACATAATTGTTGTTGATTGCCCCCTCGTCGTTGTTATTTATTCAGTTAGCTAGTAATGAAATAAAACTTGTCTTATAATATTCCTATTTGACTTATTTTCCCTCCTAAAGTTTGCTCAAGAGCTCAGCCCGTTCGTTCCCCTTTTCCTTCTCGCTCGACGAGCAACTAGATTCGTCGCGCCTCGGCCCACCATCTGCGTCCCTGCTGCTCTGCCAAGCCCCGCCCCCTGCCCCATCAGTCGCCCTCCATTGCTGCCCCAAGGTGCTCCCCTTCCGTTTCCATGGATTCATGGTTTCTCTTGTATGGTTGTCTAAATTCTAGAAACCCTAGGTGGAGAGGGAGATTGACATGGGGATTTAAGTGTGAGGGGTGTGAATCATTGTGAGACTATATATTTGTAGTCTGTTTTTGTGTGAAAGGCCATATATGTGTAACAGCCTGAGACCGACGCTCCAAAAGCTTTCCCTTTTATTTCGTTACCGCCCTCTGATTAACTGTTTGTCGCATTCATCATCACATCATGCGCATCATGTGCATTGCATCGGCACTCCGTTGCCGTCAGTTTTCAAAACTTGTATCTGTTCGTAGTTGTGAGTTCTCTCCGTTTTCGTCGCTGACCATTTTGAGACCAACAACACACGCACGCGCCCGCAACATCGTTAAAATATTTGTTTTTAAAAGTGTGTATAAAACTTTCTCGGATTAGGTTGAAACTTGGCGTGCGGTCTAAATATAGTGTAGATAGGTCGCTTACCAAGTTTCGTCGCATTCGGAGGTAGTTTGATACCCGATCCATTAAACCTATAGCGGCACTATCGTCAGTCTAAATCATAGACGTTTCGGTATGTTAAACTGTGTCGCCGGGTTGCCCGTTTTTCCTCTCCTATCTGCCTAGCTCCTCTATGCAGTGCACACAACCTTCGCGCAATCTAGCCCGAAACTCCCACCGGACCCGAACACGGCAGTCATGACCGTTGGATCCGGATCAACCCCGTAATACTGCAAACCATCATCAATTTTTCAATTGGACTCCCTAACCTATTTTTATTGAGCGTGCGATCTGAATTGGAAGGCTAATTAAACTGCACTTGAAAAATAATTGCTATTTATATGCGGTATCTCGATCAAATGCCTACCCTAACCCTAGCCCAAACTAGCCCAAGGACAAGTCGCGCCCCGTAACCCTAGCCTACCTCCTGATACGTCCCAAACATATCAATAATTTATGTTTGTTCCATGCTCTTTTGGGTGACATTGTTATATGTTTTGCTACACTTTTATACCTTTTTACACGTATTTGGACTAACCTACTAACTCAGTGCATCCAATGCCAGTTTTTGTTTGCTGATGTCTTTTTTGCAGGGACTTTTACCCCAATTTATAGAGCCCCAAAAATTCCGAGAAAAATATATAAAAATCAGCGTGACAGAAGCTTCATGAGCACCAAAGGTGGGCCAGAGGGGAGCCAGTCCCTGCCCAGGCGGCTACCCTACGTGCCCCCCTCCTGGCCACGCCACCAGGCCGCCTCGGTGGAGAGTCCACCCCCTGACACCCTCCTTTGGCCTATATTTACCCCTCGACCGGGAAACCCTGAAAACAGATCGAGAATCGCGAATTTCTCCACCGTTCCACCGCTGCAGCGCTTCTGAGATCAGGAGCACCAGAAGATCTCTTCCCGGCACCCTGCCGGAGGGAGGATTGACCTCTGGGAGCTCCTCCACCACCATGGACGCTTCCCGGACATGCCGTGAGTAGTCCTCCTTGGACCATGAGTCCATGACCAGTAGCTATGTGATGTCTTCTCTCCAATCTTGTGCTTCAATGCTTAGCCCTTGTGAGCTGCCCTACATGATCAAGGCATCTATGTAATTTCCCTGCTGTTGCTATGTTGAGTTTGCTGGGATCCGATGGGTTATGAGATTATGTTCAGATCGTAATGAGTTATATGTTTGGTTCTCCTTTTATATTATGTTCTTGAGTAGTTCATGCATGTTCTCCATTTCTTTTTATTGCTTTGGCTGAGTAGTAGATTGTAACTCCAAGAGGGAGCGTTATGCATGATTGTGGGTTCATGCCCCCCTGACGTCTAGCTCGAGTGACAGAAATATGAGACTAGGGGATGTGCCGTTGTCACGAGGGAGAAAACAACGGTGCTTGTGACCATGGTTGCAAGGATTGTTTACCTTACGCAAAGTTGGTTAATGCAGTTGTCTGTTGCTTTGAGTTTACACTTTGGGTGGGGCTCGCAACTTAATACGAGCGAGATGTTCTGGATAGATATCTCAAGGTGGATGATTAGAGAGTAGATGCTGATGGATAAACGGTCTAGTTGTCTTGGCGTACTTCCCATTACTTTTGAGCCTCTAACTTTCTAGTAGCATGACTAGCATTGCGGTGCGTTTATAATTCTGTCAATTGACGAGCTGTAATTTGTTTACCCAACATAGTTGTTTATCGTCTTTTGGGAGAGAGACATCACTAGTGAACATCATGTGACTCTGGTCCATATTACCACCATTGTTTACACCTCCACCATTTACTGCTTTTATTTACTTTTCCATTGCAATCACTATCACTATTCCCGCTTGTGTTTTGATCCTTTGCAAACTACAAGGCCGGAGAGATTGACAACCTCTAACTCATTGGGAGAAAAGTTATTTGTTGTGTGTGCAGGTCCACGTCTTTTGCTAGCGCAAGAGTAGCGGACACCTACTTGTTGATCATCGGAGTCCTCTTGGTTCGATAAACCTTATAGTCCCCGTGTAAGGGAAATCTGCTCCTGACTACATCTTCACCTTTCACTTTGGGTAACCAATGAGGGGCGAGAAGTATATCCATCAACTCGTCATCACCTCCCAACCATCCTCATTTTCCTCCAAACCCGCCGCCACCTGTACTCACTCGCCCATGCACCCATCCCCATTCAGGAGCGAGTGCCAGGGTATCTTGCCCGATCCCTTGCTTGTGTGCCGCCAGGGAAGGATCCCCTTTGGCCTCGCCATGCCGGCAACCACCAAGATCCAGCCCCGCCGGAGTGCCTCGTAGCCTGCCCCGTGCCGCCCAGTCAGCCACCCCGCTGTTGGGAAACGTTGCATGGGAAACAAAAATTTTCCTACGCACACGAAGACCTATCATGGTGATGTCCATCTACGAGTGGAGATTTGAACTACGTACCCTTGTAGATCGCACAGTAGGAAGCGTTAAGAAACGCGGTTGATGTAGTGGAACGTCTTCACGTCCCTCGAACCGTCCCACGAACCGTCCCGCGATCCGTCCCACGATCTGTTCCGATCTAGTGCCGAACGGATGACACCTCCGCGTTCAGCACACGTACAACTCGACGATGATCTCGGACTTCTTGATCCAACAAGCAATACAGAGAAGTAGATGAGTTCTCCAGCAGCGTGACGGCGCTCCAGTAGTGGTGATGATCTACTCCTACAATGCTCCGCCCGAGCTCCGCAGAAATCCGATCTAGAGGTGGAACTGCGTGATTTAGGCTAGAGTTGCACGTGGCAAAGTTGTGTCTCAAAAAGCCCTAAACCTCCACTATATATAGGAGGGAGGGGGGAGGGGCTAGACTTGAAGGACACGGCCCTCAAGGGTGCGCCAGCGCTAGGAGGAGGAGGACTCCTCCTTCAATTCGGTTTGGGAAGGAGGAGTCCTCCTCTTCCTTCCCACCTCCCTCTATCCTTTTTCTTTTTCTTTTCTTTTGGCATTTTCTTATGTGGCGCCATGGGATCCTTGGGCTGACTCCACCAGCCCACTAAGGACTTGTGGCGCCACCCTAGGGCCTTGGGCTCACTCCCGGGTGGGTGGGCCCCTCCCGGTGAACTTTCGGAACCCATTTGGCACTCCCGGTACACTGCCGGAATTGCCCGAAACTTTCCGGTGACCAAACGAAACCATCCTATATATCAATCTTCGTTTCCAGACCATTCCAGAAACCCTCGTGACGTCCGTGATCTCATCCAGGACTCCGAACAACATTTGGTAACCACACATATAACTCAACTATACTAAAACATCATCGAACCTTAAGTGTGCAGACCCTGCAGGTTCGAGAACTATGTAGACATGACCCGAGGCACTCCTCGGTCAATATCCAATAGCGGGACCTAGATGCCCATATTGGATCCTACATATTCTTCGAAGATCTTATCGGTGGAACCTCACATCTTCTTCGAAGATCTTATCTATGTTTTCATTCAATACAATTATAGCATGGATAATAAACGATTATCTTTAAACAGGAAATATAATAATAACTATTTATCATTGCCTCTAGGGCATATTTCCAACAGTCTCCCACTTGCACTAGAGTCAATAATCTAGTCCTTACATCGCCATGCGATTTACATTGTAATACATCTAACACCCATACAGTTCTGGTGTTGATCATGTTTTGCCCGTGGAAGAGGTTTAGTCAGCGGGTGTGCTACATTCAGATCCATGTGCATTTTGCAAATATTAACGTCCTCTCCTTCGACGTAGTCGCGGATGAGGTTGAAGCGTCGTTTGATGTGTCTGGTCTTCTTGTGAAACATTGGTTCCTTTGCTAAGGCAATGGCACCAGTGTTGTCACATAATGGAGTTATTGGATTTAGTGCACTTGGCACAACTCGAAGATCCGTCATGAACTGCTTCATCCAGACACCCTCCTTTGCTGCCTTCAAGGCAGCTATGTACTCCGCTTCACATGTATAATAAGCTACGACGCTTTGCTTGGAACTGCACCAGCTTACCGCACCCCCATTAAGAATAAATACGTGTCTGGTTTGTGACTTAGAGTCATCCGGATCGGTGTCAAAGCTTGTGTCGACGTAACCCTTTACGACGAGCTCTTCGTCACCTCCATAAACGAGAAACATTTCCTTAGTTCTTTTCAGGTACTTCAGAATATTCTTGACTGCCGTCCCGTGATCCACTCCTGGATTACTCTGAAAACTGCCTACCATACTTTTGGCCAAGCCAACGTCTCGTCTAGTGCACAGCATTGCATACATGATAGAACCTATGGCTGAAGCATAGGGGACGGAACTCATTTGTTCTCTATCTTCCGTAGTTGCTGGGCACTGAGTCTTACTCAATTTTATACCTTGTAACACCGGCAAGAACCCTTTCTTGGACTGATCCATTTTGAACTTCTGCAAAACCTTATTAAGGTATGTGCTTTGTGAAAGTCCTATCAGGCGTCTCGATCTATCTCTATAGATCTTAATGCCTAGAATGTAAGTAGCTTCTCCTAGTTCCTTCATAGAGAAACTTTTATTCAAGTAATCCCTTATGCTCTCCAAAAACTCCACGTTGTTTCCAATCAGCAATATGTCATCCACATATAATATTAGAAACGCCACAGAGCTCCCACTCACTTTCTTGTAAATACAAGATTCTCCAACCACTTGTATAAACCCAAATGCTTTGATCACCTCATCAAAGCGCTTATTCCAACTCCGAGATGCTTGCACCAGTACATAAATGGATCGCTGGAGCTTGCACACTTTGTTAGCATTCTTTGGATCGAAAAAACCTTCGGGTTGTGTCGTGGTTTTGTCACGAGAGATGTCCTCATGAGAGAACTTAGGTGTGAGGCCATCGCAGCTATGTGGCGGCTTGAGAGGGGTTGGTCGGAATCGAGAGACGCGGATTTACCCAGGTTCGGCCCCTCCGATGGAGGTAAAAGCCTACGTCCTGCTTGTGTTTCATTGATGAAGATGATGATCTCGATTACAAGTGTGCAGACTCGCCACCTCTAATCTCGTGGGTGTCTAATATGTCTATCTCATGATTTGTCTTGTCTAGACCTAAGTTGTGAATCTTGTCCCTCTTGGGGTGCCTTACCCCTCCTTATATAGGTGGAAGGGGTAGGTTTACATGTAGAGTCCTACTAGGAGTAGGAATAGGACTAGTCTCTCTTGAATCCTAATCCGGGTCTTGTTTCCTTCTTGTGGGAGTCTTTCCTCTTCTTGGGCCTTCTGTGTGAGTCGGCCCTCATGGCCTCTCTATGAGTCGCCTTATGCCAGGGTGCACGCTGGGCCTTGGGCCTTTGTAGTTTGTGCGAGTCGCCTGCCGGGTCATGTATGACCCGCCCGCCAGGTCATTGCTGCGTCGCCAAGTCCTTGGCGGGTCATACTTCAAGCCGAGTTACACCGTGGGGTATATCCCTAACATTAGCCCCCAGGTTAGGTTGAATTTATTCAAGGTAAGCTCCTGAAATCAGAATAATAAATATGTCAAGGGACCAGCTTGCTCCACTGGCCGGCTTGATTTATTGAAGTGACTCTTTGAAAAATCTGGGTTTCTTCAAGCCGCCTTCAATCATCTCGTAGGTACGTGTCTTTTGCAATAAAATATATATATGTCATTGAGTCGGCCTCCAATGCTTTGGCTTGATGGGGAATAAGAAATCCACACAATGTTGAACCAACTTCTCTTGCTTCAGCGGGTTATGATTGACAATGGCGGGTCATGATTGCTAATGGCGGGTCATGATTATTGGTAGTGCCCCGTCAAACAACTGAACTCCAATTGACTGTATCGAATTATTGGGGATAAATAAATCCGTGTGATGTTGAGCCGGTCTTTCAATGCTTCACCTCCATGACAAAATGAAATGTGCTCTTCAAATTTTTGATATGTCCATATTACCTGTAGCCCCCAAGGGCCGGGTCATCAGTGTGTGATGGGTCGGGTCTTCAATTTGAACCTCATGATCTGTGAAACAACTTAGTGCTGTAGCCCCCAAGGGCCCGGTTGTCTTGCTTGCGGCAACCTGAGACTTTAGAAATTATGATCTGAATAGTGTAGCCCCCAAGTGACGGGTCGATTGCTTGCGGCGACTCGGGACTTCCACGTTCTTCTCCTTTGAGAATAAAACATCATATGATGTAGCCCCCAAGGGCGGGTCATTATGCAATAATGAGAAGGGACTTTGTAAATCTGATGATGTAACCTTCAGCAGCAATGTGAAGCCCCCAAGGAGCGGGTCATTATAAAAATGATGAGCCGGTGCTTCCTTGAATCCATACTTGAATAAAGAGCGTTATGTATCTCTCCAGGACCGGCTTATCTCCTTGAGGTAGCCGGGTCTGTTGATGATGTAATGATTTGAAAAGCGGATTGCATTAGCCCCCAAGTGTCATGGTGCATGCTTGCAGCGACATGGGACTTTCATACTTTGATGTAATCTTGATTAGAATAATGTAGGCCCCAAGTGCCGGGTTGTGTGCCTGCAGCAACTTGGGACTATTCCTTCCATTGTAGAATCATATCCACTCTCATGATACCTTTGTGATGAAAGAAATCCTTGACCGTGGTTGTAATGTGACCCAGCAAATATATGTTTGAGAAATCCATAAGTGTTGTAGTTTACTACAGAGCACAAGTTGAAGAAATCCAAGAGTCGGTCAATTAGATGACTCGTCATTATATGTGATAGGACGGCTCTTCGACAATAGTCAATTCTTCCGAGCTGGCTTAAAAACCCCAATCATTTAACACTGGTTATGATAAACCATGATGAAAATCCAGCCATATTGGCTATTCAAAGATTTATTTGTACCCGCAATAATTTATGCTTTGACCCGGTTTGAAGACCGGCATGATATGTATGTATGATGCATGATGCAATGCTAGATGATGCATGTATATGACAGAATAGTGTTAGGTTACACCATAGCCGGCTCAGTGAGTCTCGACGGGTAAGACGAGCTCTCAAGGCTCTAGTGGTACCCAAAAGAGGTTAAGCCGGCTCAGTGAGTCAAGGCGGCCGGCTCAGTGAGTCGCGGCGAGTTATAAAACTTTTTATGAAAAATTTATGGCAGTGCCACAAAGATAATCATAAAATTCGTCGACTCGATGAGTCGCGACAGGACAAGACAAGTTTGCAAAACTCTAGTGTTACCCCAAGAAGGCTTTTGCAATAGCCTGAATTATTTAGACAGGCTGATCAGACGTGAGTCCAGCTTCAGTGAAGCAAGTTCAGTGAACCAATGGTTTGTCTATTTTCTATGTGTTGGCTCTTGCTAGTACCTTTCATGTTTTAACCAAGGCAAGTTCAGGGTCCAGAAACGGATTGACTCACCAAGAGTACATGGGACCATAGGGCGATTTGTCCAACACATAGTCCAGTATAACCATTTGTAATGCGTTAATTTTTCGCTAGCCAAGAGGGTATTCAGGCTGATCTCAGTGAGAGGAAGCCCCCAAGTGACCTATGATTAGGAAAAAAACCAGACATAGGATTGCAGAAGCGTATACGCTCTTACTGCAAAACGACTTGGGAGCTAGTAGCCCCAAGTAAGCCGGCTTAATTATCCGAATAATATAAGGCACCCATGTTTGAACCGTGCAATGTGGCAACTTTGGTCCTCTTTGACTTACGAGTATCCAGTTTTGAAATAAGTGCAGCATGGCGACTTATGCTCTTTGATACTGATAGCGTCCATGCTTGGACGGCTTTATGAATCATCCGCCAATAAGGTCGGGCACCCATGTTTGGACGGTCGCATCATGGTGACTTGTCTTCTTAGGCGATCTTTAAATCTTCTCGTCAATGAGGCATCAGCCCCCGAAACCGGCTTAATTTTTCTGTAATGACTCGGGATTCTTGAATTATTCATCCCAGTTGAGTCTGCCGAGTCATGTCCATGTAGCCCCCGAGTCTTAAGTCGACTCAAGGAGGCGGCTTGAGACTCTCCGTACTTGATTGTGGCATAAGTCGGCATAAGGTTTGACAACTCGTGATGGATTTTTGACCCGTGCTTAATTCTCGGGTGGTCCGGCTCTCCTGGCTCATCGATGGCGGCTGAAATTGTAGCTTCACCAGGGATGTTTCCTTCATGACAAGCCCTCCTGTTTCTCTTGATGTGTTGAAGCAGATAGTATTGCCAATGTGTCATGGGGATGGTGGCTTGCACGCATCCGCTGGGCGGCTCGTATAAGAAAGCACTGCACGGATATGTTGATGTGGATTGGATCGTGGGGACGACGGCTTGCACATGTCTGTTGGGCGGCTTGTACAGGCGAGCACTGCACCGTTGAGTTGATATAAACCGGACCATGGGAGCGGCGACTTGCGTCCGTCTGTTGGACGGCTTGTACAGGCGAGCATTGCACCTACGTGTTGAGTTGAACGCGAGAGTTGTATGGCGATTTGGCATGGACTCGAGAATCGGTCGCGACGTTCTAAGCCATCTTGGTTGCGCGGACATGAGAGTTGGCTGCGTTATTGTAATCCGTTTTGGTTGCACGGACGTAAAAGTTGGCCGCGTCCCGTCATTGTAAGTCACCTTGGTTGCGCGAACATGACAGTTGACCGCATCATTTGTAAATAGGCGTTAGCAGCGAGTTGTCCGTCAATTGTAAACCGGCATGGACGACGAGTTGGCCTCAATATTGTAAGCTGGCGCATGAGTCCGTTGAGCACCGCCCGTGATATTATATCACATTTATAGTGAATACTTGTCCTACGCAGAAAAATATTACAGACAAAGTAATTGTTCTCAAAAATAAATATTATACTTATAAAATAAATAAGGTGGATAGCACCTGATACTTTTCACGGATGAACGTCAGAAAACTTCTAACGTATTTTATATAGATCAGGACGAGGGTGCGGCGGCTCTCGCGCATCCGTTTAGGCGGCTCGAGCGAGCAGGCATGCCACCGGTGTGATGATGTAAACCGGACCATGGAGACGGCGGCTCATGCACATCCGTTGGGTGACTCGAGTAAGCGGGCGCGACCCCGGCAAGTCGATGCGGTTCTGAGGTCGGCCGCGGCGTTGGAGATAGACACGGTCACGCGAATCACACGCGATGTTGTAAGCCGGTCGCAAGTCGGTCACGGTGCTGTTATTGCTGGATGTTCTCCGTGCGTGTAATATAACATCACCTTTGTATTGAAATATCATCCTGCATAACATATTGTAGTGTAGAATAATTATCCTTTGATAAATAATATGTACTAAAAATTAGATAGGAGGAATATCACCTAATATTTTTATCGGATAAACACGATGCTGTTGTTGGATAATGCTGACAATGGGACGTATATGTACACTCTATCTCATGAATTGTTACCCTGTAATCCAAATACCTGCTCGTAACCGTGAAACTGTGTCCAGCTCACTATTTGATCGAGCGGATGCATCGTTCGCCATGGTGTGCAGTACGGATCGGACCAGGATAGTCTGATCGCTGATATGTCTTCGATTTCAGACTGCACACCAGCACACGGCATAAAGAAACTAAATACTACTAGGAGTGGGGTAGTAGTCACGTGATGGGTTTTCTCCTTGCTTTTTTCATAGGTTGCATGTCAACCGGAGGTGCTCAATCTCCATCCTCCTTTATGCCGTACGAACGTGGCCAGGTCCTGCTCACAGGCAAGAAAAACGAGGCAACCACTATCCCTCACCACTACTGCAGCCTTTGAGTTTTTAATCTTTCCCCTATTTACTCCACGTCACCAAGTAGCCTTTACACAGACCGATGAGAGATGAGGCCGACGTGGTCGAGCTCCACAGCTCTGGCCCCTCACGCCACCTTCACCTGCCGCATTGGCACCGTCTAGGCACCCAGCTCCTCCTAGAAGAGGCCGACTCGCACATGAACCACCACTAGGAAAAATATGTATCCATCGATTTTACTTGATGCAGATGAAGTAGTCCGACTCTGATTGGGAATCTCTGCGCTACTTCCAATTTTGACACCTACGGCTCCAAAAATAAGTTTGACCCTTATTTTCTTATGGATAATCTAGTTGACGCTCGTGACGCGAGGCTCGGTTCGTGATTAGAACTCCATCAACGTTTTTTCTGTTGTCCGTGACACACTAGCTTTTTCGGATGGTTGGATGTGATTCTGCGCGTGTGCCGCTGAAGGTCCCCTCATGATCCAGAGTTTCCGTGACGCCGCACAAACAACAACCCTAATTTTCTCCCGATCTCAAATCTCATGGTATTTTTATAGCGACGTCCTGAAGATGATGTAGATCCATTACGCCGGTTTTTCTTCATCCGTCAAATCTTCAAACTTCTCGATCCCCAGTAAAGATCCCTCCAAGAACACAATTCTACCGTGCGATCAGCCCCACGGTGGGCGCCAACTGTCGCGGTTTTGTCACGGCAGATGTCCTCGTTAGAGAACTTATGTGTGAGGCCATCGCAGCTATGTGGCGGCTTGAGAGGGGTTGGTCGGAATCGAGAGACGCAGATTTACCCAGGTTTGGCCCCTCCGATGGAGGTAAAAGGCTACGTCCTGCTTGTGTTTCATTGATGAAGATGATGATCTCGATTACAAGTGTGCAGACTCATCACCTCTAATCTCGTGGGTGTCTAATCTGTCTATCTCATGATTTGTCTTGTCTAGACCTAAGTTGTGAATCTTGTCCCTCTTGGGGTGCCTTACCCCTCCTTATATAGGTGGAAGGGGTAGATTTACATGTAGAGTCCTACTAGGAGTAGGAATAGGACTAGTCTCTCTTGAATCCTAATCCGGATCTTGTTTCCTTCTTGTGGGAGTCTTTTCTTTTCTTGGGCCTTTTGTGTGAGTCGGCCCTCATGGCCTCTCTACGAGTCGCCTTATGCCAGTGTGCACGCTGGGCCTTGGGCCTTTGTCGTTTGTGTGAGTCGCCTGCCGGGTCATGTATGACCCTTCCGCCAGGTCACTGCTGAGTCGCCGGTGAGTTGCCAAGTCCTTGGCGGGTCATACTTCAAGCCGAGTTACACTATGGGGTATATCCCCAACAGGTTGCATCATATACAACTCTTCCTTAAGAAAACCGTTAAGGAACGCCGTTTTGACATCCATGTGCCAGATTTCATAATCGAAAAATGCAGCTATTGCTAACATGATTCAGACGGACTTAAGCATCGCTACCGGTGTGAACGTCTCATCGTAGTCAATTCCTTGAACTTGTGAAAAACCCTTTGCCACAAGTCGAGCTTTATAAACGATCATATTACCATCTGTGTCCGTCTTCTTCTTAAAGATCCATTTGTTCTGAATAGCCTTGCGACCTTCAGGTAGTACTTCCAAAGTCCACACTTTGTTCTCGTACATGGATCCTACCTCGGACTTCATGGCCTCCACCCATTTGTTGGAATCCGGGCCCACCATTGCTTCTTCATAATTCGTAGGTTCATTGTTGTCTAACAACATAATTGATAAGACAGGATTACCGTACCACTCAGGAGCAGTACGTGATCTTGTCGACCTGCGAGGTCCGATAGGAACTTGATCCAAAGTTTCATGATCATCATCATCAACTTCCTCCTCAACCGGCGTCGCAACGACACGGGTTTCCCCTTGCCCCGCGCCACCATCCAGAGGGATCAGAGGTTCGACAACCTCATCAAGTTCTATCTTACTCCCACTCAATTCTTTCGAGAGAAACTCCTTCTCAAGAAAAGCTCCGTTTTTAGCAACAAACACTTTGCCCTCGGATTTGAGATAGAAGGTATACCCAACTATCTCTTTTGGGTAACCTATGAAGACACACTTTTCCGCTTTGGGTTCCAGCTTTTCAGGGTGAAGCTTTTTGACATAAGCATCACATCCCCAAACTTTAAGAAACGACAACTTTGGTCTTTTGCCATACCACAGTTCGTATGGTGTCTTTTCAACGGTTTTTGATGGTGCCCTATTTAAAGTGAATGCAGCTATCTCTAATGCATAACCCCAAAACGATAACGGCAAATCGGTAAGAGACATCATAGATCGCACCATTTCTAACAAAGTATGATTACGACATTCGGACACACCATTACGCTATGGTGTTCGAGGCAGTGTCAATTGTGAAACAATTCCACATTGTCTTAAGTGAGCACCAAACTCGAAACTCAGATATTCACCCCCACGATCAGACCGTAGGAATTTGATCTTCTTGTTACGATGATTTTGAACTTCACTCTGAAATTGCTTGAACTTCTCAAACGTTTCAGACTTGTGCTTCATCAAGTAGACATAATCATATCCACTCAAATCGTGAGTGAAGGTGAGAAAATAACGATATCCGCCGCGCACCTCCACACTCATCGGACCGCACACATCGGTATGTATGATTTCCAACAAGTCACTTGCACGCTCCATTGTTCCGGAGAACGGAGTCTTAGTCATCTTGCCCATGAGGCATGGTTCGCACATGTCAAGTGAATCAAAGTCAAGTGACTTCAAAAGTCCATCGGAATGGATTTTCTTCATGCGCTTTACACCAATATGACCTAGGCGGCAGTGCCACAAAAACATGGCGCTATCATTGTTAACACTAACTCTTTTGGTCTCAATGTTATGTATATGTCTATCATCGCTATCAAGATTCAATATGAACAATCCTCTCACATTGGGTGCATGACCATAAAAGATATTACTCATAGAAATAGAACAACCATTATTCTCTGACTTAAACGAGTAACCCTCTTGCAATAACAAGATCCAGATATAATGTTCATGCTTAACACATGCACTAAATAACAATTATTTAAGTTCATAACTAATCCTGATGGTAACTGAAGTGAAACTGTGCCGACGACGATTGCATCAACCTTGGAACCATTTCCCACGCGCATCATCACTTCATCTTTCGCCAGCCTTCGCCTATTCCGCAGTTCCTGTTTCAAGTTGCAAATATGAGCAACAAAACCGGTATCGAATACCCAGGCACTACTACGAGAGTTGGTTAAGTACACATCAATAATATGTATATCGAATATACCTGATTTTTCCTTGGCCGCCTTCTTATCAGCCAAATACTTGGGGCAGTTGCACTTCCAGTGACCCAGTCCCTTGCAATAATAACACTCCGTTTCAGGCTTAGGTCCAGCCTTGGGTTTCTTCATCGGATTGGCAACAGGTTTGCCGCTCTTCTTGGAGTTACCCTTCTTGCCTTTGCCGTTTCTCTTGAAACTAGTGATCTTATTCACCATCAACACTTGATGCTCTTTACGGAGTTCTGACTCTGCGACTTTCAGCATCGCGAATAACTCGCCGGGTGACTTGTTCATCCCTTGCATGTTATAGTTCAACACAAAGCTCTTGTAGCTTTGTGGAAGTGATTGAATAATTCTGTCAGTGATAGCCTCTTGCGGGAGTTCAATCCCCAGCTCAGCTAGACGGTTTGAGTACCCAGACATTTTGAGCACATGTTCACTGACAGATGAATTCTCCTCCATCTTGCAAGCATAGAATTTATCGGAGGTCTCATACCTCTCGATCCGGGCATTCTTCTGAAAGATAAACTTCAACTCCTGGAACATCTCAAATGCTCCATGACGCTCAAAGCGACGTTGAAGTCCCGACTCTAAGCCATACAAGACTGCACATTGAACTAATGAGTAGTCCTCCTTACGTGTTAACCAAGCGTTCTTAACATCTTGGTCAGCCGTAGCTGGTGGTTCATCTCCTAGCGCAGAATTAAGGACATAATCCTTCTTCCCAGCTTGTAGGAGCAACTTAAGATTACGAGCCCAGTCTACAAAGTTGCTTCCATCATCTTTCAACTTAGCTTTCTCTAGGAACGTATTAAAATTCAGGGTGACTGTCGCGTGAGCCATTGATCTACAACACAAATATTTTAAAGTGGACTTAGACTATGTTCAAGATAATTAGAGTTTAACTAATCAAATTAGTTGCTGAACTCCCACTCAAAAAGTACATCTCTCTAGTCATTTGAGTGGTACATGATCCAAATTCACTAACTCAAGTCCGATCATCACGTGAGTTGAGAATAGTTTCAGTGCTAAGCATGTCTATGCTAATCATATCAACTATACTATTCATGCTCGATCTTTCGGTGTCATGTGTTCCGAGGCCATGTCTGCACATGCTAGGCTCGTCAAGTTTAACCCGAGTGTTCCGCGCGTGCAACTGTTTTGCACCCGTTGTATGTGAACGTTGAGTCTATCACACCCGATCATCACGTGGTGTCTCGAAACGACGAACTATAGCAACGGTGCACAGTCGGGGAGAACACAATTTCGTCTTGAAATTTTAGAGAGAGATCACCTTATAATGCTACCGTCGTTCTAAGCAAAAGAAGGTGCATAAAAGGATTAACATCACATGCAATTCATAAGTGACATGATATGGCCATCATCTTGTGCTTCTTGATCTCCATCACCAACGCACCGGCATGATCTTCTTGTCACCGGCGCCACACCATGATCTCCATCAACGTGTCGCCATCGAGGTTGTCGTGCTACGTATGCTATAACTACTACAGCTACGACCTAGCAATATAGTAAACGCATCTGCAAACACAAATGTTAGTTTAAAGACAACCCTATGGCTCCTTCCAGTTGCCGTAGCATCGACGTGCAAGTCGATATTAACTATTACAACATGATCATCTCATACATCCAATATATCACATCACGTCATTGGCCATATCATATCACAAGCATACCCTGCAAAAACAAGTTAGACGTCTTCTAATTTGTTGTTGCATGTTTTACGTGGCTGCTATGGGTATCTAGTATGATAGCATCTTACTTACGCAAAAACCACAACGGAGATGTGCAAATTGCTATCTAACCTCTCCAAGGACCACCTCGGTCAAAACCAATTCAACTAAAGTTTAAGAAATCGACACCCGTCAGTCATCTTTATGCAACGAGGTTGCATGTCAATCAATGAAACCAGTCTCTCATAAGCGTACGAGTTATGTCGGTCCGGGGCGCTACAATCCAACAATACCACCGAATCGAGAAAATACTAAGGAGGGCAGCAAATCGAACATCACCGTCCACAAAACCTTTTGTGTTCTACTCGAGATAACATCTACGCATGAACCTAGCTCATGATGCCACTGTTGGGGAACGTTGCATGGGAAACAAAGTTTTTCCTACACACACGAAGACCTATCATGGTGATGTCCATCTACGAGTGGAGATTTGGATCTACGTACCCTTGTAGATCGCACAGGAGGAAGCGTTAAGAAACGCGGTTGATGTAGTGGAACGTCTTCACGTCCCTCGAACCGTCCCATGAACCGTCCCGCAATCTGTCCCACGATCCGTTCTGATCTAGTGCCGAACGGACGACACCTCCGCGTTCAGCACACGTACAGCTCGACGATGATCTCGGCCTTCTTGATCCAGCAAGCAAGACAAAGAAGTAGATGAGTTCTCCGGCAGTGTGACGGCGCTCCGGTGGTGGTGATGATATACTCGTGCAGGGCTCCGCCCGAGCTCCGCAGAAATCCGATCTAGAGGTGGAACTGTGTGGTTTAGGCTAGAGTTGCACGTGGTAAAGTTGTGTCTCAAAAAGCCCTAAACCTCCACTATATATAGGAGGGAGGGGGAGGGGCTAGCCTTGAAGGACAAGGCCCTCAAGGGTGCGCCGGCGCTAGGAGGAGGAGGACTCCTCCTCCAATTCAGTTTGGGAAGGAGGAGTCCTCCTCTTCCTTCCCACCTCCCTCTTTCCTTTTTCTTTTTCTTTTCTTTTGGTATTTTCTTATGTGGCGCCATGGGCTCCTTGGGCTGATTCCACCAGCCCACTAAGGACTTGTCGCGCCACCCTAGGGCCTTGGGCTCACTACCGGGTGGGTGGGTTTGATGACCCACAAGTGTAGGGGATCTATCATAGTCCTTTCGATAAGTAAGAGTGTCGAACCCAATGAGGAGCAGAAGGATCTGACAAGTGGTTTTCAGCAAGGTATTCTCTGCAAACACTGAAATTATCAGTAACAGATAGTTGTCTGATAAGATGATTCGTAGCAAGTAGCAAGTAACAAGTAGAAAAGGTGCAACAAAGTGGCCCAATTCCTTTTGTAGCAAGGGACAAGCCTGGACAAACTCTTATAGGACGTAAAGCGCTCCCGGGGACACATGGGAATTTCTATCAAGCTAGTTTTCATCATGTTCATATGATTCACGTTCGCTACTTTGATAGTTTGATATGTGGGTGGACCGGTGCTTGGGTGCTGCCCTTACTTGGAAAAACATCCCACTTATGATTAACCCCTCTCGCAAGGATCCTGTGACAGCCCGATGCCGACGTTCCAGAAGATTCCCCTGTTATTTCCGTTTTCGTCGTGTGATTTATTTTATTTGTCGCATCATCATCGCATCATGCGCATCATCTGCATTGCATCGGCATCTCCGTTGCCGCCAGTTTTCAAACTTGCATCCGCTAGTAGTTGCCGGTCGTCGTCGTTGTCCGTTCTGAGTCCGACCGCACACGCACGCGCCCGCGGCACCGTCGAAACCCTGTTTTTAAAGTGCGTTTAAAACTTTCTCTGATCGAGGTGAAACTTGGCACGCGGTCGCGATTAGTTATAGGTAGGCCGCCTCTCAAATTTCGTCGCGATCGGAGACCGTCTGGTACCCGAACGGCCGCCCGTAGTGGCACCGTCTTCGGTTATTCGTCGGACGTCTATCGGTGTTTTAAAATTCGTGCCGCGCCGCCCGTTCTCCCTCTCTTCTCGGGATATTCCCTCTACACGGCCACGTACCCATACTCGCGTTCGGAATCGTCCGAATCCGACCCCGCGTTTGGATCCGGAGCGCGATTCCGGTTAACCGAGCCCCTCTTTTCTCTATAAATACCCCTTCCTCATATTTTTAGACAGCCTCCCTCTAATCCCTCCTTGATTTCTGTGCCACCTACCCCTAACCCTAGTTCCCTCCTCCCACCTCCAGCGCCGCCGGCCCGCCAGGCCCAGATCGGGCCCGGCCGAGCCCATCGCGCCGCCGCCGCCTCGCACAGCCTGCCCGTTCCCCTGCTCCCGAGCGCCCGCTCGAGGGCCTCACCTGCGCGCCGCCCTAGCTTCCCCGTGCGTGCGCCGCCCCTCGCCGGAGCCCTCGCCGCTCGCCGCCTCCCCTGTCGGGTTCGCCGCGCCATCCCCGGCCGCCGCCCACCGTCGGCCGTGCCCCGGTCGCCAGAACTGGGCGCTGCAACCTCTTTCCCCCGCCCAATTCCTGCAGCAGCTCAAGTCCCGTGCCGGAGTTGCGCTGGATCCCGCCGCCACAAAGGTTCCCTGGCTGCCGCAGCGCAGCGCGGCACCAGATCCGGCCGGCCCCCAGCGACTGCCCTCACTCATGGCCAGACGAGCTTCTCATCCTGCGAGATCTCGGGAGTTCCAGCGGCCATGGCTTCCAGACCGAAGGATCGAGGCTCGGCCTCGCCTCGCTCCCAAGCGCTGGGCCGCGCGAGCGTCGCCTCGGCCCAACTCGTCCTACCCCACCGACCAGGCCGGCCTCCTCCCGCCTCGGCCCAGCAGCGCCAGGCCGGCCTCCTCCCGCCACCTCGCGCTGGGCCGCGTCCTCGCCTCGCTCCGGCCCAGTAGAGCAGCAGCAAGCTGGCCCAGCTCCATCGCCCGACCAGGCCGAGCCCACCAAGGTGAGCACCCCCCGCAAGCCCTATTCTTCGCCCATGCACCGACTTGTTACCTCGCGCCCACCTGTTCGGCCCATTTAGGAATTTAATCAATTCCAGTTATTAGACGATATTAGATTGCCCGTAGATTTTATACCGTTAATCGGATCGAGACAAATTATATATGGATTTGGGGTAGCTTCGCGAGTAGAACACGATTATCCAACTTGCGTAATTGTTTGACGCCGTTTAGAGTGCCTAATGCGTCATTTTGCGTGCTGTCCTATATTGTTAGAGCCCGTATTTATTTTCCGCGCGAGTCCGGATTGCTCGAATGCCATGATAGAAATGTTCATGTTTTAGGAATCATTTTTGCATGCATTTTAGAGCGGTCATTGATATTTATGCGTGTAGGGATTTGCCGGTAGTTTATTTTCCCGTATCTAGGTGTTTATTTCGCATTAACGTGTGGCTTTATTTTGTGTTGCAAACCCCACATATTTTATATGTTTCCGGGGTAGAAAAATCCCATGGATTTTTCTGTGCAATTATTTTTGGCTTTCGAGTAAGTTAGTTCGCGAGATATTTTGTCGTGATGCCCTTTTGATTAATTCGTAGAATTTATTCCGTGCGTCGTTTGACGGAGTTGTCAACTAGAGAGTTGATCTTGGGTGTTTATACTAGCCCCTAGTATTTTTGGTTGCAATAGAAATGCATGTTTAGGTGTGTTTCGTTAGCCCTCAAGTTGCTAGAAATAGTGCTGTTTTAGACGAGCTGAAATATTTCTAAGTCTGGAATCTGTTATATTTTGTTGCTGTCTTGTCTTGCTTGCATCTTGTGTTCTGTAGCTCTTTTGAGGTTGGTCCAATGGAGTTAGTTGTACCCCTTGTGTTTCTCTAGCATGCTGTGAATTTTCATGCCATTTGGAGTTCTGTAACTATATGGTTTGCTGCTGTCAATATGCCTTCAGGCCGAAAACTGCACTTTCTTGAGGTGTTATTTTCACTAAGTCTGAAATAGTGCGTGAGATGCCATTTTGTGCCTTCTTTTCCTAGTGCTCCTTGCTGCCATGTTAGTTGTTGTTAGTAGTTTATAGTAGTGCTTCGTGCCCTCTTCCGTGCCATGCCTTGCATGAGTTTATCGGAGTTGTGTATCCGTAGTTGTGGGGCGTAGAATATGTTATGTGGCTGATTTTCGCAGATTGTAGCGTTTTCTCGTCTTGCTCGTAGATGTGGATCCGTAGCTCCGTTGAGAACGTGCCCTACATGAAACTTGCTTAGAATCTCGTGTAGTTTCATTTACTCTTGCTGGTTGCATGTGATGAAGTGCTCGTAGCCGCCGTTGCACACATTTTGCATTCATGCCATCATATCTTGCGGTGTCCGTATCTTTTGATCCGTAGCTCCGTTGGAGATGTTCCTTATGTGTAGATTGCTTGCCTTGACGCGTAGAATCACGTGAACCTATTTGTTTTGCTGTTTAACAACCAATTAAATGCATTAGTTCAGATCTGGACAGAATTGCAAATTAACATGTGAGGTCGTTTCGGAGATGCTATATGTCATTTCCGACCTCATTTAAAATGTCTAGATAGATATTTTAATTTCCGCTTCACCTCTTGCATGCTTAATCACATTTAATATTGCCGTGTACCTAATCGGGATAGCACTAAATAAACAGACGTGGAGTATCGTCAATATGCAACTCTTTGCATATTGAACTTCACTTAATGTGTAGTGTTTGATTGCGTGAATTGTCATGCCGTGCCTTGCATGTTTTCAGCTTCTCATGCATCATTTGTGTCGTGCATCGTGTGGTGAATATCGTGTGTTGATTCTTGTTTCCGGTTTTCCCCATCTCGATAGACTCCGCAAGCGTGTCGGATGTGAGGAACCGTTCGAGTACGTCGGTTCGTCTGCTTCATGGAGGCATTCTTCTTCCAAGCGGGATCTCAGGCAAGATGATCATTTCCCCAGATACCATTACTATCATTGCCATGCTAGTTTATCGCTTCTATCGTTTATGTCTCGTTGCCTACCACCTGTTAAACGTCAGCCTCTCAACAATGCCATGTTAACCTTCAACCTATTCAACCTAGCAAACCACTGATTGGCTATGTTACTGCTTGCTT
This sequence comes from Hordeum vulgare subsp. vulgare, assembly GCF_904849725.1. Classification (NCBI taxonomy): domain Eukaryota; kingdom Viridiplantae; phylum Streptophyta; class Magnoliopsida; order Poales; family Poaceae; genus Hordeum; species Hordeum vulgare. Next base: position 578,794,588 of record NC_058524.1, on the reverse strand, counting down.
AACCCTGTTGATAGCGTTGCTAGTTGCAGGTGCAGATGCTTCCATGCGAAAGCATGGGTTCCTTGTTATATCACCATATTTAAATGCTATTTAATTTAATGCACCTATATACTTGGTAAAAGGTGGAAGGCTCGGCCTTTCTAGCCTAGTGTTTTGTTCCACCTTTGCCCCCTTAGTTTCCGGCTACCGGTGTTATGTTCCATAATTGAGCGCTCCTAACACGATCGGGGTTGTTATGGGGACCCCCTTGATAATTCGTTTTAGATTAGGACTGGTCTGGCAAGGCCCAACTTTGGTACTACATTTGCCTAAACACCTAATAAAATTGCATAGGGACTTTCCGGACCCCGAGGATAATTTAATCAACCCCCGGGCCAGTGCTCCTCATGAGTGTTGGTCCAAATTGGTAGACTACGGGGCCACCGCGGGGCAACCCGAGGTTTGGTACTCCTAGTGTGACCCATCCGTCGTGTCCTGAGAACGAGGTACGCGACTCCTATCGGGATCGTCGACACGTCGGGCGGCCTTGCTGGATTAGTTTTACCTTTGACGAAATATCTTGTGCATTGGGATTCCGGTGATGCTTTGGGTAATCTCAGAGTTGAGGTTTTTCCACTAGGGAATCCGACGAGATCGCGAGCTTCGTGATTGAGGATTTCTATGCAGCTTGTGGTAATTTCTGATGGACTAGTTGGAGCACCCCTGCAGGGTTAAATCTTTTCGGAAAGCCGTGCCCGCGGTTATGTGGCAACATGGATACTTTGTTTAACACTGGTTCTAGATAACTTGAAGTTAATTTAATTAAAACTTGCCAACTATGTGCGTAACCGTGACTGTCTCTTTCGTGAGTTCCTTCTCCGATCAAGGACACGGTGGGGTTATGTCTGACGTAGGTAGGTGTTCAGGATCATTCATTTGATCATGAGTAGTTCACGTCCGTTATGCGTAGATCTTCCCCCTCTTATTTCTTGTACTCGTAAGTTAGCCACCAAATATATGCTTAGTCGCTGCTGCAACCTCACCACTTAACCATACCTTACCCATTAAGCTTTGCTAGTCTTGATACCTTTGGAAATGAGATTGCTGAGTCCCCTGTGGCTCACAGATTACTACAACACCAGTTGCAGGTTCAGGTAAAGGTTACGTGACGCGAGCGCGTTGATTGTTCATTTGGAGTTGCTTCTTCTTCTTCTTCTTCTTCTTCATCGATCTAGGATGGGTTCCAGGCCGGCAGCCTGGGATAGCAAGGATGGACGTCGTTCTTCTTTTGTCGTTTGTTTTCGTCCGTAGTCGGACCCTGCTCTTACTCTTGATGATTATGTAATGTACTGGTGTGACTCTGATGTAGCTTGTGGCGAGTGTAAGCCAACTCTTTATATATCTCTTCTTTTCAGTACACGTACTTGTAACGATATCCATTCTTGCGACACGACGAGATGCGCTTCTATCCCTGACGAGGCCTTCGTGCCAAATTGAGGATATGGTCGCATCTTGGGCGTGACAAGTTGTTATCAGAGCAAGGACCGACCTAGGAGCCCCTTGATTGATCGAACTTGGCCGAGTCGAGTCTGGTGAAAAACTATTAGAGTCGTAGTTATATATCGGAGAGTAGGATTCTTTTTTCTCCTCTTCTATGCTTTGGTGAGGAATCTTGACGTAATATTTTAATTCTACTCCTCTTCTCACTCAATTTTTTTAGGATCACGCGGATATTCTTGGAATCTATATGATGCTGATGTGACGGAGTTCTGTCTTGGTGCCTCCTGTCTGACTTGATCTTCTTCCGGGGAGTTGAGCTCCAGGGGATTCTTGAGCACATCGTTATCATTCGGATTTCTTAGTATCTCAGGACGAAGGATGTTCGTAATTGCTTCAATACTAGTAGTGGCGAGATAACCCCGATGTCCCCAGTACTGGTGTAGATTGTTCGGGAGTACTGCCATACATTGTATCGTTGTGGTCACGAGGGTCTGTTGTAGATGAAGGTCCGAGATTCTGGTCGTGTGTTCACGGATGTGATACAAGTGACGGGTTAGTATAGGAGTTGTGTGTTATTACTCCTTGTATCCGTGTACCAGATTGCATGACCAGATATTTCGGGAATTCATAGGTGGGAATTCAAGTAGTTTCTTATAGGACAATCTTCCAACAAACGCATGATGTTAGGTTGGGGTTCGACATCTAGTGGATTCGTTTGTTCACGGTCGACTTACAGCGGTACACGTTGTGTCTTAAAGAGTCCTTGTAGCTTGCTACGACTCGGGGACGCTTCGTATGTCGGGTGCACTGCCCTGCACCTGATGGCTACTGTAAATCGTGCCCGTGCGATCCTGTCCACGAAAATATCAAACGGAAATCTTTCTCATGAGTTTGTTCTGGCTTGTTTCGTAAGCCTCATCCCTTTGTTTTGTGGATTATGGTAATTCGTGTTGCTTCGATGTCAAGTGGTGATTTCAGATCTTCCCTAATCTGTGTTCTCATATTTTTATGGGAATGCCAATTCTTTGCTCAACCGGAGTCATCGTATCAATTCCATTCAACCGGTGTGCTTCTCTGCAACTGAATCCAATCCTCTCTAGTTTTGCAAGATCATTCTCTCTTTATTCCGGAGTTCATCTGATCTGTCCCATGTTGTCTTTGTTTTTCCCACCCTCCCGCCCTTTTTTCTCAGTGATTCAATTTTCATCCAAGAGTTTCCTTTTCATTGTGCTTCCGCTGTCTGTTCTTTCTCTCTTACCCTGTGAATTTAATTCAGTTCTCCGTGTTCATCTTATCCTTTTCATCCTTGTTAATTCTTTCCATGTTGGAAATTCTTATCAGCCTTCTTGTTATTCATGCCTCTCTTTTCTATCCGGAGTGTTAAAGATGTTTCAGGTGTTCTGGGTTTCAATCCTTCAGTTATTTCGAGGTGCTAACCTCATCTAGTTTTCATTTTACCGGTGCATTATCTCTCTTCTAAGCAATCTTTTCCCAACGGTGGTTTCTTTGAGTGGGCCCATAACCCACAGGTTTTCCCAGGATCTTTCCTGACTCTTCTAACTTTTCCCGGAGATCTCTAATTTATTTCAACTAGGACGTAAGTATGAATTTCATCAGTCATATCCCTCCTCCAAGGCCTATTTGAATTAATTCTCATATTTGGCTCAACCTTGCAATTTTCTTTATTCCGGAGTGTCTCAGTTATTCTTGGTGTTGTTTCTCGTCATCATTCTCACCTTGCAATTCGAAGGAGTGTTCCTCGTAAATCTTGGTCCATTCTCTTCATGATTCATCGTTTCAGCCTTGTGTTATCATCTGGAATTGTTTCCAATCATGGGTGATTAATTTCTTGCTATCCGGTGCATTTCTGAGTTGTTTTCATTCTCGATTCTCCGAAGGCCATCATTTCAGAAGATTCTTCGTTCTCAGCTTTCAGCTTTCATCCTCAAATCTTCTCAATTGTTGCCTCTTCGTTCGTCTCTCGGTTATTCCGGTGCCTTATTCAAGTTTTCTCTCAGGTGGCTTATGATCTCATCATTCTCAGGTATCTCCATTAATTCTTGGTTTTCCCATTCAATAGTGAATTCTTACCGGTGCTTCCTTCAATTATGCTTCAAATGTTGCTTTTCTCTCTGTCTCTTCAAGATTCTTTTAAGAGGAATAAGTGGTATGTTAGATCTGTTGCTTGTCATCAATTAAACTTGATGAAGGACAAGCATAACATAATTCTTTTTCTTGTTCGTACTATTTTGAATTCTTCTTCCGGAGTGGCTCATGATATCAATTCTTTTCTCAAGCGCTTATCTTTCTTTTTCCGGAGTACCAAGTTCTTTTAAGTATCTCTTTGCGAGGCTTCATCTAAATCTTGGCAAGCTCATAATCTTATTCTTTTCTACCTTGTTATCTTTGCATCATTCATTCGTATACGGAGGTCCTTCATGGTGGTTCATCAAGATTTCAATTCTTTCTCAAGTGTTCCTCAAGATTCTTGTTGGAGAACCTCAAGTATCCTTTCTCTTGCTTTTCCAAGTGTAATTGTTCTTCCTTTATCCTTTGAGGTGGTATTATAGCCTTCTTGTTAGTGTAGGAGACTCGAAGAGTTTTCTTTTCAAGAATGAGATAATTAAACCCACCAATTCTATGGTCATGAGATATTTCAACCCATAATTTCTTCATTGAGCTGTCTTGGTTTGGATTTCACCTAAAACTTTTCCTATGGATTGTTGCTATCATGGTGCTTGTCATTAATCCAAGTTCTCAATGTATCCTCTCGGTGTAAGAAGTTTTCATATCTTTGCTTTCATCTATCCTTGGTTCTTGTAGTGGTTGGTTGTCACCTCATAGATGTTGAGATGATTTTCATAAGCCCACTACTATCTTGTTCTTTTCGTTGTTGTTTTTTTCGAACAACTCCATCCAATTCTTCTTGCAAGGATGCTTGCCAAGTTCATTGGAGCTAGTAGTTGTCATTCTTTCTTCATTCTCTTCTTCCATATGAGCTAGTTCCTATTCTATTGTTCCGGAGGCATTGTGATGTTGCTCTTTTGGGTCTTTCATCTTGTTCTATCAAGATTATGGTGTTCCCTTGCTCTATTTACTTGTTTGTTGTGTTTATTGTCTATTTCTTCCATCTTATCGAATTTTTTTGTCCCATTTTCCGACCGAACTGCTGCCGAAATTTTCCGTGAATTCTGGCTTCTTTCTCATGTCATTCCTCATCTCCTTGCAACCTTCAAGGATTGTTGGTTTCACTCGTTTGTCAAAGAAGCGACTAAGTTTTTACCTCTGGTTCTTTCTCATCCTCTCCCCCTTTCATTCTTGGATCTCGGGGCGAGATCCTCTTGTAGTGTAGGAGAGTTGTGACAGCCCGATGCCGACGTTCCAGAAGATTCCCCTGTTATTTCCATTTTCGTCGTGTGATTTATTTTATTTGTCGCATCATCATCGCATCATGCTCATCATCTGCATTGCATCGGCATCTCCATTGCCGCCAGTTTTCAAACTTGCATCCGCTAGTAGTTGCCGGTCGTCGTCGTTGTCCGTTCTGAGTCCGACCGCACACACACGCGCCCGCGACACCGTCGAAACCCTGTTTTTAAAGTGCGTTTAAAACTTTCTCTGATCGAGGTGGAACTTGGCACGCGGTCGCGATTAGTTATAGGTAGGCCGCTTGTCAAATTTCGTCGCGATCGGAGACCGTCTGGTACCCGAACGGTCGCGCGTAGCGGCACCGTCTTCGGTTATTCGTCGGACGTCTGTCGGTGTTTTAAAATTCGTGCCGCGCCGCCCGTTCTCCCTCTCGTCTCCGGATATTCCCTATACACGGCCACGTACCCATACCCGCGTTCAGAATCGTCCGAATCCGACCCCGCGGTTGGATCCGGAGCGCGATTCCGGTTAACCGAGCCCCTCTTTTCTCTATAAATACCCCTTCCTCATATTTTTAGACAGCCTCCCTCTAATCCCTCCTTGATTTCTATGCCACCTACCCCTAACCCTAGCTCCCTCCTCCCACCTCCAGCGCCGCCGGCCTGCCAGGCTCAGATCGGGCCCGGCCGAGCCCATCGCGCCGCCGCCTCGCACAACCTGCCCGTTCCCCTGCTCCCGAGCGCCCGCCGGAGGGCCTCACCTGCGCGCCGCCCTAGCTTCCCCGTGCGCGCGCCGCCCCTCGCCGGAGCCCTCGCCGCTCGCCGCCTCCCCTGTCGGGCTCGCCGCACCATCCCTGGCCGCCGCCCACCGTCGGCCGTGCCCCGGTCGTCGGAACTGGGCGCTGCAACCTCTTTCCCCCGCCCAGTTCCTGCAGCAGCTCAAGTCCCGTGCCGGAGTTGCGGCGGATCCCGCCGCCACAAAGGTTCCCCGGCCGCCGCAGCGCAGCGTGGCACCAGATCCGGCCGGCCCCCAGCGGCTGCCCTCCCTCGTGGCCAGACGAGCTTCTCATCCTGCGAGATCTCGGGAGTTCCAGCGGCCATGGCTTCCAGACCGAAGGATCGAGGCTCGGCCTCGCCTCGCTCCCACGCGCTGGGCCGCGCCAGTGCCGCCTCGGCCCAGCTCGGCCTACCCCACCGACCAGGCCGGCCTCCTCTCGCCTCGGCCCAGCAGCGCCAGGCCGGCCTCCTCCCGCCACTTCGCGCTGGGCCGCGTCCTCGCCTCGCTCCGGCCCAGTAGAGCAGCAGCAAGCTGGCCCAGCTCCAGCGCCCGACCAGGACGAGCCCACCAAGGTGAGCACCCCCCGCAAGCCCTATTCTTCGCCCATGCACCGACTTGTTACCTCGCGCCCACCTGTTCGGCCCATTTAGGAATTTAATTAATTCCAGTTATTAGACGATATTAGATTGCCCGTAGATTTTATACCGTTAATCGGATCGAGGCGAATTATATATGGATTTGGGGTAGCTTCGCGAGTAGAACCCGATTATCCAACTTGCGTAATTGTTTGACGCCGTTTAGAGTGCCTAATGTGTCGTTTTGCGTCCTGTCCTATATTGCTAGAGCCCGTATTTATTTTCCGCGCGAGTCCGGATTGCTCGAATGCCATGATAGAAATGTTCATGTTTTAGGAATCATTTTTGCATGCATTTTAGAGCGGTCATTGATATTTATGCGTGTAGGTATTTGCCGGTAGTTTATTTTCCCGTATCTAGGTGTTTATCTCGCATTAACGTGTGGCTTTATTTTGTGTTGCAAACCCCACATATTTTATATGTTTCCGGGGTAGAAAAATCCCATGGATTTTTCTGTGCAATTAGTTTTGGCTTTCGAGTAAGTTAGTTCGCGAGATATTTTTTCGTGATGCCCTTTGGATTAATTCGTAGAATTTATTCCGTGCGTCGTTTGACGGAGTTGTCAACTAGAGAGTTGATCTTGGGTGTTTATACTAGCCCCTAGTATTTTTGGTTGCAATAGAAATGCATGTTTAGGTGTGTTTCGTTAGCCCTCAAGTTGCTAGAAATAGTGCTGTTTTAGACGAGCTGAAATATTTCTAAGTCTGGAATCTGTTATATTTTGTTGCTGTCTTGTCTTGCTTGCATCTTGTGTTCTGTAGCTCTTTTGAGGTTGGTCCAATGGAGTTAGTTGTACCCCTTGTGTTTCTCTAGCATGCTGTGAATTTTCATGCCATCTGGAGTCCTGTAGCTATAGGTTTTGCTGCTGTCAATATGCCTTCAGGCCGGAAACTGCACTTTCATGAGGTGTTATTTTCACAAAGTCTGAAATAGTGCGTGAGATGCCATTTTGTGTCTACTTTTCCTAGTGCTCCTTGCTGCCATGTTAGTTGTTGTTAGCAGTTTATAGTAGTGCTTCGTGCCCTCTTCTGGGCCATGCCTTGCATGAGTTTATCGGAGTTGTGTATCCGTAGTTGTGGGGCGTAGAATATGTTATGTGGCTGATTTTGGCAGATTGTAGCGTTTTCTCGTCTTGCTCGTAGATGTGGATCCGTAGCTCCGTTGAGAACGTGCCGAACATGAAACTTGCTTAGAATCTCGTGTAGTTTCATTTTCTCTTGCTGGTTGCATGTGATGAAGTGCTCGTAGCCGCCGTTGCACACATTTTGCATTCATGCCATCATATCTTGTGGTGTCCGTATCTTTTGATCCGTAGCTCCGTTGGAGATGTTCCTTATGTGTAGATTGCTTGCCTTGACGCGTAGAATCACGTGAACCTATTTGTTTTTCTGTTTAACAACCAATTAAATGCATTAGTTCAGATCTGGACAGAATTGCAAATTAACATGTGAGGTCGTTTCGGAGATGCTATATGTCATTTCCGACCTCATTTAAAATGTCTAGATAGGTAGTTTAATTTCCGCTTCACCTCTTGTATGCTTAATCACATTTAATATTGCCGTGTACCTAATCGTGATAGCACTAAATAAATAGACGTGGAGTATCGTCAATATGCAACTCTTTGCATATTGAACTTCACTTAATGTGTAGTGTTTGATTGCGTGAATTGTCATGCCGTGCCTTGCATGTTTTCAGCTTCTCCTGCATCATTTGTGTCGTGCATCATGTGGTGAATATCGTGTGTTGATTCTTGTTTCCGGTTTCCCTGTCTCGATAATGTCCGCAAGCGTGTCGGATGTGAGGAACCGTTCGAGTACGTCGGTTCGTCTGCTTCACGGAGGCATTCTTCTTCCAAGCGGGATCTCAGGCAAGATGATCATTTCCCCAGATACCATTACTATCATTGCCATGCTAGTTTATCGCTTCTATCGTTTATGTCTCGTTGCCTACCACCTGTTAAACGTCAGCCTCTCAACAATGCCATGTTAACCTTCAACCTGTTCAACCTAGCAAACTACTGATTGGCTATGTTACTGCTTGCTTAACCCTGTTGATAGCGTTGCTAGTTGCAGGTGCAGATGCTTCCATGCGAAAGCATGGGTTCCTTGTTATATCACCATATTTAAATGCTATTTAATTTAAGCATGGGTTCCTTGTTATATCACCATATTTAAATGCTATTTAATTTAAGCATGGGTTCCTTGTTTTGTTCCACCTTTGCCCCCTTAGTTTCCGGCTACCGGTGTTATGTTCCATAATTGAGCGCTCCTAACACGATCGGGGTTGTTATGGGGACCCCCTTGATAATTCGTTTCAGATTAAGACTGGTCTGGCAAGGCCCAACTTTGGTACTACATTTGCCTAAACACCTAATAAAATTGCATAGGGACTTTCCGGACCCCGAGGATAATTTAATCAACCCCCGGGCCAGTGCTCCTCATGAGTGTTGGTCCAAATTGGCAGACTACGGGGCCACCGCGGGGCAACCCGAGGTTTGGTACTCCTAGTGTGACCCATCCGTCGTGTCCTGAGAACGAGGTACGCGACTCCTATCGGGATCGTCGACACGTCGGGAGGCCTTGCTGGATTAGTTTTACCTTTGACGAAATATCTTGTGCATCGGGATTCCGGTGATGCTTTGGGTAATCTCAGAGTTGAGGTTTTTCCACTAGGGAATCCGACGAGATCGCGAGCTTCGTGATTGAGGATTTCTATGCGGCTTGTGGTAATTTGTGATGGACTAGTTGGAGCACCCCTGCAGGGTTAAATCTTTTCGGAAAGCCGTGCCCGCGGTTATGTGGCAACGTGGATACTTTGTTTAACACTGGTTCTAGATAACTTGAAGTTAATTTAATTAAAACTTGCTAACTGTGTGCGTAACCGTGACTGTCTCTTCGTGAGTTCCTTCTCCGATCGAGGACACGATGGGGTTATGTCTGACGTAGGTAGGTGTTCAGGATCATTCATTTGATCATGAGTAGTTCACGTCCGTTATGCGTAGATCTTCCCCCTCTTATTTCTTGTACTCGTAAGTTAGCCACCAATTATATGTTTAGTCGCTGCTGCAACCTCACCACTTAACCATACCTTACCCATTAAGCTTTGCTAGTCTTGATACCTTTGGAAATGAGATTGCTGAGTCCCCTGTGGCTCACAGATTACTACAACACCAGTTGCAGGTTCAGGTAAAGGTTACGTGACGCGAGCGCGTTGATTGTTCATTTGGAGTTGCTTCTTCTTCTTCTTCTTCATCGATCTAGGATGGGTTCCAGGCCGATAGCCTGGGATAGCAAGGATGGACGTCGTTCTTCTTTTGTCGTTTGTTTTCGTCCGTAGTCGGACCCTGCTCTTACTCTTGATGATTATGTAATGTACTGGTGTGACTCTGATGTAGCTTGTGGCGAGTGTAAGCCAACTCTTTATATATCTCTTCTTTTCAGTACACGTACTTGTAACGATATCCATTCTTGCGACACGACGAGATACGCTTCTATCCCTGACGAGGCCTTCGTGCCAAATTGATGATAGGGTCGCATCTTGTGCGTGACAGATCCGCAACTACGAAAGAAGAATTAAGACAAAGTCTAACCATAGCATTAAACTAGTGGATCCAAATCAGCCCCTTACGAAGCAACGCATAAACTAGGGTTTAAGCTTGTGTCACTCTAGCAACCCATCATCTATTTACTACTTCCCAATGCCTTCCTCTAGGCCCAAATAATGGTGAAGTGTTATGTAGTCGACGTTCACATAACACCACTAGAGGAAAAACAACATACAAGGCATCAAAATATCGAATGAATACCAAAATCACATAACTACTTATAGCAAGACTTATCCCATGTCCCCAGGAACAAAAGCGACTACTCACAAAGCATAATCATACTCATGACCATAGAGGTAGTGAATAGCATGAAGGATCTGAACATATAATCTTCCACCGAGTAATCCAACTAGCATCAACTACAAAGAGTAATTAACACTACTAGCAACCTTACAAGTACCAATCGGAGTCGCCAGACGGAGATTGGTTACAAGAGATGAACTCGGGTTTGGAGATGAGATGGTGCTGATGAAGATGTTGATGGTGATGAGTCCTCTCCGATGAGAGGAGTGTTGGTGATGACAATGGCGACGATTTCCCCTCCGGGAGGGAAGTTTCCCCGGCAGGACGACCCTGCCGGAGCTCTAGATTGGTTCTGCTCAAGTTCCGCCTCGTGGCGGCGGCGATTCCTCCCGAAAGCCTCCTCTCAATTTTTTCTGGAACGAAACCCTTCTTATAGGAAAAGAGGGGAGCCAGAGGGCCAGCAGGGAGCCCACAAGCCCCCTAGGCGCGGCCAGGGGGTAGGCCGCGCCTAGCAGGCTTGTGGCCTCCTGGTGGCTCCCCTCTGGTACTTCTTTGGCCTAGTATTTTTTTATAAATTCCAAAATAATTCCTCGTTGATTTTCACGGCTTTTGGAGTTGCGCAGAATAGGTATCTCAAACTTGCTCCCTTTTCAGGCCAGAATTCCAGGTGCCGGCATTCTCCCTCTTCATGTAAACCTTGAAAAATAAAAGAGAAAAGACATAAGTATTGTACCGTGAAGTGCAAGAAACAGCCCATAAAGCTATAAATATCAACATAAAAGCATGATGTGAAATGGACGTATCAGGGCCCCTCCGAGTGAACTCCCGGAACCCATTTGTCACTCCCGGTACACTGCCGGAATTGCCAGAAACTTTCTGGTGACCAAACTGAACCATCCTATATATCAATCTTCGTTTCCGGACCATTCCGGAAACCCTCATGACGTCCGTGATCTCATCAGGGACTCCGAACAACATTCGGTAACCACACATATAACTCAACTATACTAAAACATCATCGAACCTTAAGTGTGCAGACCCTGTGGGTTCGAGAACTATGTAGACATGACCCGAGGCACTCCTCGGTCAATATACAATAGCGGGACCTGGATGCCCATATTGGATCCTACATATTCTCCGAAGATCTTATCGGTTGAACCTCAGTGTCAAGGATTCATATAATCCCGTATGTCATTCCCTTTGTCCTTCGGTATGTTACTTGACCGAGATTCGATCGTAGGTATCCGCATACCTATTTCAATCTCATTACCAGCAAGCCTCTTTACTCGTTCCGTAATACAAGATCCCATGACTTACACTTAGTCACATTGCTTGCAAGGCTTGTGTGTGATGTTGTATTACCGAGTGGGCCCCGAGATACCTCTCCGTCACACGGAGTGACAAATCCCAGTCTTGATCCATACTAACTCAATGGACACCTTCGGAGATACCTGTAGAGCACCTTTATAGTCACCCAGTTATGTTGTGTGTTTGATGCACACAAGGTATTCCTCCGATGCCAGTGAGTTATATGATCTCATGGTCATAGGAACAAATACTTGACACGCAGAAAACAATAGCAATAAAATGATGATGACCCACAAGTATAGGGGATCTATCGTAGTCCTTTCGATAAGTAAGAGTGTCGAACCCAACAAGGAGCAGAAGGATCTAACAAGTGGTTTTCAGCAAGGTAAAATTTGCAAGCACTGAAATTATCGGTAACAAGTGATTGTGTGGTGAGATGATTCGTAGCAAGTAGCAAGTAACAAAAGTAACAACGGTGCAGCAAAGTGGCCCAATCCCTTTTGTAGCAAGGGACAAGCCTGGACAAAGTCTTATAGGAGGAAAAACACTCCCGAGGACACACGGGAATTTTTGTCATGCTAGTTTTCATCATGTTCATATGATTCACGTTCGTTACTTTGATAGTTTGATATGTGGGTGGACCGGTGCTTGGGTACTGCCCTTACTTGGACAAGCATCCCACTTATGATTAACCCCTCTCGCAAGGATCCGCAACTACGAAACAAGAATTAAGACACAGTCTAACCATAGCATTAAACTAGTGGATCCAAATCAGCCCCTTACGAAGCAACGCATAAACTAGGGTTTAAGTTTCTGTCACTCTAGCAACCCATCATCTACTTACTACTTCCCAATGCCTTCCTCTAGGCCCAAATAATGGTGAATTATTATGTAGTAGACGTTCACATAACACCACTGGAGGAAAAACAACATACAACACATCAAAATATCGAACGAATACCAAATTCACATGACTACTATTAGCATGACTTATCCCATGTCCTGAGGAACAAAAGTAACTACTCACAAAGCATAATCATATTCATGACCACAGAGGTAATGAGTAGCATCAAGGATCTGAACATAAACTCTTCCACCAAGTAATCCAACTAGCATCAACAATAAATAGTAATTAACACTACTAGCAACCTTACAAGTACCAATTGGAGTCGCGAGACGGAGATTGGTTACAAGTGATGAACTAGGGTTTGGAGATGAGATGGTGCTGATGAAGATGTTGATGGTGATGAGTCCCCTCCGATGAGAGGAGTGTTGGTGATGACGATGGCGACGATTTCCCCCTCCAGGAGGGAAGTTTCCCCGGCAGGATCGTCCTGCCGGAGCTCTAGATTGGTTCTGATCAAGTTCCACCTCGTGGAGACGGCGAATCCTCCGAAAAGCTTCCTCCTGATTTTTTCGAGACCGAAACCCTTCTTGTAGCAAAAGAGGGGGGCCAGTGGGCCAGCAGGGAGCCCACAAGCCCACTAAGCGCGGCCAGGTGGGGGTGGCCGCGCCTAGGAGGCTTGTGGCCACCTCCTCACACCCCTCTGGCATTTCTTCGGCCAAGTATTTTTTATAAATCCCAATAAAAATCCACGTCGATTTTCACGGCTTTTGGAGTTGCGCAGAATAGGCATCTCAAACTTGCTCCTTTTTCAGGCGAGAATTCTAGCTGCCGGCATTCTCCCTCTTCATGTAAACCTTGCAAAATAAGAGAGAAAAGGCATAAGTATTGTACCGTGAAGTGAAATAACAGCCTAAAAAGCGATAAATATCAACATGAAATCATGATGCAAAATGGACGTATCGACTCCCCCAAGCTTAGACCTCGCTTGTCCTCAAGCGAAAGCCTAGATCAATAAACATGCCCACATGTTTAGGGAGAGAGGTGTCGACAAAACAAGATACGAACATGCAAGCATCATGATCATGATCAGAACAACAATACCAACATATAATCTGTCATGCTAAAGTGACAATTCCTTCACAAAGTAAAGCATGGATCAAGAACCTTACCGAGAAGTAACAACCGATAACCTTTAGTCATTGAAGCAATTGCAATTTATCACAACATCAGAAAGAGTCAAATAAGAGCTGGTAAAGCAAATCCACATACTCAATCATCTCTTCGTTCTCTACAATTGCTACAACTCACGTGGTACTCATGAGATCAAAGTTTCAGCTGGACACAGAGAAAGATAGGGGCTTATAGTTTCGCCTCCCAACCATTTACCTCAAGGGTAATGTCAACAATAATAATTCGTGAATACTTACTTCCAAGTTGACATATGAATATAGATCTTTCCGAAGCATATGACGTTAGCCAAGATAAAGGCGAAACAAGGAATTGGTGAAGATGACCATGACTCTTTCAAGGGAAAAAAAAGTAAATGTACAAGATAGGCCCTTCGCAGAGGGAAGCAGAGGTTGTCATGCGCTTTTGAGGTTTGGATGCGTGTCCTCTTAGTGCGAAGGAACGTCACTTTATATTGCCTCCTATGATAAAGAACTTTATTATGCAGTCTGTCGCTTTTATGTCTTCCTCATCACATGTTCGTACAAAGCTTATTTTCCACACACTAATAGATCATACATATTAGGGAGCAATTTTTATTGCTTGCACCGATAACAACTTACTTGAGAGATCTTATTCAATCCATAGGTAGGTATGGTGGACTCTCATGGCAAAACTGGGTTGAAGGTTTTGTGGATGCACAAGTAGTATCCCTACTTAGTGCGGGAGGTTTTCGCTAATATGAGGTGGAAGCAATCGTCACATGCTAAGGGATCTCTAATCATATAACATTGTTCGGAACCAAGCAAACACAATTCATTATGTTGTCTCCTTGTCCAACATCTACTTCTAAGCATGCAATAGTTTAGCGAGTGTTCACAATCATAGATGGTGTCAAAGATGATATATTTATATGTGGACCTCTCCTTCTTTTGTCACTTCCTATTAATTGCAACAATGACCAAGGTCTACGTTTGTCTACCCTCAACAAGTTTCAATCATCATTATTTTTTATATGTGGAGCCATCACTTCCCATAAGATCATTACATGATCTTTCATGCTTTTGTTCTTTTCCCAATTTATTGATCATGTCATGAGGCAAAGCCCTCAACTAAGACACTCTTTATTATATGGCTCACGATCTCGAATACATCGGGGGTGACACAAAGCAAAACTCAAGCCTAAAACACTAAGACTTTTAATCTACTAGAGAAAGAGAAAACTGAAAAGGAACAAACTAAAACAAAGGTAAAGGCAAAAGATGTGATGGTGATACGATACCGGGGCAACTCCCCCAAGCTTGGCACAAGCCAAGGGGATTGCTGCTACTTCTCAAACAACAGCGCCAGAAATTGACACGTTGACGGAGATTGGGCTTGCGTTGGTTTTTCCCTTGAAGAGGAAATGGTGATGCAACACAGGAGTAGTAAGTATTTCCCTCAGTTTGAGAACCAAGGTATCGATCCAGAAGGAGGGTCTCGTCAAGTCCAGAGTACCTGCGCAAACACAAACAAACTTGCTCCCAACGCTTCAAAGGGTTGTCAATCCCTTCAAGATTGTTTGCAAAAGTGAGATCTGAAGGCGGAAAGTGCAACGTAGTAAAAAGTGTAAGGCTGAAAATATGGTGTGGAGTAGACCGTGGGAGCCATAGTGTTCACTAGAGGCTTCTCTCAAAATAGCAAGTATTACGGTGAGTGAACAAATTACTGTCGAGCAATTGATAGAACCGCGCAAAGTCATGACGATATCTAATGCAATGATCTAGCATATAGGCATCACGTCCGAGACAAGTAGACCGATACTTTTTGCATCTACTACTATTACTCCACACATCGACCGCTATCCAGCATGCATCTAGTGTATTGAGTTCATGAAGAACAGAGTAATGCTTTAAGCAAGATGACATGATGTAGAGGGATAATCTCAAACCAATGATGAAAACCCCATCTTTTTACCCTTGATGGCAACAACACAATACGTGCCTCGCTACCCATTCTGTCACTGGGTGAGGTCACAGCACGGTATGAACCCAAAACCAAGCACTTCTCCCATTGCAAGAATCATAGATCTAGTTGGCCAAACAAAACCTACAACTCGAAGAGAATTACAAGGATATGAAATCATGCGTAAGAGAGATCAGAAGAAACTCAAATAAGATCCATAGATAATCTGATCATAAATCCACAATTCACCGGATCTCGACAAACACACTGCAAAACAAGATTACATCGGATAGATCTCCATGAAGATCATGGAGAACTTTGTATTGAAGATCCAAGAGAGAGAAGAAGCCATCTAGTTACTAGCTACGGACCCATAGGTCTATGGTGAACTACTCACGCATCATCGGAGAGGTCATGGTGTTGATTGAGAAGCCTCCCGTGTCTGAATCCCCCCTCCGACAGGGCACCAGGACGTGCCCCAGATGGGATCTTGCGAAGACAGAAGGTTGTGGCGGCGGAAAAGTGATTATGATGCTCCCCTGATTTTTTTGGGAATATTTGGGAATTTATAGGCGCAAGATCTAGGTCAGGGGACCTCCAGGGGGCCCACAAGCCTGCATGGCGCGCCCCCTGGCCGCGGGGTGGGGGCTTGTGGGGCCCCTGGGGCTCTTCTGGCTTGGCCCCCAAGCTCTCCGATCTTCTTCCGTTCGAGAAAAAATCTTTTCGGGGATTTTCTTCCGTTTAGACTCCGTTTCAAAATCTCCTCTGAAAGGGTCAAAAACATGGAAAAAACAGGAACTGACACTTGGCACTGAGTTAATAGGTTAGTCCCAGAAAATAAATACAAGGCATGCAAAACATCCAAAGTTTGACAAGATAATAGCATGAAACCATCAAAAATTATAGATCGTTGGAGACGTATCAAGCATCCCCAAGCTTAACTCATGCTCGTCCTCGAGTAGGGAAGTGATAAAGAATGAATTTTGATGTGGAATGCTACCTAGGATAGTTGTCCTTTGCAACTTCTTTCACGTGGCATGAATGTTCAGATCCGTATGATTCAAAACAATAGTTTGTTATTGACATGAAAACAGTAATACTTCAAGCAAACTAGCAAAGTAATCATGAACTTTCAAAATAACAAGGCCAAAGAAAGTTATCCCTACAAAATCATATAGTCTGGCTATGCTCCATCATCCTCACACAACTAATGTAAATCATGCACAACCCCAGAATTGGCCAAGTAATTGTTTTCGCACTCTTACTTTCTCAAACTTTTTATAACTATCACGCAATACATGAGCGCGAGCCATGGATATAGCACTATAGGTGGAATAGAGTGTGGTGGTGGTTGTGAGACAAAAAGGAGGAGATGGTCACATTGACTCGGCGTATCAATAGGCTATGGAGATGCCCATTAATAGATATCAATGTGAATGAGTAGGGATTGCCATACAAGAGATGCACTAGAGCTATAAGTATGTGAAAGCTCAAGGGAAAACTAGTGGGTGTGCATCCAACTTGCTTGCTCACGAAGACCTAGGGCAATTTTGAGGAAGCCCATCATTGGAATATACAAGCCAAGTTATAAAACAAAGATTCCCACTAGCATATGGTGGTGACAAATCAAGAAGCTCTCAATCATGAAGAACATGGTGCTATTATGAAGCACAAGTGTGGAAAAAGATAGTAGCATTGTCCCTTCTCTCTTTTTCTCTCATTTTTTTATTTGGGCTCTTAGGCCTCTTTTTTTCTTTTCTCTCTTTTTTTGTTTTTGGGCTCTTTGGCCTCTTTTTATTTTATTTCCTCACATGGGACAATGCTCTAATAATGATGATCATCACACTTTTTAGTTACTCAAAGCTCAAAGATCACAATGATGATGACTCCATAGGAAATGCCTCCGACAGTGTACCAGGATGTGCAACGATCTAGTATGATCATGCAATGGCAATATGAAAGTGACGACACAAGTCATGAGACGGAACGGTGGTAGTTGCATGGCAATATATCTCGGAATGGCTATGAAAATGCGATAGTAGGTAGGTATGGTGGCTATTTTGAGGAAGGAATTTGGTGGGTTTGTGCACCGGCAAGAGTTGCGTGGCGCTAGAGAGGCTAGCAATGGTGGAAGGTGAAAGTGCATCTATACCATGGACTCAACATTAGTCATAAAGAACTCACATACTTGTTGCAATTTTTTTATTAGTAATCGAAACAAAGTGCTAAACGCATACTCCGAGGGGAAGGGGTGGTAGGTGTAAACCATCGCGCGATCCCGACCTCAACACAAAGGATGACAATCAATAGATCAATTATGCTCCGACTTCCTAACATAGCGGTTCACCATACGTGCATGCTACGGGAATCACTAACTTCAACACAAGTATTTCTAGATTCACAACACCCTACTAACATAACTCTCAATATTACCGAATCCGTGTCTCAAAACTAATTGAGAGGAATCGAAACTTCTCTTTCTACTCAATGCACATGAAGATGGAGGTTTTTGCATCCTCTTTGGGTACCTAGCACATGGGACTACTTTCATAGCATAAGCCAACTACCAAATCACGCACCGTGGTGCTCTAAAGATATAAATGAAGCACAAGAGCAAAAGTATCTAGCTCAAAATATATAAGTGAAGCACATGAGCAAAAGTATCTAGCTCAAAAGATATAAGTGAAGCACATGAGCAGAAGTATCTAGCTCAAAAGATATAAGTGAAGCACTATGAGCATTCTAGAAAAATCACGATGAGTGCATGTCTCTCTCTCACAAAAAAGGTGTGCAGCAAGGATGATTGTGACACAACAAAAAGAAAAGACTCCTACGATACAAGACGCTCCAAGCAAAACACATATCATGTGGTGAATAAAAATATAGCTCCAAGTAATGTTACCGATGGATTGAAGACGAAAGAGGGGATGCCTTCCTGGGGCATCCCCAAGCTTAGGTTTTTGGTGTCCTTGAATTTGGCTTGGGGGGCTTGGGCATCCCCAAGCTTGATCTCTTTCCACTCCTTATCTCTTTGTCCATGAGAACATCAGCCAAAACTTGAAAACTTCACAACACAAAACTTAAACAGAAACTTGTGATAACATTAGTGCAAGAAGACAAACTACCACTTCTTTTGGTACTGTAGCAACTTGAATTCCATCTATATTGATGATGGGCTACTGTATTCTTACTTTACCATGGCTAGTACCCCCGATACTAACCATAGTTTCATCAAAACAAGCAACCAACTCAACAAAAAACAAAATCTGTCAAAAACAGACTAGTCTGTAGCAATCTGTATACTTCGTATACTTCTGGTACTTCAAAAAATCTGTAAAATTACGACGGTCTAGGGAAAAAGCATATCAATCATAAGAAAAAAGAATCAACTCAAAATCTCTTTCTGAATAAAAATGAAAAATCATCTCGTGAGCGAAAAGTTTCTGTCTTTTTCCAGCAGGATCAAACAACCATTACCAAGACTAGGCATAAAGGCTTTGCTTGGCTCAAACACAAAAGGAAACACAAAAAACACAATCACAACAGAATAGTGAAAGTGTGGACGCAAAAAAACAGAAAGAAAAAAGATAAATTCATTGGGTTGCCTCCCAACAAGCGCTATTGTTTAACGCCCTTAGCTAGACATAGTAGCGATAGAATCACGTATCGTCGTCTTTGGTGCTCAAACCATAAGTAGCCCTCATCATGGATTCATAAGGCAATCTTATTTTCTTTCTAGGAAAGTGTACCATGCCTTCCTTAAAGGAAATTGAAATCTAATATTCCCTTCCTTCATATCGATGATAGCACCGATAGTCCTTAGGAAAGGTCTACCAAGAATAATAGGGCATGTAGGATTGCAATCAATGTCAAGCACAATGAAATCCACGGGTACATAGTTCCTATTTGCAATAATAAGAACATCATTGATCCTTCCCATGGGTTTCTTGATAGTAGAATCAACAAGATGCAACTTAAGAGAACACTCTTCAATCTCATTAAAACCCAGAATATCACATAAAGACTTTGGAATCGCAGAAACACTAGCACCCAAATCACACAAAGCATTGCACTTATAGTTTTTAATTTTGAATTTGAGGGTAGGTTCCCACTCATCATGAAGCTTTCTAGGGATAGATACTTCCAATTCAAGTTTTTCTTCAAGAGCTTTTATCATAGCTTCGACGATATGATTGGTAAAGGCTTTGTTTTGGCTATAAGCGTGCGGAGAGTTTAACATGGATTGCATCAAAGAAATGCATTCAATCAAGGAGCAACTATCATAATTGAATTCCTTGAAATCCACGGTAGTAACTTCATTACTACTCAAAGTTTTAATGTCTTCTACTCCACTTTTAACGCTTTTAGCATCAAGATAGATGGACTCTGATGGGGTTATAGTCCCAGGATAGGGTCCTAGGTCTGCCCTATAGGTCCTACCCAAGGACTACCCTTCATAGAAGACAAAGCCCTTAGACAGTTCCGACTGAACTAAGGGCGCCCCCATCATCCAGTCGGCGACGATCCACTCGGAGCATATCTAACGCACCGACTGGAATTCACTCTGTACATCGTAACCTCCCAGGAGGGCAACAGTCATACGTTTTCATACACCATTATTAGCATTTAAAGCTTACGTTACTTGTAACGTAAGCGTTTACTCGCCACTACTCCACCCCTGTCCATCGGGCCATTATGAAGGGCAGCGCACTCTATATAAGCCGCCCTTTGCCACTGGTATGGGGGTTGGCACTTGCTGTAATCCCACAATACACTCGACACAAAGCTCCCAAGAGCACTGAGACGTAGGGCTTTTACCTCCACCGTAGAGGGGCCTGAACTCATACATCCTCGCCGTAGCTAAGGCTCTGCCCATATACTTTCATACCCCATACTTCTACTGTCAGACTTATACCCACGACAGTTGGCGCCCACCGTGGGGCAAGCGTCTAAGCGACTTCCGGCGAGTTTGCGATTTCATCTTTTCGTCATGTCATCCGGAGGAGATCTGTGCATGGGTCATGAGATCCTCTTCGGTGCACTCTCCTTCATCGCTCACGATTCGGCATGGCTTTAGGATGCGCCCCTCGACGTCGAGACGCTTCCGAGTCGCGGGGCTACGCACTTCCGTGCCAGTTCCTGCGGCGTTCTTCTTCTCCAGCCATCGACCCCGGTGTCGATCTTTGCCCCCATCACGCGCCGCAACAAGCGATCCGGTCGCTTGTGGCTCCAGCGTTGGGTGCGACGCGCCCTAGCGCGACAAAACGCGTCCTCCCGAGTGGCGGTGCTCGAATCGGTTGTGGTCCCGCCGTCATCCCAGTTCTTGGAGTCAGTTCCGACTGAACTACCTTCTGAGTATCCGGGTCACGGGTCTGCAGCCGAAGTACTCATGGCCGATTCCCACGAAAGTCCCCTCGGGACTGGTCGGAACGAGCATGAGTTTGGAGAATCATCCGGCGCTCGTCGTCAGCACAATCGTTCTTCGAGTCGACGCACTCGCCAGAGCAACGTCGAGGTGTTCCGCACACCCATCCTCAACTTGGCTGCAGCCGCCAGGATAGCTGATTCTCTCCAGCCGACTGATTCGGAGGCTGGTAGAGGAATCGAGCAGATCCGTGCCTTGTTGCATACGGCAGAGAAGCAAAACTTGGCGGTCTCCCAGTCGCACAACAAGATCCACAACAGTTCCGTTCAAGCGAACACACATCGGTCGGTTTTCAGTCCCGACTCTCACCAGCGACGCACAGGGGGCAGCCGTTCCAGGGACCCGAGTCGGAATCCGCTTTCCATTCGGTCTCATCCCGAAGATCGTCGCCGTTCACGTACTCCTCCGTGGAGTGGGCCTTACGGACCCCGACATTACGATGATCGTCGTTCGGGCGGTGGCGCGCATGATCCAAGGCCTGATGCAAGAGGGTACATCACTCAGAAGAAGGTCGATAGAAGTCGAGCCCACCGTGATGGTCACGATAGAGACCGTCCAAGTGGAAGCAGGACCGTTGCTTCTGGTCCCGAGTGCTTCAGTCGGGCCATCCGCTCGGCTGACATCCCTCCCAACTTCCGATTGTCGACGGGAATCAGCAAACTCACACGAGAGTCCAAACCAGAAACTTGGTTAGACGACTATAGAGTGGCGGTCCAGATCGGTGGCGGAGATGACCATGTCGCCATGAAACATCTCCCACTGATGCTCGACAGTTCGGCTCGAGCTTGGCTAAACCAGTTAGCCCCTTCAAGCATTTACAGTTGGGCAGATCTGTCCCGAGTCTTCATCAGGACCTTCGAGGGTACGTGCAGACGCCCTGCTGGTCACATAGAGCTTCAGCACTGTGTCCAGAAGCAAAACGAGCCCTTGCGCGATTTCATCCAGCGCTGGACGACCCTCTACCACACGGTGGAGAATGTTACCGAGCACCAAGCAGTCTGTGCCTTCAAGGCAGGCGTTCGGTACAAAAGATCTATACCTGAAGTTTGGTCGGACAGGCGACATCTCCATGAGCAAGATGATGGAGATAGCCGCGCGCTATGCAAATGGCGAAGAGGAGGACCGCATTCGTAGCGGCAAGCATAAGTCAGTCGCTAATGGAGATGGGAACAGCAGTCGGAAGCAGAAGCAGAAAGCTCAATCCACTCCGCAAGCAGAGGCGACAGTCGTTACAAATGCTAAGTTCAAAGGCAAGGGGAAAGCACAGTACACCCCCAAGAAGAAACAGTCAGGAAATTCCATCCTAGATCAACCGTGTCCAATCCACACGAAGACGGATGAAGAAGGCAATGTCATATTGCCGAAGCATACCACTCGGCAGTGTCGCCTCCTGATCCAAGGATTCGGTGAAGGACAGCCGAGTGAGAAGGACACCGAGCAATATGACGAGGACAAGGAGGATCCGTTCCCTCAAGTCCATGCAACGTTAATGATTTTTGCTGATGTGGAAAGCAAAAGTCGACTGAAGCTGGTCAACAGGGAGGTAAACATGGCAACCCCATCCACTCCCACGTTCCTTAAGTGGTCACAGACTGCAATCACCTTTAATCAGTCATCCCACCCAGCACACGTACCCACCCCAGGGAGGCAGGCTCTGGTCGTCGACCCGGTGGTGGAAGGAGTTAGGCTGCGCAAAGTCCTCATGGACGGCGGTAGCGGCTTGAATATCATGTACGCCGGTACTCTCAAGGGAATGGGCATTCCGATGTCCAGACTTAGCGAGAGCAGTATGCAGTTCCATGGAGTCGTCCCAGGAAGAAAGGCCAAATCACTCGGACAGATTGCGTTGGATGTCGTTTTTGGCTCTGACAAGAACTTCCGCAAAGAGAAGTTGACATTCGAGGTGGTAGACTTCCAGAGTGCATACCATGCGATTCTGGGCCGTCCGGCATATGCGCGTTTCATGGCCCGTCCATGTTACGTCTATTTGAAGCTGAAGATGCCCGGTCCCAAAGGTGTGATTACTGTCACAGGCAATCGACAGCGGGCCGAGGAGTGTCTGCAGCAGGGGTCGAGAATTGCAGATCATCAGATGGCTGTACTCGAGTTGGATGAATACAAGAAGACCGCCGACCCTGCTGACCTGATGCGTTCAAAGAAGCCAGCTTCCGAGTCTGCATTTCAGTCGGCGGGAGATACAAAGAAAGTAAGCATCCACCCGACGGATGACACCGCCGCCCCAACAAACATCTCCACCACCCTTGATCCAAAATAGGAAGCCGAGCTCATCCAATTCCTCCGTGAGAACTGGGACATTTTTGCATGGAAGCCTGCTGACATGCCAGGTGTACCCAGGGAGTTGGCTGAGCACCGACTGCACGTGGATCCTGCCGCTCGGCCCGTCCGAGAACGCCTGCGTCGGTCCGCCGTGCACAAGAGGAAAGCAATCGGAGAGGAGGTGGCTAAACTTTTGACAGCCAACTTCATTCGCGAGGTACACCACTTCCGAGTGGCTCGCTAATGTTGTCATGGTGCCCAAGAAGGACAAGTCTCTCCGTATGTGAATCGATTTCAAGCATCTTAATAAGGTCTGTCCGAAAGACCACTTCCCGCTCCCCGCATTGATCAAATCGGTGATTCGACTGCGGGTTGCGATCGCTTGTCCTTCCTTGATGCCTATTCGGGTTATCATCAGATCCGTCTGTATGGTCCAGATGAATTAAAAACAGCCTTCATCACCCCATTCGGGTGCTTCTGTTACATCACTATGCCTTTCGGTTTGAAGAATGCAGGAGTAACTTTTATGCGAATGATCCAAAAATGCCTCCTAGACCAGATCGGTCGAAATGTGGAGGCATATATGGATGATATCGTCGTCAAGTCACGCAAAGGTTCCGACGTGCTGACTGACTTGGCAGAAACATTCGCCAACCTACGTAGGTACGATATCAAGCTCAACCCAGCCAAGTGTTCATTCGGCGTTCCCAGCGGGAAGTTACTCGGTTTCTTCGTTTCCGAACGAGGGGTTGATGTCAACCCCGAAAAGATCAGGACCATTGTTCGAATGGAGCGGCCGGTAAGAGTACATGATGTTCAAAAGCTCACGGGTTGCCTAGCGGCTTTGAGCAGGTTTATCGCTCGACTCGGCGAGAAGGCATTACCTCTGTACCGACTCATGAAGAAGTCAGATACCTTCGAGTGGACAGACGAAGCCCAAATCGCATTCGACAACCTCAAAGCCCTGCTTTCCACCCAGCCGGTTCTTACTGCCCCGCTCAGTAAAGAACCCCTTCTTCTGTACACCGCGGCTACAAATCAAGTCGTCGGCACCGTTCTGACAGTCGAACGCGAAGAAGAAGGCAAGGCGTACAAGGTTCAGCGGCCAGTATATTATGTTTCCGAAGTCCTGACTCCTTCCAAGCAGAGGTATCCCCATTATCAGAAGCTTATTTATGGGATCTACATGACTTCAAAGAAGGTGGCTCATTACTTCCAAGACCACTCGACATCTGTCATATCTGATGCTCCGTTGTCGGAAATTCTCCACAATAGGGACGCATCATGCCGAGTGGCAAAGTGGGCAATGGAGATGCTATACTGCGACATCAAGTTCGAAGCCAAGAAAGCTATAAAGTCTCAAGCTCTTGCTGACTTCATAGCAGAATGGGTAGAACAACAACAACTGACTCACATCTACTCGGCTCATTGGACCATGTTCTTCGATGGGTCCAAGACGTTGAATGGCTCCGGCGCCGACGTAGTGCGCATATCCCCCAAAGGTGATAAACTCAAGTATGTGTTGCAGATCCATTTTGATTCTTCCAACAACGAAGCAGAGTACGAAGCTCTCCTTTACGGGTTGCGCATGGCCATCACACTCGGCATCCGTCGCCTGATGGTCTATGGCGACTCAGATCTAGTGGTTAATCAAGTAATGAAGGAATGGGATGTAAGGAACCCCACCATGACTGCATACTGCAACGCAATAAGGAAGCTCGAGAAGAAGTTCGAAGGTCTGGAACTTCACCATGTTCCCCGACTGAAAAACCAAGCAACAGATGAATTGGGAAAACTTGGATCCACACGGAGACCAGTCTCGAGTGATGTCTGCCTCGAGCACCTACACCTCCCCTCGGTAAAAGAAGATCCTTTTACAGAGGAACCTGTGCAACCGAAGAGCTCAACAGATCAGACTGAAGTCGAGGTTCCCGCTGTGGTTGACTTGATCATGGAGATTCTAGCTATCATTCCCGAATGGACTGTGCCATTCATTGCGTACATCATGAGGCAAGAGTTACCGGAAGACGAAGTCCAAGCTAGGCAGATCGTTCGCAGGTCAAAGTCCTTCACCGTTATTGATGATCAGTTATACAGGGAAAGTGTTTCAGGCATCCTTCAGCGGTGTATCTCTCCTGAGGAGGGGCAGTTAATTTTGGAAGAAATTCACTCGGGAACCTGCGGCCATCATGCCTCCTCAAGGGCAATCATCGCCAAAGCATTCAGAGGTGGTTTCTTCTGGTTAGAGGCGAATGAGATGGCAAAAGATATAGTCCACCGTTGCGAAGGTTGTCAGTTATTCAAACAAGTCCCACAAGCCAACGTTTGCGCTGAAGACAATTCCTCTTGCTTGGCCATTCGCCGTGTGGGGATTAGATGCAGTCGAACCATTCAGAACAAGCCAAGGAGGGTTCACCCATCTGCTCGTAGCAGTCGACAAATTTACCAAGTGGATTGAAGCCAAGCCTATCAAAAAGCTTGATGCCCTTACGGCCATCAAATTTATCACAGACATCATCGCCAGATACGGGGTTCCACACAGCATAATCACCGACAATGGCACAAACTTTGACTCGGACAGGTTCAAAGGTTTTTGCGCAGGCCAAGGTATCCGACTGGATTTTCCATCCGTTGCGCACCCCCTAACAAACGGGCAAGCGGAGCGGGCAAATGGACTTATTCTTCAAGGGTTGAAGCCTCGACTCCTGCGGGAAGTTGGGCATGCCGCCGGCGCATGGGTCACCGAGCTGCCTTCTGTGTTGTGGGGCCTCCGAACAACTCCGAATAGATCGACGGGGCGATCCCCGTTTTTCCTTGTTTATGGAGCAGAGGAAGTCCTTCTGAGTGACTTGCTTCACAAATCTCCACGAGTCGAACTCTTCTCCGAAGCCGAAGCAGAGCAAGCCAGGCAAGACGGAGTAGACCTTTTAGAAGAGGAGCGTGAGATGGCACTGATCCGTTCAATAATTTATCAACAAGATCTGCGGTGATTTCATGCGCGGCACGTCAGGAGCCACACGTTCCAAGCAGGTGACCTCGTGCTCCGAGTGGATCAACAGAGACCACACAAGTTGGCTCCCGCCTGGGAAGGGTCGTTCATCATTTCTAAGGTGCTGAACAACGGAGCATATTGACTCTACAACCTCGATAGAGAAACGGACGAGCCGCGAGCATGGAATGGAGATCTACTGAAGCGCTTCTACACATAACCGCCGGCAGAGACAATGTAAAGAACAAGTATCATCGAAGTAATACAAAGCGGATTAATTTCTTGCCGATTCAAAATTCTTCCGCGTTTGCAGACTCCGGTCTAAAAAACTAACTCCGAGTATGCGCCAAAAGTCACACTCAGGGACTTAGCTGCGACCCAGAGTCGACTAAGTAAACAACTCGCTCCGAGTGTGCACGAAAAGTCACACTCGGGGACTTAGCTGCGACCCAGAGTCGCCTAAGTAACAACTCGCTCTGAGTGCGCACGAAAAGTCACACTCAGGGACTTAGCTGCGACCCAGAGTCGCCTAAGTAAACAACTCGCTCCGAGTGTGCATGAAAAGTCACACTCAGGGACTTAGCTGCGACCCAGAGTCGCCTAAGTAACAACTCGCTCCGAGTGCGCACGAAAAGTCACACTCGGAGACTTAGCTGCGACCCAGAGTCGCCTAAGTAAAAACTCGCTCCGAGTGTGCACTAAAAGTCACACTCGGGGACTTAGCTGCGACCCAGAGTCGCCTAAGTAAACAACTCGCTCCGAGTGTGCACGAAAAGTCACACTCGGAGACTTAGCTGCAACCCAGAGTCGCCTAAGTAACAACTCACTCCGAGTGTGCACGAAAAGTCACACTCGGGGACTTAGCTGCGACTCAGAGTTGCCTAAGTAAACAACTCCCTCCGAGTGTGCATTTCAAGTCACACTCGGGGACTTAGCTGCGAACCAGAGTCGCCTAAGAAAAAAGCTTCCTCCGAGTGGGCACTCGAGATACACTTGGAGGCTTAGCAGACCCTCATTGAGGCTCATGTGGATGTGAAGACAACTGACAACTACATGCTCCGCATGTTTTCCATTGGCTTCACCAGGAGACGCCCAAACAAAAACCACGAGCCAAAATTGTGTCAAAAAAAAACTCAGCGAAACAAGAGCAAAAGATCCGGTTCGAATTTGAATTGGTTCTACGATCGGACGGCTCGGTGTGAATCAAGTTTATCCACACAGAGCCAAGAATGTACCGGCCAACAGCAGTGGCCAAAGTTTAATACAGACTATACTCGGCATACCGAGGTAAATGCGCGTTCAGCATAAAGTTTATCAAGCGTCGTCGGGGCTGGCAGGCTCCACAAAGGTGTCGAGGTCGATTCCATCTCCAATCCGAGTGGCCGTGTCGAGGAAGGTCTCCATGAAATCTTCAAATCAAAGCTTCTTGGTGTTGGCGACCTGCAACGTCTTCAGCTTGTCTTGACGGGCTTCCTTGCAGTGCACTCGGACCAGAGACAGCGCCACATCCGCGCCACACCGAGCGGCAGACTTCTTCCATGCCTGCACTCTGCTTGGAACGTCCTCCAGTCGAGTCATCAAACCCTCTATCTCGTTCCGGGAGTCATCTTCAAGCCACAACTCCTTGTCAATTCGGCCGACAACTCCTCTCAGGCGACAAATGAAAGGACCCACCCTGTTGAGGCGGGAATTCACTCGAAACATGTCCCGGTTAGCTTCATCGCCAAGTGGAACATTCGGTTGTCCAAGCGACCGTTCAATTTCGGCAGTTTCGGCTTCAACGTCCCAACCGAAGTCTGCAAAGAAAAGACAGGGAGAAAATAAGCACGGAGTGAACTCCAAAGTCAAAAAGCACTAGGCAAGCAACTTACCACCAAGTAGTGCGACCATCTTCTTCGCCCAGTCGCCGACGTAGTTCTCCTGCGCTCTGCACCGAGTGTTCATTAACTTCAGCTGGCCCATCCATTCGGATCTCTCCTTCTTCATTTTTTCTACCTCGGCTACCAGTGCCTTGTTAGTCTCCCGAGATTCCTCCAAAGATTTCTCTCGTTCAGCGAGAGCCTTCTTAATGCCAGCCAGATCATTCACAGCTACCTCCAAGTCGGCAGCAAGTTGAGTCTTCTCAGCCTTCAGAG
The DNA here is from genome assembly GCF_904849725.1 of Hordeum vulgare subsp. vulgare. Taxonomy (NCBI): domain Eukaryota; kingdom Viridiplantae; phylum Streptophyta; class Magnoliopsida; order Poales; family Poaceae; genus Hordeum; species Hordeum vulgare. The sequence continues at coordinate 578,766,389 of NC_058524.1, read as the reverse complement.
CATTATAGGCCGACCCCATTTCACAAGTCTTCTGTCAAAGAGACACAAAGGGAGGATCAGCCTCATTCAACAAGGAAAAAGTCTCGACAGATATGACAAAACAATCAAAGCCCAAAATTCTTCAGACCCCTGCCGATGCAAGCAATCGACAGCGGTCTCGGGGACTACACCCAGTGGGTTCACTGAGAGTGACCCCACTGGTATGAAGCTCGAACAGGTCGGTCCCATTGAGCTCCATAGCAAACCAACAACACTATGAGATTACTATTACTCAACCCGAGTAACACTACTCTCGGGGACTACACCCAGTGGGTGCACTCGGCGTGCCCCCACTGGTACCATTCGGGCAGATCAGCTCTGATCTGTAGAGATTATGGAAAATACATATAAAGACAACTGCCAGTGCAAGCACTTGACAGAAGTCTCGAGGACTACACCCACTGGGTTCACTCGGAGTGAACCCACTGGAAAATCAACCTACTGTATCCGAGTACCTCGCTGAAACCCCCAGTGGGTACCAAGAGGAATGTAAACACTTACTAGCGCACTTACTCGGATATCATCCCGAAGCTCCAAGCTCTTCTTGTACAGGGACGCGATGGAGTCATATGCTCCCTTGGCGTCGCCCACCATCAGCTCTGCTTGCACCATGGCGTCCTTGGCGGCTCCTACCTGATCTTCCGGGAGGTGTCGGGCATCATATTGAACAGCTGACGCACCCGGTGTGGCAGAAGGCTCCCTGGGCATCCCGAGCTCTGCTCCAGTCGGTTCCGCCATGAGGGCCACCGTCTCAGTCGGCGGCACGTTCATGGCGGGATTGGCAGCAGGTTGGATAACCCCAGGGACATGCACCAAAGCTGGTTCCGACCTCCTTTGGTCGTCGTCATCCAGATGGATCTGGATCCCCTCCGAAGGAAGCCCGACTGAACAAAATAAAAACACGGAAAAAGGTCAAGATCAAAGACAACACTCGCGAAACGGTAATACAGCTCTCGGAGTTGTGACAACGTACCTTGCTGGGACGTGGCGGCGTTATCAGTGTCCATGGGATCATCATCCTGACGCGGCAGAGAGGTGGCGGAGGTAGGAGCTCTGTTGAGTGAAATCCACTCGACGGGTATACATGAATTCCCAAAAAGAAGAGTCCAATCGGATACCGAAGGAAGATGGAAGAACAAAGATACTTACGCTGAGGCGACCAGAACAGTGATCCTCACCCGGGGCAAGGCTTTCCGAGGTTTAGACCCGCTAGGTGTAGCCACCATGGACGGCTGGTTCACGGGCTCGGCAGAAGCACCCCTGGTTCTCTTCACACTCCGAGCACTCGGAGCCACGGGAGGAGCCGGCGGAGCAGCGGGGTCATGACGGCGCTTGGTTCGGTGTTCTGGTGGTGAGGGTGACGAGCTCTGCTCTCCACTCTCCTCCTCCTCCTCTTCTGTCTCCTCCTCCGTCTCCCCACTGTCAGAGACGTACTCGGCGCTATCCGTGCTGCCCTCCATGCTGCCTTCATCTTCCTCGAATAGATTCCCATTCGAGACTGCAGAATGCCAGTTCGTCCACTCTTGCACAAAACGTAGTCGGCAATGTCAGTCAGTGAGACAAGAAAAGCAATAAAACTGAGAAGGTTAAAAGCACTCGACGACATGTACTCACCTCATTCAGAGGAGGATTTTCGGCGCGGAAGGCCTTCACTCGCCGAGCTCCCACGGGATTATCACATGTGCCCGTGATGGTGCGGACCCATGCACTCACGGTCTTCTCGCTCACGTCTTCGGGATGGGATCAAGTGGTATCTGAAGGCCCCGTGTAATGCCACATAGTGTGGTCTCTGGCCTACAGCGGCTGGATGCGTCGACCCAGAAAAGTCTCCAGCAGGTCCATGTCGGTGACTCCCCTCCGGACGACGGCTATCAGCGCGTCGACCAAAGGCTGGATCTGGGTTCTTTCTCCTTTAGAGAGCGCAAGCTTCCTGGGAGGGCCCGGACGGTCTAAACTGAAGGGTGGCAACCCACTCGAAGCATTCGGGCAGGCAATGTACTAGCAATAGAACCAGGACGATTGCCAGTTCCTAACCGACTCGGATAGCTGAAGCGAGGGATAGCTACTCTTCGTTTTCTTCTGAAATCCTAAACCCCGCAGAGCTGGAGGATGTGTGTCTTATCGTCAGATTGGCTAAGCTTCTTAACAGTCTGAGATCTAGCGGGAAAACATACTTGAAGAGCCCCCAGTGGGGAGGACATCCTATGAAGCACTCACAGAGGGTGATGAATGTGGAAAGATGAGCTATCGCATTCGGAGGAAAGTGATGGAGCTGCGCCCCGAAGTAATTCATGATACCTCGGAAGAAAGGATGGGGAGGCAAGGAGAAACCTCTGGCCACGTGGCTGAGCAGCAGAACGCGCTCCCCCTCCTTCGGCGCCGGCTCCGTCCCGCCTTCCGGCAGCCTCCAAGACTTGTTGACGACCATGCCATGCTCCACCAGCTCCAGCACGTCGTTCTCCGTCACCGAGGAGGGGAGGAAGTACCCTTGGATCCAGCCCGCCGGGAACGCCCGGTGCCGCCACTGAGTGGAGGCCGCCCCCTTCTTCTTCTTCTTCGCCTCGAGCTTGCTGGTCTGTCCCTTCGTCATGGCGAGGGCGACGGATCCACAGAGGAGGAGAGGAAGGAGGTGGCTAGAGGTGCGCAGAGAGTTGCGGGGAGGCGAGATCGAGGGGAAGAAGATGAGCAGCGCAACAGGAAGGGCCGCCGGGAAAGCTTTAATAGGCCTCCGACTGAGCAACCTACAGGTGGGCCCGAGATCTTATCCCCCCAACCGGCCGCTGCAAGATTAGTGGAGAAGATAACGGCGCGGTAATCGAGGAGGCGTAACCTACTCGATGGCGATGTCGTCATCCCCGCTGAGCGCGCGGCAACCGAAATTTGAGGATCCCGGAAAATCCAGCGTTGTCAGTATGACCGGTCACGTCGAAAGATTCCGCAGAAGTAGTCGGTCCCTCACGGTTCGTTTCGCTTGCATATTCACTCGGATCACTAGGTGAAAAGATAAAATGGATCGAGGCAAACAACGCTAAAGTCACCTCAATACCAGTCGGCTCCAAACTCCGGACATCACTTCATCGTTCCAACCCCGATCCATTCGGGGACTAATGATGGGCTAATAGTCCGAGGGTAGGATCATAGGTCTGCCCTATAGGTCCTAACCAAGGACTACCCTTCATAGAAGACAAAGCCCTTAGACAGTTCCGACTGAACTAAGGGCGCCCCCATTATCCAGTCGGCGACGATCCACTCGGAGCATATCTAACGTACCGACTGGAATTCACTCTGTACATCGTAACCTCCCAGGAGGGCAACGGTCATACGTTTTCATACACCATTATTAGCATTTAAAGATTACGTTACTTGTAACGTAAGCATTTACTCGCCACTACTCCACCCCTGTCCACCGGGCCATTATGAAGGGCAGCACACTCTATATAAGCCGCCCTTCTCCACTGGTACGGGGGTTGGCACTTGCTGTAATCCCACAATACACTCGACACAAAGCTCCCAAGAGCACTGAGATGTAGGGCTTTTACCTCCACCGTAGAGGGGCCTGAACTCATACATCCTCGCCGTAGCTAAGGCTCTGCCCATATACTTTCGTACCCCATACTTCTACTGTCAGACTTCTACCCACGACAGACTCCGAATCATTGGGGCACTTTTCAACCAAAGTGGATTCATATCCAGCCCCATAATTATTAGGTTTGACACAAGAAAACAATGATTCAATGGGAGTCACACCAAGAACTTTAAGATCTTCGTGATTCTCATCACGAGAACATGCCTTTTTAAGCCATTCATGTCTAGCACGAATTTGGGCGGTTCTTTCTTGGCTCTCAGTCATGGAAACACGCATATCTTTCAAAGTTTCATCCATGTTGATTTTGGGAGGAGCACATCTAATGTAATGCCCCAAGTGTAGACTTTCCTTTCTTGTAACCTTCCATGTGGGGCCAGCTTGTCAGAGATCTTGAGGATATCTTTCGTGCTTTGAATTCATGTGTGTTCCCTAGTGCTTACTTCCCTTGCATGCATGAGTTACATATCATTCCTTGCCATACTTATGATTGCATGCCATGATCATGTTGCATTTGAGTTTAATAGGAGTAGTGTTGTGGTGTTGTGAGTGCATGTGATCTTGCTAGGATTAAGTGGTGGTTTTGCACTACCTTGTGAGCATGTGATAATGGTGTGTGATGCAAGAGTGAGTGCCAGTCTTTTAAGCTCTTGCTTTCGAACTCCTTTTTCCCTCCTATGTTTAGTCTTGCCAAAATTCCTTCTTCCCAAAGGTGATTCTAAAATGTCTAGTGGGTGGATAAAATGCGCTTATGAGGGGGTGCAATTTTACTGATTTGACTCTTTGATTTTAGTGGTGCAAATAAATTCAAAACAGTAGCTTAAATTACTGTTTTGCATTAATTTCAAACTTCTCCAAATATTGCATTCCTATTTTTCCCTATTGGGCAAAAATTCCTTAAGTCCAGCGGGATTTTCCTTTTGATTTTTGCCTCAGTAGATTATTTTGTGGGTTATTTTCTTGAGTGTGTTTAAATACTAAATAGGAATCCCCTCCCTATTTTTTTTCCCTTCCTCCTGGGCAGCTTGGGCCTCTTTCCTCCCTCCTGGCCCAGCGGCTCCCTCCAGAGAGAGCCCACGCGAGGCCTCTCCTCTCTTTTCCTTCTTCACGACGTCCTCCTCCTCCCCTCGCTGCCTGCTTTCCGTCAGAACGTGTGAGAGAGAGAGAGATGACGGCGCCGTGAGCAGCACGTCGAGGTCCCCCTATAAGATGCGTTGGCGTCCGTGCCCGAAGCCTAGGGTTCCTCTCCTCCCCTCAGCCGCCGCCGCCACCTCTCCCAAACCCATCTCGTTCCCATCTCTCTTCCTTCTTCTCTGTCAGGTAAGACAGCAGAGAGAAGCAGGACAGAGAGCAGAAGGCGTCGCCGGTGGCGTCGCGCCCCGCCTCCGTTCGCCGCCGTCGTCATGCCTGGGAGCACGGGGTGGATCCCCGCGATCCATTCCCGGCGCTAGGGGTCCCGGGGGCCGACCACATCGCCGGACCCGAGCTCGTCTAGGCCGTGCCCGCGGTGTCCCGCCATATCTCCTTCGGTTCTGCAGTCGTGTCTCCTCGTCGACGGCCTGCTTCCCTTCGGCGCTCCTCCTCCCCGTTCGGCGTCCCATCTTCCCCCAAGGTGAGGCCGCGTCCTCCTCCTTCCTTCCTCCTCCGCGGTCCGGCTCGTTCCCGGCGTGGCGCGTGCCTCTCTGTTCCCTAGCAGCGGTTTAGTAGGATGCAGTAGCGCGGCTTGTTCTGCAGTGCAGAGTGTGTGCGTGCCAGCGCCGCGCAGAGGGGCTTCCTCCCCCTCGTGGTAGCTGCCATGGCCAGGCTGGATCCCTCGCCGTGTTGAGCCGTATTGAGTCCCCATCGCGTCTTCTCTGTTACCGGCGAGCAGCAGATTTCGCAGGGCATAGCAGTCAGTCGGGAGTGTTAGCTCACCTAGTTTCAGACTCTCTTCTCTGTCAGTAGACGAGTCATAGCCGAGTGGTAACTAGCATGGTGCGCCTGTAAGAGGGCGTGGGTTCGAGTCCCCCCCTCGGCGCCTTTTGTTCCTTGTTTTGATTTATTCCTGCAGGTGATTACCTTGTCCTTTTTTCCTTCTCCTGTTAACATCAGTAACAGCAGCGCAGTGGTAGATGGTGTTTGTGTTATCGTCAGGTGCAGGGTTCGAATCCCATGCGTTGCACCCCCTTTTTATCTTGCTTGTTTTCCTTTCTGATTTGCAGTAGGGCAGCACAACAGAGTTAACCTCTGTTTGGGTCCTTCTCTATCGAGCCCAGGGGCATAGCAGAGTGGTTGGGTGCAGTAGAGAGCATCAGGAGGTTCAGGGTTCAAATCCTGACCCCTCTTGCTATTGTGTTCTGTCCTTGTTGTTTTTTTTCCTTCTACTACATTTTTTTTAAAACACCCTTCTTACTACTGCTGATCTTGTGCCTACCAAAGGTGGCCATGGAATTATGTATTTTTTTTCTCCTTGCTGTCATAGTTGTGCTAGGTGATGTAGTGTGTGTGGTTGTGCTTGTGAAAGATGTGCATGTGAGTGTGTTTCCCTTGTGCTTGGAGTGGGCTCTTGCACCATGTGGGGCTAGTAGATTGTGATGTGTGTGCATTAGCTTGTGGTAGCTCTAGTATAGAGATGTGTGTGAGAGCCTCACCCATGGCAAGGCTTGAAGAGCATTGATGTGCTCATGAGTGGTAGTGTGTGGTGTTGTCGGATTCATTTAGGGAGTGTAGCTATTGTATGCTCTAACTAGTTCTAGTAGGACTAGATTTGTGTCATGTTAGATATGTGGGTGGTGTGGACCTCCCCACCTTTACAAGTGGTGCACCTCCTCATGTTTCATATGAGAGAGGGCATATTGTGTGTGTGGGGTTGGCTCATGTGTGTTGGGGTTGTTGGTGTGTATGACACAAACATGGGGTTCAAACCCCCATGTCACTTTGTCATTGTGCACATGAAACCCTCCTATGTATTGTCCTCTTAGAAGAATACCATATGGATTTGCATTTTTATGTTGTTGAAAGTTTGGGCTTTGTTTCCATGATATAGATGGAGCACAAAAGCATGGATCTTGGTAGGTTAGTTGTAGGGGTTTGTGCTCAATACCATAGTGGTGTCAAACACCTCTTGGGAACTTGTGTGTGCAAACTATGCCTAGACAAAGTGGGCATGTGGTTGGAAAATTCCAGATTTTTTGAACCCTGAAAATTTCACTAAGTCTGGAATGCTGAAAACATTTTCTTCCCCTGTAGATAAGGTTGTTCTGGTCATTGTGGTGGAAACTGGACTTAGTGCACTGCTGGTGTTTTGAACCTGGTATGTTTGTGAAGCTTCCTGTCAATTTTCAAGTCATTTGGTGTCCAGTAGCTTGTGTTTTGATTGCTGTCAAAAAGCTTCAGAACAGAAACAGTAACTCAGGTGCAGGAATTTTCACTAAGTCCCTGAGAACTGATGGTTTTGGGAAAGTTTGTGGCCTTGTATCTTCTAGAGTTTAATTCCTTTTGCTGTGATTCTTGCTGGATATGGTAGTGTTCTTGGTTGGCAACAGCCACATATATTATTTGTCATGTTTGAAGACCTGTAGCTATGTTGCATGTTGCTCTCAAACAGCTAAAATGCAGAAACTGGGCAGATTGCGTAGTTTTGACATTTTGTTCAAAGTTTGCGTTTAATTGTTGTTGGAGTGTTCTACCTTGCTCCATTTCATTCATGTTGGGTTCATATATGTCTTGGCAACCTGGGAACACCAGATTTGTGCCAATTGTGTGTGTGGTGATGAATCTTTCACGTAGGGTTCATATCGTGTTTCGTTGTTTCCCGTTGATCCGTAGCTCCGTTTGCAAAGTTCTTTATATGGTTTTGCACCGTTTTTACGAGATGCATCTATTCATTTCATTACCATGCATGTACAAATAGTTTAGTGCAAAGTTCTGTCCAGGAACTCGTTGTAGTTTATCTTGCTTGTGCTAGTGTTAGAAATAGTGGTGCATGCTCAACTTTCATCTCATGCATCATGTGATTGTTGCATTTTGTGGAGCTGCTGTTCATTGGCTGTTATTCTTGTGTTGGGTAGCACCGGGAGCGGAGACCGATTACGTGGAGTCAGGAGAGTACTTGCAGGACGATCCAAAACCATTCCAAGCTGAGGATATCACAGGCAAGATGACATGACCTTGATCCCATATCTAGACTTGTTATGTTAGTTTCGATTCCACGTCATATTGCTCGCTGCCTACCACTGAAAATATATTGCCTCTTCATATGCCATGAGCCCAAACACCTTACTCTTTCCTAGCAAATTTGCATGGCTAGGTAGGCTTGCTCAGCTACTAATGCTAGCATTGTTAGTTGCAGGTGTTTTTCACTCATGAGTTGCCATGAGCTTGATATCATTGTATTAATTTCTGGTATTTAACTAATGTATCTATATATTTGGTAAATGACGGGAGGCCTAGCCTTTTGCCGGGTGTCTTGTTCCGTTATTGCCGGCTTAGTTACCGGTTACCGGTGTTTGATTCCATAATGATCGCTCCTAACACGTTCGGGGTTGTTATGGGGACCCCCTTGATAAATCGCGTAGTGTTAAGGCTTGTCCGGCAGGACCCAACATTGGTACTATTTGCTAATCACTTAATAAAAAGCTGCATAGGGAATAGCTACCCCGAGGTTTCTTAATCAACAACCCGGGCCAGTGCTCCTCATGAGTGTTGGTCCAAACTGGGCAGACTATGGGGCCACCACAGGGCAACCTGAGGTTTGGTATACCTGTAGTGTGACTCATCCGGCGTGTCCTGAGACTGAGATACGCGGCTCTTATCAGGGTCGTCGACACGTCGGGAGGTCCTGCTAGTCTTGTCTTGCCTTAGCGGTGTATCTTGCGTATAGGAATCCCGGTGAGATTTTGGTTTTCCCCAGAGTTGAGGTTTTCCTCTAAGGAATCCGACGAGATCACGAGTTTCGTGATAGAGGATGCCTTTGCGGCCTGTGTTCGTTTGTGATGGACTAGTTGGAGCACCCCTGCAGGGTTTAATCTTTCGGAAAGCCGTGCCCGCGGTTATGTGGCAACTTGGAATATTTTGTTAACATCCGGTATTAGAAAACTTAAACTTAAACTAATAAAATATGCCAACTGTGTGTGTAACCGTGACTGTCCCTTCGAAGATCTCTCTTCGATCGGGAACACGGCGGGGTTATGAATGCCGTAGGTAGATGTTCAGGATCACTTTCTGATCAAGTACTCACGACCGTTAGCATAGAACACTGTCACTTCTTCTTTTGCGTAAGCTAGCCACTTATTCAACCTTAGGATGCAGCAGCCCGAAACACTTCACCCCTTCCTTACCCAAAGACATGACTAGATCTGGCACCAAGGCCTTAGATTGCTGAGTCCCCGTGGCTCACGGATTCCTCCGAAACTTCCAGCAGGTACAGGTACCCCAAAGGCAGAGGATCCCGACGGCACCCAACTGGCGTGGCAGTACGACGAGGAGACCGATCGCCTTTACGTGAACTATCCAGAAGACTGAACCGTGGTCGTGATCGTGGGCCTGCAGCGGGTAGCATAGCATTTCCTTGTTTTGTAGCCCGTATCGGAACTACCTTGTTGTATCTGCGTTGTGCTCTGTATTTTTTTATTAAGAAGACAGTTGAATCCCAGATTGTCTACTTTATTTATTATTATGTGCTATGTTTACTTGCTTGCAAAACACTTAGATGCGCTCCTTTCCTATTCGGGGGCCTCGACCCCCAGATCGGAAAGGACCGCATCTTGGTCGTTACAAGTTGGTATCAGAGCCTTACGACCATAGGAGCCTTTGTGTGATCGTATTTGGCCGAGTCGAGTCTAGGAAATGTTTTGAGTCTTAGTTATATCGGAGAGTAGGTTTCATTTTTCTCCTCTTCTTTTCTCTGGTGAGGCTTCCGTCTTAGGAAATCTTTAACTCTACTCCTTTTCCCGCTCAAATTTTTTTTAGGATCACGCGGGTGTTTGCGAAATCTATATGATTTCGATGTGACGAAATCGTGTCCTGGTGCCTCCTATCTGCTCTAAGTATCAGGGGAGTTGAGCTCCAGGGATTATCGCGCACATCGCCATCATTCAGATTTCTGAGTACCTAAGAACGGAGGGTGTTCGTTATTGCTTCAATACGGGTAGTGGTGAGATAACCCCGACGTCCCCAGTACTGGTGTAGATTGTTCGGGGGTACTACCACACTTTGTATCGTTGTGATCACGAGGATCTGTGTAGACGAAGGTCCGAGATACTGGTTGTGTGTTGAAGGATGTGATACAGGTGATGGTTTAGATTAGGAGTTGTGTGAAATACTCCTTGTATCCGTGTGCCTGATTACGTGACCAGTTATTTCGAGAATTCATAGGTGGGATATCTGGTAGTATCTTATAGGACTATCTTCCTACAGACGCTTGATTGAGGTTTGGGAAATCTCGATCATATGTTTGTTCCGAGCAGTTCTAGCTCACACTTGTTTGCTGTGGCCCTTATCGGAATTTTGTCGTCTGTTACTTTGAGAATGCACTTTTGCTATGTTGTTCGAGTGCAATGCTAAGTTCTATTCAGATATTCTGTCTGTTGATTCAGCTTATCTTCAAATATTCAGTGGACTAATTTGCTGTCCATCTTCAGGATGGCTCCACCAACTCGTCAGACCCCAGCCCGTGAGGATATGCCGCCTCGACCTCCTCCTCCGCCACCGCCGCCGCCTCCTCCTGCAGAGGCTTGGCAGGCAATGATGGCAGCTACCAATGCAAATACTCAGATGCTGTTGCAGTTGATCCAGGAGAGAGCCAATCATCAGCAAGGCAATTTCCAGCAAGGTGGCAATCACTTCGCTAGTCTGAGTCAGTTCCTGTCAAACCAGCCCAGGACGTTCACTTCTTGCGACCAGCCGTTTGACGCGGAAGATTGGATCCGTGATATGAACAAGCATTTCGAGTGTAGCAATGTGCGTCCAGAGGATTATGTCAAGTTTGCAACATTCCAGTTGAAGGGGCAGGCTTCTATTTGGTGGCAGCAGCTTAAGGATTCCAGAGGTGGCAGGGCGATGTCTTGGGACGAGTTTTGTCGTGACTTCAGATCCCACTACATTCCTTCCAGTTTTGTTGAGGAGATGCGTGAGAAGTTCAGGCGCTTGAAGCAGGGCAGCAATTCTGTGTACAAGTACAATGTTGAGTTCCACGAGCTGGCCCGTTACGCATTGCAGGATGTTCCGGATCAGAAGAGCAAGATATACCAGTTCAGGGGTGGTTTGAAGGAGGATTTGCAGTTAGCACTCGCTTTGCACGATCCTGAGGAGTTTGACAAATTCTATAACTTAGCTCTCAGAGCAGAGGCAGCCTTGCTCAGGGTGGAGAACTCCAAGAAACGTTTCAGAGATTCCAGCTCTTCCTCGACTCAGGTGGTTCAGAAGCAACAGAGGTTTTGGGTTTCTCCTCCTCCTCCTCGGCACTCTCAGCAGCCGAAGCACTCAGGTGGACGTGGTTCTTCCCGCCCACCCAACCCTGGATTCCAGCAGAGATATCAGCAGCAGAAGCAAGGGCCTCCTCAGATTCAGTTCCGGCAGCCAGCAGATGTCTCTTGTCACAAATGTGGGCAGAAGGGTCACTATGCCAACAAATGCACTTCTCAGCTCCGTCTGCCGCCTCCTCCTCCAGGCAAACCTCCTAGCAACGCTCTTGTGAAGTTCAACCCCAGATCAGCTCGAGTCAACATGGTGAATGCAGCTGAGGCAGAAAATTCTTCGGATGTGATCATGGGTAATCTCTTAGTCAATGATTTTCCTGCTAAAGTCTTGTTTGATTCTGGTGCATCGCATTCTTTCTTGTCTTATCCGTTTGCAGCAAAGCACGATATCCATCTTCAAGAGTTGGCCAGGTCTTTCGATATTGTTTCTCCGGGCATGCTTATGAGTTCTCGTTGGTTTGCTCCGGATGTTTCTATCAAAATGGACAATTATGCTTTTCTGGCCTCTCCGTATGTCTTGGGAAAGTCCGACATTGATTTGATCCTTGGTATGGACTGGTTGGCCATGAACAAAGCATCAATTGATTGTGAAGCTAAAGAAGTGAAGCTGACCCACTCTTCGGAGGATGTGATTATATTCGCGGCGCGCGATGACACAGTCCGCTTGTTCTCCTTGAATGAAAAGGGTGAGATCAATCCCATTGAGCAAGTTCCAGTAGTCTGCGAATATCAGGACGTGTTTCCTGAAGAGTTGCCAGGGATGCCTCCGCACCGTGAAGTGGAGTTCGTCATCGAGCTTGAGCCAGGCACAGAGCCAGTGTGCAAGCGGCCGTACAAGCTGGGTCCAGAAGAGTTGAAGGAACTCAAGAGGCAACTCGATGAGCAGGAGCGTTTGGGTTTGATCAGACCAAGCTCGTCTCCGTGGGGATGTGGTGTTCTATTTGTCAAGAAGAAGGATGGTACGGAACGACTGTGTGTCGATTACCGCCCATTGAACAAGAAGACAATCAAGAACAAATATCCGCTTCCGAACATAAATGAGTTGTTCGAGCAGTTGAAAGGTGCTAAAGTATTCTCCAAGCTTGATCTCAGAATGGGCTATCATCAGATTCACATTCGTGAGGAAGACATTCCAAAGACGGCATTCAGGACCAGTTTTGGCTCATATGAGTATACGGTCATGTGTTTTGGTCTGGCTAATGCTCCTCCGACTTTTTGCCGATTAATGAACTATATTTTCTCGCCATTCAAGAATGAGTTTGTCTTGCTCTATCTCGATGACATTCTGGTCTTTTCTGAGGATGAGGAAGAACATGAGAAACATCTCAGGTTGGTGCTTGATAAACTGAGAGAATACAAACTGTATGCCAAGTTTTCCAAGTGCGAGTTCTGGCTGAAAGAAGTGGTGTATCTTGGGCATATTATCTCTGCCGAGGGCATTAAGGTTGATCCGTCCAAGGTTCAGGCCATTGTTGAATGGGAACCTCCGCAGAATGTGAAGCAGCTTCGAAGCTTTCTCGGTCTTGCCGGATATTGCAGAAGATTCGTTGAGAACTTCTCCAAAATCGCCAAGCCGCTCTCTAGTCTTCTTCAGAAGGGTGTCAAGTATGTGTGGTCTTCGGAGTGTCAACTGGCTTTTGATACACTCAAAGAGAAGCTTACCTCCACTCCGGTATTGGCGCCTCCGGATGATTCCAAGCCGTACCAGGTCTTTTGCGATGCTTCTCTTCAGGGTTTTGGTGCAGTCTTGATGCAAGATAGGAAGGTGGTTGCTTATACCTCCAGGCAGCTGAAGCCTGCAGAGAAGAACTATCCGGTGCACGATCTCGAGCTAGCAGCTGTGGTGCATGCCTTGATGACTTGGAGACATCTCTTGTTGGAACGTAAGGTTGAAGTGTTCACCGATCACAAGAGCCTCAAGTATATCTTCACTCAGCCTAACTTGAATCTTCGGCAAACACGTTGGGTGGAAATGCTCCAGGATTTTAATCCGAGTGTTGAGTACACGCCAGGCAAGGCAAATGTTGTGGCAGATGCATTGAGCAGGAAAGCATATTGCAACAGTCTGATTCTGCAACCTCTCCAGCCGGGTCTTTCTGAGTCTTTCAGGAAGCTCAATCTTCAGCTGGTTCCTCAGGGTTTTCTGGCGAACCTTCAGATCTCTCCTACCTTGGAAGATCAGGTCAGAGCAGCTCAGCTACTTGATACTATGGTGAAGAAGGTCAAGATTGGTGTGGGGAAGAGCCTTCCCAAGTATAAGTGTTTCACTGTGGATGCCAGAGACACTTTGTTTTTCGAGGACCGCCTTGTCGTCCCGAAAGGTGATCTCAGGAAGGTGATCATGGAAGAAGCTCACAATTCTCTGCTTTCTATTCATCCGAGAAGTTCCAAGATGTACCATGACTTGAAGCAGTCATTCTGGTGGACCCGTATGAAGCGTGAAATTGCTCAATTCGTCAATGAGTGTGATGTATATCGAAGGGTGAAAGCAGAACATCAAAGACCAGCGGGCCTCTTGCAGCCTTTGCCGATTCCCGAGTGGAAGTTCGATCACATTGATATGGACTTTGTCACAGGGTTTCCGAAGTCCAAGAAGGGCAATGACGCTATCTTCGTCGTCATCGACAAATTGAGTAAAGTGGCGCATTTCCTTCCAGTCAAGGAGTCCATTTCAGCAGCTCAGCTGGCAGAGTTGTACACCTCGAGGGTTGTCTCTTTGCACGGTGTACCTATGATGATCTCATCAGATCGTGGGAGTATCTTCACTTCCAAGTTCTGGGACTCTTTTCAGTCTGCTATGGGCACGAAGATCCGCTTCAGCACAGCGTTCCATCCTCAGTCTAGTGGTCAAGTGGAGAGAGTGAATCAAGTTCTTGAGGACATGCTGAGAGCATGTGTTATCTCCTTTGGCATGAAGTGGGAGGATTGTCTGCCTTTCGCGGAGTTCTCGTATAACAACAGTTATCAAGCTAGCTCTGGCAAGGCTCCGTTTGAGATTCTCTATGGCAGGAAGTGTCGTACTCCGCTCAACTGGTCCCAGACAGGCGAGGGTCAGATCCTTGGCAATGATATGATAGAAGAGGCTGAGGAGATGTGTCGGATCATTCGCGACAACCTCAGAGCAGCTCAGTCCCGTCAGAAGAGCTATTATGATAGCAAGCACCGTGACATGTCGTATGAGCTTGATGATTTTGTCTATCTCAAGGTTTCGCCTATGAAGGGTATGCAGCGTTTTGGCATCAAAGGCAAGCTTGCGCCTCGTTTCGTTGGTCCGTTCAGAGTGGTTGGCAAGAGGGGTGACCTCGCGTACCAGCTCGAGCTTCCGTCAACCTTTGCAAATGTCCATGATGTGTTCCATGTTTCTCAGCTTCGGAGGTGTTTCAAGAACCCCGAGCGCACTGTGCATCTTCAGGATATCGATCTCCAGCCTGACCTCTCTTATCGCGAGCATCCAGTTGCGGTTCTCGAGGCGACTGAGCGCAAGACCCGTAACAAGTCTGTCAAGTTTCTCAAAGTGCAGTGGTCACACCATTCCGATAAAGAGGCTACGTGGGAACGCGAGGATCACCTCCGTTCCGAATTTCCCGATTTCTTTCAGTCTTAGATCTCGGGGTCGAGATCTTCTTTGTAGTGTGGGAGAGTTTGTAATGCCCCAAGTGTAGACTTTCCTTTCTTGTAACCTTCCATGTGGGGCCAGCTTGTCAGAGATCTTGAGGATATCTTTCGTGCTTTGAATTCATGTGTGTTCCCTAGTGCTTACTTCCCTTGCATGCATGAGTTACATATCATTCCTTGCCATACTTATGATTGCATGCCATGATCATGTTGCATTTGAGTTTAATAGGAGTAGTGTTGTGGTGTTGTGAGTGCATGTGATCTTGCTAGGATTAAGTGGTGGTTTTGCACTACCTTGTGAGCATGTGATAATGGTGTGTGATGCAAGAGTGAGTGCCAGTCTTTTAAGCTCTTGCTTTCGAACTCCTTTTTCCCTCCTATGTTTAGTCTTGCCAAAATTCCTTCTTCCCAAAGGTGATTCTAAAATGTCTAGTGGGTGGATAAAATGCGCTTATGAGGGGGTGCAATTTTACTGATTTGACTCTTTGATTTTAGTGGTGCAAATAAATTCAAAACAGTAGCTTAAATTACTGTTTTGCATTAATTCCAAACTTCTCCAAATATTGCATTCCTATTTTTCCCTATTGGGCAAAAATTCCTTAAGTCCAGCGGGATTTTCCTTTTGATTTTTGCCTCAGTAGATTATTTTGTGGGTTATTTTCTTGAGTGTGTTTAAATACTAAATAGGAATCCCCTCCCTATTTTTTTCCCTTCCTCCTGGGCAGCTTGGGCCTCTTTCCTCCCTCCTGGCCCAGCGGCTCCCTCCAGAGAGAGCCCACGCGAGGCCTCTCCTCTCTTTTCCTTCTTCACGGCGTCCTCCTCCTCCCCTCGCTGCCTGCTTTCCGTCAGAACGTGTGAGAGAGAGAGAGATGACGGCGCCGTGAGCAGCACGTCGAGGTCCCCCTATAAGATGCGTTGGCGTCCGTGCCCGAAGCCTAGGGTTCCTCTCCTCCCCTCAGCCGCCGCCGCCACCTCTCCCAAACCCATCTCGTTCCCATCTCTCTTCCTTCTTCTCTGTCAGGTAAGACAGCAGAGAGAAGCAGGACAGAGAGCAGAAGGCGTCGCCGGTGGCGTCGCGCCCCGCCTCCGTTCGCCGCCGTCGTCATGCCTGGGAGCACGGGGTGGATCCCCGCGATCCATTCCCGGCGCTAGGGGTCCCGGGGGCCGACCACATCGCCGGACCCGAGCTCGTCTAGGCCGTGCCCGCGGTGTCCCGCCATATCTCCTTCGGTTCTGCAGTCGTGTCTCCTCGTCGACGGCCTGCTTCCCTTCGGCGCTCCTCCTCCCCGTTCGGCGTCCCATCTTCCCCCAAGGTGAGGCCGCGTCCTCCTCCTTCCTTCCTCCTCCGCGGTCCGGCTCGTTCCCGGCGTGGCGCGTGCCTCTCTGTTCCCTAGCAGCGGTTTAGTAGGATGCAGTAGCGCGGCTTGTTCTGCAGTGCAGAGTGTGTGCGTGCCAGCGCCGCGCAGAGGGGCTTCCTCCCCCTCGTGGTAGCTGCCATGGCCAGGCTGGATCCCTCGCCGTGTTGAGCCGTATTGAGTCCCCATCGCGTCTTCTCTGTTACCGGCGAGCAGCAGATTTCGCAGGGCATAGCAGTCAGTCGGGAGTGTTAGCTCACCTAGTTTCAGACTCTCTTCTCTGTCAGTAGACGAGTCATAGCCGAGTGGTAACTAGCATGGTGCGCCTGTAAGAGGGCGTGGGTTCGAGTCCCCCCCTCGGCGCCTTTTGTTCCTTGTTTTGATTTATTCCTGCAGGTGATTACCTTGTCCTTTTTTCCTTCTCCTGTTAACATCAGTAACAGCAGCGCAGTGGTAGATGGTGTTTGTGTTATCGTCAGGTGCAGGGTTCGAATCCCATGCGTTGCACCCCCTTTTTATCTTGCTTGTTTTCCTTTCTGATTTGCAGTAGGGCAGCACAACAGAGTTAACCTCTGTTTGGGTCCTTCTCTATCGAGCCCAGGGGCATAGCAGAGTGGTTGGGTGCAGTAGAGAGCATCAGGAGGTTCAGGGTTCAAATCCTGACCCCTCTTGCTATTGTGTTCTGTCCTTGTTGTTTTTTTTTCCTTCTACTACATTTTTTTTAAAACACCCTTCTTACTACTGCTGATCTTGTGCCTACCAAAGGTGGCCATGGAATTATGTATTTTTTTTTCTCCTTGCTGTCATAGTTGTGCTAGGTGATGTAGTGTGTGTGGTTGTGCTTGTGAAAGATGTGCATGTGAGTGTGTTTCCCTTGTGCTTGGAGTGGGCTCTTGCACCATGTGGGGCTAGTAGATTGTGATGTGTGTGCATTAGCTTGTGGTAGCTCTAGTATAGAGATGTGTGTGAGAGCCTCACCCATGGCAAGGCTTGAAGAGCATTGATGTGCTCATGAGTGGTAGTGTGTGGTGTTGTCGGATTCATTTAGGGAGTGTAGCTATTGTATGCTCTAACTAGTTCTAGTAGGACTAGATTTGTGTCATGTTAGATATGTGGGTGGTGTGGACCTCCCCACCTTTACAAGTGGTGCACCTCCTCATGTTTCATATGAGAGAGGGCATATTGTGTGTGTGGGGTTGGCTCATGTGTGTTGGGGTTGTTGGTGTGTATGACACAAACATGGGGTTCAAACCCCCATGTCACTTTGTCATTGTGCACATGAAACCCTCCTATGTATTGTCCTCTTAGAAGAATACCATATGGATTTGCATTTTTATGTTGTTGAAAGTTTGGGCTTTGTTTCCATGATATAGATGGAGCCCAAAAGCATGGATCTTGGTAGGTTAGTTGTAGGGGTTTGTGCTCAATACCATAGTGGTGTCAAACACCTCTTGGGAACTTGTGTGTGCAAACTATGCCTAGACAAAGTGGGCATGTGGTTGGAAAATTCCAGATTTTTTGAACCCTGAAAATTTCACTAAGTCTGGAATGCTGAAAACATTTTCTTCCCCTGTAGATAAGGTTGTTCTGGTCATTGTGGTGGAAACTGGACTTAGTGCACTGCTGGTGTTTTGAACCTGGTATGTTTGTGAAGCTTCCTGTCAATTTTCAAGTCATTTGGTGTCCAGTAGCTTGTGTTTTGATTGCTGTCAAAAAGCTTCAGAACAGAAACAGTAACTCAGGTGCAGGAATTTTCACTAAGTCCCTGAGAACTGATGGTTTTGGGAAAGTTTGTGGCCTTGTATCTTCTAGAGTTTAATTCCTTTTGCTGTGATTCTTGCTGGATATGGTAGTGTTCTTGGTTGGCAACAGCCACATATATTATTTGTCATGTTTGAAGACCTGTAGCTATGTTGCATGTTGCTCTCAAACAGCTAAAATGCAGAAACTGGGCAGATTGCGTAGTTTTGACATTTTGTTCAAAGTTTGCGTTTAATTGTTGTTGGAGTGTTCTACCTTGCTCCATTTCATTCATGTTGGGTTCATATATGTCTTGGCAACCTGGGAACACCAGATTTGTGCCAATTGTGTGTGTGGTGATGAATCTTTCACGTAGGGCTTCATATCGTGTTTCGTTGTTTCCCGTTGATCCGTAGCTCCGTTTGCAAAGTTCTTTATATGGTTTTGCACCGTTTTTAAGAGATGCATCTGTTCATTTCATTACCATGCATGTACAAATAGTTTAGTGCAAAGTTCTGTCCAGGAACTCGTTGTAGTTTATCTTGCTTGTGCTAGTGTTAGAAATAGTGGTGCATGCTCAACTTTCATCTCATGCATCATGTGATTGTTGCATTTTGTGGAGCTGCTGTTCATTGGCTGTTATTCTTGTGTTGGGTAGCACCGGGAGCGGAGACCGATTACGTGGAGTCAGGAGAGTACTTGCAGGACGATCCAGAACCATTCCAAGCTGAGGATATCACAGGCAAGATGACATGACCTTGATCCCATATCTAGACTTGTTATGTTAGTTTCGATTCCACGTCATATTGCTCGCTGCCTACCACTGAAAATATATTGCCTCTTCATATGCCATGAGCCCAAACACCTTACTCTTTCCTAGCAAATTTGCATGGCTAGGTAGGCTTGCTCAGCTACTAATGCTAGCATTGTTAGTTGCAGGTGTTTTTCACTCATGAGTTGCCATGAGCTTGATATCATTGTATTAATTTCTAGTATTTAACTAATGTATCTATATATTTGGTAAATGACGGGAGGCCTAGCCTTTTGCCGGGTGTCTTGTTCCGTTATTGCCGGCTTAGTTACCGGTTACCGGTGTTTGATTCCATAATGATCGCTCCTAACACGTTCGGGGTTGTTATGGGGACCCCCTTGATAAATCGCGTAGTGTTAAGGCTTGTCCGGCAGGACCCAACATTGGTACTATTTGCTAATCACTTAATAAAAAGCTGCATAGGGAATAGCTACCCCGAGGTTTCTTAATCAACAACCCGGGCCAGTGCTCCTCATGAGTGTTGGTCCAAACTGGGCAGACTATGGGGCCACCACAGGGCAACCTGGGGTTTGGTATACCTGTAGTGTGACTCATCCGGCGTGTCCTGAGACTGAGATACGCGGCTCTTATCAGGGTCGTCGACACGTCGGGAGGTCCTGCTAGTCTTGTCTTGCCTTAGCGGTGTATCTTGCGTATAGGAATCCCGGTGAGATTTTGGTTTTCCCCAGAGTTGAGGTTTTCCTCTAAGGAATCCGACGAGATCACGAGTTTCGTGATAGAGGATGCCTTTGCGGCCTGTGTTCGTTTGTGATGGACTAGTTGGAGCACCCCTGCAGGGTTTAATCTTTCGGAAAGCCGTGCCCGCGGTTATGTGGCAACTTGGAATATTTTGTTAACATCCGGTATTAGAAAACTTAAACTTAAACTAATAAAATATGCCAACTGTGTGTGTAACCGTGACTGTCCCTTCGAAGATCTCTCTTCGATCGGGAACACGGCGGGGTTATGAATGCCGTAGGTAGATGTTCAGGATCACTTTCTGATCAAGTACTCACGACCATTAGCATAGAACACTGTCACTTCTTCTTTTGCGTAAGCTAGCCACTTATTCAACCTTAGGATGCAGCAGCCCGAAACACTTCACCCCTTCCTTACCCAAAGACATGACTAGATCTGGCACCAAGGCCTTAGATTGCTGAGTCCCCGTGGCTCACGGATTCCTCCGAAACTTCCAGCAGGTACAGGTACCCCAGAGGCAGAGGATCCCGACGGCACCCAACTGGCGTGGCAGTACGACGAGGAGACCGATCGCCTTTACGTGAACTATCCAGAAGACTGAACCGTGGTCGTGATCGTGGGCCTGCAGCGGGTAGCATAGCATTTCCTTGTTTTGTAGCCCGTATCGGAACTACCTTGTTGTATCTGCGTTGTGCTCTGTATTTTTTTATTAAGAAGACAGTTGAATCCCAGATTGTCTACTTTATTTATTATTATGTGCTATGTTTACTTGCTTGCAAAACACTTAGATGCGCTCCTTTCCTATTCGGGGGCCTCGACCCCCAGATCGGAAAGGACCGCATCTTGGTCGTTACATCTAACTTTCAAAGCATCAACATCACAAGAAATCCTATCATCGCTCTTAGCCAAATCGTCAATTTTGAGTAGTTTTTCCTCTCTGGACGCATTGAAAATCTTTTGAGAGTTGATGAACTCTTTGATATTACTCTCTAGATGAGAGGGTAATCTATTGTAATTTCCATGGGTATTGTTGTAGGAGTTTCCAAAGTTATTAGAGGAGTTACTAGGAAAAGGCCTAGGAACATAGTTTCCTCTAAAAGCGTTGTTGTTGCCAAAGTTATTCCTACCAACAAAATTTACGTCCAAGCTAGCGTTGCTACTCTCAATCAAAGAAGACAAAGGAAATTCATTAGGATCCAAAGGAGCACTTCTACTAGCAACTAAATTCATTAACTCATCCATCTTAGCACTCAACGAGTTAATTTCTTCTATAGCGTGTACCTTCTTACTAGTAGGTGACCTTTCAGTGTGCCACTGAGAGTAGTTCGTCATGATGTCGTCTAAGAGATTTGTGGCTTCTCCTAACGTGATTTCCATGAACGTTCCACCTGAGGCGGAGTCCAAGATATTTCTAGAAGCGAAATTCAAGCTAACGTAAAAGATTTGAATAATCATCCAAAGGCTCAAGCCATGAGCGGGACAATTTCTAATCATTAATTTCATTGTCTCCCAAGGTCGTGCAACATGCTCATGATCAAGTTGCTTGAAATTCATGATATCATTACGAAGAGAGATGATCTTAGCCGATGGAGAATACTTGGATATATAAGCATCTTTGCACTTATCCCAAGAATCAATACTTTTTTGGGCAAAGAAGAAAACCAAGTTTTTGCGCGATCTCGCAACGAGAAAGGAAAAAGCTTCAATTTAATCACGTCATTATTCACATCGCTTTTCTTTTGCATATCGCAAAGATCAATGAAGGTATTGATATGGGATGCGGCATCTTCACTAGGAAGGTGAGAGAATTGCTCTTTTATAACAAGATTCAGCAAAGCGACATTGATTTCGTATGACTCCACACTAGTGGCGGGAGCAATCGGAGTACTAATAAAATCATTATTATTAGTATTCGAGAAGTCACAAAGCTTGGTGTTTTCGTTCATGGTGACATCAGCAAGCAAGCAAACACACGAGCAAACAAAAAGCGAGCAAGAAAAAGGGCGAACAAAAAAGGCGAACGAAAGAGGCAAATTGGTGAAGTGGGGGAGAGGAAAACGAGAGGCAACTGGCAAACAAAGTAAATGCAAGAGATGAGTTTGCGACACTTACTTGGATGAGTTCTTGACTTGATCTTCCTCCCCGGCAACGGTGCCAGAAATCCTTCTGCTACTTCTCAAACAACAGCGCCAGAAATTGACACGTTGACGGAGATTGGGCTTGCGTTAGTTTTTCCCTTGAAGAGGAAAGGGTGATGCATCACATGAGGAGTAAGTATTTCCCTCAGTTTGAGAACCAAGGTATTGATCCAGAAGGAGGGTCTCATCAAGTCCAGAGTACCTACGCAAACACAAACAAACTTGCACCCAATGCTTCAAAGGGGTTGTCAATCCCTTCAAGATTGTTTGCAAATGTGAGATCTGAAGGCGGAAAGTGCAACGTAGTAAAAAGTGTAAGGCTGAAAATAGGGTGTGGAGTAGACCCTGGTGGCCATAGTGTTCACTAGAGGCTTCTCTCAAAATAGCAATTATTACGGTGGGTGAACAAATTACTGCCGAGCAATTGATAGAACCGCGCAAAGTCATGACGATATCTCAGGCAATGATCTAGCATATAGGCATCACGTCCGAGACAAGTAGACCGATACTTTCTGCATCTACTACTATTACTCCACACAGCGACCGCTATCCAACATGCATCTAGTGTACTGAGTTCATGACAAACATAGTGACACTTTAAGCAAGATGACATGATGTAGAGGGATAATCTCAAACCAATGATGAAAACCCCATCTTTTTACCCTTGATGGCAACAACACGATACGTGCCTCGCTACCCCTTCTGTCACTGGGTGAGGTCACCGCACGGTATGAACCCAAAACCAAGCACTTCTCCCATCGCAAGAATCATAGATCTAGTTGGCCAAACAAAACCCACAACTCGAAGAGAATTACAAGGATATGAAATCATGCATAAGAGAGATCAGAAGAAACTCAAGATTCATAGATAATCTGATCATAAATCCACAATTGATCGGATCTCGACAAACACACCGCAAAAGAATATTACATCGGATAGATCTCCATGAAGATCATGGAGAACTTTGTATTGAAGATCCAAGAGAGAGAAGAAGCCATCTAGTCACTAGCTATGGACCCGTAGGTCTATGGTGAACTACTCACGCATCATCGGAGAGGTCATGGTGTTGATGGAGAAGCCTCCCGTGTCCGAATCCCCCCTCTGGCAGGGCACCAGGACATGCCCCGGATGGGATCTTGCGGAGACAGAAGCTTGCGACGGCGGAAAAGTGATTACGATGCTCCCCTGATTTTTTTGGGAATATTTGGGAATTAATAGGCGAAAGATCTAGGTCAGGGGACCTCCAGGGGGCCCACAAGCCTGCATGGCGCGGCCCCCTGGCCGCGGGGTGGGGGCTTGTGGGGCCCCTAGGGCTCTTCTGGCTTGGCCCCCAAGCTCTCTGATCTTCTTCCGTTCCAGAAAAAATCTTTTCGGGGATTTTCTTCCGTTTGGACTCCGTTTCAAAATCTCCTCTGAAAGGGGTCAAAAACATGGAAAAAACAGGAACTCGCACTTGGCACTGAGTTAATAGGTTAGTCCTAGAAAATAAATAAAAGGCATGCAAAACATCCAAAGTTTGACAAGATAATAGCATGAAACCATCAAAAATTATAGATACGTTGGAGACGTATCAATTGCCCATACCCATGCTCAGTTGTCTTCCTTTGGAGGTGACGGTGGTGGAGTTGTTTTGTCCTTTGATTCCAAGAGGGCCATCAATCTTCGATTTATACCTTGGAGATCTGTGATATGTTTCTCCAGCAAAACAACTTCACGAGTGAGATAAGTATTGTGAGCACGAGTTGTTTCACAAAACCTCAAGAGTTCAATCAAGGATGGAGACAATAGGTGGATGTAGGGTTGAAGGAAATCCACTTCTTCAGCTTCTTCCTTGGTGAACACAAATTGTACTTCGTCCCACGCCTGATTCTTCTCCTTAGCTTTGCCCTTGGTTTCTTTAGGTAGCCTTTCCATGGCCTCCATGACCTCCATTCTTTTCATATCATCATTTACTTCTCCATAGACTTGAGGGAGATTGTTCTCCCCCACAGATTCCTGAGATGACATCTTCACCTAAATCTGCGGCAGAAAACAGGCTCGAAACAAAAACAGAGGAAATCTGCGTGATACGAGGGTCAGACCTTTCGGGAGAATATTGATACGCCTCCGCCGTATCTACTTTTCCGAACTCTTTTGCCCTTGTTTTGGACTCTAATTTTCATGATTTGAATGGAACTAACCCGGACTGACGCTGTTTTCAGCAGAATTGCCATGGTGTTGTTTTTGTGCAGAAATAAAAGTTCTCGGAATGTCCTGAAAATTTACGGAGATTTTTTCTAGAATAAAAGAAAAATACCTGCGCAAAGATCCACCAGAGGGGGCGTGCCAGTGGGCCACAAGCCCACAGGCCGCGGCCACCCCCTAGGCCGCGCCGTGAGGGCTTGTGGGGCCCACGTGGCACCACCGCCCCCAAACTCAGCTCTATATCTTTCGTCTCGCCCGGAAAAAAAATCAGAGAGAAGGTTTCATCATGTTTTACGGTACGGAGGCGTCGCCACCTCCTGTTCTTCATCTGGAGGGCAGATCTGGAGTCCGTTTTGAGCTTCGCAGAGGGGAAATCGTCGCCATCGTCATCATCAACCTTCCTCGATCGACAATTCCATGATGCTCTTCATCGTTCATGAGTAATCTCATCGTAGGCTTGCTGGACGGTGATGAGTTGGATGAGATCTATCATGTAATCGAGTTAGTTCTTGACGGGGTTGATCCCTAGTATCTACTATGTTCTAGATTGATGTTGCTACTACTTGGCTATGCTTAATGCTTCTCACTAGGGCCTGAGTGCCATGATTTCAGATCTGAACCTATTATGTTGTCGCCAATATATGTGTGTTTTAGATCCTATCTTGCAAGTTGTAGTCACCTACTATGTGTTATGACCCGGCAACCCCGGAGTGACAATAGCCGGAACCACTCCCGGAGATGACCATAGTATGAGGAGTTCATGTATTCACCGTGTGTTAATGTGTTGGTCCGGTTCTTTATTAAGAGGAGAACCTTAATATCCCATAGTTTCCATTAGGACCCCGCTGCCACGAGAGGGATGGACAATAGATGTCATGCAAGTTCTTTTCCCTAAGCACGTATGACTACATACGGAATACATGCCTACATCAGGTTGACGAACGGGAGCTAGTTACTTATCTCTCTGTATTATAGCTGTTACATGATGAATCACATCTGGCATAATCATCCATCACCGATCCAATGCCTACGAGTCTTTTACTACTGGTCCTTGCTACGTTACTTTGCCGCTATTGCTGTCACTACTGCTGTTACTTTGCTGCTACTGGTTACTGTTGCTACTGCTGCTATCATACTACCTTGCTACTGATACTTTGCTGCAGACACTAAATCTTTTAGGTGTGGTTGAATTGACAACTCAACTGCTAATACTTGAGAATATTCTTTCGCTTCCCCTTGAGTCGAATCAATAAATTTGGGCTGAATACTCTACCCTCGAAAACTGTTGTGATCCCCTATACTTGTGGGTTATCAAATATATAATGATTTTTTCCAAACCAGAAGGAGTACTCCACACGAAAACGGAGTCTCGGAGGCACACGAGGTGGCCACAAGCCCCCCAGGCGCGGCCAAGGGGTGGGCCCGCGCCTGGCAGGCTTGTCGCCTCCTCGCGTGCTTTCCGGACTACTTCCAATTTTTGTATTTTTTCAAATATTCCAAAACGGAGAAAAATTCCAAACGGAAAAGTTTTGGAGTCTGTTTTCTTACCGAATCACATACCTCTTCATTTTCGGAGTCTGAAACAGGCTGATAAATATCCCTTAGGTATTCTTCCGGAGTTATGGTATTGATAATATTGCTCTAAACATTTATGGGAGTACCTGAGATATAATGCTTGATTCTGTGCCCATTTACCACTCTCGGACAATTACCTTCCGTGTTGTTGATCTTGATAGCACCAGAATGATATACTTCCTCAACAATATAGGGACCTTCCCATTTAGAGAGAAGCTTGCCTGCAAAGAATCTTAAACGAGAATTATATAGCAAGACATAATCACCTACATTGAACTCACGCTTTTGTATCCTTTTATCGTGCCACCTCTCAACCTTTTCTTTGAACAACTTGGCTTTCTCATATGCCTGAGTTCTCCACTCATCAAGCGAGCTAATATCAAATAACCTCTTCTCACGAGCAAGTTTGAAATCAAAGTTGAGATCTTTGATTGCCCAATAAGCTTTATGCTCTAGCTCAAGACGTAAATGACATGCTTTACCGTACACCATTTTGTACGGAGACATGCCCATGGGATTCTTATAGGCAGTTCTATAAGCCCACAGTGCATCATCGAGCTTCTTAGACCAATTCTTTCTAGACCCGTTGACAGTCTTTTGCTGAATTAGTTTAATCTCTCTGTTTCTTAGCTCTACTTGACCACTCGACTGAGGGTGATATGGAGACGCAATTCTATGGTTGACATCGTACTTAGCAAGCGTCTTACGAAAAGCACCATGAATGAAATGTGAACAACCGTCGGTCATTAGATATCTAAGGACTCCAAATCTAGGGAAAATAACTTCTTTTAGCATCCTGATAGACGTGTTGTGATCAGCACTACTAGTGGGGATAGCTTCTACCCACTTAGTGACATAATCAACAGCAACTAGCATTTGAGTATACTTGTTGAATTTTGGAAAAGGTCCCATATAATCAAAGCCCCAGACATCAAATGGTTCAATGACAAGTGAATAGTTCATATGCATTTCCTGACGTTTACCAATATTACCTATTCTTTGACATTCGTCACAAGACAAGACAAACTTACGGGCATCCTTGAAGAGAGTGGGCCAATAGAAACCTGATTGCAATACCTTGTGTGCAGTTCTATCTCCCGCATGGTGTCCTCCGTAGGCCTCGGAGTGACACTTCTGTAGGATCTGTCCTTGTTCATGTTCAGGTACACAACATCTAATAACACCATCTACTCCTTCCTTATAAAGGTGAGGATC
Organism: Hordeum vulgare subsp. vulgare; assembly: GCF_904849725.1. Classification (NCBI taxonomy): domain Eukaryota; kingdom Viridiplantae; phylum Streptophyta; class Magnoliopsida; order Poales; family Poaceae; genus Hordeum; species Hordeum vulgare. The sequence continues at coordinate 578,739,978 of NC_058524.1, read as the reverse complement.
ATCCCAGAAGTAATGTCTCAAGTCAAAGAAGAATTTCTTCTTTTGCTGGTATGTGAAACTAGGTGGTACATATTTGGTAACGATATAGTTTGCATAATCAGCATACCAAAGTGCACTACGTGAAGCATTGATGACATTCAATTGCTCAACGGGAAAGCTATCATCAATAGGTTGTGGGTCATCAAGAACGTTCTCCAACCTAGACAAGTTATCTGCTACTGGGTTATCAGCACCCTTCCTGTCGACAACGTGCAAATCAAATTCTTGTAGCAAGAGAACCCATCTGATAAGTCTAGGTTTAGCGTCTTTCTTCTCCATGAGGTACTTAATAACAGCGTGATCAGTGTGAATAGTGACTTTGGAATCAACTATGTAAGACCTGAACTTTTCACATGCAAACACGACTGCTAATAATTCATTTTCCGTAGTAGCATAGTTTCTTTGGGCACTGTCTAGAGTTTTACTAGCATAGTGAATAACATTGAACTTCTTATCAACTCTTTGCCCTAGCACAACACCAACAACATAATCACTAGCATCACACATGATTTCAAAAGGTAAGTTCCAATCAGGTGGTTGAACAATAGGTGAAGTTATCAAAGCCTTCTTAAGTATTTCGAAGGCTTCCTCACAATCATCGTCAAAAACAAAAGGAATATCCTTTTGCAAGAGATTGGTAAGAGGCCTAGAAATCTTAGAAAAGTCTTTAATGAACCTCCTATAGAAACCAGCATGACCAAGGAAACTTCTTATACCTTTGATATCTGTGGGGTATGGCATTTTCTCGATTGCATCAACCTTAGCCTTATCGACCTCAATACCTCTTTCAGAAATTTTATGTCCTAAGACGATGCCTTCATTAACCATAAAGTGGCACTTCTCCCAATTCAAGACAAGATTGGTATCTTTACATCTTTGTAAGACTTGATCAAGGTTGCTGAGGCAATCATCAAAAGAAGACCCGTAAATGGAGAAGTCATCCATGACAACCTCGACAATCTTTTCACAAAAGTCAGAGAATATAGCCATCATACATCTTTGAAAGGTGGCAGGTGCATTACATAAGCCAAAAGGCATACGTCTATAAGCAAAGGTACCGAAAGGGCAGGTGAAAGTGGTTTTCTCCTGATCAGCTTGTGCAACTGGTATTTGGGAGAAACCAGAATAACCGTCTAGAAACAGAAGTGTGTGTGTTTGGACAGTCTTTCTAGCATTTGGTCGATAAAAGGCGAAGGTTAATGATATTTCCTAGTGGCTTTATTCAATTTCCTAAAATCGATCACCATCCTATAGCCAGCAATAATCCTCTGTGGGATCAATTCATCCTTATCATTAGGGACAACGGTAATGCCTCCCTTCTTAGGGACGCGATGCACCGGACTTACCCAATCACTATGAGCAACAGGATAGATAATACCTGCTTCCAGGAGCTTTAGTATTTCTTTTCTTACTACTTCTTTCATCTTAGGATTTAATCTCCTTTGCTGATCAGCAACTGGTTTGGAATCAGGATCAGTTTTGATCTTGTGCTGGCATAGAGTGGGACTAATGCCCTTAAGATCATCAAGAGTATATCCGATAGCAGCACAGTGCTTTCTTAGAGTTTTTAGTAACTTCTTTTCTTCATGCTCTGAGAGGCTATCACTAATTATGACAGGATATATCTCTTTTTCATCAAGATAAGCATACTTAAGAGTATCTGGCAACTGTCTAAGCTCGAAAACAGGATCACCCTTTGGTGGGGGTGGATCCCCAAGCAGTTCAACATGCAAATTATTCTTAAGGATAGGATATTGTTCTAAGACAACTCTATCTATCTCATCCCTTTCATACATATGCAATCATTTTCATGCTCAAGCAAGTATTGCTCTAAGGGATCAGTATGAGGTACGTCAATAGAAGCTAAGGCAATAGTTTCATCCCTACTAGGCAACTCTTTTTCATGAGGTTGACTACCAAACTTGGAGAAATTGAACTCGTGTAACACACCTTCAAAGCCAACAGTGACAGTTTGCTTCTCACAGTCAATATGAGCATTGACGGTATTGAGGAAGGGTCTGCCAAATATGATGGGACAAAAGCTATCTTGGGTGGTAGCAGGAACGAGAAAATCAACAGGATACTTCGTTTTACCACACAAGAATTCAACATCCCTAACAATTCCTAGAGGGCAGATAATATCTCTATTGGCAAGTTGAATAGTGACATCAATAGGCTCTATCTCAATAGGTGCAATCTCATCTTTGATTTCATCATATAAGGATTGATGTATTGCACTAACACTAGCACCCACGTCACATAAACCATGATAACAATGATCTACTATCTTAATAGAAACAACAGGCGTGCCAACAACATGCCTATGTTTGTCTCTAGCGTGAGGTTTAGCAATTCTAGCAGCATCTTCACACAAGTGAATATTATGTCCCTCAACATCGTTAGACAGAAGATCTTTGATAATAGCAATGCTAGGTTCAACTCTAATTTGCTCAGGGGGTGTAGGTGTTCTAATGTAGCCTCTACGTATCACAGTTGAAGCTTTAGAATGATCCTTCATCCTAACAGGGAAAGGTGGTTTCTCAATGTAAGCACTGGGAACAACAGGATCATTATAGGCAATGACTCTCTCTTTAACTGGATTGGGTTTAACTACATTGACTTCTAAGGGAGGATGATATTTAAACCACTTCTCTTTGGGGAGATCAATATGAGCAGCAAAAGATTCACACAATGAAGCTACTATCTCAGAGTCAAGTCCATACTTAGCGCTAAAGTCACAAAAAGTATTTGTTTCAACAAAGGATTTAACGCAATCAAACTTGATATTCATACCTGACTCCTTACCTTCTTCAAGCTCTGAATCTTCAGAGTTGCATTTAATTCTTTCCAATAAATTCCATTTGAAGTCAATATCTCTCTTCATAAAAGAACCGGTACAAGAAGTGTCAAGCATGGTGCGATCATCATGAGAAAGCCGAGCATAGAAGTTCTGAATGATAATTTCTCTCGAGAGCTCATGATTGGGGCATGAATATAACATTGATTTAAGCCTCCCCCAAGCTTGCGCGATTCTTTCTCTGTCACGAGGCCAAAAATTATAAATATAAATCCGATCACGATGTACTAAATGCATAGGATAAAAGTTTTGATGAAATTCCAATTTCAACCGATTGTAGTTCCATGATCCAGTATCATCACATAGCCTATACCATGTCAACGCCTTATCCTTCAAAGATAAAGGAAATACCTTCTTCTTGACCTCATCCTCGGGCAAACCTACAAGCTTAAATAAACCACAAACTTCATCTACATAGATTAGATGCAAGTCTAGATGTGATGTTCCATCTCCTGTAAAAGGATTAGCCAGCAATTTCTCAAGCATACCCGAAGGAAATTCAAAGAAAATATTTTCAGTAGGTGCAGCAGGTTGAGGAGCAACTCTTTGTGCTTCCGTTCTAGGTGAAGATACCCCGAACAAGCCCCTCAAAGGATTAGTTTCCATAGTGACAAGTGACAATAAATTTCAGCACACTGTATGAATGTTTCCTTACCAATTTCCACTTACCAAAGGCGCTTCACTCCCCAGCAACGGTGCCAGAAAAGAGTCTTGATGACCCACAAGTATAGGGGATCTATCGTAGTCCTTTCTATAAGTAAGAGTGTCGAACCCAACGGGGAGCAGAAGGATCTGACAAGTGGTTTTCAGCAAGGTAAAATCTGCAAGCACTGAAATTATCGGTAACAAGTGATTGTGTGCTGAGATGATTCGTAGCAAGTAGCAAGTAAAAAAAGTAACAACGGTGCAGCAAAGTGGCCCAATCCCTTTTGTAGCAAGGGATAAGACTGGACAAAGTCTTATAGGAGGAAAAACGCTCCCGAGGACACACGGGAATTTCTGTCATGCTAGTTTTCATCACGTTCATATGATTCGCGTTCGTTACTTTGATAGTTTGATATGTGGGTGGACCGGCGCTTGGGTACTGCCCTTACTTGGACAAGCATCCCACTTATGATTAACCCCTCTCGCAAGCATCCACAACTACGAAAGAAGAATTAAGACAAGGTCTAACCATAGCATTAAACTAGTGGATCCAAAACAACCCCTTACGAAGCAACGCATAAAGTAGGGTTTAAGCTTGTGTCACTCTAGCAACCCATCATCTACTTACTACTTCCCAATGCCTTCCTCTAGGCCCAAATAATGGTGAAGTGTTATATAGTTGACGTTCACATAACACCACTAGAGGAAAAACAACATACAACATATCAAATTATCGAAGAAATACCAAATTCACATGACTACTATTAGCATGACTTATCCCATGTCCTCAGGAAAAAAGTAACTACTCACAAAGCATAATCATATTCATGATCAGAGAGGTAATGACTAGCATCAAGGATCTGAACATAAACTCTTCCACCAAATAATCCAACTAGCATCAACTACAAAGAGTAATCAACACTACTAGCAACCTTACAAGTACCAATCGGAGTCGCGAGACGGAGATTGGTTACAAGAGATGAACTAGGGTTTGGAGATGAGATGGTGTTGATGAAGATGTTGATGGTGACGAGTCCCCTCCGATGAGAGGAGTGTTGGTGATGATGATGGCAACGATTTCCCCCTTCGGGGGGGAAGTTTCCCCGGCAGGATCGTCTTGCCGGAGCTCTAGATTGGTTCTGCTCAAGTTTTGCCTCGTGGCGGCGGCGAAACCACCAAAAAGCTCCCCTGTGATTTTTTCCTGGATGAAACCCTCCATATAGCAAAAGAGGGGGCCAGTGGGCTAGTGGGCTGCCCACAAGCCCCCATGGCGCTGCCTGTGGGGGTGGCCGCGCCGTGCAGGCTTGTGGGCACCCCGTGGTGCCCCTCTGGCACTTCTTCGTCCCAATATTTTTTATAAATTGGGAAAAAATCCCCGTTGATTTTCACGGCGTTTGGAGTTGCGCGGAATAGGTATCTCAACTTTGTTCCACTTTCAGGCCAGAATTCCAGTTGCCGGTATTCTCCCTCTTCATATAAACCTTGCACAATATGAGAGAAAAGGCATAAGAATAGGCCAGAATAAACCTTGCAAAAGAAGCGATAAATATCAACATGAATACATGATGCAAAATGGACGTATGAGTATGGAACAAAAGGATCGGAAGAGAAAAGCAACACATTAATAGCACGATTCATGGTCCTACTAATAAGTAGCATCGACTACACATATAAGTTCAACGACTGTCCAAACTAAAGAGACATACAAGTTCATTAAACTTTAATTACAACATAGCATCAGTACTTTCGACTCGACTCATGGACCGGAGCGTGGATGAAGCCGCCGTCTTTCGTGATGGTCATGAATGTGCGGTCGTTGTCAGCCTGCATTTGTAGCGTTGTGTCAATATCACTGTTGGACGGTGGACAGTTTAGGTAGAACTGCCCCGATCTAGCAAGGACATCTTGATAGATGATTTCCGCCAACTCCTATTGGATGCGAAAGAATTCTTGTTTGATGTCCTCGTCCTGGATTGCCTACAAGCATGCGACCCAATCTTTGAGCTCATTTGGTAGCATACGGTGATGCTGGTCCCGTACGATTGCCCGCATGTGATGGAGGGCGTAGTAGGCATCCTTCTAACTGCCAGGCGGCTGCTTGATGCAGGGGAATGTCGTTACGTGGGCGAACACGTGCTTGCCATACCTAAGAATTGACCTCCTGAAGGTGCCTCCAGATTTGGCGTAGCCGGGGAGGACATCATCAAGAACTTTCTTGATATTTGTGTAGTCTTTCTTCGACTGACGGCCCGAGTCGAAATATGTGGCCATGGAATATTTCGGGCTTAAGAGGATGAGTGTGCAATGTGTGTCACTGCACAAAACATGGAATGTTAGCAAAAAAAAGAACGATCGAAATCTAAGAAATCATATGTTACGGGACGATGAGGGGATGACTTACTCAGAAAAGTAAGGCACGAGGAAGTTATCCTTATCTGCATTTGCCAGAATGACGCCTTCGAGGTATGAACTCGCGACATGCCAGTCCCCAACACCATCCAAGAGCTTGGCACGCATGTAGAAGGGGTCGACTATTACGATGTCCAGGGTGTTGTCTCTAATGATCCGCATCTCCGTACTGAGCGAAAATAGCCGAATGAAGGTGTAGTGCATCGGATAAAGATTAAGCATAGCGAAGATGTCATCAAACCGCAAGACGATCATACGCTCGATGTTGCTATCGACAAAGCCCTTGCCCTCTGGCACCTTGGCCATGAAAACCGGGTATGCCCCATCATTCTAAGAGAGACGCCGCTTCTCCATATAAAGAACAGCGTCATGCAGACTCCGCATAGCACTGGTTGCAGCATTGAGCATATTATTCGGTAGCATCGGCCTACCCGCCACATGCACCCTCCTCTCAATATCCTTAGATATTGGTGGCCCGTCCTAAGCACGGATCGTACTCACTGCCGGCTAGCTCGCACCCGTGTTAGTTTTTCTTTTCCGTCCCTTCTGCTTCTTCTGCTGTAATGGGATCGAGTTCTGCTCAGAGACCACCTTCTTGAGTGTGTTTTGGCTGATAATATTTCGCACCTCGGCTATTTGAGTCTCGGTGAAGGCGGGAGCTGGAGGCGTCTAACCATAGCATTAAACTAGTGGATCCAAATCAGCCTCTTACGAAGCAACGTATAAACTAGGGTTTAAGCTTCTGTCACTCTAGCAACCCATCATCTACTTACTACTTCCTAATGCCTTCCTCTAGGCCCAAATAATGGTGAAGTGCTATGTAGTCGACGTTCACATAACACCACTAGAGGAAAAACAACATACAACACATCAAAATATCGAACGAATACCAAATTCACGTGACTACTATTATCACGACTTACCCCATGTCTTCAGGAACAAAAGTAACTACTCACAAAGCATAATCATATTCATGACCAGAGAGGTAATGAGTAGCATCAAGGATCTGAACATAAACTCTTCCACCAAGTAATCCAACTAGCATCAACTACAAAGAGTAATTAACACTACTAGCAACCTTACAAGTACCAATCGGAGTCGCGAGACGGAGATTGGTTACAAGTGATGAACTAGGGTTTGGAGATGAGATGGTGATGATGAAGATGTTGATGGTGATGAGTCCCCTCCGATGAGAGGAGTGTTGGTGATGACGATGGCGACGATTTCCCCCTCCGGGAGGGAAGTTTCCCCGGCAGGATCGTCCTGGCGGAGCTCTAGATTGGTTTTGTTCAAGTTCCCCCTCGTGGTGCCGGCGAATCCTTCGAAAAGCCTCCTCCTGATTTTTTCCAGACCGAAACCCTTCTTGTAGCAAAAGAGGAGGGCCAATGGGCCAGCAGGGAGCCCACAAGCCCCCTAGGCGCGGCCAGGGGGGTGGCCACGCCTAGCAGGCTTGTGGCCACCTGCTGGCACCCCTCTGGCACTTCTTCGGCCCAGTATTTTTATAAATCCCAAAAATATCCATGTTGACTTTCACTGCTTTTGGAGTTGCGCAGAATAGGCATCTCAAACTTGCTCCTTTTTCAGGCCAGAATTCCAGCTGCCGGCGTTCTCCCTCTTCATGTAAACCTTGCAAAATAAGAGAGAAAAGGCATAAGTATTGTACCATGAAGTGAAATAAGAGCCCAAAAAGCGATAAATAGTCACATGAAAACATGATGCAAAGTATCAAACGATACGATCAATATGCTACGTTCATAGTTTGGGTCTAGTCCATCACATGATTCTCCTAATGAAGTGATCCAGTTGTCAAGTAACAACACTTGCATATAGCCACAAAACCTTGACTATCATTGATCAACTGGCTAGCCAACTAGAGGCTTGCTAGGGACATTGTTTTGTCTATGTATCCACACATGTATTTGAGTTTCCAATTATAGCATGGATAATAAACGGTTATCTTTAAACAGGAAATATAATAATAACTATTTATCATTACCTCTAGGGAATATTTCCAACACCCGCACCGTGCGTCGTGCCCGAGTCATAGCAGCCTTCGACCGTGCGACCATGGGGAACCATGTCCCACAGTCACGCAAGACACCAGGTGGTGAGCCCCGCGCAAGGACCCTGCTCCCGCCGGCCATCGTCAGACGCCCCGTCGCCACCTCACCGTGGCGTCGCGCCCGTCAGCCTCCTCCCTCAACTGCGGTGGCGAGAGGAGCGTCGATGGCGGTGAGGCCGCGTCCTCGTCCTCTTCCTCGCCTCACCAGCTCCCTGCGTCACCAATAGAGCGGCAACTTCGGTGGCCCTGACACCTGCACCGCCACGGCAAGACCATCATCCCTCTGCTCACCGTCATGCCACCTCCAGCAAGTGCATCTTCCCTTTGCTCGACATGCTCGGACAGTGCCCCTAGCGATGCTGACTTTGGCAGGTCCTTTGGCCGCTACACAAGTTGTTGTTGTTTCGGTCTTTGTCATTGCCAGCACTTGTTGCACAATCCACCATGTGACCGCCCCCTCGTACTTCTTTGTGTTGTACGGTTGTCCCGAGAAGTACGCCAATGACCGACGCCCAGACCACCATGTTTTTTTGGATGCAAGACCCCAAGACCGCGTGCTCCACTACCGTCGCTGAAGACTCGTGTACCATTACTTCAACAATCGTCGTGAGAACCACTACTTCCACGACGTCCACGACGACCCATGTACATCTACACCACAACGACTCGATCCGCTCTGAATTGCACGCTTCAAAGGTATAACCACCAAGACAATCACCCGTGAACCGAATGCATTGTTGTATGAGATGCGATGTTGTCCGTTTCGCAGATGCCATGTTAATTGCAGGTACCCCATATTCATGCTTCCGGCACATGGGAACCCGGTAACCGGGATCACCCCATCATTCTTTGGCATGACACGCTCACAATCCGTTGGCATCGGTATCTCATCGTGTCATCAGAACCGGGACGTTGTTGTGGCTGCCGATTGCATGCATGTTGCATTCATGGCATAATGTCTTGTGTGCATGTATCTTTTAAATGTAACTACGTTAGAGATGACATATATGTGTAAACCGAGTAGAATGACGTGTACAATCACATGCTTCACCTCTTGCCATGTTTAACAACATTTATTATTGCCGTGTACCTAAACGGGAGTGAACTAAATAATTAAAATGTGGAGTTTCGTCAATATGCAACTCGTTGCATATTGAGCTTCACTTAACGTGTAGTGTTTGATTGTTGTGAATTGTCGTGCTATGCCTTGCATAATTAAATGGACATGCATCATATTGTTGCGCATTATGACATGCATATGTTGTGGTGTTTATTCTGTGTTGATTGTTGATCCGGGTTATTTCTTCTCGATAGAGTTCCGAACCGCTTCAAAGTATGAGGAACCGTTTGAGTATGATGGTTCGTCTGCTTCACGGATTCGTTCTTCTTCCAAGCTGGATCACATGCAAGATGACCATTTCCGTAGATACCATTACTATCATTGCCATGCTAGATGTCTCGTTTCTTTCGGTATGCCTCGTTGCCTACCACCTATTTGATAAGCCTCCCGACATTGTCATGAAAAGCCTCTAACCTTTCCACAACCTGGCAAACCACTGTTTGGCTATGTGACCGCTTGCTCAACCTTCTTATAGTGTTGCTAGTTGCAGGTGCATGTGCTTCCATGTGAAAACATGGGTTCCATGTTATATCACCATATTATGCTTTTTAACTTAATTCACCTATATACTTGGTAAAAGGTGGAAGGCCTGGCCTTCTAGCCTGGTGTTTTGTTCCATCTTTGTCACCTTACTTTCGGCTACAGGATTTATGTTCCATAAATGAGCGCTCCTAACATGCTTGGAGTTGTTATGGGACCCCCTTGATTTTCGTGGATTTTCGTTTTGGGATAAAACTCGTCTGGCAAGGCCCAACATTGGTACTATATTCGCCCAACATAATAATACTGATAAGTAATTTCATGCATAGGGAGTTAGCGCTACCCTAGGAGTAATTCAACATAATACAGGGGGGCCAGTGCTACTCGTGCTGGTCCAAACTAGAGCCGTTTGCGGGGCCAACCCGGGGCAACCCAGGAGATTTCTATCAGGCCACCGTACGCTGTGCTTATCCGTCGTGTCCTGAGAATGAGATACGCGGCTCCTATCGGGATCGTCGACACGCCGAGCGGTCTTGCTGGAATTGTTTTACCTTTCTTGAGCGTCTTGTGCATCAGGATTCCGGTGATGCTTTGGGCTATCTCAGAGTTGAGGTTTTCCACTAAGGAATCCTAGGAGATCACGAGATTCATGGTCAACGACTTCTATGCAACTTGTGGTAGTTTGTGATGGACATGCCGCTTGTGGTAGTTTGTGATGGACTAGTTGGAGTACCCCTGCAGGGTTAAATCTTTCAGAAAGTCATGCACACGGTTATGTGGAAAACTTGGAAACTTTTTTTAACATCCGGTTCTAGATAAATTGAAGTAAAATTAATTAAGATATGCCAACTGTGTGCGTAACCGTGACTGTCTCTTCTCGGAGTTCTGCATCCGAAAGAGGACACGATGGTGTTATGTCTGACGTAAGTAGGTGTTCTGGATCATTTATTTGATCATCATTAGTCACATACATCTTGCGTAGATCATCCCCCTTTTATTCGTGTACTCGTAAGTTAGCCACCTCAAATAAATGCTTAGTTGTTTGCTGCAGCCTCATCACTAAACCATACCTCATCCATTAAGCTTTGCTAGTCTTGATACCTGTGGAAATGAGATTGTTGAGTCCATGTGGCTCACATATTACTACAACAACAGTTACAGGTACAGTTAAAGCGATACTTTGACGTGAGCGTGATGATTGTTCTATTTGGAGTTTCTTCTTCTTCTTCTTCATTGATCTAGGATGGATTTGAGGCCGGTAGCCTGGGATAGTAAGGATAGTCGTCGTTCTTTTATCGTTTGTTTCCGTCTGTAGTCGGACCCTGCTCTTCTACCTAGTGTTTGAATATGTTGATGTATTGATGTGATCATTGATGTAGCTTGTGGCGAGTGTAAGCCAATTCCATATACTCATCTATTCTATAGATGTACTTGTAACGATATCCATTCTTGCAAAATGACGAGATGCGCTTCTATCCCTGTCGAGGACCTCGTGCCAAAATAAGGATAGGATCGCATCTTGGACCTTACAGTATGACATCAGAAGTATACTATTTTTTGTGTGTCAAACATAGCACAACTGAAATACTTCATGTCATTATTTATTTTGAGAAAATATGTTGTGGCTGGGACGTCCGAACGAGGCATAGAGATGTGCCTTCTAAACTGAAGAGTACTTATGTCTGTTTTTATTTCTATTTAATTTTTATATATACTAACAAATTTGTTAAACATTTCAAAGGGGGACATTAGCAAGAGCTAGACTGAACTGGGGTTCAGAGAAAGGCAAACAAAGAAGAGGGCATAAAATCCAAGGCGAGCGAACAGGGGGGGGGTTAAAATCAATTCTCCCCTTGGTTGGCGGCTTGGCCACGAACACGGATGGGGCAGGATCCGGGTGCTCTGGAGATGATGCATCACACCGTGGGCCTCGACCTGGGCCTCGGGTTGGGGCTCTGGCTCACCTCACATGACAGCCTCACATCCTCCACCACCAAGATAGCTAGCAAGCGATAGCGAAACGTCACGCTAGCTAGACGCAAGGAACAAACCTGGACTCATGTGTTACTCTCTCATTTAGGGTTAGCGGCGCTGCCTGAGGCAATTCTCGTGATCGCTGGGGAGGGGCTGTCGTAGCAGGACACTACCGAGTCGTCAACTCACAAGAGGTGACGCGGGGTTCTTCGCTCTTGCCGGGGGTCGTTAATATGGATGTCTCGGGGGGATCTTCTTTGCGTACGGGCAAGGAGAAAGATATCGATCTAGAGGAGATGATAAAGAGTAGGGAACTCATGGAGGAGGAACTTGATGAGGTCATCATTGGGGAAAATGATGCTCAAACTTTCGGAGCTGAGGCTAGGTGGATGGCCATCGCAAGAGTTAACACGGATCAACCCTTCAGCCCTACTGCTTTCTCGGACAACATGAAGTTCATCTGGAGCTTGGCTCGCACGCCAAAGTTCACAGAGGCCGAAGAGAACCTGTTCATCTTTCAGTTTTTGCTGACCTAGGTGATTGGAAGAAGTTGTGCATGGGGGTCCGTGGCTCTGCACAGGTCTCGGGGTCATAATTGAGGACTAAGATGGCAAAACTGATCCTCGTGCAGTTGTTCTTGATGGCCTTTATGTGTGGGCTCAGATTCACAAGATACCGGACCTTTATCATTGGGAACATTTGTTGATCAGCTAGCTCGCAGGATTGGCAAGGTTCGTGAGGTTCAGGCGCAGCCTACGGTCTACTACGAGGGAGATTATGTTTGGGTGCATGCTAAAGTTTTTACGGCCAAACCCCTGACACGTTTTATTCCGCTGGCAGTGGTAGGCGAGGGTACTCGCACGCTTGTGGTCAAGTATGAAATTTCCTTACTTCTGCAAGGTGTGTGGGCTGATGGGACATGGTTTCGAGGAATGCGGCAATGGGGTCTGGAAGGAGGAAGATAAAAAGAGGGGAGGTTGGATGATCACTCAACGGCGAGAGATCAGTACTCATCAAATAGAAGAGGTATATTCCCATCCCATGGGGGAAGGGGGAGAGGACGCGGAGGCAATTCAGGCCGCGGTTATGCACTAGCTAGAGGCCGAGGGCATGCCAATGAAAACAAAGCGTCTGAAGGAGCCGAAGACCAGGGGAATTTTGGACCCGACCCCGCGACGAGGTGGCGAGAGGCAAGGAAAGTGTAGCAGAAGGGAGCGAAGCAAGAGGGGGTGCTCTAACAGAGTTGAACAATGCTGTCAAAGGAGCATCAGAACATGGCCCTGTTCATGTGGCCGTTGTTCACTCAGATGGTGTCACCCACGACTTGGATGCTAGAAACTGTAGCAAGAGGGGCTCGCAGGACAAGGACCAGACTGTTTCTTCCAGCAATGCTACTCCTATAATTGTGACTAATGGTGAGCTGGTTGTTGTAGAGAGGAACTCGGCAGGAATACCACCACTTCCCCCGGTCTATGTATCACCTTGGAAGGACAGAAAGAGGCCGAAGAAAGGTCCGAATGGAGATGACAACGGTGCTCGACAAAAGATTGCTTTATCGGCGAGCTCCTACGAGGAGCACCGCCGGGCACAATGAATTACCTATGTTGGAACTGTCGGGGCACGAGCTAGGCCTCGATAGTTTGCGAACTTCGCGATCTAATGAAGAATTTTCCCCCTACTTTGCTTTGTTTCTTATAAATACAGATTGAGAACGCTAGAGTAGAGAGTTTAGCGAGTTCAATTGGTTTTGATAAAGCTTTTTCTATTGATGGCGTGGGAAGAAGTGGAGGCATCAATTTGTTTCGGAAAAAATCAATAAATATAATTCTTTTGGGGTATTCAGTTTACCACATAGACGTGGAAGTTCTTGACCCGGGATAGGATTCTTGGAGAATGATTGTGGTCTATGGGGAGGCCCAAACTCACCTGCGACATCAAACTTGGGATACGTTAAAGAACATAAGTGTCTCAAGCAACCTTCCTTGGCTTTGTATTGGTGATTTCAATGAAGTTCTTCGTCCGGAAGAACATGAGGGTATTTGACAATGAAGCAATGCTCAAATTCAAGCCTTCACAGAGGTGGTTGACGTTTGTATGCTGATGGACTTGGGTTTCAATGGCAGGTTTTGGACTTTCGAGAAGAAAATGGTGGGGGCTCTTATACCAGAGTTAGGCTGGATCGTGTGCTGGCGTCTGTGGAGTGGATGACCCTCTTTGCCAATGCAGACGTGAAACAGCTGGAAGCTGCTACTTCGGACCACTGCCCGATACTCCTTGAGCGGAATGTCGCTCTCAACCTGGCGAGACCCAAAGACAACATCTTAAGGTACGAGGTGGCTTGGGAGTCTCATGAAGGTTTGAAGGATGAAATTCAGGAGGCTTTGGCAGCAGGGCAACCCAGCCTGCGAGTGGATGAAACCAAACAAAAGCACCATGTTTTGTCCCAAAGCCTCGGATTTTGGGATAAAACCACGTTTGGGTCGGTGCGGGGCGAAATTAAAAAGTTAAAGTCTAAGCTGATGAGGTTGAGGGCTGATCGCTCTGGCCCTAGCCATACGGAGGAGAAGATTCATGAGAGACTATTAAGATGTATCACGGGGAAGAAATTCTATGGCACCAACGGTCTAGTATTGACTGGCTGTTGGCGGGGGACAAGAACACAAAATTCTTCCACACGAGGGCAAGCACGAGGAGGAAGAAAAACATGATAAAATCCCTCTCCAATGCTTTGTGCATCATAGTGGACGACCCGACTGAATTGAAAACCCTGATTTCCGATTTTTACAAAGACTTGTACACTTCAGAGGGAGTAAGAAACATGGAGGCAGTGCTTCAACATGTGCCTCGTAAAGTCACACCTGGTATGAACGAAGCTCTATGTGCTCCTTATTTCAGAGAAGAGGTTAAAGTGGCGCTGTTTCAAATGTTTCCCACAAAATCTCCCGGCCCGGATGGCTTCCTCGCACACTTTTATCAGAGGCATTGGGAGGTGTGTGGGGAAGAGATTACAAATGCACTGTTGCGTATCATCAAGGGGGAAGAAAGCATGGAATGCATTAACGACACTTTTTTGGTTTTAATTCCAAAGTTAATGAATCCAACCTTAATCTCTCAGTTTAGGGCGATCAGCCTTTGCAATGTATTGTATAAAATTGCATCAAAGGTGGTGGCGAGTACGCTGAAGCAAATCTCGCATGAGATTATTTCTGAGGAACAATTTGCTTTTGTACCGGGAAGGCTGATTACGGACAATATCATTTGTGCCTATGAATGTTTACATTTTATGAAGAAGAGCACGGTCGAGTAGAATATTCATTGTGCGTTAAAGTTGTACATGATTGAAGCATACGACAGGGTTGAGTGGGCATATCTTGAGGCAATCATGCTTAAGCTTAGTTTTGCTAAATCTTGGATTGATGTCGTTATGTGCATGATTAAGTGATTGTCATTTTCAATTTTATTCAATGGAGAGAAACTAGACCAGTTTAAACCCACCAGGGTTATTGGACACCCCATAGAAGAAGACCGCGCATGTGGATACACATAAAGCCAACAAGCTCAGCACAGTTGGTGCCATCGAAGATCACCGAGCACTGAGGAACAGCCACATAGCTTGAAGAGGACATGATGAGCTCCCTTTCTTTGTTTTTTTTTTTTGAAGTCAACCTAATCCCGATCTGGATCAGGGCCAAGCACAGCTACAACGGGCAACCCACGGGGCAGGCCGGAGGCAGCAGCGGGCGACCCATGGGGCAGGAAGCCGCAGGGCACGCCGGACAACTGCCTGCAGCAGTGACAGCCCCACGGCGGCTGCAGGAAGCAGAAGCAGTGGCAGACCGACGGCGGCTGTAAGAAACAGCAGCCGCGGCAGCAGGGCCGAAGGAGAGATGCGGCGGGGACCAGCAGCAGCACGATGAGGGCGGGCGGCAAGCAGCCGACAGCGGCGGAACCGGGCGGGGCCGGTCGAGAAGCAGCCGACGGTGGCTGAGTCCGGGCTGGTCCGGACGAGGAAACGCCTACAGCGGCGGTTTCTGGGAGAGGCCGGACCTAGGGCGGGGCAGAGCCTGGCGAGGGGAGAGCGGGTGGCGAGCCCTGGGGGAGCCAGACGAGAGAAGGGCGCCCGGAGGAGTTAGCTCGCAGCGCTGGCGCTGGTGGAGGAGGAGAGCACGGAGCTACGAATGTGCGGGGTGGGAGAGAACCTAAGCATCTGATACCATGTTAGGAATGAGCAACTAACATTCACACGGGCCAAGGGCCAATACTTATACAAGTGGTAAAAGGCAAGAAAACCTCTGGTACAATGGGGATATACACCAAAGGGACTATACGCATCTAACATATTTCACCTCGGTAGTTCTTGTATACTTCAATCTTCGTAATTAGAGATGGAGAATTTCATTGCTCCATTTCTCCTAATCAATCTGTGTGTGTCATATATGACGGCTTTGCCAAGTCAATGGTGCTTTTTTATGAATCATCGTTACCAAAGGTGTTGGTCCATTTTTTTGTAGGTTGTTGGTGCAAATGGTGCTGACCAAACTATTGTTAGCGGGTCCATGGAAGTGCTGAAACCATGTTGGACCGTTGCGACATCTGGTGTACCGGTGTGAGAGAAACTTTTTAATGTTTCAATCTGCCACTACAACCATTTCAATCTGTTCCATTATGGTGACCTTTTAAGAAGTTTTTGGATGACATTTGATCCATCTCGCATAGAGGTGACGGCTGCTATTCTGCTAGAGAGAGGCGATGGTCATATACAGAAGAGAGGAAGTCATGGTCATCTTTCTAACAGGTCGGGGAGAGGTTAGTATATTTCTTTGGCGACTTTCGTTGCATCAACTCCATGGCACTAGGATTTATCTTACGAATTCATGAGCAGCTGTTTATCTCCAATACATTGAGCTTGTTTGTCTCATCACTTGCAGGCTAACTTGGTCACGATGCGACATGGAGGTGGCAACTATCTTCTTTTTTCGAAATGGCACTTATCCTGCATTCATTAAGAAGAAAAGAGTTGCTCGGTTAATTAAGGAAAACTGAGCAAAAACCAGGTTGTACAGTTCATTATGGAGAACCGAACGAAAACCATCACAACCGCTGGGCGGCACACAAAAACCTCACACACACCACTCCAAAGAGGGTCTTGCCGAGACATCACATAGACGTCATCGTCATCGCCATTCCTAAACCCTGAGCAAACGACTCCGACTTCACCTCAGGCGATCGTCAACTGAACACACATTGAAGAGGTCGTGCGGAGATGCATGAATGCCTGCACGACCGCACCAAACCCAGCCACCGGCGACCAGACATCACAACTTCGACTCTGACGGAGAACCATGTAGGAGAACTAGGCACGGTTGGCGCCGCAAAAGATCATCGAGCGAACTACCTGCTACCTGTCATCGTATACTACTGGAGCCCCGCCACCGCAGCTTCGACTTCAAAGCAACAAACCAGCCGAGACGATTTCGCACACCCACCGGAGAAGAGCCGACTACCGCAACCATAGCCATGTCTCCGACACTCACCTCGTTGCCACAGAAGCCTCGTGCCAATACCGCCGTCTTCCATTGGTCTTGCTCACCATATCCAGCTCGAAAAACGAGGCCCATAGGAGAGAATACGACACCAAGGCGCTTTCATTGTCCGATCAAACCAGATCAAGGGTTTCCCCTAAAGCTGGAGCGATCAACACAGGAGAGGTGCAACCACAATACAACAATGTCTCCAAGAAGATAAGCGACGGCCACGACCGCTGCCACCTCTAGCCCCGGCCATAGCCGAGACAGGGTTTTCACCCAAGCTCCTCAGACCACCTCAACCGCACATCATCTCACCATGGCGACCACCAAGCACCACCACCGAGCTGGCCCAGCACTACGAGCTCCTCCACCTCGGGCTACCGCGCTGACGGAGCAGCAATAACCCTCCCTCGCGTCGCCATGTGACCTCACGGCAGCACCTCCTTGCCACCGGACCTCCGAAGCCGCTGGCCGAGCGCCGTACTGGCCGCTAGAGCCCCTCCACCATGCGCTCCACAAGAGCAGCAGCACCACGACGAGCTTGGCCCTCACGTCGGAGATCCGCGCCGCCCGAACCTCCCGTGCACGCTAGCCGAGCGACCTTACCAGGCCTCGCCCGAGCCAACGCTCCCACGCCCTCGCTGGAAGTGGATCTCGCCAGCGCCCGCGTCATCTCAGTCGCGCTTCGCCGTACCTAGCCGATGGGAGCCACTGTCACACCGCCCACATTCCCTGGCCATCGGATCCGAGCCAGCCGGCAACGGAGCCTTGCCCGCGCACCCGTCGGAGTCCGACGGGACTTACCCTGGGCGCCCGCCGGAGGCCGACGGGCCTTACCCTTGCCATGCCCGCGCCGGACCATATCAGCCAAAGCACGGGCCACCACCCCACGCCGCCAGGGCGCCACTGCAGGCCGGCCCCGCTTGCACGCCACCAGATCCGGGCGCAAGGGCCTTGGATCCGCCACCCCCGCCGCACCGAGATTGCGATGACCACGCGCCGGTGCTGCACGAGCCAGCCACCGCCGCCGCAGCCTGAAGGAAGCCTGTCGCCGCCGCTGCCACACGGGCTTTGCCCGACGGCGAAGGGGGGAGACGACGGAGAAGCGGTTGTCGGTGGTGGCTTGGGTCGCCACCCGTGTCGCTCGTGCGAACTGACGCTGGGCCCTGGGGTGGATGTGCGCGAACAATCTTTTGAAAAAAATGTTACCGATCGACCTTCCTTCTCCATCAGGGATGATGGAGAATGTCGTGATCCCCACTCTCAAGGTCTTTTCTCTGCGAGCCTACGGCCCAAAGCATGCCATCGCATGCAGCGATAAAGAGGCCGTGGTGATTTCTCCTTCTGGTGGCCTACTGGCGTCCATCGAGCTTCCTGCGCCGCTGAATCAGGCGCTGGTCCTTGAGGACTTCTGTGTAGACGGCCTGACGAGGCAGTCCGGGGCACTCTTCTTCGGCACACCCTCGTCGGCTGCTTGATCGTTGTGGTCGGGGTGATACTGCCCTCTCTGCTCCTCAACTCGCCGAGCATTGCGATGGTAAACCAAGGTCGTCTTCGACCACACATGCTGCATCATGAACCTCACTCCTTTTATTTCTCTCAACATGCAACGCATCTCACTTCATCAACCCTCTACTTTATTTATTCAACATGCATAAGAAACGCTACTCATATTCTACAACAGTACAATGATAAAAATATAATAAATCATATGTATTGCTAGTTTTCCACTCTTGATTCTCATATTCAAATTCCAGGCAACCAAATCTCATCAAAATTCCAGAGAAACAAATAGAATAATGTAGTTTACACAGGTGAGGAAATAATAAGAGTCGGTTTGGTCCATTGGTTGATGACTAAACATCAATGCAAACATAGCCACAGATAAAACAATACAACCGAGTACTAGCACAAAAAAGTGTGGTGAACAAAATAATCATAAGCGTATCAAGGCACAGAGCTGATTACAACGAAACCGAATTGTTCGATTCAAGGCCTGAGATGAGAACCTCAGATTTTACTCCTGTAGCTTGCTGCTGGCATTGCCTCACATGAAGAGCAGGACTCGCCCACGCAGCCCTGGTTGACCTATAAAAGTGCAGTCACATAATATAAGCACGGTCATATAGACAAGTGAGCAACGTATCAGTGCACATACATATGCGTACGTGGCGTACGCAGAAACATTCTCTGAGACTTTCAAATTCGCATGGGATTCATACCTGAAGATTTACTATAGAGCAACAGTTAGCTTGCCTCCTGAAACAGATATAGATAGCCATTAGTAATATACTCCCTCCGTCTTAAAATAACTGTCTCAACTTTACACTAGAGTAGTACAAAGTTATACTGTTATACTAAGCTTAAGACATTTATTTTGGGACGGAGAGAGTACTTCTAAAGAAACTCTCTTCTTACAAGTACATGAGAAAAGAAACTACTTTTGTGATGTTACACGTAACAGGTTCATTGAATGCGAGACGGTTGGGATGGATCTGAACCGCATGCTTCAATCATGAAATTGCCGGTTGCGAATCTGCAAATGAAACAAAGGTGAAATGAGAAAGAAACTCGTCTCCTTTTACAAGTAAGTACTCCCTCCGTTCCTAAATATAAGTTTTTTAAGAGGTTTCATTATAAGTCTACATACGAAGCAAAATGAGTGAATCTACATTCTAAAGTATGTCTATATACATCCGTATGTAGTCCACTAATGAAACCTCTTTAAAGACTTATATTTAGAAACGGAGGGAGTACATGAGAAAGACACTACATTTGTGATGTTAGTAAACGTACCTTGAGTGCGGGATGGTTGGGATGGATCTCAACTGCATGCTTCAACGATGCAAGTGCTGCCTGCAGCACGTCGCTACCCATTCCAGTGTTATCTTCGATTGCAGCATCAACTTTCTGAAGACGAGGGAGGTTCACCAGGCTATGAAAGTCCAAGCCATTGGTCCCTAACAGGCCGGTTAACTCAAAACACTCAAGGCTGGACATTGCTCCCCTTACAAATCTGGGTTGCTTAGAATTTTTCAGTTCCAAGTATCTCAACTTGGGGAATGCACCCTCCTCCATGGTGTCAGGAAAAACAACGCCATCGTAACAATAAATGCACAGAGTAATGAGCTCCGAGAACCTCCCGAGGATCTCCATATCCCGCGATTCCATAGCCATCAGTTCTATATGCAAGTGGCAGAGGTTCGGGAGGCATGAGGAGTTTATCCACACTGGCAGCCCAGGAAGCAGGCCATACAGTGCCAGATGACGCAGGTGCCCAAGGGCCACAGAGCCAGCGTAATCAGACCACGGCTCAGGTTCATCTTGATACCAACAATTAACCCTTATAACTTGAAGTTTTTGCAGATTGACAAGACGTTCCATCAAATCTTTGAACAACATATCATCATACTCGTAAAAGAGTACGTCGAACTCTCTCAGCTCCTTCATCTTGCCCAGCCCTTTCAGAAAGTCTGCAGTGACCTCGCCCAACTGTAGCTCTTCCAGAGATGTTAGATTCGTCCAGTCCAGCACCCCCTTGCTAGAATTGCGAGAGCGCAAGCACTTCAGTTGAGTTAGCCGACCAACACTAACCAGTCTTCCTATGCTAATTCTGCCCAAGTCCAGTACCAGCAAAAACCTTAGATCCCCTATTTCTTCAGGGACGTCTACGATAGGAAAATTATCTGGGTGCCAACGTTGGTCCGAGATCCCAAGGTACCTGAGGTGAACCAGCCTCCCAAGATGCTTAAGATGATAAGGAGAATCTTCCAGCTTCACAGAGAATTGCAGACTTCCCATGAAAGTGCACTCTTCTAAAGCCAACACACGCAGAGCTTTAAAGTTTGAAAGCAATGGCAACATACTAAATTGGCACATGGTGGCATTATATGACCTCACTTGCTGCATGCTCGAGTTAGCCACAGATCCATCCCGCTCTACGACCTCATTATTTATGGCTAACCTACGAGCATTGATGCGCGGAGATGTTCTTTTGCTGTTTGATGCAGTGACAAAACCTTCGTCTTCTGATAGAAAATGGATCATATCAAGCACCAAATCATGCACACGACAAGCATATATGATGCCGTGATATGGCTTCTCCACTGCCTGGATCATGCTTCTATCTATGAGCAAGTTGAAGTATCTCTCTCCAACCTCAAATAATCCTTTTCCTGGTTCCTCATGGACATATCCTTCGGCTACCCACCTCCATATCAAAGTGTTCTTCATGAGACAATAATCCTCGGGGTATACATTTAGGTGCAATAAGCAAAGCCGTGGATAATATGGAAGATCATAGTAGCTATATAGCAATATCTTTCTAGTGTTATCCACGTCATTATTATCTTCATTCCCAAAACCGATGGAGTTATACACCACTGACCAATCTGCTACTGGTTTACTATCCAATAAGCTAGCTAGTGTAATGATAGCTAGCGGTATCCCACCACATTTTTGCATTATCTTTTCAGGTATCTTAATCGGTTGATCATAAGGATTTTTGCTTTTACCAACAGATAATCTCAAACTGAACAATTCCTTTGATCTACCAGGAGAAAGGGGTTCATGCTTGTAAATGTCATTTGCCTTTTTTGCCACTTCAAGAATACGAGTAGTTGTGATTACTCTACTTCCACATTTACTATCAATGAAAGCACATTTGATTATGTCCCATGAACCCATATCCCATATATCATCAACGATGATGATGTACCTGTTCGCATGACAACGTAAGATCCATGGATTAGTATATCTTATCTTATCTTATCTTATCTTACCTATCTTATCTTATCTTATCTTATCTTATCTTACCTACTAACAAAGCAAATAATGCTTCTTCCATACGTCATCCATATTGCCCTTAAAGTTGACTAAAATTACTCACCAATACCACCTATAAGTCATAAAAAACATTTCAAACAGAAATTCTCGGGACTGGGCCGGCCCATGTAGGCACCTCCTATATTACGCTCTGAGCGTTGGAAAAAGATGCAGCACACCTGTTTGGGCCGGTCCATGCGTGGGCGCCTGTTTTTTTAGTTTAATTTTTTTATTTTTCTTTTCAGTTCCATTTTGTTTTTCTACTTTAAATAATTTAGAACTTCAAACAACTTTTCTCAATTTTAAGAAACTGAGAATTTCGAAATAAATATTCAAAAAAACATATATTTTTTTGAGAATTCAAAAAATACTCAGGAGTTTTGAAAAATGTTTGCATATAAAAAAATGTTTAAACTTTGAGAAAATGTCCATAAAATAAAAAAGTCAACGATTTTAAACAAAAGTCCGTATAAAAATCTTAAAAACAGTTCGTGCCTCTGTTTTTAGTCTCATTTTTTATTTTCATTTTTCTGTTCCATTTTTTATTTTAAATAATTTAGAACTTTGAAAAAACTTGTGCAATTTATAAAACTGGGAATTTTGAAATAAAAGTTTGAAGAAAATATAAAATGTTTGTGAATTCAAAAAATGCTCAGGATTTTTGTAAAAATATTTGCATATTCAGAAAAATGTTCATAATTTTGAGAACAATGTTGGTGAAAACAATAAAAGTCCATGATTTTGAAAAAAAAGTTTGTGTGTTATTTTTTGAGTGCAATTGAAAAAAATGTTTGCTAATTCAAAAAATGTCCTAAAATTTTAAAGACATAATATGATCAGCATCGTTGGAGATTATAATTGTTTTTCTCCCGTTGCAACGTACGGGTCCTTTTGCTAGTATATCTAAAGTGTGGGCTTAGAAATAGAAGAAACGTGGCAAGCACATCAACCAAATCCAAAGACTCATTATTTAATTTGCAACAGGGTGCTTCACAGGACAACCAAGAGTTTTGTCCAAGGCACCCAAGAATACCAAGATGGCAGTAAACAATTAATGAAGAAAAGAAGTGTTGGAAGTTTTAGAGATTACAATATGGACTACATTTAGGAACAGAGGGAGTACCTCTTGTTCGCAAGCAGTCCTCGGAGTTTTTCAATGAGCAGCGCCTCATCTAAAACTGTTGCATTGGCACAAGAGGCTTGGTCGACTCGGCTGAGAATACCTATGAGAACATTCTTCAGATTAGGATTTTGACCAACTGAATAAAAAGCCTTGCATTCAAATTCTGCTTGTATCTTGTCGTAAACTGCTTTGGCAAGAGTTGTCTTGCCAAGTCCTCCAAATCCGAAGATGGAGAGGATCTTGAGCTGCTGCTTGGACACACAATCATCTCCGTCTGCCATCCTCTTGATCAGCTCGTCCCTTGGCTCCTCAATGCCAACAAGCTCTCTATGGTCTTTGAACTGAACCATCAAGCGAGGATCTACGGGGTCAATGATGGTTGTAGCAGCTAGACTTGCCTCAACATCATCAATCCTGTACCGGCCGCGTCGATCCGCCACCTGCTGGACCTGATCCTTGATGCCTATGATTGCATCGGCGATCTTGTAGCGGGTCTTCACTTTCATGAACATGTTACCTGCCTTCTTCATGAACCCTTTGAAGCTGTCTGGGTTGATGGCAGGCGCAACGCCCACCAGGAAGCTTTCAACGACGTCCTCCATCTCGTACGACAGCTCCCTGACATCATTGGCCCAGATCTTGGAGTTGTGTCGAGCTTGTCACGCGGCACCATGGCCACTTTGCGGAGGGCGGCGTCTATGTTCCTCATCTCCCTCTCGAGAAATTCTACATCTTTCTTCACGCCCTTCTGCAGCTTGTATTCTCCGTTGAGGAGCTCGGCCAGCTTGGGGAGGAGGGAGCGCATGGCCGCCGTCGCGAGGTCCATGGCTTGGGTATTGAATGGTGGTTTTGGCCTCTCTCTCTCTTCTTTTCTTGTACGTCAAACACTGCTGGTGGAGATGGTCATGTGCTGTGGCAGGGTTGGTGGCTGGATGGCCGGCGGAGATGAGAAAACTCGTCGGCGGAGCGGGGCTGGAGGGGGTGTCGGAGTGGAGACGACGGCGGAGCGGGATGGAGGGGATGGGGGAGTGAAGGAGCCGGTGGGAAGAGGGACGGATCAGGCCATGGCAGAGGTGGCTGGGGTCTGTGTGGTTGGGTAGGAGCGTGAGTTGCCGTGGACTTAGGTGGCGTTTGCCGAGAACCAAACGCCACCTTAGAGCAAGTCTATTAGAACCCTCAAACCCTTAAAAATAACCGTTTTTTACAGTTTTCGTCAACAAAACGACGTAGACTATAACCCTTAAACCTTTAAACCCGTAAAAAAAATTTAAACGTCCAACCCGCAAACGCCATCGCAGCCTGTAGAAGTGAGAGTTGGGGGGAGAAACTGCCCCCAACCTGCACTCCACTTCCTCTCCGGCGCGGGAGGGAAGTTTCAGCTCCCTCCCCTCGATCCGCCGCCGCCGCCGCTCCGCTCCGGCCGCCCCTCCGCCGCCCCGCCCCGGCCGCCCTCCGCCGCCGCTTCCCCGCCCCGCCGCAGCCCCTCCGCGGCGCCGCCCCGGCTGCCCCGTCCGCAGCGCCGCCCCTGCCGCAGCGCCGCCCCTGCCGCAGCGCCGCCCCGCCGCCGCCCCGCCGCAGCCCCTCCGCTGCGCCGCCCCGGCCGGCCCTCCGCAGCCCCGGCCTCCCCTCCGCCGCCGCCGGCCGGCCCTCCGCAGCGTCGCCCCGTCCCGGCCGCCCCTCCCAGCGCCGCCTCCCCGGCCGGCCCTCTGCAGCACCGAATGGTGAGGTTTACATTTTTGCTTTTTTGCTTCATTTTTACATTTTTGCTTCATTGGACATTACTCACAATTGTTGCCACTCACATTGTAGATGGACTCGTTGTCCGATGCGTCGGATTGGTCGTCATGGCACGGAATGTATTGCGGTAAAAGCCGTGATGCTACCATTGTGCTTGAGGCCGTAGCATCGGAGGACACATGGATTTGGCATGCATTCTTTGGGTTGCCGGGAACACTCAATGATATCAATGTCCTCAATAGATCTTCATTGTTCAAAAGATTAATTTCTGGAGATGCTCCAGCTTGCAACTACAAAATCATGAACAATGAGTATTCAATGGGATACTATCTCACCGATGGCATCTATCCCGAATGGGCAACTCTTGTGAAGTCCATCAAGGAGAAAAATGTGGTGCCCTTAACAAGAAAAGAGGCTCATTTCACCAAGGCACAAGAGGCAGCGCGCAAAGATATTGAGAGAGCTTTTGGTGTTTTACAAGCAAGGTTTGCCATAGTTCGGGGTCCAGCTCGGTTTTGGGACAAAAAAACCTTGGTGAACATCATGAAATGTTGTGTGATTCTACACAACATGATCCTAGAGGATGAGAGAGGGTTAAACCTCCCTTGTTTCTATGATAATGTTGGTACCCGTGTGCAACCGGAAAGAAACCCTTCTCGCATACACGCCTTTCTTCAAGCACATCGTGAGATTGAGGATGCAACCACTCATGGTCGTCTCCGGGATGATCTAGTAGAGCACCACTGGCAGTTGGATGGGCGGCGTATTGGCCCATGATGTATCTTTGTTTTACTTTTCTATGTCCTATTTGATTCAAACAATTGTTGTAATTTGCTGAAACATTGTTTTATGTTGTTATTTGCTCAAACATTGTTGTAATGATTTGAATGATTATTGTTTTATTCGGTGTTGTAATAATAACTAGAATGATTATTGTTTTATGTCAAATGTGATTGAATTTGTGATATGTCATATGATGAAATGTGATGAAATGTGTGATATATGAATGACAGTTTTAAGGTTTGGGGTTGGAGCAAAGACTAGAACCCTCAAACCCAACCCTTATAACGGAATATTCCGTTATAAGGGTTGGGTTTGAGGGTTCTAGTCTTTGCCTCTGTTTTTCAACCCTTAAAAGTGTCAAAATTGTGCAATTCTCAACCCTTAAAACTGGTTTTTGTTTTAAGGGTTTGAGGGTTCTACTAGAGATGCTCTTAGCGGAGGTGGTTGGGGTCTATGTGGTGGAGCATTGCTACAGCTACGGATGCTTTACAGGACTTCTACGGACGAGGCTGAGCTGGATTATTTTAATTGATGATTAGATGAGGCCGGTCCCACAGTGAGAATCAAAGGGATAAGATTAGTGAAGGAAAAAGTATAGGTCCGTAACTTTTTGTAAAATAAATCTGTAAGTCTAGCATTTTTGTTGTGTGGTGGGGGAAGAGGAGGTGCAGGACGGAAGAAAATCTTATACGACTACTAGGTCGTACGGTTCATCTCAGTAGACCCCCATCGATCAACTGACACGTCGATTTACGAATCTCAAAGCGGAAATAAAACCTCCTCCTCCCCACTACTGAAATTTCTCTTTAGAATGCCCGCTGGCTTCTCACCGGAGATTAGCAAGACCGGTCGCTGGCTGGTTTGTGTTTTTTCTTGAGGATGTCGGACGTGTTCTTGTTATTCAGCACCACCGCGAAGGCGCGAACACTCGTGTGCCCTCCTCCAGTTTCAATTATTGCTACATACAGTCTATGTTATCAAGCATTTTTAAAGTTGTATCGAAAAAGGCTTTTACTTCGTTTTATAAATAAAGCAACCAATATCGATCATCCTATACAGACTCACGCCATCACAATACACGCACACACCCAAGGCATATGATACATAGGCGCTGATCGCAGCAACACTACCCCTAGTACCACAAGAGCAACTGAAGTTCTCAACCGTGATCACACCAACGCGAAGACATGAAGCCGTATATGACGAACCGTGTGCTCCAAGGAGGCGCCTTCATCAAGGTTACAACACTAGAATGCCGCCATCGCCCGACCCGAGGATCAGAGTTTTCCCTAGAGCAACATGACAGGCAATGAGAGCCGCGACGACGCCTTCAAGAAGGAAGCGAGCTACGCCGCCGCCGGTACGTTCGAAGATGGATCAGGTTTTCACCCCGTCCAACACTCACCACTACTAGATGCCACACCCCGGCGACTATGCCGCCCACATGGCCATGTCCAATGGGGAGCACCAAGCCACGGCTCCGTTGTGACAGCCCGATGTCGACGTTCCGGAAGATTCCCCTCCTATTCTGTTTTCGTCGTGTGGTTCGTTTGTCTGTCGCATTCATCATCGCATCATGCGCATCATCTGCATTGCATCGGCATCTCCGTTGCCGCCAGTTTTCAAACTTGTGTCCGTTGTTAGTTGCCGGTTCTCGTCGTTGTCCGTTCTGAGCCCAACAGCCCTCGCACGCGCCCGCGGCATCGTTCGTAACCCTGTTTTAAAAGTGTGCATAAAACTTTCTCTGATCGGGTTGAGCTTTGACGTGCGGTGTTATTTTAATATAGCTAGGCCGCCTGTCAAATTTCGTCGCGATCGGAGTTCGTCTGGTACCCGAACGGTCGACCGTAGCGGCACCGTATTCCGTCTATCGTCGGACGTCTGTCGGTGTTTTAAAATTCGTGCCGCGCTGCCCGTCTCCCCTCTCATCTTAGCCAACGCCACTCTACACACCTAACCCTAACCCGCCTCTCCGATCGGACCGCACGATCGCGACCGGAGGGTCGAAAAACCCCCAGATACCCTTCACCCTAGCCCCCACTCTCTCTCTCACCTCCCACCACCCACGAGCCGCCGCGGGCCCGCCGAGCCCAGATCGGGCCCGGGCAGGCCCATCCGGCCGCCGCCGCCCGCATCCGTGCCTCTCCCTGCCCGCACACCCTCGCCGGAGGCCTCCCACGCGCCCTCACCACCCCTCGCGGGAGTCCTGCCTGCTGGTTGCTCGCCGGAGTGCTCCGCCCCCGCTCCCGAGCTCGCCAGCCATGGCCGCCTCTTGCCGCTGGCCGTCCTCCGCGCCGCGTCAGATCCAGTGCCCGAAGCTCCGCGACGTTCCCTGCTCGCCCCGCCGCCGTCCGGCCCGGATCCGGCGAGGTCCGGCCAGATCCGCCGATCCAAGACCCTCCTCGCCGCCTTTAGCCACTGCCCGCCAGAGTGCGCCTCGTTCCTCGCCGCCCCACCGTCGGTTGCCCAGGTTTCCGTCGGTCCTGGCGTCCTGCTCCCGATCCAGTCGAGCGGCGTCAGCTCGCCTGCCTGGGCCGCCTCGCCCCGACTGGGCCGGCCTCCCACCGAAGGCCCAGCTAGCCAGGCCTAGCGCACCCTCGCCTCGGCCCGAGTCCAGCTAGGTGAGATCCCCTCCACTTCCTCTATTGCGCGCCCTGTGCGCCCTTTAGTTTCACCGCGCTCATCCTGTTAGGCCCGTTTACCATCAGACTCAGCCCGAGAGGCATTTTTTTTATTTTCTGGCAATTTAGTATTTTTAGGGAAAAGACGTATAATAAAATGCCCGTAGTTTATAAACCGTAAATCGGATCAAGGCGTATTTTATATGGTTTTGGGGTAGCTTCGCGAGTAGAACACGTTTTCGCAACTTGCATATTTGTTTGACGTGGTTTGTCATGCCAAATGCATAGATTTACGTGCTGTCTCAATAGGATAGTGCCCGTATTTATTTTTCTTGCGGTCCGGATTGTTCGAGTGCCTTAGGTAAAATGCCCATGTTTTAGGGACCACTTTTCCATGCATTTTAGAGCGGTCATTTGTATTTTAGCGTGTAGGGAATTGCCTCTAGTTTATTTTCCCGTATATAGGTTATTTTCCCGCATTAATGTGTGGCTTTATTTTGTGTTGCAACCCCACGTATTTTATAAGTTTCCGGGGTAGAAAAATCCCATGGATTTTTCTATGCAATTAGTTTTAGCATTAGAGAAAGTTAGTTCGCGAGATATTTTGCTATGTTGCCCTTTTGTTTAACTCGTATGATTTTTTCCGTGCCTCGTTTGAATTAGTTGTCAACTAGGGAGTTGTTCTTTGATGTTTTGTCTAGCCCCTGGTATTTTTAGTTGCAATAGAAATACATGTTTAGGTGTGTTTTGATTGCCCTCAAGTTGCTAGAAATAGTGCTGTTTTAGAGGAGCTGAAATATTTCTAAGTCTGGAATCTGTTATATTTTGTTTCTGTCTTGTCTTGCTTGCATCTTGTGATATGTAGCTCTTTTGAGGTTGGTCCAATGGAGTTAGTTGTACCCCTTGTGTTTCTCTAGCACACTGTAAATTTTCATGCCATGTGGAGTCCTGTAGCTATAGGTTTTGCTGCTGTCAATATTGCTTCAGATCGAAAACTGCACTTTCATGAGGTGTAATTTTCACTAAGTCTGAAATAGTGTGTGAGATGCCGTTTTGTGTCTTCTTGTCCTGGTGCTCCTTGCTGTCATGCTAGTGGTTGTTAGTTGTTTGTAGTAGAGCGTCTTGCCCTCTTTCGTGCCATGCCTTGCTTGAGTTTATTGGAGTTGTGTAGCTCGTAGTTGTGGGGCGAAGAAAATGCTATGTGGCTGATTTTGGCAGGTTGTAGTCAGTTCTTGTTCTGCTCGTAGTTGATGAACCGTAGCTCCGATTTGATCGTGTCCTACATGAAACTTGCTTAGAATCTTGTGTAGTTTCATTTTCTCTTGCTGGTTGTTTGTTTTGAAGTGCTCGTAGCCGTCGTTGCGCACATATTGCATTCATGCCATCATATCTTGTGTTTCTTGTATCTTTTGAACCGTAGCTCCGTTGGAGATGTTCTTTATGTGTAGATTGCTTGCCTTGACGCGTAGAATCACATGAACCTATTTGTTTTGCTGTTTAACAACTAATTAAAAGCATTAGTACAGATCTGAATAGAATTGTAAATTAACATATGAGGTCGTCTCAGAGATGCTATATTTCATTTCCGACCTCATTTAAAATGCCTAGATAGATAGTTTAATTACGCTTCACCTCTTGTCATGTTTAATCACATTTAATATTGCCGTGTACCTAATCGGGATAGAACTAAATAATCAAACGTGGAGTTTCGTCAATATGCAACTCGTTGCATATTGAACTTCACTTAATGTGTAGTGTTTGATTGTGTGAATTGTCATGCCGTGACTTGCATGTTTTCAGCTGCTCATGCATCATATGTGTTGTGCATCGTGTGGTGAATTCGTGTGTTGATTCGTGTTTCCGGTTTGCTTCGTCTCGATGGAGTTCCGCAAGCGTGTCGGATGTGAGGACCCGTTCGACTACGTCAGTTCGTCTGCTTCACGGAGGCATTCTTCTTCCTAGCGGGATCTCAGGCAAGATGACCATTTCCCCAGATACCATTACTAACATTGCCATGCTAGTTTATCGCTTCTATCGTTTATGTCTCGTTGCCTACCACCTGTTAAATTCAGCCTCTCAACAATGCCATGATAACCTTCAACCTGTTCAACCTAGCAAACCACTGATTGGCTATGTTACTGCTTGCTTAACCCTGTGTTACCGTTGCAGGTGCAGATGCTTCCATGTGAAAACATGGGTTCCTTGTTATTCCACCATATTTAAATGCTATTTAATTTAATGCACCTATATACTTGGTAAAAGGTGGAAGGCTCGGCCTTTCTAGCCTGGTGTTTTGTTCCACCTTTGCCCCCTTAGTTTCCGGCTACCGGTGTTATGTTCCATAAATGAGCGCTCCTAACACGATCGGGGTTGTTATGGGGACCCCCTAGATAATTCGTTTTAGATTAAGACTGGTCTGGCAAGGCCCAACTTTGGTACTACATTTGCCTAATCACCTAATAAAATTGCATAGGGACTTCCCGGGCCCCGAGGATAATTTAATCAACCCCCGGGCCAGTGCTCCTCATGAGTGTTGGCCCCACCTGAGCGATGTCCGGCGCCCCTCTGGTCACCCGGAGGTTTAGTGATCCCGACGTCTAGCTCATCCGCCGTGTCCTGAGAACGAGGTACGCGACTTCTATCGGGATCGTCCACACGTCGGGCGGCCTTGCTGGATTAGTTTTACCTTTGACGAGATATCTTGTGCATCGGGATTCCGGTGACGCTTTGGATAATCTCAGAGTTGAGGTTTTCCACTAGGAAATCCGACGAGATCGCGAGCTTCGTGATTGAGGATTTCTATGCGGCTTGTGGTAATTTGTGATGGACTAGTTGGAGCACCCCTGTAGGGTTTAATCTTTCGGAAAGTCGTGCCCGCGGTTATGTGGCAACGTGGAAACTTTGTTTAACACTGGTTCTAGATAACTTGAAGTTAACTTAATTAAAATATGCTAACTGTGTGCGTAACCGTGACAGTCTCCTTCGTGAGTTCCTTCTCCGATCGAGGACACGGTGGGATTATGTCTGACGTAGGTAGGTGTACAGGATCATTCATTTGATCACCGGTAGTTCACGTCCGTTATGCGTAGATCTTCCCCCTCTTATTTCTTGTACTCGTAAGTTTAGCCACCAAATATATGCTTAGCCGCTGCTGCAACCTCACCACTTAACCATACCTTACCCATTAAGCTTTGCTAGTCTTGATACCTTTGGAAATGAGATTGCTGAGTCCCCTGTGGCTCACAGATTACTACAACACCAGTTGCAGGTACAGGTAAAGGTTACGTGATGCGAGCGCGTTGATTGTTCATTTGGAGTTGCTTCTTCTTCTTATTCTTCGATCTAGGATGGGTTCCAGGCCGGCAGCCTGGGACAGCAAGGATGGACGTTGTTCTTATTTTTCTCGTTTGTTTTCGTCCGTAGTCGGACCCTTCTCTTACTCTTGATGAATATGTAATGTAATGATGTGACTCTGATGTAGCTTGTGGCGAGTGTAAGCCAACTCTGTATATATATATCTCTTCTTTTCAGTACATGTACTTGTAACGATATCCATTCTTGCGACACGACGAGATGCGCTTCTATCCCTGACGAGGCCTTCGTGCCAAATTGAGGATAGGGTCGCATCTTGGGCGTGACATCCGTCCAAGAGCACCACGTTACCACCACCAGAGCCGCTGCCCCCGCATCCAAGACCTTGCCACCACCTCACACGAGACTTGACACACCCCAACCAAAGAGACGGGCGAAAAGGTTCGACCATTCGCACCCTTGGGAGACCCCCAGTGCTGAGACCCGATAGGTCGGCCAGCGCTGGCCTCCATCGACCTATCCTGCTGCCCCAAGCGCGAGACGAGCTCGGTCCTGCTGCACCTTGCGCGAGACGAGCTCGGTCCTGCTGCACCTTGCGCGAGACGAGGTCAGTCCTGCTGCACCGTGCGTGAGACTAGTCGGTCCTGCTGCACGTGCGCGAGACGGGCTTGGTCCTGCTGCACGGGGTGCGAGACGAGAGATGAACCGCAGTTGGGAGAGGGCCATCCCTTTAATGGAAGTAGCGCCCGGGCTACGCGGAAATGAGACGAAGGCCAAACCGGTCTGCACACAGACGAACCGATGCCGGAGAAGCCGTCCGCCGCCGCAGGCAAATCCGTCGAGCCATCGCGAAGCCCCCACGACACCGGGAGGCACCACGTGGACCTTCCCACGCTACCGCACACGACCGGAGCAATGGCCACGCCCGGCCGCTTCCCTTCCCGCGTCGCCCGACGAGCTTCAAGCACCGGAGCCGCCATGCACGCGCCACCTTTGCCAGGCGCTGCCGACTGACCCCCATCATGAGATCCACCCGGATCCAGCCGAGGATGACCGCGCGCCACCTCTCGAGATGGGAGCACCACAGCCGCCCCGCCGCGTGCGAGGCCTAAGACAACGTCCACCCAGCCACCCCGCCAGCTCGTCGTTGCGCCCCGCGGCCGCCCAGTGCTGCCACCCGAGGTGTACGCCCCGCGCCGGAGCCCCACGAGCAGAGGGGCAAGAAGGGCCCTGCCCCCGCTATGCCCATCGGGCTTTGCATGAGAGCGCGCACGATGGCGATGGGGAGGAGGGAGGGAGGCGGGTCGAAGTGAAGGGCGGCTAGGGTTCCCCCGGCGTGCACAGGCGCGTCGCGGGAGGGGAGGGGCACATAAGGAAGTTCACCGCTCTGCCGTATGGCCCCTGCCGCGGATCCGAGGGCGAGCCCACAGATTCAGACCGAGGAGGCCTCAAAGTTTGAGGCTCTTTCCAAAGTTGTATCCCATACCATGTGGACTTTGCTGAATAAACTTGGTTTTACCCCTAAAAAAGCAAGTGTGTCATGTAAGTATAAAAACAAATACAATAGGTGACATAAGCAGACTAGAAAAACAAAAATATTATATATATTTGATTAGTTGGAGTAGAAAGAAGAGGAGTAGCATACGCTGGTAAGAGCAACTCCAATCGAGTGATCCAAACAAACGCGCGGTTTATCTACGTTATGTCCATTTGGGTCGGCATATCCGTCTCCTCTTTGTTTGGATGGACCGTGCGCCCAACGCATTGACCCATTTTTCATCCGCGCGACAAGCTTACGGCCATTTTTTTGTTACATATGTTTAAATAAAAATACAACTAAACATTAAATTGTTCCAAATAGATTTAAAAGTTTTAGCCAAGTAAACATTAAATTGTCTCAAATACATCTAGAAGGAAATGTTGCCGATACATTTATTGGTTACCAACATGAATTCACATGTGCTCAACAAAATCATTTTGCAGCTCTATGTGAGTTTCCCAATCACGCATCTTATGATGAAACTCGACGAACTGTGTAAATGTTGCCCCTTCAACATGCTCACACACAACGTTGTCACCTTGAAACTGGAACCCTTGATAACAGACGCCCATCCTCTACGATCATGTTGTGCATCATCACGCAAGATATCATCACCTCCTATAACTTTTTGGTGCTCCAAGTTCTGGCGGGATACCGAACGATGCCTCATCGAGATTGAAGAACATCAAAAGCATGCTCTACATCTTTGCGAACACTCTCTTGTTATTGGGCAAATCTCTTTATCTTCTCTCCTACAGGGTTGAAGATTGTCTTCACAAGAGTAGACCACTACGAACAGATACCGTTAGCTAGATAGTATCCATTGGTGTATTGGGCCATTGATCTCAACATTGACCTCCGGGCAATTGCCTTCTGCCATTCTAGCAAACACCGGAGAGCGCTCGAGCACATTGATGTCGTTGTGAGATCATGCTATGCCGAAGAAAGAGTGCTAAACCCAGAGATCTTCGAAAGCCACGGCCTCAAGTATGGTCGTGCAAGCTCAGACATGGCCCTTATACTGGCCATGCCAAGTAGAAGGGCAGTTTATTCACTTCCAATGCATACAGTCTATGCTACCAAGCATCCCCGAAAACCCCCTGCTAGCATTTATCGCTAGCAACCGTGCTGTATCAGCAGCACTTGGCTCTTTCAAGTACTCCAGTCCAAACAAAGCTATGGCAGGTTTGCAAAACCTATACATGTGAACTCACTCATTCGAACGTACTCATCAATGAGATCACCGGAAACTCTGTATGCAAACATCCGAATGGCATCAGTACATTTTTAATAAGAGGAGAAGGCAATCTTTTCAAGGCCATCCCTCTTGCACTCAAAATAGTTATCATACTTGACCACCCCCTCCCGAATACGGTTGAATACATGCTTAGCCATACGAAAACGGCGTCGAAACATGTGATGTTTGGAGAACAGGTTTGGGGTCTTAAAGTAGTCCTTCCAGAGTAGGAAATTGCCACTCTCCCGGTTGCAATTCAGCACCGACGTGTGCCCCGGTATGAATCCCCTAAACTGCGGGAGCTCCATATTAAGGAGGTCCTGGACGACCAACACAGCCGCCACGATGTCCTCATCGGAATCACAGATAACATTATAGAAGAAAAACTCATCGTCGGAGTCCATTTGTACCTTGCTGGCAAAGCGTCGAACAGTTTGCGGGTGTCTTGGGCAAATCCGAACGGCGAGGAGCCTCAGGCTCCATCGAGACAAAGTAGTGGAGCAGGGCGACAGGGACGATGGCGGCAAGAGGTGAGGCTAACGGAAGGGGTCGGTCTATAGCCGATTGGCTGGCGACGACGACGGCGGAAGCTGACGGCGAGAGTGAGAGGCGGGGCGGACATGAGCGTTGGAGGGGAAGGGAAAAGGGAGGAATGGCATATATGCAACCGACTGGCCCGAGGCGGGGCGGACATGAGCGTTGGAGGGGAAGGGAAAAGGGAGGAATGGCATATATGCAACCGACTGGCGGGCCAGGGGGAAGAGAAGGGCGGACGAAGCGGACGTCCGTCCCGCGTCCATGTCGACGTAAATCCGACCCAAATTAAGCAGGAATGAATCGCGAGTGGACAAAAAGCAGATGCGCATCCGTTTAAGTCGACACGTTGGACGGTGTTTTGTGTCCGCGAGAACGCAAATAAAACCCGCGCGAACGATATGGACGCCCCCGGTTGAAGTTGCTCTAACTCGTGAGCCAATCGGTCGCCGCCACCACAATGCCCTGAAACACCCACCTTCTTCTGCCTTGGCGTCGCCATCGGTGCGGCAGGTGCGTAGGACGATGGTGTCGCTCTCACTACAGCCGCCAACAGCACAAAGCGCCCTCCCCTACACGACACACCAAAACCAAAACCAAAACCAAACAGGAAAAGGTGCTCTGCACCGCATCGCAATAACGAACGCCATGATATGATATGGATGGATGATTGCTGATCCTGCCGTCACGCCACTCACCTCACCTCATCTCATCTCATCTCATCTCACCCGAAATCCCTCGGGTGTCTCTCGCCTCTGCCAACATGGGTTCCGACTTCAAGGCCATCCCCCTGATCGGTAAGTCCTTCATTAAATTAATTATCCTGCCGATCCATTAACCTATTACCATAATCCGCTGCTGGAATGGATACGATTCCAACTGCATGCAAGATCCGGATTCCCGGGCCTGATTCTGGGCACGAGCCTCTGGAATTCCGAACGAATCCTGCCGCAGTCCCAGCTGTAGCAACTGAGCGATCATGGGCCATTCAGAACTCTGCTTCCTGTCTGGATTCAGCAGGATGGCACAGACTCGATCTACCTGATTAGTACGTATGAGCGGAGAAACAGAAATATCTCACTCTAAAGCTGATGATGTAAGGCTGCGTTCTCCTCTTTGCGTGATCAGATATCGGCCCGCTCGTCGAGAAGATCGATGACCCTGCCATGGCCGGCGACGAGGGTGTTCTCGGCGTCGTCCGGATGCTGGACGCCGCTTGCAGGGAGGCCGGGTTCTTCTATGTGGTAATGATCATTCGTTCAGCTTTTGATGGCAATTCATCTGGACCTCTAACTAAGCAGGCTTTATAAAGTGGAAAGTGATTCCTTATACTTTGTTGTTCTGTGGTATTTCAACTGAAAATGGAAATAAATAGTACTAGTATCATTAACTGGCAGATAAAATGGTGTGCTGCCATCAATAAAAAAAGTGTGTGCCATGCTCAGTGATTTTGTGAAGCTGGTCTTTCCCCTTCTGTTTTATGAACGAAACTGGTCCTTTATACTCCCTCCGTCCCAAAATAACTGTCTACTACTTTGTACTAGAGCTAGTACAAACTTGAGACACTTATTTTGAGACGGAGGGAGTAGTAAATAAAAACTGGTTCTGGATGCTGCTCAACTCATCGGTCGAGTGCTAATTAACCATGGCAAAATGATGCCTGTCTGTTGTTAACAGAAAGGCCATGGGATTTCGGAATCGCTAATGACCGAAGTCAGGGATGTCACGCGCAAGTTTTTCCAGCTCCCTCACCAAGAAAAACTGAAGATCAAAATGACACCTCAGAGTGGTTATAGGTGTGTCTGCATACAAAATTTGACCTTCTCTCGCTTCCTTTATTTATAGCTCGTTTCTTGGTTCTTGGAAGTCTTCTACATATAGAAATGAACTTTGTTATTGCTTCTGATCAGAGGGTATCAGAGAGTGGGAGAAAATGTTACCAAGGGTAAACCTGATATGCATGAAGCAATTGATGTGAGTTCACCTCTGCCCCTGAATTTCTTGCCATGCTTGTTTAAATTGTTCTGTTCTTTAGCTAAACAAATAGAAACAAAAATTGCAGTGCTACACGCCTATCGAACCGGGCAGGTATGGTGATCTTGCTAAACCAATGGAAGGATCTAATTTGTGGTATGTTCTCAACTTCCTTTCTATTTTTTTCTTTAGGGATCGCTTCTCTGTTCTTTCTTCTGAAGGTATATCTTAGAGAGCCGTTATCACATTTTTCAGAAAACTGTTCACTGCCTGCTTTTATTTTGTGCATCAGAAAATCCTGTAACATTATTATACACCTTCTAATATTTACTTATTACAATATGTTCAGAATGTAAAGAATGCTCTTTTACTACTTAATACACTTTAAAGAACTGAATAGTTTATCTTCCATGCAGGCCCGATTACCCATCAAATTTTGACGCGCTGCTGGAAAACTATATAAGCCTTCTACGAGGTCCACTTATCTGAATCACTTTGCTTATTCTTTTATGATAGTCAACCGTATCTAACAGTGTTGACCATGTCATTATTCATTTCAGATCTTTCAAGGAAGATCATGAGAGGCATAGCCTTAGCATTGGGTGCGCCGTTGGATGCTTTCGAAGGGGGAGTGGCGGGAGATGCTTTCTGGGTTCTCAGGTTAATTGGCTATCCAGTCTCAGATGACATCCCACAAGAGGAACGCACTGATATAGGATGGTAAGGACTAAGGACACATACATCCTAAAACAGAAGTTACCTTGTGGAATGTTGACACATCTCACTCTGTTTTTCTTCTCTATTCCAGTGGAGCTCATACAGATTATGGTGAGTACACCCCTCTTGGTTTTACATCATTGTCTTGTGTTTAAAAAGGGTCAATACCACTATACCAGTGTAATCTGCTTGCTTCTTAGAAAACCATATAATATAGTATTCTTAGGAAAATTATACGAAAAATCCTGAAAATATTTCCCTCTCATTCTGTTGAACTGAAGGCCTTCTGACATTGGTGAATCAGGATGATGATATTTGTGCTCTTGAGGTACATTTTCCTTCACCAACACTTATATCCATTTATGCCCTCCGCTTCCTTTGTCATGAAGCAAAGGAATTTATCTGCTGAAACTCTTTGGCAATTGGGTATCAGGTCAGAAACCAGTCCGGTGAGTGGATATACGCCAAGCCGGTCCCGGGAACCTTCGTTTGCAACATTGGGGACATGTTGAAGGTTTATTTATTTGCGACTACACTAACATTTTACTATTTTGGCATTCATTCTTTTTTTAGCAACGTTATTAATTATATACCATCTTATTTGATTTCAGGTCTGGTCGAATGGGATATACCAGCCCACGCTGCACAGAGTCGTCAACAACTCCCCTCGCTACCGTGTATCTGTCGCCTTTTTCTATGAGGTATATGCAGATGAACTTTGATTGAGTTGCTTATACTTAATTTTCCATTTTTCTGAAACAAACGACACGTATGTGCAGTCGAACTTCGACGCTGCGGTGGAGCCGGTGGAGTTCTGCCGGGAGAAAACGGGCGGCGTTGCCAAGTACGAGAAGGTGGTGTATGGAGAGCACCTGGTGCAGAAAGTACTCACCAATTTTGTCATGTAACAGTTGGGGGAGGGGAGGTGAAATCCTGAAAGGGAACAAATTTCTGTAGCTGTACTGAAAATGATCCATCAATAAAATCCTTCGACAAATCGATAAGCCTCCTTTCTGTCCCGGTGCATCGTGACCAGGCAAGGTAGCACATGAGAATTTCCTCTCATCTGGCTTTCTCCCTTTGCGTGCGTTCTGCGGATGGAACCATCACAACTGCATTATTGCTTGGCTTGGGATGGATCACATTACCACTACTGGCTGGCACATGTGAGCTTCATTGAAAGATTGGTGGAGTGGGACCTTGAAGAGTCGTCGAGGCTTCCCCAAAGCGCTTGCCTCCCTAATGATGCTCATTTCCTGGGAGGTCTGGTCTGAAAGAAACGCAAGGGTCTTCCGTACCAAGGCGGCTCCCCCCACGGTCATCATTAACAACATCAAACTAGAGGTGTCCATTTGGGTTCTCGCGGGAGCCAAACATTTGGGTTGTATAATGCCGCACGAGTAGTTCCCCTTCATTTTGCCGCTCGCGGCTCATGTTTACAACCTTCTTCTTAATTAATGAAATGGCTAATCTTTTGCCTTGGTTAAAAAAAACAATCTTTTGTGCAATTTTGTGATGATAATGAAAATGCAGCCACCAATACATCTTTGTATTACTCCAGTCCGCTCATCCTGAAATGCTTTCAATCTCTGAGTTATGTTTGGAGTTCAGAAACAAAGTTCAGAACCAAATTTTTTTTAGATTGTCATTCAGAACCAAATCACATGACAACATGCACAAGAGAAGAAAAAAAGTTGCACATTTGTGCCAGTCAGATGCCGAGAATTTAGACAGCATCCAGTTTCATTTTCCTTTGTTGGGGACCAGGCAGATGGGCTTTGACTACGGTGGATGGCCATCCTGCTGCAAACAAACCACCACATTCAACATGAACAAGGTACATTTCTCCATGGATGCAAGTAAATTAAGTCAACGCGCTTCGTGGTTAATGAATCTTCCTGTGTTTGTTTTGGGCTTATGATGATTCTTTCGCCGGACTTCCATCCTCGTCAGTGCTCTATGAATCTAACAGCAGCTGAAGTAACACATACTGAATGAAATTGGTAGGAACAAGTTGGCATCTTCTCCAAATTCTTCACGAGTTACCAAGCATTCTCTTCCAAAGAAATTAAAAATTTAAATTGCTTTGGTTGGGGTGCGCCTGCCCAGGCAGTAGTGCAACGCACTGGGCAACACCTGAGGGACCCAATGGCAAGCCATTGTGATGGTCCTTCCCCCATAAAAAATAAATTTAATATCGTTGTGGACACATGGTCCACATATCAGATATTAAACTGATAAGAACAGATACTACACTTGATCTTAGCCAAAAGGCCGAGAAAGGTATGATTTGTGGTGTTGCCCTGTCCCTCTATTTGTACCCTTCTACCCTCCCGTCCCCTCCTCAGCGTGCGAGGTGGTACTAAACGGGTTGCAGGCGGTACAATGCCAAAGCCTCTTGGGTGGGCCTAAAACGAAAAGCCTCTTGTCGAGGCCTATATTCCCGGCCTGATTAGCGCCTGGCTTGCCTGTTTTGCCATTATATACAGAGTTGGATGCCTCAAAAGAAATACAGAGTTGACGAACGCGTGCACACGGGCTGCTGACAGTCACGGGCTCGAGTCCTCATTCTTTCTGAAAGACAAATTCTGCAGTGCGTTCATGGGTTATTCAGAACATATGTTGATGCGGCCTTCTCTGAATTCATGAGTTACTATTCAGAGATTATCCACCCTCTCTAAACTCAGTAGGACGGAAGAAGTGCGTCTCCTTCGGACATGTGGCTGATCCATGGAAAATTCTCTTTTCCGTACCATTCGTGTTACGGAAATTTCTCGCTCTAGGCAGGCGATACAGCTGATGTCTGTTTGTTTATCTGAAAATGATATCAGCCCGCTCGTCCAGAAGATCGATGATGGCCAATGACAAGGGTTTGCTCGACGACGCTTGCAAGAGGCCGGATTCTTCTATGTGGTAATCACTCCCCTTCTGTTTTGTGCACAAAAAAAAATGCTGATCTTTCCAGATAACGACAAGTTGCATCAGCAGTTTACAGATAAACAGTCGTGCTGCTGATCTTTCCCCTTCTGTTTTGTGCCAAAAAAAACTGGTCCTGAATGCTCTTCAATTCATCAGTCGAGTGCTAATTAACAATGTGCTGTTGTCAGCCTAACTGTAGTAAATGATGCATGTGCATTATTAACACAAAGGTCATAGGATTTCCGAGTCACTAATGACGGAAGTTAGTCACGTCACATGCAAGTTCTTTTAGCTCCCTCGCGAGGGTAAACTCAAGATCAAAATGACACCTCAGAGTGGATATAGGTATGATATGTGAATAGAAAATTTAACTTTTCTTTTAGCTTATAGTTTAGTCCTTGGAAAACCACTACGTATGCAAATGAACTTTCTTATGGTCTATCGTCAGAGGGTAGAGTGGGAGAAAATGTTACCAAGGGTAAACCTGATATGCATGAAGCAATTGATGTGAGTTCACATGTCCCTGAATTTTCTTCTCATGCTTATTTAAACTGTTCTGTTTTTTTAGCAAAACTTTAGAATAAAAATTGCAGTGCTACACGCCTATCAAACCGGGCAGATATGGTGATCTTTCTAAACCAATGGAAGGATATATAATTTGTGGTATGTTTTCAACTTTCCTTCTCTACTTTTCTTTAGGGATACCTTCTCTGTTCTTTGTTCTGAAGGTATATCTTATAGCGCCATTATCACATTTTTGAGAGAATGGTTCATGTAACATTATTATACACCTATCAATATTAAATGATGTTTAACATGTGACAATTTACAGGATGCTCCTTTAGTACTTAATATGCTTTAAAGAATTGAATAGTTTATCTTCCGTGCAGGCCAGATTAGCCATAAAATTTTGACGCGCTGCTGGAAAACTATATAAACCTTCTACAAGGTCCACTTCTCTGAATCATTTTGCTTATTGTTTATGCTCGTCAACCGAAACATGCCATTTTTCCTTTCAGATCTTTCAAGGAAGATCATGAGAGGCATAGCCTTTGCATTGGGTGGGCTGTTGGATGCTTTCGAAGGCGATGTGGCGGGAGATGCTTTCTGGGTTCTCAGGTTAATTGGCTATCCAGTCTCAGATGACATCCCACAAGAGGAACACACTGATATTGGGTGGTAAGCACACATGTACCGTAAAAAACAAGTTATCTTGTGGCATGTTGATACATCTCACTTTATTTTTCTGCTCTATTCCAGTGGAGCTCATACAGATTAGGGTGAGTACAGATCTCTTGGTTTTACATCATTATCTTGTTTTAAAAAAAAAGTCAATATCGGTATAATATGCTTGCTTCTTAAGAAAACCATATATAGTATTCTTAGGAAAATTATACGAAATATCCTGGAAATTGTTTTTTCCCTCATTCTGTTAAACTGCAAGCCTTCTGACATTGGTGAATCAGGATGATGATATTTGTGCTCTTGAGGTACATGTTCCTTCACTAGCACTTGTATCTTGTAGTATTATCAGTTTATGTTATGCCCTCTGCTTCCTCTGTCATGAAGCAGGGGAGGAGCTGGCCTGCTGAAACTCTCTGGTAATTTGGTATCAGGTCAGAAACCAGTCTGGTGAGTGGATATATGCCAAGCCGGTCCCAGGAACCTTCGTTTGTAGCATCGGAGACATGCTGAAGGTTTCTTTCTTTGCAACTATCTATTTTGGCAGCCTTATTCATTCTTATTTTAGCAACCTTATTAATTATGAATCATCTTATTTGGTTTCAAGTTTGGTCGAATGGGATATACCAGCCCACGCTGCACAGAGTCGTCAACAACTCCCCTCGCTACCGTGTATTTGTCGCTTTCTTCTATGAGGTATATGCAGATGAACTTTTGATTGAGTTGCTTATACTTAATTTTCCCTTTTTTCTGAAACAAACGGCACGTATGTGCAGTCGAACTTCGACGCCGCAGTGGAGCCGGTGTAGTTCTGCGGGGAGAAAACGGACGGCGTTGCCAGGTACGAGAAGGTGGTGTATGGGGAGCACCTGGTGCAGAAAGTCCTCACCAACTTCGTCATGTAAGAGTTTGGGAACAAATTTCTGTAGCTATACTGGAAATGATCCATCAATAAAACCCT
Organism: Hordeum vulgare subsp. vulgare; assembly: GCF_904849725.1. Taxonomy (NCBI): domain Eukaryota; kingdom Viridiplantae; phylum Streptophyta; class Magnoliopsida; order Poales; family Poaceae; genus Hordeum; species Hordeum vulgare. Next base: position 578,697,400 of record NC_058524.1, on the reverse strand, counting down.
TGGACAAATCAGCCTCCTTTCTGGTCGGACAAACTAACCGTCCCGGCGTATTGTGACCAGGTAGCACATAAATTTAGACAGACAATTTCATTTTTCTTTGTTGGTCCCGTGTATTGTGACCAGGCAGCACATAAATTTAGACAGACAATTTCATTTTTCTTTGTTGGGGACCATGCAGATGGGCTTTGGTCATCCCGCTGCAAACAAACCAACACATAAGTTGTGTTCTTGTCAAACAAATGCTTCACCTGATAGATCTACCAAGTATGCTTCTTATAAGAAATTTCAAATTGTTTTGGTTGGGGCACGCCTGCCCGGGCTGTAGTGCAACGCCCAGGCGACACCTGAGGGACCCAGCAGCAAGCCACTGTGGTGGTCCCTCACCCATAAAAAATAAATTTAATATCATTGTGGGCTCATGGCCCACATATCAGATATTAAACTGATAAGAACAGATACTACACTTGATCTTAGCCAAAAGGCCGAGAAAGGTATGAGTTGAACTGCTGTCCTGCCCCTCTATTTGTATCCTCCTACCCTTCCGTCCCCTCGTAGCCGATCGAGGTGGTACTAAACGAGCAGCTCGCGCCTGTGGTGCCTCTGGCGTGGGCCTCAAACAAAAAGGCCTTTCTGCGATCGAACGCCTCCGGATAACGAGAACAGCCACGATCGAGCGCTGTCGGACAAACTCCATTCAAAATACTATGTATGTACTGCTGACTGTCACGGGCTCAATTCCCCGTCCTTCCTGAAAGTGAAATTCTGCAGTGCGTTCATGAGTTATTCAGAACATATGTTGATGCAGCCTTCTCTCAGTTCACCAGTTATTATTCAGAGATTCCCCACCATCTGTGAACTCAGCAGACCGGATGTTGGAGTATGACGGAGGAAGTACTTCTCCTTAGGACATGTGGCTGATCGATACATGTTTATCCATGGAAATTTCTATTTCCGTGCCAATCGTGTTACGGGAGATTTCTCTAGGTAGGTCATACAGCTGATTTTTATCTGAAAAGGAGTTCTCTTTTCCTCATTGCGTGATCAGATATCAGCCCACTCGTCGAGAAGATCGATGATCCTGCCATGCCCGACAACGAGGGTTGCTGGACGTCGCCTGGATGCTTGATAGCAGGATTCTTTTATGTGGTAATCACTCATTCAGACTTATTAATTTGGACCTCTAATAAGCAAACAGTATAAACTTGAAAAAGGCTTGTTTGTTGTACTCATTTTTATGTCGTTGTGGCATTTCAACTGAAAATTGAAATAAATAGCACCAGCAGTTTACAAACAAAATGATGTGCTATCATCGACAGTAGGATGTATAAAATGTCAGTATGTGTGTATGTTCAATTGTTCCTTGCAGGTGGACTTTACCCTTCTGTTTTATGAACAAAAACTGGTTCCCAATGCTGTTAGTGTGGGCTTAAACCTCATGTGCTCGTTGTTTCGTCAGTCTGTCAGTTAGGTGTTCGGTTTTTCCTCTCCACTTAAGCAGTCAATAATAGCTAGTTAGCTGAGTAGATAAGGTAGTTAGGGTAGCTAGTTTTTCTCCCGTAGACAAGGTCTAACGCCCGCATGAACTGGATCGTGGGATGGCGCGGTCGTGGTGGTTGTAGCGGGCGAATAGCTCGGGCCGTTGGTGGCTCTGCGTGTGTGTGTTTGTAACAGAATAAGAGCAGAAGATATACAGGGAAAAAGGATGCAAGTTGTTCGCATCGCCAAAACCCTCGAGCCCCTGTTATCTTGTCCGTGTGATCTTGATCGAGAGAGAGAGAGAGTGAGTTGACCTGATTCGTGCTTACATTGGCATGAGAGCCTCGTCAACCTCGGGATCATGGCAGGAAGCGAGGAGCGCAGGAGGGTTGCCGCCACCGACGGGTCTAGGACGCCGTCGCCGAGGCGCGGGCGCACCATGACGCGCTCGCCCATGGGGAGGAACAGACGCACCGGGCGCGGGCGTGAAATCGCCGCGCCGGTAGTGCAGAGGCGCGAGGTGGCCCTGCCGACGGTGTTCCCAACCCTGACTCGGAGCAACTACGGCAACTGGTCGCTCCTCATGCGAGCCATCCTACAGATTCGCGGGCTATGGGACGCCGTCACCACGGGAACAAACGACTTCCACGACGACCGCATGGCGCTGGAGGCCGTCCTTCGGGCGGTGTCGCCAGAGATGCTCGCCGTCCTCTCCACGAAGGAGACGACGAGGGAAGCGTGGGATGCTGTCAAGACCATGCGTATGGGCTCGGCCGCTGTGCGTGAGGCCAGGGCGTAGAGCCTCCATCGGGAATTCGAGGACATCCGCTTCAAGCCCGGTGAGAACGTCGACGACTTTGCCATGCGACTTACTGGGCTCGTCAGCAATCTCCCGATACATGGTGATCCTGTCGGAGATGGGCGCGTCGTGCGCAAGTTCCTTCATGTTGTGCCTCGTAGGTACGCCCAGGTGGCGCTCTCCATCGAGACCCTGGTCGACCTCGACACCCTAATGGTGGAGGAGCTCACCGGCCGCCTCAAGGTGGCGGAGGATCGCGTGGATCGGGACGGCGATGGTGAAGGCGGTCCCCACCTCCTGCTGACCATGGAGTGGCGCGCGCGTGAAAAGGGCTTGGCCGCCAACGACAACAACTCGTCAGACTCACAAGGGCGTGGGTGAGGGCGTGGCCGTGTGTAGTGCCCCATATGTAACCTTCCCTATTTTGGAACCATTGCAAGTGGGTCCACTTGTCAGAGATTATGATGTTATAGTTGGTACCATGATTTCATGTGTGTTCCCTACTACTTCCTTCTCATGCATGCATGCATAGCATATCATTGCATGGCCTTGACTTGTGTTGTTGCTATATGATCTTAGCATTTCATGTGGTGTGGTGATCTTGTGGTTAGCTACCTAGTGTTGCATGTGTTCTTGTGAGTGTGTTGAGGGACTTCTATGAGTGCATGTGATAGTAAGTTGCTAGGATTCCAAACCATCCTCCCTCCCTCTCTATTTCTTCTTTAAGTCAAGATTCACTCCTTCCTTCCCCGTTTTAAAAATGTCCAATATTGAGGGATTATATTGAGTGTAAAGTTGTGATAGCTTGGTGAATTTTAAAAGTGTTTTAATCAGGTGCAATAAGTACAAAACAGAGGCATTAATTCTGTTTTGTGAAATATTATCTGCTCCTAAAAATCTTGATCTTATTCTATTTAAATAGGTCATATTTTTATATGACCAGGGGGTATTTTCTTTTGAATTATCCCAGTAGTTTTTTGCCTTGTATTATTTATCCTATCTGGCCTTTCTTTTAAATAGCAGCAGCAGGTTTTTCCTCTCTGTCTATATAGTGCCAGTGGGCTCCCTCTCCCTGGCGGCCCACTCCTTCCTTTCCCGCGCGGTGGCCCAGCTCCACGTCCTCCCCTTTCCTTCAGACGGCGCCGTCCGCACCCCTCTGTTCTTTCCGTCAGTAGCAGACAGAGAGAGAGACGCAAGCGCCGTGAGGCACTAACGTCGAGGCCCCCCTATTTATCTTGGCGTCCGTGCCCTCTCCATCTCGTAGGGTTTCCCTCTCTCCTCCGCCGCCACCATCTCCATCTCCCTTCTTCTTCTTTCTCTGGTAAGTTTCTGTAGGAGTAGCAGAGAGAGAGAGAGAGAGAGGGTTCATCGCCGCGTCTACCCCGCCGTCTCCGTCGAGCAGCGCCGGCGACCATGCCCGGGGGCTCGTGGAAGGCGCCCGCGTTCCATTCCCGCCGTCATTGAGGTCGAGGGACGACCACAACGACGGGCAGGAGTTCATCACCGGCGTGTTCCCGGCGAACTTCTTCCTCTTCCTCGGTCCGGCAACAGCAACCTTCTTCTTCCTCTCCGGCGGCGCCATCTGTTGGGGAACGTCGCATGGGAAACAAAAATTTTCCTACGCGCACGAAGACCTATCATGGTGATGTCCATCTACGAGAGGTGATGAGTGATCTACGTACCCTTGTAGATCGTACAGCAGAAGCGTTAGAGAACGCGTTTGATGTAGTGGAACGTCCTCACGTCCCTCGATCCGCCCCGCGAACAATCCCGCGATCAGTCCCACGATCTAGTACCGAACGGACGGCACCTCCGCGTTCAGCACACGTACAGCTCGACGATGATCTCGGCCTTCTTGATCCAGCAAGAGAGACGGAGAGGTAGAAGAGTTCTCCGGCAGCGTGACGGCGCTACGGAGGTTGGTGATGACCTTGTCTCAGCAGGGCTCCGCCCGAGCTCCGCAGAAACGCGATCTAGAGGAAAAACCGTGGAGGTATGTGGTCGGGCAGCCGTGAGAAAGTCGTCTCAAATCAGCCCTAATTGCTCCATATATATAGGAGGAGGGAGGGGGGCCTTGCCTTGGGGTCCAAGGACCCCCCAAGGAGTCGGCCGAACCAAGGGGGGGAGGACTCCCCCCCCAAACCGAGTTGGACTTGGTTTGGTGGGAGGAGTCCCCCTCCCTTCCCACCTCCTTCCTTTTTTTTTCTTTCCTCTTGATTTTTCTTCTCTTGGCGCATTGGGCACTTGTGGGCTGTCCCACCAGCCCACTAAGGGCTGGTGTGGCTCCCCCAATGCCTATGGCTTCCCCGGGGTGGGTTGCCCCCCCCGGTGAACTCCCGGAACCCATTCGTCATTCCCGGTACATTCCCGGTAACTCCGAAAACCTTCCGGTAATCAAATGAGGTCATCCTATATATCAATCTTCGTTTCCGGACCATTCCGGAAACCCTCGTGACGTCCGTGATCTCATCCGGGACTCCGAACAACATTCGGTAACCAACCATATAACTCAAATACGCATAAAACAACGTCGAACCTTAAGTGTGCAGACCCTGCGGGTTCGAGAACTATGTAGACATGACCCGAGAGACTCCTCGGTCAATATCCAATAGCGGGACCTGGATGCCCATATTGGATCCTACATATTCTACGAAGATCTTATCGTTTGAACCTCAGTGCCAAGGATTCGTATAATCCCGTATGTCATTCCCTTTGTCCTTCGGTATATTACTTGCCCGAGATTCGATCGTTAGTATCCGCATACCTATTTCAATCTCGTTTACCGGCAAGTCTCTTTACTCGTTCCGCAATACAAGATCCCGCAACTTACACTAAGTTACATTGCTTGCAAGGCTTGTGTGTGATGTTGTATTACCGAGTGGGCCCCGAGATACCTCTCCGTTATACGGAGTGACAAATCCCAGTCTTGATCCATACTAACTCAACTAACACCTTCTGAGATACCTGTAGAGCGTCTTTATAGTCACCCAGTTGCGTTGCGACGTTTGATACACACAAAGCATTCCTCCGGTGTCAGTGTGTTATATGATCTCATGGTCATAGGAATAAATACTTGACACGCAGAAAACAGTAGCAACAAAATGACACGATCAACATGCTACGTCTATTAGTTTGGGTCTAGTCCATCACGTGATTCTCCCAATGACGTGATCAAGTTATCAAGCAACAACACCTTGTTCATAATCAGAAGACACTGACTATCATTGATCAACTGGCTAGCCAACAAGAGGCATGCTAGGGACGGTGTTTTGTCTATGTATCCACACATGTAAATGAGTCTTCATTCAATACAATTATAGCATGGATAATAAACTATTACCTTGATACAGGAATTATAATAACAACTATACATTTATTATTGCCTCTAGGGCATAATTCCAATAGTCTCCCACTTGCACTAGAGTCAATAATCTAGCCCTCACATCACCATGTGAATTACATTGTAATAAATCTAACACCCATACAATTTTGGTGTCGATCATGTTTTGGCCGTGGAAGAGGTTTAGTCAGCGGGTGTGCTACATTCAGATCCGTGTGCACCTTGCATATATTTACGTCCTCCTCCTCGACGTAGTCGCAGATGAGGTTGAAGCGTCGTTTGATGTGTCTGGTCTTCTTGTGAAACCTTGGTTCCTTTGCTAAGGCAATGGCACCAGTGTTGTCACAGAACAATGTTATCGGATCCAGTGCACTTGGCACCACTCCAAGATCCGTCATGAACTGCTTCATCCAGACACCCTCCTTAGCCGCCTCCGAGACAGCCATGTACTCCGCTTCACATGTAGAATCTGCTACGACGCTTTGCTTGGAACTGCACCAGCTTACTGCACCCCCATTAAAAATAAATACGTATCCGGTTTGCGACTTGGAGTCGTCCGAATCTGTGTCAAAGCTTGCATCGACGTAACCTTTTACGGCGAGCTCTTCGTCACCTCCATACACGAGAAACATCTCCTTAGTCCTTTTCAGGTACTTCAGGATATTCTTGACCGCTGTCCAGTGATCCACTCCTGGATTAGTCTGGAACCTACCTGCCATACTTATGGCCAGGCTAACATCCGGTCTAGTGCACAGCAGCGCATACATGATAGAACCTATGGCTGAAGCATAGGGGACGGTGCGCATATGCTCTCTATCTTCATCAATTGCTGGGCACTGAGTCTTACTCAATCTCGTACCTTGTAAAACTGGCAAGAACCCTTTCTTGGACTGTTCCATTTTGAACCTCTTCAAAACTTTATCAAGGTATGTGCTTTGTGAAAGTCCTATCAGGCGTTTTGATCTATCCCTATAGATCTTAATGCCTAGAATGTAAGCAGCTTCTCCTAGGTCCTTCATAGAGAAACTTTTATTCAAGTAACCTTTTGTGCTCTCCAAAAGCTCTACGTTGTTTCCAATCAGTAATATGTCATCCACATATAATATTAGAAACGCCACAGAGCTCCCACTCACTTTCTTGTAAATACAAGATTCTCCAACCACTTGTATAAACCCAAATGCTTTGATCACCTCATCAAAGCGTTTGTTCCAACTCCGAGATGCTTGCACCAGTCCATAAATGGATCGCTGGAGCTTGCACACCTTGTCAGCATTTTTAGGATCGACAAAACCTTCGGGTTGCATCATATACAACTCTTCCTTAAGGAAACCGTTAAGGAACGCCGTTTTGACATCCATCTGCCAGATTTCATAATCGAAAAATGCAGCTATTGCTAACATGATTCTGACGGACTTAAGCATCGCTACGGGTGAGAAAGTCTCATCGTAGTCAACTCCTGGAACTTGTGAAAAACCCTTTGCCACAAGTCGAGCTTTATAAACGGTCATATTACCGTCAGCGTCCGTCTTCTTCTTAAAGATCCATTTGTTCTGAATAGCCTTGCGGCCCTCAGGCAGTATCTCCAAAGTCCACACTTTGTTCTCATACATGGATCCTATCTCGGATTTCATGGCTTCTAGCCATTTGTTGGAATCTGGGCCCACCATTGCTTCTTCATAATTCGCAGGTTCATTGTTGTCTAACAACATGATTGATAAGACGGGATTACCGTACCACTCTGGAGCAGCGCGTGATCTCGTCGACCTGCGTGGTTCAACAGAAACCTGAACTGGAGTCTCATGATCATCATCATTAACTTCCTCCTCAACCGGCGTCGCAACGACAGAGGTTTCCCCTTGCCCTGCGCCACCATCCAGAGGGATGAGAGGTTCGACAACCTCGTCAAGTTCTATCTTCCTCCCACTCAATTCTCTCGAGAGAAACCCCTTCTCGAGAAAAGCTCCGTTTTTAGCAACAAACACTTTGCCCTCGGATTTGAGATAGAAGGTGTACCCAACTGTCTCTTTTGGGTAACCTATGAAGACGCATTTTTCCGCTTTGGGTTCCAGCTTTTTAGGCTGAAGCTTTTTGACATAAGCATCACATCCCCAAACCTTAAGAAACGACAACTTTGGCCTTTTGCCATACCAAAGTTCGTATGGTGTCGTCTCAACGGATTTCGATGGTGCCCTATTTAAAGTGAATGCAGCTGTTTCTAATGCATAACCCCAAAATGATAACGGCAAATCAGTAAGAGACATCATAGATCGCACCACCTCTAACAAAGTACGATTACGACGTTCGGACACACCATTACGCTGTGGTGTTCCAGGCGGTGTTAACTGCGAAACAATTCCACATTGTCTTAAGTGAGCACCAAACTCGAAACTCAGATATTCACCCCCACGATCAGACCGTAGGAACTTGATCTTCTTGTTACAATGATTTTCCACTTCACACTGAAATTGCTTAAACTTTTCAAATGTTTTAGACTTGTGCTTCATCAAGTAGACATAACCATATCTACTTAAATCGTCAGTGAAGGTGAGAAAATAACGATATCCGCCGCGTGCCTCTACGCTCATTGGACCACACACATCTGTATGTATGATTTCCAACAAGTCACTTGCACGCTCCATTGTTCCGGAGAACGGAGTCTTATTCATCTTGCCCATGAGGCATGGTTCGCACGTGTCAAGTGAAACAAAGTCAAGTGACTCCAAAATTCCATCAGCATGGAGTTTCTTCATGCGCTTTACACCAATATGACCCAAACGGCAGTGCCATAAAAATATGGTGCTATCGTTGTTTACTCTAACTCTTTTGGTCCCGATGTTATGTATATGCGTATCGCTATCAAGATTCAATATGAACAATCCTCTCACATTCGGTGCATGACCATAAAAGATGTTACTCATAGAAATAGAACAACCATTATTCGCAGACTAAAAAGAGTAACCGTCTCGCAATAAACAAGATCAAGATATGATGTTCATGCTCAACGCAGGCACTAAATAACAATGATTTAAGTTCATCACTAATCCCGATGGTAGCTGAAGTGACACTGTGCCGACGGCGATTGCATCAACCTTGGAACCGTTTCCTACGCGGATCGTCACTTCGTCTTTCGCCAGCCTTCGTCTATTCCGCAGTTCCTGCTTCGAGTTGCAAATGTGAGCAACAGAACCGGTATAGAATACCCAGACACTACTACGAGAGCCGGTTAAGTACACATCAATAACATGTATATAAAATATACCTGATTTTTCTTTGCCCGCCTTCTTATCTGCCAGATACTTGGGGCAATTGCGCTTGCAGTGACCCATACCCTTGCAATAGAAGCACTCTGTTTCAGGCTTAGGTCCAGCCTTGGGTTTCTTCGGCGGATTGGCAACAGGCTTGCCGCTCTTCTTCGAATTGCCCTTCTTGCCTTTGCCGTTTCTCTTGAAACTAGTGGTCTTGCTCACCATCAACACTTGATGCTCTTTACGTAGTTCAGACTCTGCGACTTTCAGCATCGCAAACAACTCGCCGGGAGACTTGTTCATCCCTTGCATGTTGTAGTTCAACACAAAGCCTTTATAGCTTGGCGGCAGTGATTGAAGGATTCTGTCAGTGATAGCCTCTTGCGGGAGTTCAATCCCCAGCTCAGCTAGACGGTTTGAGTACCCAGACATTTTGAGCACATGTTCACTGACAGACGAGTTTTCCTCCATCTTGCAAGCATAGAATTTATCGGAGGTCTCATACCTCTCGATCCGGGCGTTCTTCTGAAAGATAAACTTCAACTCCTGGAACATCTCAAATGCTCCATGACACTCAAAGCGACGTTGAAGTCCCGGTTCTAAGCCATACAAGACTACACATTGAACTATTGAGTAGTCCTCCTTACGCGCCAACCAAGCGTTCTTAACATCCTGATCAGCCATAGCGGGTGGTTCATCTCCTAGCGCAGCATTAAGGACATAATCCTTCTTCCCAGCTTGTAAGATTAGCTTAAGATTACGAGCCCAGTCTACAAAGTTGCTTCCACCATCTTTCAACTTAGCTTTCTCTAGGAACGTATTAAAATTCAGGATGACACTTGCGTGAGCCATGATCTACAACACAAATATATTCAAAGTGGACTTTAGACTATGTTCAAGATAATTAGAGTTCAATTTAATCAAATTATATGCTAAACACCCACTCAAAAAGTACATCTCTCTAGTCATTTGAGTGGTTCATGATCCACTTACACTATCCCAAGTCCGATCATCACGTGAGTTGAGTATAGTTTCAGTGGTAAGCATCCCTATGCTAATCATATCAACTATATGATTCACGATCGACCTTTCGGTCTCATGTGTTCCGAGGCCATGTCTGCACATGCTAGGCTCGTCAAGCTTAACCCGAGTGTTCCGCGTGCGCAACTGTTTTGCACCCGTTGTATGTGAACATTGAGTCTATCACACCCGATCATCACGTGGTGTCTCGAAACGACGAACTGTAGCAAGAGTGCACGGTCGGGGAGAACACAATTTCGTCTTGATATTTTAGTGAGAGATCACCTCATAATGCTACCGTCGTTCTAAGCAAAATAAGGTGCATAAAAGGATTAACATCACATGCAATTCATAAGTGACATGATATGGCCATCATCACGTGCTTCTTGATCTCCATCACCAAAGCACCGACACGTTCTTCTTGTCACCGACGCCACACCATGATCATCCATCAACGTGTTGCCATCGGGGTTGTCGTGCTACTTATGCTATTACTACTAAAGCTACATCCTAGCAAAATAGTAAACGCATCTGCAAGCACAAACGTTAGTATAAAGACAACCCTATGGCTCCTGCTGGTTGCCGTACCATCGACATGCAAGTCGATATTTCTATTACAACATGATCATCTCATACATCCAATATATTACATCACATCGTTGGCCATATCACATCACAATCATACCCTGCAAAAACAAGTTAGACGTCCTCTAATTTTGTTGTTGCATGTTTTACGTGGTGACCAAGGGTATCTAGTAGGATCGCATCTTACTTACGCAAACACCACAACGGAGATATATGAGTTGCTATTTAACCTCATCCAAGGACCTCCTCGGTCAAATCCGATTCAACTAAAGTTGGATAAACCGTCACTTGGCAGTCATATTTGAGCAAAGGGGGTTACTCGTAACGATGAAACCAGTCTCTCGTAAGCGTACGAGTAATGTCGGTCCAAGCCGCTTCAATCCAACAATACCGCGGAATCAAGAAAAGACTAAGGAGGGCAGCAAAGAGCACATCACCGCCCACAAAACCTTTTGTGTTCTACTCGAGAAGACATCTACGCATGAACCTAGCTCATGATGCCACTGTTGGGGAACGTCGCATGGGAAACAAAAAATTTCCTACGCGCACGAAGACCTATCATGGTGATGTCCATCTACGAGAGGTGATGAGTGATCTATGTACCCTTGTAGATCGTACAGCAGAAGCGTTAGAGAACGCGTTTGATGTAGTGGAACGTCCTCACGTCCCTCGATCCGCCCCGCGAACAATCCCGCGATCAGTCCCACGATCTAGTACCGAACGGACGGCACCTCCGCGTTCAGCACACGTACAGCTCGACGATGATCTCGGCCTTCTTGATCCAGCAAGAGAGACGGAGAGGTAGAAGAGTTCTCCGGCAGCGTGACGGCGCTACGGAGGTTGGTGATGACCTTGTCTCAGCAGGGCTCCGCCCGAGCTCCGCAGAAACGCGATCTAGAGGAAAAACCGTGGAGGTATGTGGTCGGGCAGCCGTGAGAAAGTCGTCTCAAATCAGCCGTAATTGCTCCATATATATAGGAGGGGGGAGGGGGGCCTTGCCTTGGGGTCCAAGGACCCCCCAAGGAGTCGGCCGAACCAAGGGGGGGAGGACTCCCCCCCCCCCCCAAACCGAGTTGGACTTGGTTTGGTGGGAGGAGTCCCCCTCCCTTCCCACCTCCTTCCTTTTTTTTCTTTCCTCTTGATTTTTCTTCTCTTGGCGCATTGGGCACTTGTGGGCTGTCCCACCAGCCCACTAAGGGCTGGTGTGGCTCCCCCAATGCCTATGGGCTTCCCCGGGGTGGGTTGCCCCCCCGGTGAACTCCCGGAACCCATTCGTCATTCCCGGTACATTCCCGGTAACTCCAAAAACCTTCTGGTAATCAAATGAGGTCATCCTATATATCAATCTTCGTTTCCGGACCATTCCGGAAACCCTCGTGACATCCGTGATCTCATCCGGGACTCCGAACAACATTCGGTAACCAACCATATAACTCAAATACGCATAAAACAACGTCGAACCTTAAGTGTGCAGACCCTGCGGGTTCGAGAACTATGTAGACATGACCCGAGAGACTCCTCGGTCAATATCCAATAGCGGGACCTGGATGCCCATATTGGATCCTACATATTCTACGAAGATCTTATCGTTTGAACCTCAGTGCCAAGGATTCGTATAATCCCGTATGTCATTCCCTTTGTCCTTCGGTATGTTACTTGCCCGAGATTCGATCGTTAGTATCCGCATACCTATTTCAATCTCGTTTACCGGCAAGTCTCTTTACTCGTTCCGCAATACAAGATCCCGCAACTTACACTAAGTTACATTGCTTGCAAGGCTTGTGTGTGATGTTGTATTACCGAGTGGGCCCCGAGATACCTCTCCGTTATACGGAGTGACAAATCCGAGTCTTGATCCATACTAACTCAACTAACACCTTCGGAGATACCTGTAGAGCATCTTTATAGTCACCCAGTTACGTTGCGACGTTTGATACACACAAAGCATTCCTCCGGTGTCAGTGTGTTATATGATCTCATGGTCATAGGAATAAATACTTGACACGCAGAAAACAGTAGCAACAAAATGACACGATCAACATGCTACGTCTATTAGTTTGGGTCTAGTCCATCACGTGATTCTCCCAATGACGTGATCCAGTTATCAAGCAACAACACCTTGTTCATAATCAGAAGACACTAACTATCATTGATCAACTGGCTAGCCAACTAGAGGCATGCTAGGGACGGTGTTTTGTCTATGTATCCACACATGTAAATGAGTCTTCATTCAATACAATTATAGCATGGATAATAAACTATTATCTTGATACAGGAATTAAAATTACAACTATACATTTATTATTGCCTCTAGGGCATAATTCCAACACCATCTTCCCCGATCCAAACCCCTTCTTCCTCCCCAAGGTGAGGATCACCTCCCCCTTCCTTCTCCCCCTGGTTCGGCCTAGATCCGAGGTAGTGCATCGGTTCCTTCGTGTTCGTTCTCTGTTCGAGCAGCAGCATCAGGGGTTATGTGTTTGAGGTAGTAGATGCGTGAGGAGTGCGTTTGGGTGTGATGCGCAGAAGGGGGCTTCCTCCCCCCTCGTGCTAGCGTAGCAGCCGTAGCGCACGCCGTTTCTCTGTTGCCGAGCGCCTCCCCCGTAGCGAGCAGCAGATCGCTGTAGTTGTGGTGATTCTTCCCTGTCAAGTGCGCCTACGTGTGTGCAACAGTGGCAGGGCTCCCTTCCTTTCCCCGCGTAGCAGCAGCAGCAGCAGACGGTGCCTTTTGCACGCAGCAGCAACAGTGGCTCAACCGAGCGTCCCTGTCGCCGACGAGCATCAGTGCACGCGCAGGTGCAGGGTAAATTCAGTTGGGGTGCTAACCTATCCCGGTTTAGCCCTCCCCTCTGCTAGACTTCGATTAGTAGCGCAGTGGTTGTTGTCTCTAGTTGTTTCCTAGAGGTGCAGGGTTCGAGTCCCAGGGTCGCCACCTCCCCTTTTTTAATTCTCCTGTGTTTTGTTTTGGCACAGTAGCAGTAGCGCAGGGGGATGTTTATCCTGTTAAACTTCCCTTGCTTTTCAAGCAAAGACCTAGTAACAGAGTGGTGTAGTTCCTGTGTGGTGTTACAGGGGTTGTGGGTTTGAATCCCTCCCTGCCCTTTTTTTATGTTGATGTGCATATCTATTTAGCTATGTGATGTTGCTTAGTTGCTGCAGATGCTTGGCCTCATGTGGGTATTTAATCCACTCACTTCAGTATGTTGTTCTTAGTGTTGATGCTAGCAAGAGTAGGGTGCATGGTAGATATAACTTGTGAAGGTAAGCATGCATATATTTGAGAGCATATATGTGTGTGTGTAAGTAGATGTGTGTGTGCTCTAGAGGGAGTGCATGTAGGTGCATATGCTAGTATAACCTTGAGCCTGCAAGCATAGCATTTTTGTTATGTGTGATGCACTAGAGTTTCTTGTGTAAGTGCAACTTATGGGGGTTATGATGTGTGTATGCTGCCATGTGATGCAAGCTATGATTAACATGTGTAGGTATGTGTTTTGATCTAGAGCATGATGTGCTTGTGGGTGATGTGGAGTAGATGTGTGTGTGAGAAGCATCCCACCTTTGCAAGCAAGCTTTGCACCTTCACATGACCATATGTGAGAGGGCATGGTGATTTGTATGTGTGGATAGCTTGGTAGAAGTGGTTGTGAAGTTGATGTGCATGACACAAACATGGGGTTCAAACCCCCATTTCACTTTGTCATTGTGCACATGAGCTCAACCATGTAGTAGTTGATATAGTGAAACTACATGAAATGATGCCCTATTCATTAGGCATGATTTGGAGTAGTTTCCTCTTCCTTAATTTGGGTCACTTGTTCCAAGTAAGTGCCCACATATTATATATGATTTTGGGGTAGAATATCCCAAGTAATCCAGTGGTGAAGTTAGTTTTACCATTAGGATACTTTGTGGAGTTGACATATTCAGATTTGTTGCAAGTTCGCTCTTTGTTTCCATGGAATAGGTGGAGCCCAAGGGCATGAGCTTTTGTGTGATAGTAGGAGTTTTGCTCTACATCATAGTGGTGTCATTTATCACTTGGTGCTATTTGTGTGCAAACTATGCCTAGAAAAATTGGGCATGTGGCTGAAAAAAGTCCAGCTTAGTGAAATCTGGAATTTCACTAAGTCTGAGATTCTGGAAACATTTTCTTCTCTTATAGATGAGGATGTAATGGTCATTGTGTTGAGAACTAGCCTTAGTTCAGTGCTAGGATTTCGAACCTGATATGTTTGTGAAGCTCCCTGTAAAATTTCAAATCATTTTGAGTCAAGTAGGTTGAGTTTTGGTTGCTGTCAAAAAGCTTCACAACAAAGACAGAAACTCAGGTGCAGGAATTTTCACTAAGTCCCTGAGATCTGATGGTTTTGGGAAAGTTTGTGGCCTTGTATCTTCTAGAGTTTAATTCCTTTTTCTGTGATTCTTGCTGGTGTTGGTAGTGTTCTTGGTTGGCAACAGCCACATATATTATTTGTCATATTTGGTGGTCTATAGCTATGTTGCATGTAGCTCACAAAGAGCTAAGATGCAGATTATGACAGATTATGTAGTATAGTCATTTTGATCATTGTGTGAGCTTAGGGATGTTGTGGTATTCTTCATTGCTCCATTCCATTCATGTTGGAATGATAGATGTCTTGGCAACCTGGGAATCCCAGATTTGTGCCAATTGTGAGTGTGGTGTTGATTCTTCCACGTAGGGCTTCATATCTTGTTTCGTTGATTCCCGTTGATCCGTAGCTCTGTTTGCAATGTTCTTTATATGGTTTTGCATCGTTTTCACGAGCCGCATCTGTTCATTCCATCCTAATGCATGTAAAAATAGCTTAGTGTACAGTTCTGTCCAGAAACTTGCAGTAGTTTATTTTGCTTGTGCTAGTGATAGAAATAGTGGTGCATGCTCAATTTTCATCGTATGCATCATGTGATTGTTGCATCTTGTGGTGCTGCTGTTCATTGGCTGTTATTCTTATGTTGGGTAGCACCGGGATCGGAGAACGAATACGTGGAGTCAGGAGAGTACGTGCAGGACGAACCAGAACCATTCCAAGATGAGGATATCACAGGCAAGATGATATGACCTTGAGTCCATCTCTAGAGTTGTTATGCTAGATTGCGTTTCCATGTCATGTTGCTCGCTGCCTACCACTGAATTAAATTGCCTCTTGATATGCCATGAACCCAAACACTGATCCCTTCCTAGCAAACTTGGTTGGCTAAGTAGGCTTTGCTCAGCTACTAATGTTAGCGTTGCTAGATGCAGGTGCTTTGACTCATGTGATAACATGAGCTTGATATCATTATCTTAAATGTTGTTATTTAATTAATGCATCTATATACTTGGCAAATGACGGAAGGCCTAGCCTTTTGCCGGGTGCTTTGTTCCGTTATTGCCGCCTTAGTTACCGGTTACCGGTGTTTGATTCCATATTGATCGCTCCTAACACGTTCGGGGTTGTTATGGGGACCCCCTCGATAAATCGCGTAGTGATAAGGCTTGTCCGGCAGGACCCAACATTGGTGTTAATTTGCTAATCACTTAATAATCTGCATATGGAATGATCACCCCGAGGATCTTTAATCAACAACCCGGGCCAGTGCTCCTCATGAGTGTTGGTCCAAACTGGTCTGCCTACGGGGCCACCACAAGGAAACTTGAGGTTTGGTACCTGTAGCTAGTTCCATCTGGCGTGTCCTGAGACTGAGATATGCTGCTCTTATTGGGGTCGTCGACACGTCGAGAGGTCCTGCTAGTCTTGCCTTACCTTAACGATATATCTTGCGTATAGGAATCCGAGTGAAGCTTTGGTTTCCCCCAGAGTTGAGGTTTTCCTCTAAGGAATCCGACGAGATCACGAGATTCGTGATAGAGGATTACTTTGTGGCCTGTGTACGTTTGTGATGGACTAGTAGGAGCACCCCTGCAGGGTTTAATCTTTCGGAAAGCCGTGCCCGCGGTTATGTGGCAACTTGGAACATTTTGTTAACATCCGGTATTAGATAACTCAAACATAAGCTAATAAAATTGCCAACCGTGTGCGTAACCGTGAATGTCCCCCTCGAAGATCTCTCTTCGATCGGGAACACGGTGGGGTTATGAATGCCGTAGGTAGGTGTTCAGGATCACTTAGTGATCTAGTAAATCCGATCGCTGGTGTAGACCACCGTCACAATTACCTTGCGTAAGTTAGCCACTTAATCCAGCTTAGGATGCTGCAGCCTTATACACTTCACCCCTACCCTACCTAATAACATGACTAGTTCTGGCACCAAGGTCTTAGATTGCTGAGTCCCCGTGGCTCACGGATTCCTCCAAAACTCCCAACAGGTACAGGTACCCCAGAGACAGAAGATCCCGACGGCACTCAGCTGGCGTGGCAGTACGACGAGGAGACAGACCGCCTCTATGTGAACTATTCAGAGGACTGAGGCGTGGTCGTGATCGTGGGCCTGCATGCCGGGTAGCATAGAATTTTCCATGTTTTGTAGTCCGTAGCGGAACTACCTTGATTGTATCTGTGATCTACTCTGAGTTGTTAATAAGAAGACAGTTGAATCCCGAATTGTCTACTTTTATTATTATATTGTGCTATGTTACTTGCTTGCGAAACGCTTAGATGCGCTTCTTTCCTATTCGGGGGCCTCGACCCCCAGAATGGAAAGGACCGCATCTTGGTCGTTACAAGTTGGTATCAGAGCCATACGACCATAGGAGCCTTTGTGTGATCGTATTTGGCCGAGTCGAGTCTAGAAAATGTTTTGAGTCTTAGTTATATCGGAGAGTAGGATTCTTTTTTCTCCTCTTCTATGCTCTGGTGAGGTACCCGTCTTAGGAAATCTTTAACTCTACTCCTTTTCTCGCTCAAATTTTTTTAAGGATCACGCCAGTATTTGTGAAATCTATATGATTTCGATGTGACGGAATCCTGTCCTGGTGCCTCCTATCTGCTCTAACTATCAGGGGAGTTGAGCTCCACGGATTATCGCGCACATCGCCATCATTCAGATTTCTGAGTATCTAAGAACGGAGGGTGTTCGTTATTGCTTCAATACGGGTAGTGGTGAGATAACCCTGATGTCCCCAGTACTGGTGTAGATTGTTCGGGGGTACTGTTGGGGAACGTCGCATGGGAAACAAAAATTTTCCTACGCGCACGAAGACCTATCATGGTGATGTCCATCTACGAGAGGGGATGAGTGATCTACGTACCCTTGTAGACCGTACAGCAGAAGCGTTAGTGAACGCGGTTGATGTAGTGGAACGTCCTCACGTCCCTCGATCCGCCACGCGAACTATTCCGCGATCAGTCCCACAATCTAGTGCCGAACGGACGGCACCTCCGCGTTCAGCACACGTACAGCTCGACGATGATCTCGGCCTTCTTGATCCAGCAAGAGAGACGGAGAGGTAGAAGAGTTCTCCGGCAGCGTGACGACGCTCCGGAGGTTGGTGATCATGTCGTCTCAGCAGGGCTCCGCCCGAGCTCCGCAGAAACGCGATCTAGAGGAAAAACCGTGGAGGTATGTGGTCGGGCTGCCGTGGAAAAGTCGTCTCAAATCAGCCCTGAAACCTCCGTATATATAGGTGGGAGAGGGGGGACCTTGCCTTGGGGCTCAAGGAGCCCCAAGGGGGTCGGCCAAGCCAAAGGGGGGAAGGACTCCCCCCCAAACCGAGTCCTACTTGGTTTGGTGGGTGGAGTCCTTCTTTCCTTTCTCACCTCCTCCTTTTTTTTCTTTTCTCTTTGATTTTTCTTCCAATGCGCATAGGGCCCTTTTGGGCTGTCCCACCAGCCCACTAAGGGCTGGTGCGCCACCCTCAAGGCCTATGGGCTTCCCCTGGGGTGGGTTGCCCCCCCCGGTGAACTCCCGGAACCCATTCGTCATTCCCGGTAACTCCGAAAACCTTCCGGTAATCAAATGAGGTCATCCTATATATCAATCTTTGTTTCCGGACCATTCCGGAAACCCTCGTGACGTCCGAGATCTCATCCGGGACTCCGAACAACATTCGTTAACCAACATTATAACTCAAATACGCATAAAACAACGTCGAACCTTAAGTGTGCAGACCCTGCGGGTTCGAGAACTATGTAGACATGACCCGAGAGACTCCTCGGTCAATATCCAATAGCGGGACCTGGATGCCCATATTGGATCCTACATATTCTACGAAGATCTTATCGTTTGAACCTCAGTGCCAAGGATTCGTATAATCCCGTATGTCATTCCCTTTGTCCTTCGGTATGTTACTTGCCCGAGATTCGATCGTTAGTATCCGCATACCTATTTCAATCTCGTTTACCGGCAAGTCTCTTTACTCGTTCCGCAATACAAGATCCCGCAACTTACACTAAGTTACATTGCTTGCAAGGCTTGTGTGTGATGTTGTATTACCGAGTGGGCCCCGAGATACCTCTCCGTTATACGGAGTGACAAATCCGAGTCTTGATCCATACTAACTCAACTAACACCTTCGGAGATACCTGTAGAGCATCTTTATAGTCACCCAGTTATGTTGCGACGTTTGATACACACAAAGCATTCCTCCGGTGTCAGTGTGTTATATGATCTCATGGTCATAGGAATAAATACTTGACACGCAGAAAACAGTAGCAACAAAATGACACGATCAACATGCTACGTCTATTAGTTTGGGTCTAGTCCATCACGTGATTCTCCCAATGACGTGATCCAGTTATCAAGCAACAACACCTTGTTCATAATCAGAAGACACTAACTATCATTGATCAACTGGCTAGCCAACTAGAGGCATGCTAGGGACGGTGTTTTGTCTATGTATCCACACATGTAAATGAGTATTCATTCAATACAATTATAGCATGGATAATAAACGATTATCTTGATACAGGAATTATAATAATAACTATATTTATTATTGCCTCTAGGGCATAATTCCAACAATCTCCCACTTGCAGTAGAGTCAATAATCTAGCCCTCACATCATCATGCGAATTACATTGTAATAAATCTAACACCCATACAGTTCTTGTGTTGATCATGCTTTAGCCGTGGAAGAGGTTTAGTGAGCGGGTCTGCTACATTCAGATCCGTGTGCACTTTGCATATATTTACGTCCTCTCCTTCGACGTAGTCGCGGATGAGGTTGAAGCGTCGTTTGATGTGTCTGGACTTCTTGTGAAACCGTGGTTCCTTTGCTAAGGCAATGGCACCTGTGTTGTCACAGAACAAGGTTATTGGATTCAGTGCGCTTGGCACCACTCCAAGATCCGTCATGAACTGCTTCATCCAGACACCCTCCTTAGCCGCCTCCTAGGCAGCCATGTACTCCGCTTCACATGTAGAATCTGCTACGACGCTTTGCTTGGAACTGCACCAGCTTACCACACCCCCATTAAGAATAAATACGTATCCGGTTTGCGACTTAGAGTCGTCCGGATCTGTGTAAAAGCTTGCATCGACGTAACCTTTTACGGCGAGCTCTTCGTCACCTCCATACACGAGAAACATCTCCTTAGTCCTTTTCAGGTACTTCAGGATATTCTTGACCGCTGTCCAGTGATCCACTCCTGGATTACTCTGGAACCTACCTGCCATACTTATGGCCAGGCTAACGTCCGGTCTAGTGCACAACATTGCATACATGATAGAACCTATGGCTGAAGCATAGGGGACGGAGCGCATATGCTCTCTATCTTCATCAGTTTCTGGGCACTGAGTCTTACACAATCTCGTACCTTGTAAACCTGGCAAGAACCCCTTCTTGGACTGTTCCATTTTGAACCTCTTCAAAACTTTATCAAGGTATGTGCTTTGTGAAAGTCCTATCAGGCGTTTTGATCTATCCCTATAGATCTTAATGCCTAGAATGTAAGCAGCTTCTCCTAGGTCCTTCATAGAGAAACTTTTATCCAAGTAATCCTTTATGCTCTCCAAAAACTCTATGTTGTTTCCAATCAGCAATATGTCATCCACATATAATATTAGAAACGCCACAGAGCTCCCACTCACTTTCTTGTAAATACAAGATTCTCCAACCACTTGTATAAACCCAAATGCTTTGATCACCTCATCAAAGCGTTTGTTCCAACTCCGAGATGCTTGCACCTGTCCATAAATGGATCGCCGGAGCTTGCACACCTTGTTAGCATTCTTAGGATCGACAAAACCTTCGGGTTGCATCATATACAATTCTTCCTTAAGGAAACCGTTAAGGAACGTCGTTTTGACCTCCATCTGCCAGATTTCATAATCGAAAAATGCAGCTATTGCTAACATGATTCTGACGGACTTAAGCATCGCTACGGGTGAGAATGTCTCATCGTAGTCAACTCCTTGAACTTGTGAAAAACCCTTTGCCACAAGTCGAGCTTTATAAACGGTCACATTGCCGTCGGCGTCCGTCTTCCTCTTGAAGATCCATTTGTTCTGAATAGCCTTGCGGCCCTCAGCCAGCACCTCCAAAGTCCACACTTTGTTCTCATACATGGATCCTATCTCGGACTTCATGGCTTCTAGCCATTTGTTGGAATCTGGGCCCACCATTGCTTCTTCATAATTTGCAGGTTCATTGTTGTCCAACAACATGATTGACAAGACGGGATTACCGTACCACTCTAGAGCAACACGTGGTCTCGTCGACCTGCGTGGTTCGACAGAAACTTGAACCGGAGTTTCATGATCATCATCATTAACTTCCTCCTCAACCGGCGTCGCAACGACAGAGGTTTCCCCTTGCCCTGCGCCACCATCCAAAGGGATGAGAGGTTCGACAACCTCGTCAAGTTCTATCTTCCTCCCACTCAATTCTCTCGAGAGAAACTCCTTCTCGAGAAAAGCTCCGTTTTTAGCAACAAACACTTTGCCCTCGGATTTGAGATAGAAGGTGTACCCAACTGTCTCTTTTGGGTAACCTATGAAGATGCACTTTTCCGCTTTGGGTTCCAGCTTTTCAGGCTGAAGCTTTTTGACATAAGCATCACATCCCCAAACTTTAAGAAACGACAACTTTGGCCTTTTGCCATACCACAGTTCGTATGGTGTCGTCTCAACGGATTTTGATGGTGCCCTATTTAAAGTGAATGCAGCTGTTTCTAATGCATAACCCCAAAACGATAACGACAAATCGGTAAGAGACATCATAGATCGCACCATCTCTAATAAAGTACGATTACGACGTTCGGACACACCATTACGCTGTGGTGTTCCAGGCGGTGTCAACTGTGGAACAATTCCACATTGTCTTAAGTGAGCACCAAACTCGAAACTCAGATATTCACCCCCACGATCAGACCGTAGGAACTTGATCTTCTTGTTACGATGATTTTCAACTTCACTCTAAAATTGCTTGAACTTTTCAAATGTTTCAGACTTGTGCTTCATTAAGTAGACATACCCATATCTACTCAAATCGTCAGTGAAGGTGAGAAACTAACGATATCCGCCGCGTGCCTCTACGCTCATCGGACCACACACATCGGTATGCATGTTTCCAACAAGTCACTTGCACGCTCCATTGTTCCGGAGAACGGAGTTTTAGTCATCTTGCCCATGAGGCATGGTTCGCACGTGTCAAGTGAATCAAAGTCAAGTGACTCCAAAAGTCCATCGGCAGGAGTTTCTTCATGCGCTTTACACCAATATGACCTAAGCGGCAGTGCCACAAGAATATGGCGCTATCATTGTTAACTCTAACTCTTTTGGTCTCAATGTTATGTATGTGTGTATCGCTATCAAGATTCAATATGAACAATCCTCTCACATTGGGTGCATGACCATAAAAGATGTTACTCATAGAAATAGAACAACCATTATTCTCTGACTTAAAATAGTAACCGTCTCGCAATAAACAAGATCCAGATATAATGTTCATGCTCAACGCAGGCACTAAATAACAATGATTCAAGTTCATAACTAATCCTGATGGTAACTGAAGTGAAACTGTGCCGACGGCGATTGCATCAACCTTGGAACCATTTCCTACGCGCATCGTCACTTCATCTTTCGCCAGCCTTCGTCTATTCCGCAGTTCCTGTTTCGAGTTGCAAATATGGGCAACAGAACTGGTATCGAATACCCACGCACTACTACGAGAGCCGGTTAAGTACACATCAATAACATGTATATCAAATATACCTGATTTTTCTTTGGCCGCCTTCTTATCTGCCATATACTTGGGGCAATTGCGCTTCCAGTGACCCATACCCTTGCAATAGTAACACTCTTTTTAGGCTTAGGTCCAGCTTTGGGTTTCTTCGTCGGATTGGCAACAGGCTTGGCGCTCTTCTTTGAATTACCCTTCTTGCCTTTGTCGTTTCTCTTGAAACTAGTGGTCTTATTCACCATCAACACTTGATGCTCTTTACGGAGTTCAGACTCTGTGACTTTCAGCATCGCAAACAACTCGCCGGGTGACTTGTTCATCCCTTGCATGTTGTAGTTCAACACAAAGCCTTTATAGCTTGGCGGCAGTGATTGAAGGATTCTGTCAGTGATAGCCTCTTGCGGGAGTTCAATCCCAGCTCAGCTAGACGGTTTGAGTACCCAGACATTTTGAGCACATGTTCACTGACAGACGAGTTCTCCTCCATCTTGCAAGCATAGAATTTATCGGAGGTCTCATACCTCTCGATCCGGGCGTTCTTCTGAAAGATAAACTTCAACTCCTGGAACATCTCAAATGCTCCATGACGCTTAAAGCCACGTTGAAGTCCCGGTTCTAAGCCATACAAGACTGCACATTGAACTACTGAGTAGTCCTCCTTACGTGCTAACCAAGCGTTCTTAACATCCTGATCATCCGTAGCGGGTGGTTCATCTCCTAGCGCAGCATTAAGGACATAAACCTTCTTCCCAGCTTGTAAGATTAGCTTAAGATTACGAGCCCAGTCTACAAAGTTGCTTCCATCATCTTTCAACTTAGCTTTCTCTAGGAACGTATTAAAATTCAGGGTGACTATCGCGTGAGCCATGATCTACAACACAAATATATTCAAAGTGGACTTAGACTATGTTCAAGATAATTAGAGTTTAACTTAATCAAATTATACGCTAAACTCCCACTCAAAAAGTACATCTCTCTAGTCATTTGAGTGGTTCATGATCCACTTACACTAGCTCAAGTCCGATCATCACGTGAGTTGAGTATAGTTTCAGTGGTAAGCATCCCTATGCTAATCATATCAACTATATGATTCATGATCGACCTTTCGGTCTCATGTCTTCCGAGGCCATGTCTGCACATGCTAGGCTCGTCAAGCTTAACCCGAGTGTTCCGCGTGCGCAACTGTTTTGCACCCGTTGTATGTGAACGTTGAGTCTATCACACCCGATCATCACGTGGTGTCTCGAAACGACGAACTGTAGCAACGGTGCACAGTCGGGGAGAACACAATTTCGTCTTGAAATTTTAGTGAGAGATCACCTCATAATGCTACCGTCGTTCTAAGCAAAATAAGGTGCATAAAAGGATTAACATCACATACAATTCATAAGTGACATGATATGGCCATCATCACATGCTTCTTGATCTCCATCACCAAAGCACCGGCACGATCCTCTTGTCACCGGCGCCACACCATGATCTCCATCAACGTGTCGCCATCGGGGTTGTCATGCTACTCATGCTATTACTACTAAAGCTACATCCTAGCAAAATAGTAAACGCATCTGCAAGCACAAACATTAGTATAAAGACAACCCTATGGCTCCTGCCGGTTGCCGTACCATCGACGTGCAAGTCGATATTATCTATTACAACATGATCATCTCATACATCCAATATATCACATCACATCATTGGCCATATCACATCACAAGCATACCCTGCAAAAACAAGTTAGACGTCCTCTAAATTTGTTGTTGCATGTTTTACATGGTGACCATGGGTATCTAGTAGGATCGCATCTTACTTACGCAAACACCACAACGGAGATATATGAGTTGCTATTTAACCTCATCCAAGGACCTCCTCGGTCAAATCCGATTCAACTAAAGTTGGAGAAATTGACACTTGCCAGTCATCTTTGAGCAACCGGGTTACTCGTAGCGATGAAACCAGTCTCTCGTAAGCGTACGAGTAATGTCGGTCCAAGCCGCTTCAATCCAACAATACCGCGGAATCAAGAAAAGACTAAGGAGAGCAGCAAAACACACATCACCGCCCACAAAAACTTTTGTGTTCTACTCGAGAAGACATCTACGCATGAACGTAGCTCATGATGCCACTGTTGGGGAACGTCACATGGGAAACAAAAAATTTCCTACGCGCACGAAGACCTATCATGGTGATGTCCATCTACGAGAGGGGATGAGTGATCTACGTACCCTTGTAGACCGTATAGTAGAAGCGTTAGTGAACGTGGTTGATGTAGTGGAACGTCCTCACGTCCCTCGATCTGCCCCGCGAACTATCCCGCGATCAGTCCCACAATCTAGTGCCGAACGGACGGCACCTCCGCATTCAGCACACGTACAGCTCGACGATGATCTCGGCCTTCTTGATCCAGCAAGAGAGACGGAGAGGTAGAAGAGTTCTCCGGCAGCGTGACGGCGCTCCGGAGGTTGGTGATGATCTCGTCTCAGCAGGGCTCCGCCCGAGCTCCGCAGAAACGCGATCTAGAGGAAAAACCGTGGAGGTATGTGGTCGGGCTGCCGTGGAAAAGTCGTCTCAAATCAGCCCTAAAACCTCCATATATATAGGTGGGAGAGGGGGGACCTTGCCTTGGGGCTCAAGGAGCCCCAAGGGGGTCGGCCGAGCCAAAGGGGGGAAGGACTCCCCCCCAAACCGAGTCCTACTTGGTTTGGTGGGTGGAGTCCTTCTTTCCTTTCCCACCTCCTCCTTTTTTTTCTTTTCTCTTTGATTTTTCTTCCAATGCGCATAGGGCCCTTTTGGGCTGTCCCACCAGCCCACTAAGGGCTGGTGCACCACCCTCAAGGCCTATGAGCTTCCCCTGGGGTGGGTTGCCCCCCCCGGTGAACTCCCGGAACCCATTCGTCATTCCCGGTACATTCCCGGTAACTCCGAAAACCTTCCGGTAATCAAATGAGGTCATCCTATATATCAATCTTCGTTTCTGGACCATTCCGGAAACCCTCGTGACGTCCGTGATCTCATCCGGGACTCCGAACAACATTCGGTAACCAACCATATAACTCAAATACGCATAAAACAACGTCGAACCTTAAGTGTGCAGACCCTGCGGGTTCGAGAACTATGTAGACATGACCCGAGAGACTCCTCGGTCAATATCCAATAGCGGGACCTGGATGCCCATATTGGATCCTACATATTCTACGAAGATCTTATCGTTTGAACCTCAGTGCCAAGGATTCATATAATCCCGTATGTCAATCCCTTTGTCCTTCGGTATGTTACTTGCCCGAGATTCGATCGCCAGTATCCGCATACCTATTTCAATCTCGTTTACCGGCAAGTCTCTTTACTCGTTCTGTAATACAAGATCCCGCAACTTACACTAAGTTACATTGCTTGCAAGGCTTGTGTGTGATGTTGTATTACCGAGTGGGCCCCGAGATACCTCTCCGTCACACGGAGTGACAAATCCCAGTCTTGATCCATACTAACTCAACGAACACCTTCGGAGATACCTGTAGAGCACCTTTATAGTCACCCAGTTACGTTGCGACGTTTGATACACACAAAGTATTCCTCCGGTGTTAGTGAGTTATATGAGCTCATGGTCATAGGAACAAATACTTGACACGCAGAAAACAGTAGCAACAAAATGACACGATCAACATGCTACGTCTATTAGTTTGGTTCTAGTCCATCACGTGATTCTCCTAATGACGTGATCCAGTTATCAAGCAACAACACCTTGTTCATAATCAGAAGACATTGACTATCTTTGATCAACTGGCTAGCCAACTAGAGGCTTGCTAGGGACAGTGTTTTGTCTATGTATCCACACATGTAAATGAGTCTTCATTCAATACAATTATAGCATGGATAATAAACGATTATCTTGATACAGGAATTATAATAATAACTATATTTATTATTGCCTCTAGGGCATAATTCCAACAGGTACTACCACCGACTCGTCAGATACTCTTGTCTTTTGATTCAACAATATCTTCAATTATTCTGTGGACTAATATGTTGTCCGTCTTCAGGATGGCTCCACCGACTCGTCAGACCCCAGCGCGTGAGGATATGCCGCCTCCACCTCCTCCTCCTCCGCCGCCGCCGCCTCCTCCTGCAGAGGCCTGGCAGGCGATGATGGCAGCTAGTAATGCAAACACTCAGAAGTTGTTGCAGTTGATCCAGGAGAGAGCCAATCATCAGCAGGGAAATTTTCAGCAGGGTGGCAATCACTTCGCCAATTCTGAGTCAGTTCCTGTCAAACCAGCCTAAGACGTCCACTTCTTGCGACCAGCCGTTTGAGGCGGAAGATTGTATCCGTGATATGAACAAGCATTTCGAGTGTAGCAATGTGCGTCCGGAGGACTATGTCAAGTTTGCTACATTTCAGTTGAAGGGTCAGGCTTCTATTTGGTGGCAGCAGCTTAAGGACTCCAGAGGTGACAAGGTGATGTCTTGGGACGAGTTTTATCGTGACTTCAGATCCCACTACATCCCTTCCAGTTTTGTTGAGGAGATGCGTGAGAAGTTCAGACATTTGAAGCAGGGCAGCAATTCTGTGTACAAGTACAATGTCGAGTTCCACGAGCTGGCCCGTCACGCGCTGCAGGATGTTCCGGATCAGAAGAGCAAGATCTACCAGTTCAGGGGTTGCTTAAAGGAGGATTTGCAGTTGGCTCTTGCTTTGCACGATCCTGAGGAGTTTGACAAGTTCTACAACCTAGCTCTCAGGGCAGAGGCAGCCTTGCTCAGGGTGGAAAACTCCAAGAAGCGCTTCAGAGATTCCAGCTCTTCCTCGACTTAGGTGGTTCAGAAGCAACAGAGGTTTTGGGTTTCTCCTCCTCCTCCTCGGCACTCACAGCAGCTGAAGCACTCAGGTGGTCGTGGTTCTTCCCACCCACCCAACCCTGGCTTCCAGCAGAGATACCAGCATCAGAAGCAAGGGCCTCCTCAGATTCAGTTTCGGCAGCCAGCAGATGTCACTTGTCACAAATGTGGGCAGAAGGGTCACTATGCCAACAAATGTACTTCTCAGCTCCGACTGCCGCCTCCTCCTCCAGGCAAACCTCCAAGCAACGCTCTTGTCAAATTCAACCCCAGATCAGCTCGAGTCAACATGGTGAATGCAGCTGAGGCAGAAAATTCATCAGATGTGATCATGGGTAACCTCCTCGTCAATGATATTCTTGCTAAAGTGTTATTTGATTCTGGTGCTTCGCATTCCTTCATGTCATACCCCTTTGCATTTGTTAATAATATTGCGACCGAGTTCCTTCCCAAGTCATTGCAAGTTGTGTCTCCGGGTATGCGGATGAGCTCTCAGTTGTTCGTCCCAGATGTTTCTGTCAAGATGGGCGCTTATGCTTTTCTGGCATCTCCTATTGTCTTGGGCAATTCCGACATTGATTTGATCCTTGTTATGGACTGGTTGGCCATGAACAAGGCGTCAATTGATTGTGAAGCTAAAGAAGTCAAGCTTACCCACTCTTCGGAGGATGTGATTATATTCGCGGCGCGCGATGATACAATCCGTCTGTTCTCCTTGAACGAAAAGGGTGAGATCAATCCTATTGAGCAGGTTCCAGTGGTCTGCGAATATCAATATGTGTTTCCTGAAGAGCTGCCAGGCATGCCTCCGCACCGTGAAGTTGAGTTTGTCATTGAGCTTGAGCCAGGCACAAAGCCAGTGTGTAAATGGCCGTACAAGTTGGGTCCAGAAGAATTGAAGGAACTCAAGAGGCAACTCGATGAGCAGGAGCGTTTGGGTTTGATCAGACCAAGCTCGTCTCCGTGGGGATGTGGTGTTCTATTTGTCAAGAAGAAGGATGGCTCGGACCGGCTGTGTGTCGATTACCGTCCATTGAACAAGAAGACAATCAAGAACAAATATCCACTTCCGAACATAACTGAGTTGTTCGAACAGTTGAAAGGTGCTAAAGTATTCTCCAAGCTTGATCTCAGAATGGGCTATCATCAGATTCGCATTCGCGAGGAAGACATTCCGAAGACGGCATTCAGGACTAGTTTTGGCTCGTATGAGTATACGGTCATGTCTTTTGGTCTGGCTAATGCTCCTCCGACATTTTGTCGATTGATGAACTATATTTTCTCCCCATACAAGAATGAATTTGTCTTGCTCTATCTCGACGATATTCTGGTTTTTTCTGAGACTGAGGAAGAACATGAGAAACATCTTAGGTTGGTGCTTGATAAACTGAGAGAGTACAAGCTGTATGCCAAGTTTTCCAAGTGCGAGTTCTGGCTGAAAGAAGTGGTTTATCTTGGGCATATTATCTCTGCCGAGGGCATTAAGGTTGACCCGTCCAAGGTTCAAGCCATTGTTGAATGGGAACCTCCGCAGAATGTGAAGCAGCTTCGAAGCTTTCTCGGGCTTGCTGGATATTGCAGAAGGTTCGTTGAGAACTTCTCCAAAATCGCCAAGCCGCTCTCTAGTCTTCTTCATAAGGGTGTTAAGTATGTTTGGTCTCCAGACTGTCAACTGGATTTCAATACACTCAAAGAGAAGCTTATCTCCACTCCGGTATTGGCCCCTCCAGATGATTCCAAGCCGTACCAGGTCTTTTGCGATGCTTCTCTCCAGGGTCTCGGTGCAGTCTTGATGCAGGATAGGAAGGTGGTTGCTTATACCTCCAGGCAGTTGAAGCCCGCGGAGAAGAACTATCCTGTGCACGATCTCGAGCTAGCAGCTGTTGTGCACGCCTTGATGACTTGGAGACATCTCTTGTTGGAACATAAGGTTGAAGTTTTCACCGATCACAAGAGCCTCAAGTACATCTTCACTCAGCCTAACTTGAATCTTCGGCAAACACGTTGGGTGGAAATGCTCCAGGATTTTAATCCGAGTGTTGAGTATACGCCAGGCAAGGCAAATGTTGTGGCAGATGCATTGAGCAGGAAGGCATATTGCAACAATCTGATTCTGCAACCTCTCCAGCCGGGTCTTTCTGAGTCTTTCAGGAAGCTTAATCTTCAGTTAGTACCTCAGGGTTTTCTTGCGAACCTTCAGATCTCTCCTACCTTGGAAGATCAGGTCAGAGCAGCTCAGCTACTTGACGCTATGGTGAAAAAGGTCAAGATTAGCGTGGGAAAGAGTCTCCCCAAGTATAAGTGTTTCACTGTTGATGCCAGGGACACATTGTTTTTCGAGGATCGCCTTGTCGTCCCGAAAGGTGATCTCAGGAAGGTGATCATGGAAGAAGCTCATAACTCTCTACTCTCTATTCATCCTGGAAGCTCCAAAATGTACCATGACTTGAAGCAGACTTTCTGGTGGACTCGTATGAAACGTGAAATTGCACAGTTCGTAAACGAGTGTGATGTATGTCGAAGGGTGAAAGCAGAACATCAATGCCCAGCAGGCCTCTTGCAGCCTTTGCCGATTCCCGAGTGGAAGTTTGATCACATTGAGATGGATTTCGTCACCGGGTTTCCGAAGTCCAAGAAGGGCAATGATGCCATCTTCTTAGTCATCGACAAATTGAGTAAAGTGGCTCATTTCCTTCCAGTCAAGGAGTCCATTTCAGCAGCTCAGTTGGCAGAGTTGTACACCTCCAGGATTGTCTCTTTGCACGGCGTACCTATGATGATCTCGTCAGATCGCGGAAGCATCTTCACTTCCAAGTTCTGGGACTCCTTTCAGTCTGCTATGGGCACGAAGATCCGCTTCAGCACAACGTTCCATCCTCAGACTAGTGGTCAAGTGGAGAGAGTGAATCAAGTTCTTGAGGACATGCTGAGAGCCTGTGTTATCTATTTTGGCATGAAGTGGGAAGATTATCTGCTTTTCGCGGAGTTCTCGTATAACAATAGTTATCAAGCTAGTTCTGGCAAGGCTCCGTTTGAAATTCTCTATGGCAGGAAGTGTCGTACTCCGCTCAACTGGTCCCAGACAGGCGAGCGTCAGATCCTTGGCAATGATATGATAGAAGAAGCTGAGGAGATGTGTTGGATCATTCGCGACAACCTCAGAGCAGCTCAGTCCCGTCAGAAGAGCTATTACGATAGCAAGCACCGTGACATGTCGTATGAGCTTGATGACTTTGTCTATCTCAAGGTGTCACCTATGAAGGGTATGCAACGCTTTGGCATCAAAGGCAAGCTTGCACCTCGTTTCGTTGGTCCGTTCAGAGTGGTTGGCAAGAGGGGCGACCTTGCGTACCATCTCGAGCTTCCGTCAACCTTTGCAAATGTTCATGATGTGTTCCATGTTTCTCAGCTTCGGAGGTGTTTCAAGACCCCCGAGCGCACTGTGCACCTTCAAGATATCGACCTTCAGCGTGACCTTTCTTATCGTGAGCACCCCGTTGCGGTTCTCGAGGCGACTGAGCGCAAGACCCGTAACAAGACTGTCAAATTTCTCAAAGTGCAGTGGTCTCACCATTCCGATAAACAGGCTACGTGGGAACGCGAGGACCACCTCCATTCCGAATTTCCCGATTTCTTTCAGTCTTAGATCTCGAGGGCGAGATCTTCTTTGTAGTGTGGGAGAGTTTGTAGTGCCCCATATGTAACCTTCCCTATTTTGGAACCATTGCAAGTGGGTCCACTTGTCAGAGATTATGATGTTATAGTTGGTACCATGATTTCATGTGTGTTCCCTACTACTTCCTTCTCATGCATGCATGCATAGCATATCATTGCATGGCCTTGACTTGTGTTGTTGCTATATGATCTTAGCATTTCATGTGGTGTGGTGATCTTGTGGTTAGCTACCTAGTGTTGCATGTGTTCTTGTGAGTGTGTTGAGGGACTTCTATGAGTGCATGTGATAGTAAGTTGCTAGGATTCCAAACCATCCTCCCTCCCTCTCTATTTCTTCTTTAAGTCAAGATTCACTCCTTCCTTCCCCGTTTTAAAAATGTCCAATGTTGAGGGATTATATTGAGTGTAAAGTTGTGCTAGCTTGGTGAATTTTAAAAGTGTTTTAATCAGGTGCAATAAGTACAAAACAGAGGCATTAATTCTGTTTTGTGAAATATTATCTGCTCCTAAAAATCTTGATCTTATTCTATTTAAATAGGTCATATTTTTATATGACCAGGGGGTATTTTCTTTTGAATTATCCCAATAGTTTTTTGCCTTGTATTATTTATCCTATCTGGCCTTTCTTTTAAATACAAGCAGCAGGTTTTTCCTCTGTGTCTATATAGTGCCAGTGGGCTCCCTCTCCCTGGCGGCCCACTCCTTCCTTTCCCGCGCGGTGGCCCACCTCCACGTCCTCCCCTCTCCTTCAGACGGCGTCGTCCGCACCCCTCTGTTCTTTCCGTCAGTAGCAGACAGAGAGAGAGACGCAAGCGCCGTGAGGCACTAACGTCGAGGCCCCCCTATTTATCTTGGCGTCCGTGCCCTCTCCATCTCGTAGGGTTTCCCTCTCTCCGCCGCCGCCGCCATCTCCATCTCCCTTATTCTTCTTTCTCTGGTAAGTTTCTGTAGGAGTAGCAGAGAGAGAGAGAGAGAGAGGGTTCATCGCCGCGTCTACCCCGCCGTCTCCGTCGAGCAGCGCCGGCGACCATGTCCGGGGGCTCGTGGAAGGCGCCCGCGTTCCATTCCCGCCGTCATTGAGGTCGAGGGACGACCACAACGACGAGCAGGAGTTCATCACCGGCGTGTTCCCGGCGAACTTCTTCCTCTTCCTCGGTCTGGCAGCAGCAACCTTCTTCTTCCTCTCCGGCGGCGCCATCTTCCGTGATCCAAACCCCTTCTTCCTCCCCAAGGTGAGGATCACCTCCCCCTTCCTTCTTCCCCCGTTGTTCGGCCTAGATCCGAGGTAGTGCATCGGTTCCTTCGTGTTTGTTCTCTGTTCGAGCAGCAGCAGCAGGGGTTATGTGTTTGAGGTAGTAGATGCGTGAGGAGTGCGTGTGGGTGAGATGCACAGAAGGGGGCTTCCTCCCCCCTCGTGCTAGCGTAGCAGCCGTAGCGCACGCCGTTTCTCTGTTGCCGTGCGCCTCCCCCGTAGCGAGAAGCAGATCGCTGCAGTTGTGGTGATTCTTCCCTGTCAAGTGCGCCTACGTGTGTGCAGCAGTGGCAGGGCTCCCTTCCTTTCCCCACGTAGCAGCAGCAGCAGCAGACGGTGCCTTTTGCGCGCAGCAGCAACAGTGGCTCAACCTAGCGTCCCTGTCGCCGGCGAGCATCAGTGCACGCGCAGGTGCAGGGTAAATTCAGTTGAGGTGCTAACCTATCCTAGTTTAGCCCTCCCCTCTGCCAGACTTCGATTAGTAGCGCAGTGGTTGTTGTCTCTGGTTGTTTCCTAGAGGTGCAGGGTTCGAGTCCCAGGGTCGCCACCTCCCCTTTTTAATTCTCCTGTGTTTTGTTTTGGCACAGTAGCAGTAGCGCAGGGGGATGTTTATCCTGTTAAACTTCCCTTGCTTTTCAAACAAAGACCTAGTAACAGAGTGGTGTAGTTCCTGTGTGGTGTTACAGGGGTTGTGGGTTCGAATCCCTCCCTGCCCTTTTTATTTTTTTGATGTTGATGTGCATATCTATTTAGCTATGTGATGTTTCTTAGTTGCTGCAGATGCTTGGCCTCATGTGGGTATTTAATCCACTCACTTCAGTATGTTGTTCTTAGTGTTGATGCTAGCAAGAGTAGGGTGCATGGTAGATATAACTTGTGAAGGTAAGCATGCATATATTTGAGAGCATATACGTGTGTGTGTGTGTGTGCTCTAGAGGGAGTGCATGTAGGTGCATATGCTAGTATAACCTTGAGCCTGCAAGCATAGCATTTTTGTTATGTGTGATGCACTAGAGTTTCTTGTGTAAGTGCAACTTATGGGGGTTATGATGTGTGTATGCTGCCATGTGATGCAAGCTATGATTAACATGTGTAGGTATGTGTTTTGATCTAGAGCATGATGTGCTTGTGGGTGATGTGGAGTAGATGTGTGTGTGAGAAGCATCCCACCTTTGCAAGCAAGCTTTGCACCTTCACATGACCATATGTGAGAGGGCATGGTGATTTGTATGTGTGGATAGCTTGGTAGAAGTGGTTGTGAAGTTGATGTGCATGACACAAACATGGGGTTCAAACCCCCATGTCACTTTGTCATTGTGCACATGAGCTCAA
This sequence comes from Hordeum vulgare subsp. vulgare, assembly GCF_904849725.1. Taxonomy (NCBI): domain Eukaryota; kingdom Viridiplantae; phylum Streptophyta; class Magnoliopsida; order Poales; family Poaceae; genus Hordeum; species Hordeum vulgare. Next base: position 578,663,761 of record NC_058524.1, on the reverse strand, counting down.
CCATGTAGTAGTTGATATAGTGAAACTACATGAAATGATGCCCTATTCATTAGGCATGGTTTGGAGTAGTTTCCTCTTCCTTAATTTGTGGTCACTTGTTCCAAGTAAGTGCCCACATATTATATATGATTTTTGGGTAGAATCTCCCAAGTAATCCAGTGGTGAAGTTAGTTTTGCCATTAGGATACTTTGTGGAGTTGACATATTCAGATTTGTTGCAAGTTTACTCTTTGTTTCCATGGAATAGGTGGAGCCCAAGGGCATGAGCTTTTGTGTGGTAGTAGTAGGAGTTTTTCTCTACATCATAGTGTTGGAATTATGCCCTTGAGGCAATAATAAATATAGTTATTATTATAATTCCTGTATCAAGATAATAGTTTATTATCCATGCTATAATTGTGTTGAATGAAGACTCATCTACATGTGTGGATATTGACCGAGGAGTCTCTCGGGTCATGTCTACATAGTTCTCGAACCCGTAGGGTCTGCACACTTAAGGTTCGACGTTGTTTTATGCGTATTTGAGTTATATGGTTGGTTACCGAATGTTGTTCGGAGTCCCGGATGAGATCACGGACGTCACGAGGGTTTCCGGAATGGTCCGGAAACGAAGATTGATATATAGGATGACCTCATTTGATTACCGGAAGGTTTTCGGAGTTATCGGGAATGTACCGGGAATGACGAATGGGTTCCGGGAGTTCACCGGGGGGGGGGGGGGGCAACCCACCCCGGGGAAGCCCATAGGCCTTGGGGGAGACACACCAGCCCTTAGTGGGCTGGTGGGACAGCCCACAAGTGGTCTATGCACCAAGAAAAATCAAGAGGAAAAAAAAAGGGAGGAGGTGGGAAGGGAGGAGGACTCCCTCCCACCAAACCTAGTCCAACTCGGTTTGGGGGGGGAGAGTCCTCCCCCTTGGCTCGGCCGACCCCCTTGAGGGTCCTTGGACCCCAAGGCAAGGCCCCCTCCCTCCCACCTATATATACGGAGGTTTTAGGGCTGATTTGAGACGACTTTTCCACGGCAGCCCGACCACATACCTCCACGGTTTTTCCTCTAGATCGCGTTTCTGCGGAGCTCGGGCGGAGCCCTGCTGAGACAAGGTCATCACCAACCTCCGGAGCGCCGTCACGCTGCCGGAGAACTCTTCTACCTCTCCGTCTCTCTTGCTGGATCAAGAAGGCCGAGATCATCGTCGAGCTGTACGTGTGCTGAACGCGGAGGTGCCGTCCGTTCGGTACTAGATCGTGGGACTGATCGCGGGATTGTTCGCGGGGCGGATTGAGGGACGTGAGGACGTTCCACTACATCAACCGCGTTCTCTAACGCTTCTGCTGTACGGTCTACAAGGGTACGTAGATCACTCATCCCCTCTCGTAGATGGACATCACCATGATAGGTCTTCGTGCGCGTAGGAAAATTTTTGTTTCGCATGCGACGTTTCCCAACAGTGGCATCATGAGCTAGGTTCATGCGTAGATGTCTTCTCAAGTAGAACACAAAAGTTTTTTTGGGCGGTGATGTGCGTTTTGCTGCCCTCCTTAGTCTTTTCTTGATTCCGCGGTATTGTTGGATTGAAGCGGCTTGGACCGACATTACTCGTACGCTTACGAGAGACTGGTTTCATCGTTACGAGTAACCCCCTTTGCTCAAAGATGACTGGCAAGTGACGGTTTCTCCAACTTTAGTTGAATCGGATTTGACCGAGGAGGTCCTTGGATGAGGTTAAATAGCAACTCATATATCTCCGTTGTGGTGTTTGCGTAAGTAAGATGCGATCCTACTAGATACCCTTGGTCACCACGTAAAACATGCAACAACAAAATTAGAGGACGTCTAACTTGTTTTTGCAGGGTATTATTGTGATGTGATATGGCCAACAATGTGATGTGATATATTGGATGTATGAGATGATCATGTTGTAATAGAAATATCGACTTGCACGTCGATGGTACGGCAACCGGCAGGAGCCATAGGGTTGTCTTTATACTAACATTTGTGCTTGCAGATGCGTTTACTATTTTGCTAGGATGTAGCTTTAGTAGTAATAGCATGAGTAGCACGACAACCCCGATGGCAACACGTTGATGGATGATCATGGTGTGGCGCCGGTGACAAGAAGATCGTGCCGGTGCTTTGACGATGGAGATCAAAAAGCACGTGATGATGGCCATATCATGTCACTTATGAATTGCATGTGATGTTAATCCTTTTATGCACCTTTTTTTGCTTAGAACGACAGTAGCATTATGAGGTGATCTCTCACTAAAATCTCAAGACGAAATTGTGTTCTCCCCGACTGTGCACCGTTGCTACAGTTCGTCGTTTCGAGACACCACGTGATGATCGGGTGTGATAGACTCAACGTTCACATACAACGGGTGCAAAACATTTGCGCACGCGGAACACTCGGGTTAAGCTTGACGAGCCTAGTATGTGCAGACATGGCCTCAGAACACATGAGACCGAAAGGTCGATCATGAATCATATAGATGATATGATTAGCATAGGGATGCTTACCACTGAAACTATACTCAACTCACGTGATGATCGGACTTGGGATAGTGTAAGTGGATCATGAACCACTCAAATGACTAGAGAGATGTACTTTTTGAGTGGGAGTTTAGCATATAATTTGATTAAGTTAAACTCTAATTATCTTGAACATAGTCCAAGTCCACTTTGAATATATTTGTGTTGTAGATCATGGCTCACGCGACAGTCATCCTGAATTTTAATACGTTCCTAGAGAAAGCTAAGTTGAAAGATGATGGAAGCAACTTTGTAGACTGGGCTCGTAATCTTAAGCTAATCTTACAAGCTGGGAAGAAGGATTATGTCCTTAATGCTGCGCTAGGAGATGAACCACCCGCTACGGCTGATCAGGATGTTAAGAACGCTTGGTTAGCACGTAAGGAGGACTACTCAATAGTTCAATGTGCAGTCTTGTATGGCTTAGAACCGGGACTTCAACGTCGCTTTGAGCGTCATGGAGCATTTGAGATGTTCCAGGAGTTGGAGTTTATCTTTCAGAAGAACGCCCGGATCGAGAGGTATGAGACCTCCGATAAATTCTATGCTTGCTAGATGGAGGAAAACTCGTGTGTCAGTGAACATGTGCTCAAAATGTCTGGGTACTCAAACCGTCTAGCTGAGCTGGGGATTGAACTCCCGCAAGAAGCTATCACTGACAGAATCCTTCAATCACTGCCGCCAAGCTACAAAGGCTTTGTGTTGAACTACAACATGCAAGGGATGAACGAGTCTCCCGGCGAGTTGTTTGCGATGTTGAAAGTCGCAGAGTCTGAACTCCGTAAAGAGCATCAAGTGTTGATGGTGAATAAGACCACTAGTTTCAAGAGAAACGGCAAAGGCAAGAAGGGCAATTCGAAGAAGAGCGGCAAGCCTGTTGCCAATCCGCCGAAGAAACCCAAAGCTGGACCTAAGCCTGAAACGGAGTGTTTCTATTGCAAGGGTATGCGTCACTGGAAGCGCAATTGCCCCAAGTATCTGGCAGATAAGAAGGCGGGCAAAGAAAAATCAGGTATATTTGATATACATGTTATTGATGTGTACTTAACCGGCTCTCATAGTAGTGCCTGGGTATTCGATACCGGTTCTGTTGCTCATATTTGCAACTCGAAGCACGAACCGCGGAATGGACGAAGGCTGGCGAAAGACAAAGTGACGATGCACGTAGGAAATGGTTCCAAGGTTGATGCAATCGCCGTCGGCAGAGTGTCACTTCAGCTACCATCTGGATTAGTGATGAACTTAAATCATTGTTATTTAGTGCCTGCGTTGAGCATGAACATTATATCTGGATCTTGTTTATTGCGAGACGGTTACTCTTTTAAGTCTGAGAATAATGGTTGTTCTATTTCTATGAGTAACATCTTTTATGGTCATGCACCGAATGTGAGAGGATTGTTCATATTGAATCTTGATAGTGATACGCATATACATAACATTGAGACCAAAAGAGTTAGAGTAAACAATGATAGCGCCATATTTTTGTGGCACTGCCGCTTGGGTCATATTGGTGTAAAGCGCATGAAGAAACTCCATGCTGATGGACTTTTGGAGTCACTTGACTTTGATTCACTTGACACGTGCGAACCATGCCTCATGGGCAAGATGACTAAGACTCCGTTCTCCGGAACAATGGAGCGTGCAAGTGACTTATTGGAAATCATACATGCATACCGATGTGTGTGGTCCAATGAGCGTGGAAGCACGCGGCGGATATCGTTGTTTTCTCACCTTCACTGACGATTTAAGTAGGTATGGTTATGTCTACTTGATGAAGCACAAGTCTGAAACATTTGAAAAGTTCAAGCAATTTCAGAGTGAAGTGGAAAATCATCGTAACAAGAAGATCAAGTTCCTACGGTCTGATCGTGGGGGTGAATATCTGAGTTTCGAGTTTGGCGATAACTTAAGAAAATGTGGAATTGTTTCACAGTTGACACCGCCTGGAACACCACAGCGTAATGGTGTGTCCGAACGTCGTAATCGTACTTTGTTAGAGATGGTGCGATCTATGATGTCTCTTACTGATTTGCCGTTATCATTTTGGGGTTATGCATTAGAAACAACTGCATTCACTTTAAATAGGGCACCATCAAAATCCGTTGAGACGACACCATACGAACTGTGGTATGGCAAAAGGCCAAAGTTGTCGTTTCTTAAAGTTTGGGGATGTGATGCTTATGTCAAAAAGCTTCAGCCTGAAAAGCTGGAACCCAAAGCGGAAAGGTGCGTCTTCATAGGTTACACAAAAGAGACAGTTGGGTACACCTTCTATCTCAAATCCGAGGGCAAAGTGTTTGTTGCTAAGAACGGAGCTTTTCTTGAGAAGGAGTTTCTCTCAAGAGAATTGTGTGGGAGGAAGATAAGCTTGACGAGGTTGTCGAACCTCTCATCCCTCTGGATGGTGGCGCAGGGCAAGGGGAAACCTCTGTCGTTGCGACGCCGGTTGAGGAGGAAGTTAATGATGACGATCATGAAACTCCAGTTCAATTTTCTGTTGAACCACGCAGGTCGACGAGATCACGCGCTGCTCCAGAGTGGTACGGTAATCCCGTCTTGTCAATCATGTTGTTAGACAACAATGAACCTGCAAATTATGAAGAAGCAATGGTGGGCCTAGATTCCAACAAATGGCTAGAAATCATGAAATCCGAGATAGGATCCATGTATGAGAACAAAGTGTGGACTTTGGAGATACTACCTGAGGGCCGCAAGGCCATTCAGAACAAATGGATCTTTAAGAAGAAGACGGACGCTGACGGTAATGTGACCGTTTATAAAGCACGACTTGTGGCAAAGGGTTTTTCACAAGTTCCAGGAGTTGACTACGATGAGACTTTCTCACCCGTAGCGATGCTTAAGTCCGTCAGAATCATGTTAGCAATAGCTGCATTTTTTGATTATGAATTCTGGCAGATGGATGTCAAAACGGCGTTCCTTAACGGTTTCCTTAAGGAAGAGTTGTATATGATGCAACCCGAAGGTTTTGTCGATCCTAAAAATGCTGACAAGGTGTGCAAGCTCCAGCGATCCATTTATGGACTGGTGCAAGCATCTCGGAGTTGGAACAAACGCTTTGATGAGGTGATCAAAGCATTCGGGTTTATACAAGTGGTTGGAGAATCTTGTATTTACAAGAAAGTGAGTGGGAGCTCTGTGGCGTTTCTAATATTATATGTGGATGACAGATTACTGATTGGAAACAACGTAGAGCTTTTGGAGAGCATAAAAGGTTACTTGAATAAAAGTTTCTCTATGAAGGACCTAGGAGAAGCTGCTTACATTCTAGGCATTAAGATCTATAGGGATAGATCAAAACGCCTGATAGGACTTTCACAAAGCACATACCTTGATGAAGTTTTGAAGAGGTTCAAAATGGAACAATCCAAGAAAGGGTTCTTGCCAGTTTTACAATGTACGAGATTGAGTAAGACTCAGTGCCCAGCAACTGATGAAGATAGAGAGCATATGCGCTCCGTCCCCTATGCTTCAGCCATAGGTTCTATCATGTATGCGATGCTGTGCACTAGACCGGATGTTAGCCTGGCCGTAAGTATGGCAGGTAGGTTCCAGAGTAATCCAGGAGTGGATCACTGGACAGCGGTCAAGAATATCCTGAAGTACCTGAAAAGGACTAAGGAGATGTTTCTCGTGTATGGAGGTGACGAAGAGCTCGCCGTAAAAGGTTACGTCGATGCAAGCTTTGACACAGATCCGGACGACTCTAAGTCGCAAACCGGATACGTATTTATTCTTAATGGGGGTGCAGTAAGCTGGTGCAGTTCCAAGCAAAGCGTCATAGCAGATTCTACATGTGAAGCGGAGTACATGGCTGCCTCGGAGGCGGCTAAGGAGGGTGTCTGGATGAAGCAGTTCATGATGGATCTTGGAGTGGTGCCAAGTGCACTGGATCCAATAACCTTGTTATGTGACAACACGGGTGCCATTGCCTTAGCAAAGGAACCACGTTTTCACAAGAAGACCAGACACATCAAACGACGCTTCAACCTCATCCGCGACTACGTCGAGGAGGAGGACGTAAATATATGCAAAGTGCACACGGATCTGAATGTAGCAGACCCGCTGACTAAACCTCTTCCACGGCCAAAACATGATCGACACCAGAACTGTATGGGTGTTAGATTTATCACAATGTAATTCACATGGTGATGTGAGGGCTAGATTATTGACTCTAGTGCAAGTGGGAGACTGTTGGAATTATGCCCTAGAGGCAATAATAAATATAGTTATTATTATAATTCTTGTATCAAGATAATAGTTTATTATCCATGCTATAATTGTGTTGAATGAAGACTCATCTACATGTGTGGATACATAGACAAAACACCGTCCCTAGCTTGCCTCTAGTTGGCTAGCCAGTTGATCGATGATAGTCAGTGTCTTCTGATTATGAACAAGGTGTTGTTGCTTGATGACTGGATCACGTCATTGGGAGAATCACGTGATGGGCTAGACCCAAACTAATAGACGTAGCATGTTGATCGTGTCATTTTGTTGCTACTGTTTTCTGCGTGTCAAGTATTTATTCCTATGACCATGAGATCATATAACTCACTGACACCGGAGGAATGCTTTGTGTGTATCAAACGTCGCAACGTAACTGGGTGACTATAAATATGCTCTAGAGGTATCTCCGAAGGTGTTAGTTGAGTTAGTATGGATCAAGACTGGGATTTGTCACTCCGTGTGACGGAGAGGTATCTCGGGGCCCACTCGGTAATACAACATCACACACAAGCCTTGCAAGCAATGTAACTTAGTGTAAGTTGCGGGATCTTGTATTACGGAACGAGTAAAGAGACTTGCCGGTAAACGAGATTGAAATAGGTACGCGGATACTGACGATCGAATCTCGGGCAAGTAACATACCGAAGGACAAAGGGAATGACATACGGGATTATACGAATCCTTGACACTGAGGTTCAAACGATAAGATCTTCGTAGAATATGTGGGATCCAATATGGGCATCCAGGTCCCGCTATTGGATATTGACCGAGGAGTCTCTCGGGTCATGTCTACATAGTTCTCGAACCCGTAGGGTCTGCACACTTAAGGTTCGACGTTGTTTTTTGCGTATTTGAGTTATATGGTTGGTTAACGAATGTTGTTCGGAGTCCCGAATGAGATCACGGACGTCACGAGGGTTTCCGCAATGGTCCGGAAACGAAGATTGATATATAGGATGACCTCATTTGATTACCGGAAGGTTTTCAGAGTTATCGGGAATGTACCGGGAATGACGAATGGGTTCCGGGAGTTCACCGGGGGGGGGGGGGGCAACCCACCCCGGGGAAGCCCATAGGCCTTGGGGGAGACACACCAGCCCTTAGTGGGCTGGTGGTACAGCCCACAAGTGGTCTATGCGCCAAGAAAAATCAAGAGGAAAAAAAAAGGGAGGAGGTGGGAAGGGAGGAGGACTCCCTCCCACCAAACCTAGTCCAACTCGGTTTGGGGGGGGGGAGAGTCCTCCCCCTTGGCTCGGCCGACCCCCTTGAGGGTCCTTGGACCCCAAGGCAAGGCCCCCTCCCTCCCACCTATATATACGGAGGTTTTAGGGCTGATTTGAGACGACTTTTCCACGGCAGCCCGACCACATACCTCCACGGTTTTTCCTCTAGATCGCGTTTCTGCGGAGCTCGGGCGGAGCCCTGCTGAGACAAGGTCATCACCAACCTCCGGAGCGCCGTCACGCTGCCGGAGAACTGTTCTACCTCTCCGTCTCTCTTGTTGGATCAAGAAGGCCGAGATCATCGTCGAGCTGTACGTGTGCTGAACGCGGAGGTGCCGTCCGTTCGGTACTAGATCGTGGGACTGATCGCGGGATTGTTCGTGGGGCGGATCGAGGGACGTGAGGACGTTCCACTACATCAACCGCGTTCTCTAACGCTTCTGCTGTACGGTCTACAAGGGTACGTAGATCACTCATCCCCTCTCGTAGATGGACATCACCATGATAGGTCTTCGTGCGCGTAGGAAAATTTTTGTTTCCCATGCGACGTTTCCCAACACATAGTGGTGTCATTTATCACTTGGTGCTATTTGTGTGCAAACTATTCCTAGACGAAGTGGGCATGTGGCTGAAAAAAGGCCAGCTTAGTGAAATCTGGAATTTCACAAAGTCTGAGATTCTGGAAACATTTGCTTCACTTATAGATTAGGATGTGCTGGTCATTGTGTTGAGAACTAGCCTTAGTTCAGTGCTAGGATTTTGAACCTGATATGTTTGTGAAGCTTCCTGTCAAATTGCAAATCATTTGGAGTCCATTAGGTTGTGTTTTGGTTGCTGTCAAAAAGCTTCAGAACAAAGACAGAAACTCAGGTGCAGGAATTTTCACTAAGTCCCTGAGATCTGATGGTTTTGGGAAAGTTTGTGGCCTTGTATCTTCTAGAGTTTAATTCCTTTTGCTGTGATTCTTGCTGGTGTTGGTAGTGTTCTTAGTTGGCAACAACCACATATATTATTTGTCATATTTGGTGGTCTGTAGCTATGTTGTATGTAGCTCACAAAGAGCTAAGATGCAGATTATGGCAGATTATGTAGTATAGTCATTTTGATCATTGTGTGAGCTTAGGGGATGTTGTGGTATTCTTCCTTGCTCCATTCCATTCATGTTGGAATGATACATGTCTTGGAAACCTGGGAATCCCAGATTTGTGCCAATTGTGAGTGTGGTGTTGATTCTTCCACGTAGGGCTTCATATCTTGTTTCTTGATTCCCGTTGATCCGGAGCTCCGTTTGCAATGTTCTTTATATGGTTTTGCATCATTTTCACGAGCCGCATCTGTTCATGCCATCCTCATGCATGTCAAAATAGCTTAGTGTACAGTTATGTCCAGAAACTTGCAGTAGTTTATTTTGCTTGTGATAGTGATAGAAATAGTGGTGCATGCTCAATTTTCATTGCATGCATCATGTGATTGTTGCATCTAGTGGTGCTGCTGTTCATTGGCTGTTATTCTTATGTTGGTGTAGCACCGGGATCGGAGAACGAATACGTGGAGTCAGGAGAGTACGTGCAGGACGAACCAGAACCATTCCAAGCTGAGGATATCACAGGCAAGATGATATGACCTTGATTCCATCTCTAGACTTATTATGCTAGATTGCGTTTCCATGTCATGTTGCTCGCTGCCTACCACTGAATTAAATTGCCTCTTGATATGCCATGAACCCAAACACTGACCCCTTCCTAGCAAACTTGATTGGCTAAGTAGGCTTTGCTCAGCTACTAATGTTAGCGTTGCTAGATGCAGGTGCTTTGACTCATGTGATAACATGAGCTTGATATCATTATCTTAAATGCTGTTATTCAATTAATGCACCTATATACTTGGCAAATGACGGAAGGCCTAGCCTTTTGCCGGGTGCTTTGTTCCGTTATTGCCGCCTTAGTTACCGGTTACCGGTGTTTGATTCCATATTGATCGCTCCTAACACATTCGGGGTTGTTATGGGGACCCCCTCGATAAATCGCGTAGTGATAAGGCTTTTCCGAAAGGACCCAACATTGGTGTTAATTTGCTAATCACTTAATAATCTGCATAGGGAATGATCACCCCGAGGATCTTTAATCAACAACCCGGGCCAGTGCTCCTCATGAGTGTTGGTCCAAACTGGTCTGCCTGCGGGGCCACCACAAGGAAACTTGAGGTTTGGTACCTATAGCTAGTTCCATCCGGCGTGTCCTGAGACTGAGATACGCGGCTCTTATCGGGGTCATCGACATGTCGGGACGTCCTGCTAGTCTTGCCTTACCTTAGCGATATATCTTGTGTATAGGAATCCCAGTGAAGCTTTGGTTTCCCCGAGAGTTGAGGTTTTCCTCTAAGGAATCCGACGAGATCACGTGATTCGTGATAGAGGATTACTTTGCGACCTGTGTACGTTTGTGATGGACTAGTTGGAGCACCCCTGCAGGGTTTAATCTTTCGAAAAGCCGTGCCCGCGGTTATGTGGCAACTTGGAACATTTTGTTAACATCCGGTATTAGATAACTCAAACATAAGCTAATAAAATTGCCAACCGTGTGCGTAACCGTGATTGTCCCCCTCGAAGATCTCTCTTTGATCGGGAACACGGTGGGGTTATGAATGCCGTAGGTAGGTGTTCAGGATCACTTAGTGATCTAGTAAATCCGATCGCTAGTGTAGACCACCGTAACAATTACCTTGCGTAAGTTAGCCACTTAATCGAGCTTAGGATGCTGCAGCCTTATACACTTCACCCCTACCCTACCTAATAACATGACTAGTTCTGGCACCAAGGTCTTAGATTGCTGAGTCCCCGTGGCTCACGGATTCCTCCGAAACTCCCAACAGGTACAGGTACCCCAGATACAGAAGATCCCGACGACACTCAGCTGGCGTGGCAGTACGACGAGGAGACAGACTGCCTCTACGTGAACTATCCAGAGGACTGAGGTGTGGTCGTGATCGTGGGCCCGCAGGCCGGGTAGCATAGAATTTTCCATGTTTTGTAGTCCGTTGCGGAACTACCTTGATTGTATCTGTGATGTACTCTGAGTTATTAATAAGAAGACAGTTGAATCCCGAATTGTCTACTTTTATTATTATATTGTGTTATGTTACTTGCTTGCGAAACGCTTAGATGCGCTTCTTTCCTATTCGGGGGCCTCGACCCCCAGAACGGAAAGGACCGCATCTTGGTCGTTACACCGTGGGCGCGGCCGTGGCGGTGGCCGCGGCGGAAGAGGCAAGTCTCCCGCCGGCACGGAGTCTGGCGGCGCTAAAGGTGCTGACGTAGACTGTGACAAGTGTCACTATTGCGGCATCTCTGGCCAGTGGGCCCGCGATTGCCGCAAGAAGAAGCGCGAGGAGGACTAGGCCCTCCTTGCCGAGGGCTAAGCAGGGGAGGACGACGACCCCGGCCTGCTGATGATCGAGCTGGTCTCCCTGGCGGCAGCAACCACTGAATCATCCACCGCAATGGGACATGAGATCATCCTCCTCAACGAGTCGCGTGCCCGGGCTGAACTGTGTCGCTCCCCCGACGATGTGGACGCAGCCTGGTACCTTGACACGGGCGCATCGAACCACATGACCGGGGATGAGGCGGCGTTCTCCGAACTAGACAAGGGCATCCGCGGCACAGTCAAGTTCGGGGACGGCTCGCTCGTGCCGATCCATGGGCGAGGAACCGTCCTCTTCTCCACGACTGGGGAGGAGCACTGTGCACTCACCAACGTGTACTGGATTCCGCGGCTAAGGAGCAACAACGTATCCATCGGTCAGCTCGACGAAAGCGGCTGCCCCACGCACGTCGAGGCCGGCGTCATGACGGTGTGCGATCGCCAGAACCGCCTCCTGGCCAGAGTACCTAGCTCCCGCAACCGGCTCTACGTTGCGCGACTACGGCTCACCACCCCTGTCTGCCTCGCCGCGCACGCCGACGAGGAGGCATAGCGCTGGCACGCTCGCTTCGGTCACCAGCACTTTGACGGCCTCGAGAGGCTGACACGTCAGGGCATGGTAAAGGGGATGCCCCTGATCCACCACATCGAGCAGGTCTGCAACGCCTGTCTGGTGGGCAAGCAGCGGAGAGCGCCCTTCCCGCAGCACGCTAAGTACCGTGCTGCCGAGCCCCTTGAGCTGGTGCACGGTGATCTCTGTGGCCCCATCTCGCCGCCCACGCTGGGCGGCAAGCGCTACTTCCTACTGCTCGTCGACGACCACAGCAGGTTCATGTGGCTATACCTGCTTCGCAGCAAGGACGAAGCAGCTGAGGCGATCCAAGGCTTCCAGGCGCACGCGGAGCGCGAGACGGGGCGGAAACTCAAAACTTTTCGCTCCGATCGTGGCGGGGAGTTCAACTCGGCAGAATTCAGCTCGCATCTAGCCGAACTTGGCGTCCAGCTGCACCTCACTGCACCATACACGCCGCAACAGAACGGCGTGGTGGAGAGGCGGAATCATACCGTCGTTGGGACGGCTCGGTGCATGCTCAAGGGGACGGGAGTGCCACCACAGTTCTGGGGCGAGGCCGTGGCCACGGTTGTCTTTGTGCTCAACAGAGCATACTCTAGGAGCATTGCGGGGAAGACTCCGTTCGAAGCCTGGCACGGCAGGAAGCCCTCAGTCGACTTCTTCCGCGTGTTCGGCTGCATGGTGCACGCCAAGGACACACGGCCACACCTGTCGAAACTTGAAGATAGGAAGCAAGGCCATGGTACTGCTCGGATATGAACCCGGGAGCAAAGCCTATCGGCTCTACGACCCCGTGGGCAAGCGCATACATGTCTCTCATGACGTCGTGTTCGACGAGACACGAGCATGGGACTGGGAGAAGAAGGACACTGCAGCAACTGACGCTGGTGTCGTCATCGAGACCACCTCAACTTTCACTGATAACTCCTCGTCTACACCGCCGGGAGCCACGCCATCAGTCGTCGCTGCGACACCCTCTACCGAGGCAGGGACAGGATCAGCAGGTTCAGAGGAAGACGATGGTGATGCACCTGCTGTAGACTCTGATGCCGCAGCTGGGAACGCTGCGGGTGCAGCAGAGGAACGAGCACCACCTGCGCTCACCAGGGCCAACCTTGTGCCGTCGCATCCGATGACGACACGAGGCAAAGACGGCATCTTCCTCCCCAACCCTCGCTACATGAGTACACCGGAGAAAGCAGCACGGAGCAGGCTGTTGGCTGGACTGGAGGAGCCCAGCGGCACTGATGCCGACATCGACGATGACGAGCTTGTAGACGAACTACATCTGGCACTTGGGGAAGAACCTGGCTCCTTCCAGGAAGCAGAAGCTGAAGCATGCTGGTGACATGCAATGATGGAAGAGATGAAATCCATCAAAGAAAACCACACCTGGGACCTCATCGATCCACCTACTGGCCATCGCCTGATCGGTCTCAAGTGGGTCTTTAAGGTCAAGAAGGACGCCAATGGAGATGTGGTAAAATACAAGGCGAGGCTGGTGGCGAAGGGATATGTGCAGAAACACGGCATGGACTATGATGAGGTCTTTGCGCCGGTGTCAAGGCTCGAGTCTGTCCACCTCCTGCTCGCTCTGGCTGCACGAGCCAGCTGGACCGTGCACCACATGGATGTGAAGTCGGCCTTCCTCAACGGCGATCTGGAGGAACACGTGGCTCAGCCACCAGGCTTCACTGCCGTCGGCGAGGACGCCAAAGTGCTCAAGCTCAAGAAGGCTCTGTATGGGCTGAAACAAGCCCCTCGCACCTGGAACGCCAAGCTAGACGCAAGTCTGGCCTCGCTAGGGTTTGCCAGGTGCCCCTCCGAGCACGCCGTGTATGCCAGAGGCGCGGCGAGCTCCCGTCTGGTTGTCGGCGTCTACGTCGACCACTTGATCATCATGGGAACCGACGAAGAAGAGATCGCGGGATTCTAGAAGGAGATGCAGTCACTCTTCGACATGAGCGACCTAGGGCGGCTCCACTACTATCTTGGGATCGAGGTGAGGCAAGACGGCGGCGGCATCAATCTCGGCCAAGCTGCGTACGCTGCCAAGATCTTCGACAAGGCTGATATGACGGGATGTAACCCCTGTCACATGCCCATGGAGCCGCGGTTCAAGCTCAACAAGGTGAGCACGGCAAGGCCAGTAGATGCCACAGAATTTCAGAGCATTGTGGGCATGCTTCGCTACCTCGTCCACACCAGGCCAGATCTAGCATTCTCTGTCGGGTATGTATCAAGGTTCATGCAGGATCCGACGACAGAACACATGACGGCGGTGAAGCACATCCTGCGCTATGTGGCCGGGACTATGCACTGGGGACTGCGCTACACTCGTGGTTACCATGGAGCTGCACTGATCGGCTACAGCGACAACGACCTTGGAGGCGACGAACACAGTCGTAGAAGCACCACCGGAGTTGCGTTTTTTCTAGGAAGCAACCTGGTAAGTTGGCAATCACAGAAGCAGAGAGTGGTGGCTCTCTCTTCGTGTGAATCAGAGTACATGGCGGCCACCACTGCCGCCTGTCGAGGAATCCGGTTGGCTCGGCTGTTGGGAGAGATCAAAGATGAAGAACATAAGGCAGCCGTGCTCAACGTCGACAACAAGTCAGTCTTATCACTGAGTAAGAACCCTGTTTTCCATGATCGAAGCAAACATATAGAAATCAGATATCACTTCATTCGGGAGTGCGTGGAGAACGGGAAGATTCAGATCGAGTTCGTTCGATCCGAGGAACAAATTGCTGATGTGCTAACCAAGGCATCAGGGCGAGTTAAACTACAGGAGCAACGAGTAAAGATCAGGATGGTGGAGTTCAACGAAGCACACAAGGTTTAGGGAGTGATTGTAGGCTTAAACCTCATGTGCTCCTTGTTTCGTCAGTCTGTCAGTTAGGTGTTCAGTTTTTCCTATCCACTTAAGCAGCGAATAATAGCTAGTTAGCTGAGTAGATAAGGTAGTTAGGGTAGCTAGTTTTTCTCCCGTAGACAAGGTCTAACGCCCGCATGAACTGGATCGTGGGATGGCGCGGTCGTGGTGGTTGTAGCGGGCGAATAACTCGGGCCGTTGGTGGCTCTGCGTGTGTGTGTGTGTGTGTGTGTTTGTAACATAATAAGAGCAGAACACATACACGGAAAAAGGATGCAAGTTGTTCGCATCGCCAAAACCCTCGAGCCCCTGTGATCTTGTTCGTGTGATCTTGATAGAGAGAGAGAGAGAGTGAGTTGATCTGATTCGTGCTTACAGTTAGACTCATCATTTGAGTGCTAATTAACCATGGCAAATGATGTATGTATATTATTAACACAAAGGCCATTGGATTTTGGAGTCGTTAATGACGAAAGTCGGGGACGTCACACGCAAATTCTTTTAGCTCCCTCACGAGGAAAAAAATGAAGATCAAAATGACACCTCAGAGTGGTTATAAGTATCATGTCTGAATAAAAACTCTACTTTTCTTGTAGGTTTTTGTTTGGTCCTTGGAAAACCTCAACATATGCAAATGAACTTTATTATGGTCTATCATCAGAGGGTATCACAGAGTGGGAGAAAATATTACCAAGGGTAAACCTGATATGCATGAAGCAATTGATGTGAGTTCACCTCTCTCCCTGAATTTATCATCATGCTTGTTTAAGTTGTTCTGTGTTCCGAGCTAAACCATGATAACAAACATAACAGTGTACACACCTATCAAACCGGGAAGATATGGTGATCTTGCTAAGCCAATGCAAGGATCTAATTTGTGGTATGTTTCCAATTTCCCTTTTTGGTCTCTGTTCTTAAGGTACATCCTCTGTTTTGTGCATCAGAAATTGAAAAATACAGTATAGCGGTAATTCCATCTTCTTTGTTGTTACTCCACTCTGCTCATCTTGAAAAGCTTTCAATCTCTGAGTTATGTTCCGAGTTCAGAAACAAAGTTCAGAACCAAACCACATGACGACATGCATTTTTTTTGGAAAGGAGGAAACGAGCCCCCGGCCTCTGCATCAATCGATGCATGCAGCCATATTATTGATAATAAATGAAAATGTGTCTGATGTCCACAAATCTATGAATCTGAATACAAAAATTAAACAAATAAATTCCACATCCGGCTTAACTGATAACAGACTACGATGCCTATACACCTAGCCTATTATTGGCACGCCATCCAAATCGGTTGAAGATAACCCGAGAGGCCGTCTCCCATCGGTTGCACCCAATATCCATAAGATCCCTGGATTCCACATGACTGAGTAACGACCACATACGGATCCAGAACGTTGCTCTCAAAATAACCTGCAAAAAGTTGTTGAAATTCTTGCCATTAAAAATCATGTCATTCCTAGTATTCCATATAGCCCAAAATAACGCACAGACTCCAATTCTAATAAGTTTCGATATTCTGCCGTCCACTCCATTGAGCCACGTTGTGAATAGCGAATTCATACATGTAGGTGGAGATATATTAAAAGCTATATGTAAGGTGCGCCATAGAAGTTTTGCAAGAGGACAGTCTAAGAAAAGATGTTTAATTGTTTCATTTTGCTCACAAAAAGAACAATTCACCCTGCCTCTCCATCTTCGTTTTGTTAAATTATCTTTGGTTAATACCACACCCTTGTGTATGAACCACATGAAAATTTTAATCCTTAGGGGCACCTTGATTTTCCATATATGTAATGATCTAGATATTGGTCCATTATTAATGAGATCAGTGTACATGGATTTAACTGAGAATACTCCGTTGGTAACCAAAGTCCAACGAATAGTATCTGTCTGGTTAGATAACTGAATCTGCATTAGCCTTCTGACCAGATGTAACCATGTGTTCCACCGTGGTCCAACTAAAGTTCTCCTAAATTGCATGTTAAGAGGTATGGATTTTATTTTTTTCGAATCGTTAAGAGGTATGGATTGAAGTACCGTGGCAACATATTCATCTTTACGTTGGGAAATGTTATATAAAGTTAGGTATTGAAGGGCTAAAGGAGTGTCTCCCAACCAAGTGTCCTCCCAAAACCTTGTTGATGCACCATCCCCAACTACAAATCTACCCGCTGGAAAAAGGTCACCTTTACCTTCATTAGACCTTTCCAGAAAGGGGAATCCTCCGGTCTAACTTTAACCCGTGCTAAAGTTTTTGAAAGTAAGTATTTATTATTTAGTATTTGAAACCACATTCCTTCAGTTTCCGTAGATAGCCTAAAAAGCCATTTGCTTAGAAGGCATCTCTTCTTCACTTCTAAGTTTTCAATACCCATACCCCCTGTTCTTTAGGTCTACATATAATATCCCAACGTGTTAGTCTGTATTTCTTCTTGGCCTCATAACTTTGCTAGAAAAAACGAGACTTATAAAATCTAGTCTTTTCCGAACCCCTACCGGTATTTCAAAAAAAGACAAGAGAAACATAGGTAGGGTAGTTAACACCGAATTTATTAATACTAGCCTTCCTCCATATGACATAAGCTTGCCCTTCCAACAACTTATTTTTTTCCAAATCTATCTTCAATACATTTCCATTCCTTATTCGTCAGTCGCCTATGATGAATAGGAATCCCAAGATAGCTAAATGGTAGTGATCCCATTTCACATCCAAAAAGCTGTCTATAAGCGTCTTGCTCATCTTTTGCCTTTCCAAAGCAAAAAACTTCGCTTTTGTTGAAATTTATTTTTAGTCCTGATAATTGTTCAAAAAGACACAATAATAGTTTCATGTTCCTTGCTTTGGCCATATCGTGCTCCATGAAAATAATTGTATCATCCGCGTATTGTAGAATAGACACCCCCTTCTACGAGATGTGGTATGAGGCCTCCAACTTAGCCTTTTCCTTTGGCTCTTTCTATTAGTATTGTTAACATGTCTGCAGCTATGTTAAACAACACGGGGGATAGTGAATCCCCTTGCCTGAGTCCCTTATGTGATTGGAAACAATGACCTATGTCATCATTAACTTTAACACCTACACTCCCTTTTTGGATGAAATTATCAACCCGATTTCTCCATCTATCATTGAATCCTTTCATACATAAGGCTTGTTGGAGAAAAGACCATTTGACTTTATCGTATGCTTTCTCAAAATCCACTTTAAATATAACCCCATCTAGTTTCTTTGTATGGATTTCATGCAACGTTTCATGCAGGACAACAACACCCTCCAAGATGTGTCTCCCAGGCATGAACGCAGTCTGCGTCGGTTGGACTACATAATTAGCTATCTTTGTTAACCTGTTTGTACCAACTTTTGTAAAAATCTTGAAACTCACATTCAGCAGACATATCGGTCTAAACTGTTCAATTCGAATAGCTTCCACCTTTTTTGGCAACAATGTAATTGTTCCAAAGTTGAGATGAAATAATTGTAACTGACCATTAAATAAATCATGAAACATAGGCATCAATTCACCCTTAATGATATGCCAACATTTCTTATAAAACTCTGCAGGGAACCCATCTGGTCCCGGTGCTTTATTTAATTTCATTTGTGTTATTGAGTCATATACTTCCTTCTCTGTAAATGGAGGTGATAGCACCTCATTTTCATCTGCATTTAGTTGAGGTATATCATGATTGATGCTTTCATCCAGAGAGACCCCCGTCTCTTCTGGTTTAGCAAATAATTTTTTGTAATATTCAGAGATATATAGTTTTAAATTCTCGTGTCCTATAATTGTTCCTTCATCTTGCTCAAGTTGAGTAATTTTTTTCTTCCTGTGTTTGCCATTTGCAATCATGTGAAAGAATTGTGTGTTATCATCTCCATGAACCACCTTTGCCACCTTGGCTCTAGTTGCCCGTTTCATCTCCTCTTCTCTTAGGAGTTTTTGCAACTTCCTCTCAGCGTCAATCTTTTTATTCCTATCCGTCAAATTGAGATGATCAGACTCCGCTTTAATGTCTAATTCATCAATCAGACGAATGAGTAGTTCTTTTTCAAGTCTATATTTACCACTCTGATTTTTTGCCCATCCTCTCAAAAACTGACGTAGATTTCTAATTTTGTTTTGCCATATTTCGATATTTGTTATCCCACCCGAATCCCTTGCCCATTCTTCGGCTATGAGATCCATGAAACCTTCTCTTTCAAACCAACTTAATTCAAAAGAAAAGATATTTCTATTTCCCACATGATTTGCCTCTCCCGAGTCCACTAGGAGAGGTGTGTGGTCAGATATAGCTCTTTGCAAAGCCTGTACTGTAACCAGGGGTATTTCTGTTCCCACTCAACACTGGCCAGTACCCGGTCCAATTTCTCATATGTTGGTACTGGTAAAGAATTTGCCCAAGTAAATTGTCTACCAGTGAGGTCAATCTCCCTCAAACTGAGACTCTCAATGACCATGTTAAACATAGTTGACCACCGTGTATCAAAATTATAATTATTTTTTCATCTTGTCTTCTAATGATGTTAAAGTCTCCCCCCACCATAAGTGGAAGTCTTTCGTCTCCACATATCCGTACCAAATCTGCAAGAAAATCAGGTTTGAGCTCTGGTTGTGCCGCCCCATATACAGCCACCAGAGCCCACCTGAACCCATCAATCTTTGACCTGAGTCGAAATTTAACCGTGAACTCTCCATATATCATATTCATAAGAAGAAAAAAGTTGCACATTCGTGCCAGTGAGATACCGAGAATTCAGACGACATCCAATTACATCTTCTTTGTTGGGGACCGACAGATGTGCTCTGGCCACGGTACAACTACGGACTACGGGACCTAGATTGCGCAGCGAACATGTTTGCTAGAGCAGACCATATGGCATGAGATTTTTCTAAGGAAGCAACCTGAACCAGGATTCTTTGGAGAGATTCCAGAGTAGGTAGGCGACTATTTAATTTGTTGATCTTGGATTAACCAAGGATTTTAGGCAGTATTGGGAATGGCCTGGTCCTTTCCTTTTGAGTTTTGTGTTGATAGTTTTGGACGACTCTGGAGTTGTTTGAACAACATACCCATATAGTCCCGCCTCCATCACGTGGGAGTGAGCTTGGGCTCGTCAAAGGATGTAATTGCTTCGGGTGAGGAGTTCTGAGGTTGTGTAGTTAAGGCCGGTGGAGACAGATTGGCTGGATGAGATATGGTGGCGCGCGATGCGGGAGATGAAGGTTGAAGAGGGTCATGGAGGATGGAACTTAGATGCAAGGGAAGAGGTAGGCTTTGTATATCATGTAAATTTTATGTGAAACGTCTCAAACACCAATACATGGAAGCCCGCATATTTATGTATTCATCTTGGCTTGAGTTACAAGGTGTGGTTGTTATAGAGATCAACCGAGAGAGAGATTTACAAGGAGGGAGATAGAGATAAGGTACAAAGTTAAACACAAAGTCTATCTCCTAACAACTCCTTGCTGCTCTAAAGCCTGTCCGCATCTACAATATGGGTTCAATATTACATGTTTAACACTACTCACTCACGCCCCACATGTGAATTGCCTCGAAGAACCAATCGAGGCCTCCCTTTAGAAGGCATGCCATTCTCCATGCCCATCCTTCGCTTGCCATCTGAGCCATGACATAACGCATGGAAGGAATAGCTTCATCAAACACTAACGGGTTTCGGTCCAGTAAGGTACACCGGCGACAATCTACGAACGAAAAAAAAGTGAAATGAGAAAAAAAAATCTTTTTTGTTGAAAGTACACAAGGGAGCATCTATTTTTGTGATGTTACGCGTAGTACGCACCTTCAATGTAAGTGTGGGATGGTTGGGATGGATCTCAGGCTGGTCACAATGGGGAGTAACATAAGGTAGGAACCTACACACTTTTCTAGACTATGTTCCTACCTCCACAATGGGGAGTAACATATATGTAGTGTCATGCAACAATGCATTTATTAGGCTATGGACTCATTGTTTGTTGGAGTGTGTGATGTTCCGGTAACTTAGCTAGTTACCACAAGCACCTCTCTCTTCATTAAATATGTGTCACATAAGCAAAGTTGTATTGGAGTGTGTGATGTTACTGCTAAGTTCAACTGTATGCTTCAACGATGCATTTGATTGCGACAGGTCGATTCCCAATGCAGGGATAATATGAAAGTCAACATCAATTTTCTCAAGACGAGGGAGGTTCTCCAAGCTAGGAAAGTCCACGCCGCTGCCCTGTAACAGTACGGAGTTTCCATTATAAGGAAGTCCACATCACTGGTCCATGACTTGATAGATAACCGAAGAAACTCAAGGTTGGGCATTGCTCCCCGTCGAAATATGGGTTGTACATCATATTGCAAGTGCAAATGTCTCAACTTGGGGAATGCATCCTCATCCATGGCGCCAGGAAAAACAATGCAATCAAGGGAGCGAATGTGCAGAGTAACGAGCTCTGAGAACCTCCCAAAGATATCCATGTGATGAGATTCTGTAGCCTGCAGATGCATAGACAAGTGACAGAGTTTCGGGAGGCACGAAGAGTTAACCCACACTGGCAACCCAGGAAACGGGCTATTCAGTATTAGATGACGGAGGTGCCCAAGGTTCATAGAGCCTTCATAACTGGACCACGGCTTATCATGCCGTGATCCTTGATCAACATATATGACTTGAAGTTTTTTCAAGTTGCCAAGAGAGCCCATCAAATCTGTGAACACCATATTATCACACTCATCAAATGTTATCCAAAACTCTCTCAGCTCTGTCAGTTTGCCCAACTCTTTCAGAAAGTCCGAACTGACACGACTCAATCGCAGGTCTTCTAGAGACGTTAGGTTCGTCCAGTCCAACACCCCCATGCTAGGACCGTCAAAGCGCAGACACTTCAGTTTTGTTAGCTGACCAACACTTTGAGGCAGTTCTAATATGCAAGTTCTGCTCAAGTCCAGCACCTGCAAAAACTTTAGGCCACCTATTTCTTTAGGCAACTCAATAAAAGGTGGGCCCCATAACCAAAATTGGCTCGAGAGCCCAAGGTACCTCAGGTGAGTCAACCTCCCAAGATGCTTAAGATGAAAAGGAGAATCTTCCGGCTTCACACAACTTCTTCCTATAAAAGTGCAGTCTTCTAAATCCAACACACGTAGAGCTTTAAAGTTTGAAAGCAATGGCAACATACCAAATCGACACAAGGTGGCATTATATGACCTCACGTGTTGCATGCTCGTGTTAGCCACATATCTATCAAGCTCTACAACTTCATTTTGTATGGCTAACCTATGCGGAGAGGTGAGTGTCCTGTTACTGTTCAGTACATTAACAAAACTTTTTTCATTGGACAGAAAATGAATCATATCAAGTACCAAATCGTGCACACGACAAGCATATATTATGCTGTGATATGGCTTCTCCACTGCCTGGATCATGCTTCTATCTATGAGCATGTTGAAGTATCTCTCTCCAATCTCAAATAACCCTTTTCCTAGTTCCTCATGGACATATCCTTCAGCTACCCATTTCCATATTAAAGTGTGTTTTTTGATCTCATAATCTTCAGGGTATATGCTTAGGTGCAATAAACAAAGCCGTGGATAATACGGAAGATCATGGTAGCTATATAGCAATATCTTTCTTGTGTTATCAACTTCTTTGTTGTCTTCATACCCAAAACCAATAGAGTCATAGACCCAGACCAGTCCGTTGTCGGTTTACTAGCCAATAAGCTAGCTATTGTAATAATAGCTAGCGGTATGCCACCACATTTCTGCAGCATCTTTTCAGATATCTTAACCGATTGATGATAAGGGTCGTTGATTTTGCCAATAGACAATCTCCTACAAAACAATTCCTTCGATTTACCAGGGGAAAGGGGTTCTTGCTTGTAAACATCGCTTGCTAATTTTGCCACTTCAAAGATACGAGTAGTTGTGATTACTCTACTTCCACATTTACTATCAATGAAAGCACATTTGATTATGTCCCATGAACTAATATCCCATATATCATCTATTATGACGAGGTACCTATCAACAAGGCAATGCAAGAGGCGTAGATTAGTCAAACTATATATCTAATGTGTCGACATAGAAATAGACGAAATATGGAAAGCACCTCAGCAAAGAACCCAAAATGACTATTCAATTTACAAAAAGGTGCTTCACATGACAACCGAGTGAGAAATAAATAAATAATAAAATGTGGAGTGGAAGCCACTGTCAAAATACATGCAAGGGTTTGATACTTTGATAGAGTCTATCCTATTAGAGTTTCGTAAACTTGTTCGGCAGTTCAAACATAATTTATATAATACATCTATTTCTATTCTGAACTAACATTTATTCCAATCAGGTCCAGGTAATTGGCAAGACCATTTGACAATTGGTAAAGCTGGTACAATTTGCTTCAAACATGTAGAAACAGTTTGATGCAATCTAAATCTAATTCATCCTCTTCACCTTTTATTTTGGCCGCTGAAAAGATATAGTAAGCATGCATTTGCAATGATGTAAATCTCCCATGACATGCATTAGAATGGATGGTGATACCTCTTGTTCGCAAGCAGTCCTCTGAGTTTTTCAATGAGCAGCCCCTCATCCAACATTTTTGCATTAGAACAAGAGGCTTCGTCAAGTCGGAAGAGAATACCTATGAGAACATTCTTCAAGTTAGGATTCTGGCCCACCGAAATAAAAGCCTTCCATTCAAATCCTACTTGTATCTTGTCGTAAACTGCTCTCGCAAGAGTTGTCTTGCCAAGACCTCCAAATCCAAAGATTGAGAGTATCTTGAGCTCCTGCTTGGACCTACAATCATCTCCATCTATCAGCCTCTTAATTAGCTCGTCCCTTACCTCCTCGATGCCAACAAGCTCTCTGTGATCTTTGAACTGAGTCATCAGCCGAGGGTCAATGCTGGTTGTAGCAGCTAGACTTTCCTCAACATCATCAATCTTGTACCTGTCACGTCGATCCGTCACCTCCTGGACCTGCTCCTTGATGTCTTTGATCGCCTCGGCGATCTGGTGTTGGGTCTTGCCTTTTTTGAACAAATTGGACACCTTCTTCATAAATCTCTTGGAACTATCGAGATCTGAGTCCTCGACGCGCACCGAGAAGTTGTCGACGAGATCCTCCATCTCATACGACAGCTCCCGGACTCGATCTGCCCAGATCTTGGCGTTGTCATTGAGCTTGTCACGGGGCACCATGGCCAATTTACGGAGGGCAACGTCTATGCTCCTCATCTCCCTCTCGAGAAACTCTACATCTCTCTTCACACCCTTTTGCAGCTTGTATTCTCCATGGAGGAGCTCGACTAGCTTGGGAAGAAGGGAGCCCATGGCTGCCATCGCAAGGTCCATGGCTCCGATGGTGGGTGGATTCTCTCTCTTCAGATGACACAATGGTTTAGTTGTCTGGTGTGTATAGCTATAGCAGTAGTTGTGTGATGTGGGTATGTGAGCTTGCTGTTTATAGAACCGGAACTAGCGATCTACTTTTGAAGAAATGGCAATAATATTATGGAACGGAATACTCCCTTGATACATAAATGTAAGTCTCTAAAACGTCTTGCATTTGCATTTATGCACAGAGGAAGTATTATACATATTGCGACTTGGCAAAATAACCATACATGCAGAAGTAGAAGCAGGCATAACCATACACGACATTCATTAATCATCCCGCCGGCCGTTTACTTTGAATTCGTAGTTTGATGTCAGCCAGCTGTCGGACGTGCAGTGCATACATTGTTAAACGAGTACTACTTGCAGCTGAGACATGATTTGGATCGAGGCACCCACTACTTGCAGCTGTGACATATAGAGGAATTCGTAGTCTGTTGGCCGGCGCGTGGCCGTGCGTGCTAGGCTGCGGCGGCCCCGTCCAGGATCTGGATCTGGCGGGCACTTGAGTGTCGGGCGGCGCGTGGACGGCCCGCGACCTGATAGGATCGTTATGTTGGGAACGTCGGATGGAAAATAAAAAAACTCCTACGCGCACACAAGATCTATCCATGATAATGATCATGTACGAAAGGGGAGAGGGCAACTACATATCCTTATAGATCGCTAAGCGGAAGCGTATATAACGCAGTTGATGTAGTTGTACGTCTTCGCGATCCAATCACGACCCATCCCGCGATCCCATCATGGTCCGTCCGCGATCTCATTACGATCTGTCCCACGGTCTCATCATGATCCTTTCCGGTCTAGTGCCGAATGAACAACACATCCGCGTTCAGCACACGTATAGCTCGATGACGATCTCCGCCTTCTTGATCCAGCAAGAGGGCAGAGAGGTAGATGAGTTCACCAGCATGGCGGTGTGGTGGTGGTGGTGGTGAACGATTAGCAGGGCTTCGTCAAGCTCTACCGAACTAATCTAGAGGAGAAAACTATCTAGGGGGGAGAAAGGGCAGCACGTGGCTTATTAGATTAGGGTGCCCTCAAGTCCTCTAGTATATATATATGTGATATCCTTGCTTATTAGGGATGATAGACTATTCATATCAATAAGAAATTTCTTCTTTTTCGAAAACCCATTCGAACAGAACTCCCAGATTAAGCATACTTGGCTTGGAGTAGTTCTAGAATGGAGGGGAGGAGGCAGCCAAAAGGCCCTTCTTTGGTTCGGCCGAAGTGGAGAGGAGGTGGAAGAGTCCACCTCCAATCCTACTCCAAGTAGGATTCCACTTGGTCTCCTCCTTCCCTTTTTTTCCCTTTTCCCTTTTTGCTCCTTGGCCGAAATAGCCCTTTTGGGCTGGCCGCACAAGTGCACTAAGGGCTGGTGCGCCACCTTTAGGCCTATTAGGTTCTTTCCCGTGTGGGTGGCCCCTCCCGGTAAAACCCCAGAACCCATTCGTCAATGCCGATATTTTACCAGCAATGCCCGAAAACTTTCCGAAAGCCAAATACAACTTTCCTATATATCAATCTTTACCTATGGACCATTCGGGAGCTCCTTGTGACATCCGAGATCTCATCCGGGACTCCGAACAACTTTCGGTCACCAACATACATAACTCAATAATACCAAAACATCACCGAACCTTAAGTGTGCAGACCCTACGGGTTCGAGAACTATGTAGACATGCCCCGAGACACTCTCCGGTCAATAACCAATAGCGGGACATGGATATCCATATTGGCTCCTATATATTCTATGAAGATCTTTATTGATCGAACCTCTATGTCAAGGATTCGGTTAATCCCGTACGCTATTCCCTTTGTCCATCGGTATGTGTGACAGCCCGATGCCGACGCCCCAGAAGGTTCCCCTTTATTTCCGTTTCCGTCGTGTGATTATATTTCGTTTGTTGCATCGTCATTTAGTTTGCATCATGGCATCATGTCAACTGTGTGTTGTCGGTGTTGCTTGTTGCTCCATGTTGTTGGGTGTTATGCTTGTGAGTGGCGTTGTTTTGTTGGAGTGATCAGAGTGGGTGCGTGAGAGCCACCTCAAAACCCTGTTGCACTGAGGACGTAAAACCCTTCTCTCCTCTCTATTTTATTTTGTGGTTGCGTAAAAGATTTTAGTTTTGACCCCCTTTTAAAAGTTCGTCTTCTTTTAAAATCCTTTGTTAAATGTGGGGGCAACCCTTGGGTTTCCTTTATTTTTTCCTTTTGTTTTATTTCAAACCTAGAGTCTCATTTTATTTATAAAAGGGATTTTATTTTATTCTTTTGTAAAAAGGGTTTTATGTTATTCTTCAAAAGGTTTCATTTTATTTATTTTTAAAAAGCCCAATCTATTTTATTGTTGGGGTATATTTTTAAAGGAGTCAAAAGGCATTTTTTTTATTTTGTTAAAACCTTTTCTTTTCTGGTTGTTTTCTGTTTTTAAAAAAGGCAATGGAGAGTTAGAGGGAGAGGGAGCTGCCAAGGCCCAAGGCCCAGCCGGCCAAGGCCCAAGCAGCCCCCCCCCCAACCCTAGTGCACGCAGCCCAGCCCCCTCGTCCCTCGTCCTCCCCCCGTGCGACGTCGTCTTCCTCTGCAACCCCCGGTCCCCTCTCGTTCCCCCTCGCCCGATTCCCCTCTCCTCCACCTAGGTCGCCGCCAACCCCCGCGACCGCTAGTGCCCGTGCCCTGCTCGCCGGCCTCCCTTGCCCGAGCTGCTCTACCCCGCGCACCCTCGCCCTGGTCGCCGTTAGCCCCGCGCGCCGCCCTCGATCCCGCCGGTAGCCGCTAGCTCCAGTGCTCCGTCCCCGCCACCAGCAGCACGCTGCTCGCCGGCGCGCCAGGGCCCCTCGGCCTCGCCCTCGCCATGGCCGCACCATGGCCTCGCCCCTCGCCCTCGCGAGCTCGCCGGCCTCAACCGTCGTCCTGCCACCGTCGCCCTGGCCTCCCGTGCCCCGCCGTCGGCCCTGTCGCCGCCCGCCAAGCTGCCCTCCCCGCGCTGCGCCCATGGAGCTCGCCTCCTACACCGGAGCCATGTGCCGCGGCTTCCTCCTGCCGTTGCACCCCGCATGCGCCGTGGTCGTCGCGCCGCCCGCCGTGGTCGCCACCTCCAGGCCCGGCCTCCTCCTCCTGCTTGCCGCGTGTTGTCGTGCCGTGTTGCTGTGCCGAAGCTGCTGTTGTCGTGGCTTGCTAGGCTGCTTGCCCTACCGATGCATGTTGCTGCGAGATGTTGTTGCCATGTGCTGATGCCGAGGTTGTAGCTGTTGTTGCCGCATGCTGCTCCTGCTGTCGTGTTGCTGTTGCTTGCCTGCTTGCTGCTATTGTTTGCTGCTGCCCATGATGCTGCTTGCGCTTGCTGTTGCCGAGCTTGCTGTGCGGCAGATTGTTGGTTGCCTGATGCTGCTAGTTGTTGCTTGTTGTTTGCCTGCTAGCGCTAGCCGTGTTGCTGCCGCTTGCCGAAGCTAGTTGTTGAAGTTGATGCTGGCTCCTGCTTGCCGTCGATGCCGCTAGGTTGCTGTGAGTTGCTGCTGCTTGTTGCCGTTTTCTTGTGGCTTGTTGTTGCGTGCCTCGCCCTATCGCCTTTCGGGAATGTCACCGAAGTCCACGAGCACCATCCCCGCCACCGTGGGTCGTCGACAAGTTCGCCGAGTCCACGACGTCCTCGACGACCCCCGGACCTCTTCGGAAACGTGTTCAACTACCGACGCCGAAGACCCGTGAACCACAACTTCAAGCGAACGACTACCGTCGACGAGACCGTGTACAACTACTTCCACGACGACCTATGTTCGCCTGCGTCCGCTATGATCTGATCCGCTCCGATTCGCACGCTTCGAAGGTATACCGTTGGAACGTTGTCGTGATCCGTGTGCATGTGATGTATGAGATGTACCGTATGTATGCGCCTATATATGTTTGCCCGATGCACGTTGTCTTCCTTTTCGTCGTGCCCACGACATATGGGAACCCGGTAACCGGGATCACCCCACCATCATTTGGTTTGTCCCGCACACGCTCCCTATTCGTTGGCACTGAGATCTCGTTGAGTATCGGGATAGGAACGTTGCCGTGGCTTCGTTTCCGTTTTGCCGCCATGGTTCCATTTCGCTCGCCGAGGCGACACATGCTTCTTTCTCTTCTTGCCCGTGTTGTTTTGAACTTCCATGCATGACGCATTCATGGCATTATATCTTGTGTTGCATGTCTCTTGTACGTATCTCCGTTCTATGTTCCGCGTGTTAACCGACTAGGATTACTTGTAGGATCATCGCTTCACCCCTTGCCATGTTAACAACATTTAATATTGCCGTGTAAATTAACGGGAGTGAACTAAACAATTAAACGTGGAGTTTCGTAGATATGCAACTCGTTGCATATCGAGCTTCACTTAATGTGTAGTGTTTGCATGAGGTGAATTGCCATGCCATGCCTTGCATCATTGAACTGATCATGCATCATAGTAGGTTGTGCTTCATGTTGTGCATCGTATGGTGAATATTTGTTATGATGTTTGTTTCCGGTTTGCTCCGTCTCGATAGAGTTCCGCAAGCGTGTCGGAATGTGAGGACCCGTTCGACTACGTTGGTTTGCCGACTTCTCGGAGTTGTTCTTCTTCCAAGCGGGATCTCAGGCAAGATGACCATTTCCCCAGATACCATTACTATCATTGCCATGCTAGTTTTACCGTTTCTATCGTTTACGTCTCGTTGCCTACCACATGTTAAATATCAGCCTCTCAACAATGCCATGAAACCTTCAACATGTTCGAGCTAGCAAACCACTGATTGGCTATGTTACTGCTTGCTTAACCCTGTTGTTAGCGTTGCTAGTTGCAGGTGCACTTGCTTCCATGTGATAACATGGGTTCCTTGTTATATCACCATATTAAATGCTATTTAATTTAATGCACCTATATACTTGGTAAAAGGTGGAAGGCTCGGCCTTTCTAGCCTGGTGTTTTGTTCCACCTTTGCCCTTGTTGGAATTATGCCCTAGAGGCAATAATAAATGTATAGTTATTATTATAATTCCTGTATCAAGATAATAGTTTATTATCCATGCTATAATTGTATTGAATGAAGACTCATTTACATGTGTGGATACATAGACAAAACACCGTCCCTAGCATGCCTCTAGTTGGCTAGCCAGTTGATCGATGATAGTCAGTGTCTTCTGATTATGAACAAGGTGTTGTTGCTTGATAACTGGATCACGTCATTGGGAGAATCACGTGATGGACTAGACCCAAACTAATAGACGTAGCATGTTGATCGTGTCATTTTGTTGCTACTGTTTTCTGCGTGTCAAGTATTTATTCCTATGACCATGAGATCATATAACTCACTGACACCGGAGGAATGCTTTGTGTGTATCAAACGTCGCAACGTAACTGGGTGACTATAAAGATGCTCTACAGGTATCTCCGAAGGTGTTAGTTGAGTTAGTATGGATCAAGACTGGGATTTGTCACTCCGTGTGACGGAGAGGTATCTCGGGGCCCACTCGGTAATACAACATCACACACAAGCCTTGCAAGCAATGTAACTTAGTGTAAGTTGCGGGATCTTGTATTACGGAACGAGTAAAGAGACTTGCCGGTAAACGAGATTGAAATAGGTATGCGGATACTGACGATCGAATCTCGGGCAAGTAACATACCGAAGGACAAAGGGAATGACATACGGGATTATACGAATCCTTGGCACTGAGGTTCAAACGATAAGATCTTCGTAGAATACATCGGATCCAATATGGGCATCCAGGTCCCGCTATTGCATATTGACCGATGAGTCTCTCGGGTCATGTCTACATAGTTCTCGAACCCGCAGGGTCTGCACACTTAAGGTTCGACGTTGTTTTATGCGTATTTGAGTTATATGGTTGGTTACCTAATGTTGTTCGGAGTCCCGAATGAGATCACGGACGTCACGAGGGTTTCCGGAATGGTCCGGAAACGAAGATTGATATATAGGATGACCTCATTTGATTACCGGAAGGTTTTTGGAGTTACCGGGAATGTACCGGGAATGACGAATGGGTTCCGGGAGTTCACCGGGGGGGCAACCCACCCCGGGGAAGCCCATAGGCTTTGGGGAGACACACCAGCCCTTAGTGGGCTGGTGGGACAGCCCCAAGGGGGCCTATGCGCCAAGAGAAGGAAATCAAAGGAAAAGAAAAAAAAAAGAGGGAAGAAGTGGGAAGGGAGGGGGACTCCTCCCACCAAACCAAGTCCAACTCGGTTTGGGGGGGGGGGAGTCCTCCCCCCCTTGGCTCGGCCGACCCCTTGAGGGTCCCTTGGACCCCAAGGCAAGGTCCCCCTCCCTCCTCCTATATATATGGGGCTTTTAGGGCAGATTTGAGACGACTTTCTCACGGCTGCCCGACCACATACCTCCATAGTTTTTCCTCTAGATCGCGTTTCTGCGGAGCTCGGGCGGAGCCCTGCTGAGACAAGGTCATCACCAACCTCCGGAGCGTCGTCACGCTGCCGGAGAACTCTTCTACCTCTCCGTCTCTCTTGCTGGATCAAGAAGGCCGAGATCATCGTCGAGCTGTACGTGTGCTGAACGCGGAGGTGCCGTCCGTTCGGTACTAGATCGTGGGACTGATCGCGGGATTGTTCGCGGGGCGGATCGAGGGACGTGAGGACATTCCACTACATCAACCGCGTTCTCTAACGCTTCTGCTGTACGATCTACAAGGGTACGTAGATCACTCATCCCCTCTCGTAGATGGACATCACCATGATAGGTCTTCGTGCGCGTAGGAAAATTTTTGTTTCCCATGCGACGTTCCCCAACAGTGGCATCATGAGCTAGGTTCATGCGTAGATGTCTTCTCGAGTAGAACACAAAAGGTTTTGTGGGCGGTGATGTGCGTTTTGCTGCCCTCCTTAGTCTTTTCTTGATTCCGCGGTATTGTTGGATTGAAGCGGCTTGGACCGACATTACTCGTACGCTTACGAGAGACTGGTTTCATCGTTACGAGTAACCCCCTTTGCTCAAAGATGACTGGCAAGTGACGGTTTCTCCAACTTTAGTTGAATCGGATTTGACCGAGGAGGTCCTTGGATGAGGTTAAATAGCAACTCATATATCTCCGTTGTGGTGTTTGCGTAAGTAAGATGCGATCCTACTAGATACCCTTGGTCACCACGTAAAACATGCAACAACAAAATTAGAGGACGTCTAACTTGTTTTTGCAGGGTATGCTTGTGATGTGATATGTCCAACGATGTGATGTGATATATTGGATGTATGAGATCATCATGTTGTAATAGAAATATCGACTTGCACGTCGATGGTACGGCAACCGGCAGGAGCCATAGGGTTGTCTTTATACTAACATATGTGCTTGCAGATGCGTTTACTATTTTGCTAGGATGTAGCTTTAGTAGTAATAGCATAAGTAGCACGACAACCCCGATGGCAACACGTTGATGGATGATCATGGTGTGGCGCCGGTGACAAGAAGATCGTGCCGGTGCTTTGGTGATGGAGATCAAGAAGCACGTGATGATGGCCATATCATGTCACTTATGAATTGCATGTGATGTTAATCCTTTTATGCACCTTATTTTGCTTAGAACGACGGTAGCATTATGAGGTGATCTCTCACTAAAATTTCAAGACGAAATTGTGTTCTCCCCGACTGTGCACCGTTGCTACAGTTCGTCGTTTCGAGACACCACGTGATGATCGGGTGTGATAGACTCAACGTTCACATACAACGGGTGCAAAACAGTTGCGCACGTGGAACACTCGGGTTAAGCTTGACGAGCCTAGCATGAGCAGACATGGCCTCGGAACACATGAGACCGAAAGGTCGATCATGAATCATATAGTTGATATGATTAGCATAGGGATGCTTACCACTGAAACTATACTCAACTCACGTGATGATCGGACTTGGGATAGTGTAAGTGGATCATGAACCACTCAAATGACTAGAGAGATGTACTTTTTGAGTGGGAGTTTAGCATATAATTTGATTAAGTTGAACTCTAATTATCTTGAACATAGTCTAAGTCCACTTTGAATATATTTGTGTTGTAGATCATGGCTCACGCAAGTGTCATCCTGAATTTTAATACGTTCCTAGAGAAAGCTAAGTTGAAAGATGATGGAAGCAACTTTGTAGACTGGGCTCATAATCTTAAGCTAATCTTACAAGCTGGAAAGAAGGATTATGTCCTTAATGTTGCGCTAGGAGATGAACCACCCGCTACGGCTGATCAGGATGTTAAGAACGCTTGGTTAGCCCGTAAGGAGGACTACTCAATAGTTCAATGTGTAGTCTTGTATGGCTTAGAACCGGGACTTCAACGTCGCTTTGAGCGTCATGGAGCATTTGAGATGTTCCAGGAGTTGAAGTTTATCTTTCAGAAGAACGCCTGGATCGAGAGGTATGAGACCTCCGATAAATTCTATGCTTGCAAGATGGAGGAAAACTCGTCTGTCAGTGAACATGTGCTCAAAATGTCTGGGTACTCAAACCGTCTAGCTGAACTGGGGATTGAACTCCCGCAAGAAGCTATCACTGACAGAATCCTTCAATCACTGCCGCCAAGCTATAAAGGCTTTGTGTTGAACTACAACATGCAAGGGATGAACAAGTCTCCCGGCGAGTTGTTTGCGATGCTGAAAGTCGCAGAGTCTGAACTCCGTAAAGAGCATCAAGTGTTGATGGTGAGCAAGACCACTAGTTTCAAGAGAAACGGCAAAGGAAAGAAGGGAAATTCGAAGAAGAGTGGCAAGCCTATTGCCAATCCGCCGAAGAAGCCCAAAGCTGGACCTAAGCCTGAAACAGAGTGCTTCTATTGCAAGGGTATGGGTCACTGGAAGCGCAATTGCCCCAAGTATCTGGCAGATATGAAGGCGGGCAAAGAAAAATCAGGTATATTTGATATACATGTTATTGATGTGTACTTAACCGGCTCTCGTAGTAGTGCCTGGGTATTTGATACCGGTTCTGTTGCTCACATTTGCAACTCGAAGCAGGAACTGCGGAATAGACGAAGGCTGGCGAAAGACGAAGTGACGATGCGCGTAGGAAACGGTTCCAAGGTTGATGCAATCGCCGTCGGCACAGTGTCACTTCAGCTACCATCGGGATTAGTGATGAACTTAAATCATTGTTATTTAGTGCCTGCGTTGAGCATCAACATTATATCTGGATCTTGTTTATTGCGAGACGGTTACTCTTTTAAGTCTGAGAATAATGGTTGTTCTATTTCTATGAGTAACATCTTTTATGGTCATGCACCGAATGTGAGAGGATTGTTCATATTGAATCTTGATAGCGATACACATATACATAACATTGAGACCAAAAGAGTTAGAGTAAACAATGATAGCGCCATATTTTTGTGGCACTGCCGCTTGGGTCATATTGGTGTAAAGCGCATGAAGAAACTCCATGCTGATGGACTTTTGGAGTCACTTGACTTTGATTCACTTGACACGTGCGAACCATGCCTCATGGGCAAGATGACTAAGACTCCGTTCTCCGGAACAATGGAGCGTGCAAGTGACTTGTTGGAAATCATACATACCGATGTGTGTGGTCCAATGAGCGTGGAGGCACGCGGCGGATATCGTTATTTTCTCACCTTCACTGAAGATTTAAGTAGATATGGTTATGTCTACTTGATGAAGCACAAGTCTGAAACATTTGAAAAGTTCAAGCAATTTCAGAGTGAAGTGGAAAATCATCGTAACAAGAAGATCAAGTTCCTGCGGTCTGATCGTGGGGGTGAATATCTGAGTTTCGAGTTTGGTGCTCACTTAATACAATGTGGAATTGTTTCGCAGTTAACACCGCGTGGAACACCACAGCGTAATGGTGTTTCCGAACGTCGTAATCGTACTTTGTTAGAGATGGTGCGATCTATGATGTCTCTTACTGATTTGCCGTTATCATTTTGGGGTTATGCATTAGAAACAGCTGCATTCACTTTAAATAGGGCACCATCAAAATCCGTTGAGACGACACCATACGAACTGTGGTATGGCAAAAGACCAAAGTTGTCGTTTCTTAAAGTTTGGGGATGTGATGCTTATGTCAAAAAGCTTCAGCCTGAAAAGCTGGAACCCAAAGCGGAAAAATGCGTCTTCATAGGTTACCCAAAAGAGACAGTTGGGTACACCTTCTATCTCAAATCCGAGGGCAAAGTGTTTGTTGCTAAGAATGGAACTTTTCTCGAGAAGGAGTTTCTCTCTCGAGAATTGAGTGGGAGGAAAATAGAACTTGACGAGGTTGTCGAACCTCTCATCCCTCTGGATGGTGGCGCAGGGCAAGGGGAAACCTCTATCATTGCGACGCCGGTTGAGGAGGAAGTTAATGATGATGATCATGAAACTCCAGTTCAAGTTTCTGTTGAACCACGCAGGTTGACGAGATCACGCGCTGCTCCAGAGTGGTACGGTAATCCCGTCTTATCAATCATGTTGTTACACAACAATGAACCTGCAAATTATGAAGAAGCAATGGTGGGTCCAGATTCCAACAAATGGCTAGAAGCCATGAAATCCGAGATAGGATCCATGTATGAGAACAAAGTGTGGACTTTGGAGATACTACCTGAGGGCCGCAAGGCTATTCAGAACAAATGGATCTTTAAGAAGAAGACGGGCGCTGACGGTAATGTGACCGTTTATAAAGCTCGACTTGTGGCAAAGGGTTTTTCACAAGTTCAAGGAGTTGACTACGATGAGACCTTCTCACCCGTAGCGATGCTTAAATCTGTCAGAATAATGTTAGCAATAGCTGCATTTTTCGATTATGAAATCTGGCAGATGGATGTCATAACGGCGTTCCTTAACGGTTTCCTGAAGGAAGAGTTGTATATGATGCAACCCGAAGGTTTTGTCGATCCTTAAAATGCTGACAAGGTGTGCAAGCTCCAGCGATCCATTTATGGACTGGTGCAAGCATCTCGGAGTTGGAACAAACGCTTTGATGAGGTGATCAAAGCATTTGGGTTTATACAAGTGGTTGGAGAATCTTGTATTTACAAGAAAGTGAGTGGGAGCTCTGTGGCGTTTCTAATATTATATGTGGATGACATATTACTGATTGGAAACAACGTAGAGCTTTTGGAGAGCATAAAAGGTTACTTGAATAAAAGTTTCTCTATGAAGGACCTAGGAGAAGCTGCTTACATTCTAGGCATTAAGATCTATAGGGATAGATCGAAACGCCTGATAGGACTTTCACAAAGCACATACCTTGATAAAGTTTTGAAGAGGTTCAAAATGGAACAGTCCAAGAAAGGGTTCTTGCCAGTTTTACAAGGTACGAGATTGAGTAAGACTCAGTGCCCAGCAACTGATGAAGATAGAGAGCATATGCGCTCTATCCCCTATGCTTCGGCCATAGGTTCTATCATGTATGCGATGTTGTGCACTAGACCGGATGTTAGCCTGGCCATAAGTATGGCAGGTAGGTTCCAGAGTAATCCAGGAGTGGATCACTGGACAGCGGTCAAGAATATCCTGAAGTACCTGAAAAGGACTAAGGAGATGTTTCTCGTGTATGGAGGTGACGAAGAGCTCGCCGTAAAAGGTTACGTCGATGCAAGCTTTGACACAGATCCGGACGACTCTAAGTCACAAACCGGATACGTATTTATTCTTAATGGGGGTGCAGTAAGCTGGTGCAGTTCCAAGCAAAGCGTCGTAGCAGATTCTACATGTGAAGCGGAGTACATGGCTGCCTCGGAGGCGGCTAAGGAGGGTGTCTGGATGAAGCAGTTCATGACGGATCTTGGAGTGGTGCCAAGTGCACTGGATCCAATAACCTTGTTCTGTGACAACACTGGTGCCATTGCCTTAGCAAAGGAACCAAGGTTTCACAAGAAGACCAGACACATCAAACGACGCTTCAACCTCATCCGCGACTACGTCGAGGAGGAGGACGTAAATATATGCAAAGTGCACACGGATCTGAATGTAGCAGACCCGCTGACTAAACCTCTTCCACAGCCAAAACATGATCGGCACCAGAACTGTATGGGTGTTAGATTTATTACAATGTAATTCACATGGTGATGTGAGGGCTAGATTATTGACTCTAGTGCAAGTGGGAGACTGTTGGAATTATTCCCTAGAGGCAATAATAAATGTATAGTTATTATTATAATTCCTGTGTCAAGATAATAGTTTATTATCCATGCTATAATTGTATTGAATGAAGACTCATTTACATGTGTGGATACATAGACAAAACACCGTCCCTAGCATGCCTCTAGTTGGCTAGCCAGTTGATCGATGATAGTCAGTGTCTTCTGATTATGAGCAAGGTGTTGTTGCTTGATAACTGGATCACGTCATTGGGAGAATCACGTGATGGACTAGACCCAAACTAATAGACGTAGCATGTTGATCGTGTCATTTTGTTGCTACTGTTTTCTGTGTGTCAAGTATTTATTCCTATGACCATGAGATCATATAACTCACTGACACCGGAGGAATGCTTTGTGTGTATCAAACGTCGCAACGTAACTGGGTGACTATAAAGATGCTCTACAGGTATCTCCGAAGGTGTTAGTTGAGTTAGTATGGATCAAGACTGGGATTTGTCACTCCGTGTGACGGAGAGGTATCTCGGGGCCCACTCGGTAATACAACATCACACACAAGCCTTGCAAGCAATGTAACTTAGTGTAAGTTGCGGGATCTTGTATTACGGAACGAGTAAAGAGACTTGCCGGTAAACGAGATCTAAATAGGTATGCGGATACTGACGATCGAATCTCGGGCAAGTAACATACCGAAGGACAAAGGGAATGACATACGGGATTATACGAATCCTTGGCACTGAGGTTCAAACGATAAGATCTTCGTAGAATACATCGGATCCAATATGGGCATCCAGGTCCCGCTATTGGATATTGACCGAGGAGTCTCTCGGGTCATGTCTACATAGTTCTCGAACCCGCAGGGTCTGCACACTTAAGGTTCGACGTTGTTTTATGCGTATTTGAGTTATATGGTTGGTTACCTAATGTTGTTCGGAGTCCCGAATGAGATCACGGACGTCACGAGGGTTTCCGGAATGGTCCGGAAACGAAGATTGATATATAGGATGACCTCATTTGATTACCGGAAGGTTTTCGGAGTTACCGGGAATGTACCGGGAATGACGAATGGGTTCCGGGAGTTCACCGGGGGGGCAACCCACCCCGGGGAAGCCCATAGGCTTTGGGGAGACACACCAGCCCTTAGTGGGCTGGTGGGATAGCCCCAAGGGGGCCTATGCGCCAAGAGAAGGAAATCAAAGGAAAAGAAAAAAAAAGAGGGAAGAAGTGGGAAGGGAGGGGGACTCCTCCCACCAAACCAAGTCCAACTCGGTTTGGGGGGGGGGGGGGGTCCTCCCCCCCTTGGCTCGGCCGACCCCTTGAGGGTCCCTTGGACCCCAAGGCAAGGTCCCCCTCCCTCCTCCTATATATATGGGGCTTTTAGGGCAGATTTGAGATGACTTTCTCACGGCTGCCCGACCACATACCTCCATAGTTTTTCCTCTAGATCGCGTTTCTGCGGAGCTCGGGCGGAGCCCTGCTGAGACAAGGTCATCACCAACCTCCGGAGCGCCGTCATGCTGCCGGAGAACTCTTCTACCTCTCCGTCTCTCTTGCTGGATCAAGAAGGCCGAGATCATCGTCGAGCTGTACGTGTGCTGAACGCGGAGGTGCCGTCCGTTCGGTACTAGATCGTGGGACTGATCGCGGGATTGTTCGCGGAGCGGATCGAGGGACGTGAGGACGTTCCACTACATCAACCGCGTTCTCTAACGCTTCTGCTGTACGATCTACAAGGGTACGTAGATCAGTCATCCCCTCTCGTAGATGGACATCACCATGATAGGTCTTCGTGCGCGTAGGAAAATTTTTGTTTCCCATGCGACGTTCCCCAACAGCCCTCTTAGTTTTCGGCTACCGGTGTTATGTTCCATAATTGAGCGCTCCTAACACGATCGAGGTTGTTATGGGGACCCCCTTGATAATTCGTTTTAGATTAAAGCTGGTCTGGCAAGGCCCAACTTTGGTACTACATTTGCATAATAACTAATGAACCTGTCGGTGAATACTCACAACATATGCCATAGGTAGGCTAAAGTCGGTGAGAACCGAAGGGACAAAGGTGGGCGCTGGGGACGAGGTTGGTACACACATGGGACGCACGATGTACCCAGGTTCAGGGCTCTCCGTAGAGATAATACCCCTAATCCTGCCGGAGTGTTTGATGTATAGGAACAGAGTACAATGTCGCTCCTGGAGCTGTGTTCGAAGGAGGAAGAGGGGAGCAACCGGCTCGTCTCTACCTCTCTCTGTGTGGTGGGTGAATGTGTTGTCTTGAATGACTGGTGAAAGATCGGCCCCTTCGCATGGAGGGTGGCCGGGGGGGTTTATAGACGAACCCGCCGGCCTACAATATGGATAAAGGGTACAAGTGTGGGGCCCGGTTGGCAGCTTCGTTGGCTGGCCAGGGGCCCACAAAGGTCTTGTCTTGTCGATGGGGGGCCCGCCGGCTGTATGGTCTCGATTGCCTGTGGGACTCGCCGGCTGGCCAATGAGGCTCTCGCGTAAGGTTGACGCTGAGCACGCGAGCGTCACCCTGCGAGATTCTTCATGGGCAGGTAGTACGACCGCCTCCACTGTTCCCCATGCCGAGTGCAGTAATGGAGTGGGAGTGTGACGGTCCGACACTATGCTAGGTGATGGATCAGAGCCGGGGTAGATCAACGGCGTGGCCGCCGACGGTCGTACCTGCCGGGCACCCTGATCCAGTACCTTTGCTGACGCGTAGCTACCTTTAATTGCGAGGTCTCTTCCTGACCTACGATCTGATGTGACTTGTGATCCTCGGCCGGCTAGCCTTTTTGGCCAGCTGGCTTAAGTGTGGCCGCCTCCTCCCAGTCCGGCTGGAGGGATCAGGCCGGCTTAGAAGAGGAGGCCGCCTGAATTCTAGCTGGCAGGGGTTGCCTGGCCGGCCAGTCAGGTGGCCGCCTCGTCCTCTAGCCAGCAGGTGATGCCTAGCCAGCCAGAAGACTTGGGCCTTGGGAATCTTCATACATCCATGTCCATTGGGCCGGAAATGAAGGAATAGGCTTGATGAGCCTACCCCGGGGTTAACCCCCCGACAGTAGTCCCCGAAGCTGGCGAGGTCTGCCACCTGCGGGCGGGCGGCCTTACCGGCTTGTTGACTTGTCTTGATATTTTGACCGCTATTCGCGGCGAAGGACGCCGGCTTCGAAACCGGGTGGCTTCGAAGCGACGCCTCGGTCTACTCGTAACTTGTTCGGAGAACGCCACGTGCCAGGCCCCGCCTGGCATAATGATGGCGATTACTGCTGACGGGACATGACCTGGGCCCTGGGTCCCGCCACGACGCCCCATGGGCCTCCGCACGGGAGATCCTCTGCGGATTTACTCCACGGCGGATGGGCTTAGGGAAGCGTTACCGCCCGTAATACACGGGATTAATGGGGCCCGGTGCGCACCGGATCCCCTCCCCACGACGCTTCGTGGGGGTTCAAATGGGACGCGAGGGTTCCAAGGAAGCCATTCGCCCCCTCTTCTCGCTCTGCATCCGTGCTCTCTTCCTCCCTGCGTCCTGAGAAGAAGAGCTCGCGCCCTTCGTCCTCTTAATCTTCGCCGTCGCGACATCGCCGACTACTTCGAGCTCTCGCCACCCGCAGCCATGGCCGATGGTTCTTCCTCGAAGAAGTCGTCAGCGCAGAAGGCGTCCTCGCAAGGAGCCTGGTTGGACAGCAACGTCGACGAGGGGCACATCGAGGTGCTTCGTCACCATCGACTGCTGCCCCGGGCCTCCCAAGTGTTGGTGCGCCTCCCCAGCTCCGAGACCGCTCCCGCACCCGCCGCGGGAGAGGTCGTGGTCTTTGTCGAGCACTTCTACCGGGGCTTCGGGCTCCCGGCTAGCTCCTTCTTCGCCGAATGGCTCCAATTCTTCGGCCTGCAGCCGCATCATCTCGCGCCGAACGCCATACTACAGCTGGCCGTCTTCGTGGTCCTGTGCGAGGGCTTCGTGGGGATCGAGCCTCGCGTCGATCTGTGGCGCAACCTATTCTTCTTCAAGCAGCAATCCATCGCCATGGAGAAATCCAAGGTGGAGAAGCTCAAGGGGCCGCGCCCCATGACGCCGTGCGGGGCCGCATTGGTGCATCATCGCTTGAAGTCTGGCTTCCCCCAGATGCCTCTGCAAGAATCCATCAAGCATTGGCAGAAGGGTTTCTTCTACGTGAAGAGCGCCGACCCGGCCCAGGACGACCTCAACATGCCCTCGTTCGCCATCGCTCCCCCGACGCGGCGAAACTGGGATGCGAAGATTCCCAGGCCGCATCCTGAGGTGGCGCTTATCTACGCCCACCTCGACATTTTGGAGAAGAGCGGCCTCCTCGGGCGCGACCTTCTCGCCACCATGGTGGTCCGCCGGATTCTGCCTCTACACAAGCGGCCGCATCTGGTCTGCCAGATGAGCGGCCAGCTTGATCCATGCCGGCTATCGACCAAGAGGTCTACCCCGGGAGCTGTAGCGCGAAGGGTGAACCTGATCTCCACCGCCCACATGGATGAGGGCGGGGAATGGACATGGGGGATGTCCCCGTTCAACAGGGCTCACCCGCCTCCGATGGTAGCTTTACTCCATTTTTCTCTCTTGTTTTGTCTCGAAGCCGGTGGCGTTGTTGAGCCTTTGGTTGAATTCTTTTTCGTAGCTGTTCGAGACACTGCAGGGGTCCCTCCATCAACCTGCTCCCGATGTGGAGGTGTCCGACACCTCTGAGATTGATGACGAGGGACCCCGCTCAGACTCCTCCGTCGGCTCGGAGGATCCCCTTGAGTCGGAAGGGATCGAGCCGTCTAGTGAGTATACGCGGCCCACCGAAGCAAACTGGATGAACAACGATGAGGTAGCCTCATTCTGTTCTGGTGCAGCCTTCGAGGAAGACTCTGATGAGGTGGAGGAGGTCACCAGCCCACCACTGACGCATGGTCGACGTCAAGGTGGCGGAGCGACCGCTACTGCTGAGGCAGCCGGGAAGAAGGGCAAGGGTACCATAGCTTCCCGGCCGGCCTCTAAGCGGCCGACGCCGGGTCCTCCAGCCGGGCAGCGAGCAGGCGACGCCAAGAGGCGCCGTGGTGGTGGCCGGAGGCAGGTCCCTGTAGTAGCGGGGTACGGTTTCCTCCTTGTTTCCTTTGTCCATCTTGGGATGAGCTTTGTTCCTTAGGAGCTTTGCTTGACAGGGAGACGGAGGATGCGGATGAAGACACCGCCTCCGCAGTCGAGCGGGCTGGCTGGGCAGCAGCTGATGCTGCCTAGAGGGAGCTTGAGATAGAGTCCAAGCGCCGGTGGGACACGGCTGTGGGGAAGGCCGCCGTGGGTCAGCCTCGCCCCAGCCGGGTCGAGAGGCCCGTGGAGAAGCGTGCGAAGGCTAGACATGACCCCTCCGCACATGCCCGTCCGGAGGAGACAGCTAGCGAGGCCTCCTCCAGCCCGGCCCCAAGGACCGAGGGGGCCCAGCCATCCGAACTGGCGGCCTCGGCGCAGGTGGACC
This sequence comes from Hordeum vulgare subsp. vulgare, assembly GCF_904849725.1. NCBI lineage: Eukaryota > Viridiplantae > Streptophyta > Magnoliopsida > Poales > Poaceae > Hordeum > Hordeum vulgare. The sequence continues at coordinate 578,621,919 of NC_058524.1, read as the reverse complement.
TGGAAACGATCCCTGACTCTCCCCGGGCCGAGGCGGCCCCCGACGCGCCGGAGCTGGACTTGGCAGCACCGGACGCAGCTCCTGACGCCCCAGGGGCGACCATGGATGGGCCTGACGCAGCCCATCCGCCTCCTACAGAGGAGGTAGCGCCGACCGGGACGGCGCCCGAGCCGGCACCAGGAGCCGGCGCCATCGTCGTTCCTCAGCACGGCCCTATTGTGCCAGGAGCCGAGGGCCGGGCTGGGAGCCGGCCTATGAGGACATGGCGGGCGGCGAACTTGGCCCGCTGGCACCGTTATTTCTGGCGTACCGGAGCTGGTGACGATGTTTTCCAGCAGCCGGTCGAAGCTGGAGCAGTCGGCCCGCGTGGTATGCAGCGACATGGAGCGCGTGGAAGCCCGCACCCAGGTAGGCATTGCCTTCTTTGGTTTTTTGTACTTTTTTCTCTTCTCTTGGCATTAGTGGGGGCGCGACAGCGCACCCACTGGGTGTAGCCCCCGAGAATCGGGCGGGTTGATTGCCGACCGGTCCGAATCTCTTGGAGGCCTTTTTCCCTCCGTAGTTTTCTTCAGTGGGGGTGCTCTAGCGCACCCACTGGGTGTAGCCCCCGAGAATCGGGCTGGTTAGGTTTTTAACCAGGTAGATCTTAATCCTGTTCCCTTTTTCTCCCTTTTGGCAGGTGCTTTATGATGCTCAGGTACAGGCATACAACAAGCTACGGACCCAACACCTGGGGGTCGATAGCCGGATTGCCGAGCTTGAAGCCCAGCTGGGCGAGGTCGCCGCGGAGCGTGACGCCCTGCGCAATGCCGGCGGCCGGCTCCAAGAGCAGCTGGACCTTCTTCACGCGGAGAAGAAGGAGCTCGAGGCGGCCGGCCAGGTCGAGTTGGAGCAGCTACGGGCCACGCTGCAGGAGAAGGAGGCCTCCTACTCTGCCGACATGGACCGTCTCGCGTCGCTTCACCTCAAGGAGGTGGACCTCAAGGACGCCGCCTTGAGGGAGAACGATGAGGCCCTTGTCCGGAAGCAGACGCAGCTGGCCAAGGCTCTGGAGTCTGCGGCGACCCTCCAGGAGGAAGTTGCCCGCCTTACTCATGCGAGTAAGGTGCGGGAGCGCGAGGTCCTTGAGGTCTCTCATGAGACCGACGGTGCCTTCCATCATGGGTCTCTCTTCCTTGTCTTATGTTTGGTCTTTTTGTCGTCTCCTCCTTTTATTGTGCTCTTACGTCCTGGTTGCCGTCACTCCAGGTCTCTTCCTCGAGAACCAGATCGCGGCCGACACCGCCGTCGAGGTGTGCCGTGAGGAGCGTCGTGCGGCCGGGCAGGAGGTCGATACTACCTCCGGCAGGAGCATGGAGGAGATCGGGGTGGGCCTTCGGGCCCGCTTGCACGCCCTGGGCGAGTCCGTGGCTCAACTTCAGGTTGCAGGCTCGTCGATGGTGGCGGCCTTGTGGCCGGAAGGCGTGGAGCCGGCTTCCATGAGTCGGCTCGCCCGCTGGCTTGCAGTGGGTGGAGAGCGCTTGGATGCCTGGCGTGCCTCTGCCACGCGGTCTGGGGCTTATATGGCCCTACGCTTGGCCAAGTCATGGTATCGGAATCTAAACTTGGGCAAGCTGGCTGCCCAGCGCGACGGCTCCGAGGCGGAGCTGCAAGACATGAAGGAGGAGCTCTGTGTGAGAGCCAGCGCTGTCGCCGAGTACGCAGCCTGGGACGACTTTGTTTTGGAGCGGCGTGAAGATGGCGGTGTGATCGCTGAAGATCTGCACGGCCTTCGGCCCTATGACGCCGACTGCAGCTCCGACGAAGCGGTTCGGGCTGCAGAATCTGCTGTCGCCTCCAGCGGTGCGGCGTACGCCGACTCCGGTGTTGACGGAGCCGGCGGCCTCGGCAGGGGAGATGGCGCAAGCACCTCGGGAGTAGCTGGAGGCGGTGATGCTACCACATCAGGAGCGGCGGCCGAGACGACCAATGAGGCCGCAGTCCCATAACTGGTGTCCTTTTGTGTTTTGTTCTACCCCCGGAGGGATGTAATGAACGTGGGTCATGGGCCAATGCTTTTGTGAATGTATATATTCAACATTATATTCGTATGCCAAGCGTGTTGTCTTATGATCCTGTCTTTTGATTCCTGGTTGACTTCTCTTATCTGAAGCCATCAAGACATAAAGAACAAGACATAAGCCAATCAGAGGCCGACTTGAATGAGATCGTATATATGATAAAGCCAGCCCGAGAAGGCGACCCAAGTGTAGCCGAACTTTGCATGTATCCGACCTGACCTGGCGTCACCTCGCAAACCGTGCGGCCAGAGCCAGCCCGCACGTTCGTACGAGGTGACCAGGGATCAGCCGGTACACGATGTGTTCATTTACAAGGGAGGGCGTCCAAGCGGCTAGCGAGCCCCTGAGCTTGTTAAAGCCAGCAAGGGGCGTGCACTGCGTAGCCTCCGATCTTGATTAAGCCAGCAAGAGGTTGTACGTGGTGTAGCCCCCGAGCTTAATGAAGTGTGTCACAGGGCGTACACTGAGTGAAAACTCTCAATAAAAAGAAACATGAAGCATGCTCTTTTTATTGCATTTGTTGTTCCCTGAAGAGGGAGAAAGATACATGTGCATGCTCTTTCCTTTCCTTGACTTTTGCCTTTTAGCAATAGAACGGGCGAAGCAACGCCGCATTCCATGGACGTTCCGTTTCTTGGCCGGAGTCGTCCCTCTTGCGCTTCCTTGGCTTTTGGGCGTCAATCAGATAGTAAGCGTTGTTGTGCAGCGCCCTACTGATGATGAAGGGTCCCTCCCAGGGCGATGAGAGCTTGTGCTGGTCGGCAGTGCGCTGGATTCTTTTGAGGACCAAGTCTCCCTACCTGAAAGAGAGAGGCCTGATCTTTTTGCTATGGTAGTATCTCAGCTTCTATTGGTAGATGGCCGTCCGGCTCAAAGCCAAATCCCTTGCTTCTTCGAGGAGATCCACACCGTCTTCTCTAGCCTCCTTTGCCTCCGTTTCTATGTATAGGGTGACCCGAGGCGAGTCGAACTCGACATCCGTGGGAATAATAGCCTCAGACCCATATACCAGAAAGAATGGAGTGAAGCCGGTCGACCGGTTGGGCGTGGTGCGGAGGCTCCATAGCACAGCCGGCAGTTCTTCAATCCAGCAGTCGGCTGACCTGAACAGTGGTGCCACCAGCCTTGGCTTGATGTCGGCTAGGATCAGGTCGTTGGCCCTCTCTGCTTGGCCGTTCGACTGAGGGTGTGCCACTAAAGCCAAGTCGAGCCGGATGCCTACCTTGGAACAATAGAGCGCCAGGGCGCCCTTGGCGAAGTTGGTGCCATTGTCGGTGATGATGCTGTGGGGAACGCCATATCGGACAGAGATGTTTGTGATGAACCTGACAGCAGTGGGGCCGTCAAGCTTTTTGATAGGTCTGGCTTCGATCCACTTGGTGAACTTGTCGACGGCTACCAAAAGATGTGTCATCCCTCCGCGAGCCGTCTTGAAGGGCCCAACCATGTCCAGTCCCCAGACGGCGAATGGCCATGATAAGGGAATGGTTTTGAGTGCCGAAGGCGGCATGTGGCTCTCTGCACTGAAGCGTTGGCAGCCTTCGCATTTGTCCACCAGATCCACGGCCTCCTCGAGGGTCGTGGGCCAGTAGAATCCATGGCGGAATGCTTTGGCCACCAGGGTTCTGGAGGCGGCGTGATGCCCACACTCCCCCTGGTGGATGTCTCTGAGGATCTCCTGCCCTTTTTCTGATTCGACGCAGCGTTGGAACACGCCAGTCGCGCTGCGTCGCACCAGTTCGCGATTGATGATGGCGTAGGCGGCGGCCTTCGCTGGATTTGTCTTGCCTCCGCCTCGTTCTGAGGAAGTTCGCCGCAAAGAAGGAAGGCCAGAATGGCTTGGGCCCATGATGGAGCCGTCACAAGGGTCGCCTCTGCTTCGTCTTGACTGTTGGAGGCTTCTGCAGCCCCCAAACTTGATGGTGTCTCTGGTGCTATTACTGCAGCCGGCTCACCGTCTACCTCCATGACGTCCACCCACTGGGAGGATTCGAGCCCGGACAGAGCCGAGGTTGTTGTTGTAGTTGGTGCCGCCATTGGAATCGGTTGGACCAATGGAGCCGGTATAGGATCCGCAGTCGGCGTAGTTGGTGGAGCCGACGGTGCTTGCACCGTGGATTCAGTCGGTGCCGCATTTGGAGCCGGTGCCGCCCGTGCAGCCGGCGTGGGGTCCGCAGCCGGCGTAACTGGTGGAGCCGACGACACTTGTATCATAAAGTCAGCTGGTACAAAGATTGATGCCGACTCGGGAGATGGCTTGATAGACGGTTTATGGAGTTGCTCGAGGGAGACACCGGCTGGAATGGCCTGTCTCGTGGAGCCGATCTTCGCCAGTGTATCGGCCGCCTCATTTTCCGCCCTTGGAACGTGGTGGAACTCACAACCCTCGAAGGGGCCGCTGAGTTGCTCGATGAGGAAGTGGTAGCTCGCCATGTTGGCGTCCCTGGCATCCCATTCGCCAGAGACCTGCTGCACCACCAAGTCTGAATCGCCGAAGCATATGAGCCGCCGGATGCTGATATCCTTGGCAAGCCGGAGGCCATGAGCCAGTGCTTCATACTCGGCGACGTTGTTGGAGGCGGCGAAATGGATCTGGAGAGCGTACTTGAGCTGGTCCCCCTTTGGAGACGTCAAGATGATGCCGGCTCCCAGCCCTGTCCGCATTTTTGAGCCGTCGAAGTGCATCCGCCAATGCGTGGAGTCTGGAGGCGGTGGCTCGAACTGGGTCTCGACCCAGTCGACTAAGAAGTCGGCCACCACCTGTGATTTGATGGCGGTGCGAGGCTCATACCGAATATCATGGTCCGCCATGGCGATGGACCATTTGGCAATTCTGCCCGTGGCATCACGGTTACCCATGATCTCTGAAAGCGGAGCAGTGCTCACCACAGTGATGGCATGCTCTTGGAAGTATTGCTTCAATTTCTTTGTAGCAAGGTAAACACCATAACACATTTTCTGATAATGAGGGTAGTTCTGCTTAGAGGCGGACAAGACCTCGCTAAGGTAGTAGATGTTGGGTAACGTAGCATAAATACAAAATTTTCCTACCCATATTCAGATCTTCCTATGGAGAGACCAGCAACGAGAGAGGGGTAAGAGCATCTTCATACCTTTGAAGATCGCTAAGCGGAAGCGTTGCTAGAACGCGGTTGATGGAGTCGTACTCGCAGCGATTCCGATCTAGTGCCGAACTACGGCACCTCCGCGTTCAACACACGTGCAGCCCGGTGACGTCTCCCGCACCTTGATCCAGCAAGGAAGAGGGAGAGGTTGGGAAAGAACTCCAGCAGCACGACGGCGTGGTGTCGATGGAGAGACGAGGTCTCCCGGCAGGGCTTCGCCAAGCACCGGCAGAGAGGAGGAGGAAGAAGGGCAGGGCTGCGCCGAGAGAGAGGGAAAACCGTGTCTCTCAATGGACAAAACCCCTCTCTATTTATAGGAGGAGGGGGGAGGGCTGTGCCACCCCTAGGGTTCCCTCCATAGGGGCCGGCGGCCACCAGATGGGAGAGGGGGGCGGCGGCTAGGGTGGGAGGGGGTGTGGCGCACCACCTGGTGGGCCTAAGGCCCACCTGCGCCTAGGGTTGCCCCCTCTCCCCACCACTTGCGCATTGGGTTGGGTGTGGGAGGCGCACCAGCCCACCTAGGGGCTGGTTCCCTCCCGCACTTAGTCCATCTAGCCTCTCGGGGTCGTTGCCCCCTTCGGGGGACCCCCGGGGCCGCCTCCGGTGGTCCCGGTGGTCTCGGTACGTTACCGGTGACGCCCGAAACACTTCCGGTGTCCGAAACCATCCGTCCTATATATCAATCTTTACCTCCGGAACATTCCGGAGCTCCTCGTGACGTCCGGGATCTCATCCGGGACTCCGAACAAATTTCGGTAACCTCGTTTAACAATTCCCTATAACCCTAGCGTCATCGAACCTTAAGTGTGTAGACCCTACGGGTTCGGGAGACAGGCAGACATGACCGAGACACCTCTCTGGCCAATAACCATCAGCGGGGTCTGGATACCCATGGTGGCTCCCACTTGCTCCACGATGATCTCATCGGATGAACCAGGATGTCAAGGATTCAATCAATCCCGTATACGATTCCCTTTGTCTGTCGGTATAGAACTTGTCCGAGATTCGATCGTCGGTATACCTATACCTTGTTCAATCTCGTTACCGGTAAGTCTCTTTACTCATTCGGTAGCATGTCATCGTGTGACTAACTCTTTAGTCACATTGAGCTCATGATGATGTTCTACCGAGTGGGCCCAGAGATACCTCTCCGTCACACGAGTGACAAATCCCGATCTCGATTCGTACCAAACCAACAGACACTTTCAGAGGTACCCGTAGTGCACTTTTATAGTCACCCAGTTACGTTGTGACGTTTGATACACCCAAAGCACTCCTACGGTATCCGGGAGTTGCACAATCTCACGGTCGAAGGAAAAGATACTTGACATTAGAAAAGCTTTAGCATACGAACAATACGATCTAGTGCTATGCTTAGGATTGGGTCCTGTCCATCACATCATTCTCCTAATGATGTGATCCCGTTATCAATGACATCTAATGCCCATGATTAGGAAACCATGATCATCTATTGACTAACGAGCTAGCCAACTAGAGGCTTGCTAGGGACACATTGTGATCTATTTATTCACACATGTATTACTGTTTCCTGTTAATACAATTATAACATGAACAATAGACGATTATCATGAACAAGGAAATATGATAATAACCATTTTATTATTGCCTCTAGGGCATATTTCCAACAGTAGACAGGGCGCTGCACTGGCAGGGCCTTGCCTTCCTCTTTACGCTGAACTAGCAACACTACGCTGACCACGCGAGTGGTCGCTGCGATGTATATGAGTATGGGTTCCCTTTCAGATGGGGCTGCCTAGATTGGCAGGCTTACCCGCTTGAGGTCGTGGAAGGCTTCGTCTGCCTGGTCGTTCCACTCGAACTTTGTCGTCTTCTTCATGAGCTGGTAGAATGGAAGGGCCTTCTCGCCAAGCCGGCTGACGAACCGGCTGAGGGATGCCAAGCAGCCGGCCGCACCATCCGCTCGATGGTGTTGATCTTATCAGGGTTCGCTTCGATGCCGTGGGCGGATACGAAGAACCCCAAGAGTTTGCCGCATGGGACCCCGAAGACGCACTTCTCAGGGTTGAGCCGGATCTGGTATTCGCGCAAATTAGCGAACGTCTCCCGTAGGTTGTCGAGGAGGCTGAAGTGCTGCTTCGTCTTGACGATGATGTCATCCACATAGACATGGATGTTTCTGACAATCTGTGGCAGTAGGCACTACTGCATGCAGCGTTGGAATGTCACACCTGCGTTCTTCAGACCGAACGTCATGGTGGTGTAGCAGTAGGCCCCGAAGGGCGTGATGAAGGAGGTCTTCAGGCGATCAGCTGGATCCAGCTTGATTTGATGGTAGCCTGGATAAGCATCCAGAAATGACAGCAGTTCGCAGCCTGCAGTGGAGTCGATCACTTGATCTATCCTAGGCAACGCGAAAGGGTCTTTCGCACAAACCTTATTTAGGCTAGTGTAGTCGATACATATTCGCCATGTGTTGTTGTTCTTCAGCACCAGGACTGGGTTAGCCAGCCAGTCCGGGTGGAAAACCTCCATGATGAAGCCGGCTGCGAGGAGACGGGTGATTTCTTCTCCGATCGTGCGCCGCTTCCCCTCGGCGAAGCGGCGCAGGGGTTGTTTTGCTTCGCATCTGGTCGCACATGAAGTTTGTGCTTGGCGTACTTCCTCGGAACACCCGGCATGTCCTTGGGGGACCATGCAAAGATGTCCGGATTCTCACGGAGGAAGTCGACGAGCTCGCCTTCCTATTTGGGGCTGAGGCCAGCCCCGATGGTGACGCACTGCTTCGGGTTGGCAGGGTCGAGTGGGACCTGCTTGGTCTCTTTACCGGCTTGAAAGAGCCCTCGCTGGCCGATTGGGACGGAGGAGAAGGAATCGCCGGCTGCTCGGTAGCCTGGGCCACGAGTCGGTCGATCTGTCGCTTCTCCTCAGCAATCACCAAGGCGTCGGCGAGCCGGCTACTATCTTGGGCACACTCGAGCGACTTCTTGTAGTCGCCAACAATAGTGATGATGCCCTTGGGACCCGACATCTTCATCATTAGGTAGGCGTAATGCGGAATAGCCATGAACTTGGCCAGAGCCGGTCTTCCCAGCAGCGCGTGATACGGGGTACTGAGGTCTACTACCTCGAACCATATGGACTCTCCGCGGAAGTGGGCTTTGTCGCCGAAGAGGACGTCTAGCTGGATCTTGCTGATGGGCGAGCAGGACTACCCCGGCACGATGCCATGGAAGACAGTGCTGGTTGGCAGGACGTCTGTCTCCTTGAGCACGAGCTTGAGGAGAGTGTCGAGGTAGAGGATGTTGATGCTGCTGCCGCCATCGACCAGCACCCGGGAGAATCGGCAGGTGAGCCTTTTGGAAGCGAAGGTGGGTTCGAGGACGAGTGCGTATGATCCCGGGTTGGGCATCACCGCAGGATGGCCCACCCGGCTCCATGTGATTGGTTTGTCAGACCAATGCATGTACTGGGGAACCGGGGGGGACAGTGG